>NC_091475.1:73643329-74248745 GCF_036971445.1 Narcine bancroftii
TGAGTGAATGGCAGAGCCTCTTGCTGATACTGTGAGTACATGACAGAGCCTCTTGCTGATACTGTGAGTTAATGACAGAGCCTCTTGCATATACTGTGAATGAATGAGAGAGCCTCTTGCTGATACTGTGATTGAATGTCGGAGCCTCTTGCTGATTCTGTGTGTGAATGACGGAGCCTCTTGCTGATACTGTGAGTGAATGAAAGATTCTCTTGCTGATTCTGTGAGTGAATGACAGAGCCTCTTGCTGATACTGTGAGTACATGCCAGAGCCTCCTGCTGATACAGTGAGTACATGACAGAACCTCTTGCTGATACTGTTAGTGAATGACAGAGCCTCTTGCTGATACTGTGAGAAAATGACAGAGCCTCTTTCTGATACTGTGAGTGAATGACTGATCCTCTTGCTGATACTGTTAGTGAATGATAGAGTCTCTTATTGATACTGTGAGTGAATGTCAGAGCCTCTTGCTGATACTGTGAGTGAATGACTGATCCTCTTGCTGATACTGTGAGTGAATGATAGAGCCTCTTGCTGATACTGTGAGTGAATGATAGAGCCTCTTGCTGATACTGTGAGTGAATGTCAGAGCCTCTTGCTGATATTGTGAGTGAATGACAGAGCCTCTTGCTGATACTCTGAGTGAATGATAGAGCCTCTTGCTGATACTGTGAGTGTATGATAGAGCCTCTTGCTGATACTGTGAGTGAATGATAGAGCCTCTTGCTGATACTGTGAGTGAATGACAGAGCCTCTTGCTGATACTGTGAGTGAATGTCAGAGCCTCTTGCGGATACTGTGAGTGAATGTCAGAGCCTCTTGCTGATACTGTGAGTGAATGACTGAGCCTCTTGCTGATACTGAGAGGGAGTGACTGAGCCTCTTGCTGATACTGTGAGTGAATGACAGAGCCTCTTGCTGATACTGTGAGTGAATGACTGATCCTCTTGCTGATACTGTGAGTGAATGATAGAGCCTCTTGCTGATACTGTGAGTGAATGATAGAGCCTCTTGCTGATACTGTGAGTGAATGACAGAGCCTCTTGCTGATACTGTGAGTGAATGTCAGAGCCTCTTGCTGATATTGTGAGTGAATGACAGAGCCTCTTGCTGATACTGTGAGTGAATGACAGAGCCTCTTGCTGATACTCTGAGTGAATGATAGAGCCTCTTGCTGATACTGTGAGTGTATGATAGAGCCTCTTGCTGATACTGTGAGTGAATGATAGAGCCTCTTGCTGATACTGTGAGTGAATGACAGAGCCTCTTGCTGATACTGTGAGTGAATGTCAGAGCCTCTTGCGGATACTGTGAGTGAATGTCAGAGCCTCTTGCTGATACTGTGAGTGAATGACTGAGCCTCTTGCTGATACTGAGAGTGAATGACTGAGCCTCTTGCTGATACTGTGAGTGAATGACAGAGCCTCTTGCGGATACTGTGAGTGAATGTCAGAGCCTCTTGCTGATACTGTGAGTGAATGACTGAGCCTCTTGCTGATACTGTGTGTGAATGACTGAGCCTCTTGCTGATACTGTGAGTGAATGACAGAGCCTCTTGCTGATACTGTGAGTGAATGTCAGAGCCTCTTGTTGATACTGTGAGTGAATGTCAGAGCCTCTTGCTGATACCGTGAGTGAATGACAGAGCCTCTTGCTGATACTGTGAGTGAATGACAGAGCCTCTTGCTGATACTGTGTGTGAATGCAGAGCCTCTTACTGATACTGTGAGTGAATGATAGAGCCTCTTGCTGATACTGTGAGTGAATGACAGAGCCTCTTGCTGATACTGTGAGTGAATGACAGAGCCTCTTGCTGATACTGTGAGTGAATGTTAGAGCCTCTTACTGATACTGTGAGTGAATGACATAGCCTCTTGCTTATACTGTGAGTGAATGACAGAGCCTCTTGCTGATACTGTGTGTGAATGACAGAGCCTCTTGCTGATACTGTGAGTGAATGACAGAGCCTCTTGCTGATACTGTGTGTGAATGACAGAGCCTCTTGCTGATACTGTGAGTGAATGACAGAGCCTCTTACTGATACTGTGAGTGAATGACAGAGCCTCTTGCTGATACTGTGAGTGAATGACAGAGCCTCTTGCTGATACTGTGAGTGAATGTCAGAGCCTCTTACTGATACTGTGTGTGAATGACAGAGCCTCTTACTGATACTGTGAGTGAATGACAGAGCCTCTTACTGATACTGTATGTGAATGACAGAGCCTCTTGTTTATACTGTGAGTGAATGACAGAGCCTCTTGTTTATACTGTGAGTGAATGACAGAGCCTCTTGTTGATACTGTGAGTGAATGACAGAGCCTCTTGCTGATACTCTGAGTGAATTGTAGAGCCTCTTGCTGATACTGTGAGTGAATGACGGAGCCTCTTGCTGATACTGTGAGTGAATAACGGAGCCTCTTGCTGATACTGTGAGTGAATAACAGAGCCTCTTGCTGATACTGTGAGTGAATGACAGAGCCTCTTGCTGATACTGTGAGTGAATGACAGAGCCTCTTGCTGATACTGTGAGTGAATGACAGAGCCTCTTGCTGATACTGTGAGTGAATGACAGAGCCTCCTGCTGATACTGTGAGTGAATGACAGAGCCTCCTGCTGATACTGTGAGTACATGACTGAGCCTCCTGCTGATACTGTGAGTACATGACTGAGCCTCTTGCTGATACTGTGAGTGAATGAATGAGCCTCTTGCTGATACTGTGAGTGAATGACAGTGCCTCTTGCTGATACTGTGAGTGAATGACAGAGCCTCTTGCTGATACTGTGAGTGAATGTCAGAGCCTCTTGCTGATACTGTGAGTGAATGAAAGAGCCTGTTGCTGATACTGTGAGTGAATGACAGAGCCTCTTGCTGATACTGTGAGTGAATGAAAGAGCCTGTTGCTGATACTGTGAGTGAAGAACAGAGCCTCTTGCTGATACTGTGAGTGAATAACAGAGCCTCTTGCTGATACTGTGAGGGAATGACAGAGCCTCTTGCTGATACTGTGAGGGAATGACAGAGTCTCTTGCTCATACCGTGAGTGAATGACAGAGCCTCTTGCTGATACTGTGAGTGAATGACAGAGCCTCTTGCTGATACTGTGAGTGAATGACAGAGCGACTTGCTGATACTGTGAGTGAATGACAGAGTCTCTTTCTGATACTGTGAGTGAATGACAGAGCCTCTTGCTGATACTGTGAGTGAATGACAGATCCTCTTGCTGATACTGTGAGTGAATGATAGAGCCTCTTGCTGACACTGTGAGTGAATGACAGAGCCTCTTACTGATACTGTGAGTGAATGACAGAGCCTCTTGCTGATACTGTGAGTGAATGACAGTGCCTCTTGCTGATACTGTGAGTGAATGACAGTGCCTCTTGCTGATACTGTGAGTGAATGACAGATCCTCTTGCTGATACTGTGAGTGAATGACAGAGCCTCTTGCTGATACTGTGAGTGAATGATAGAGCCTCTTGCTGATACTGTGAGTGAATGATAGAGCCTCTTGCTGATACAGTGAGTGAATAACAGAGCCTCTTGCTGATACTGTGAGTGTATAACAGAGACTCTTGCTGATACTGTGAGTGAATGACAGAGCCTCTTGCTGATACTGTGAGTGAATGACAGAGCCTCTTGCTGATACTGTGAGTGAATGACAGTGCCTCTTGCTGATACTGTGAGTGAATGACAGAGCCTCTTGCTGATACTGTGAGGGAATGACAGAGCATCTTGCTGATACTGTGAGTGAATGATAGAGCATCTTGCTGATACAGTGAGTGAATGACAGAGCCTCTTGCTGATACTGTGAGTGAATAACAGAGCCTCTTGCTGGTACTGTGAGGGAATGACAGAGCCTCTTGCTGATACTGTGAGTGAATGACAGAGCCTCTTGCTGATACTGTGAGTGAATGACAGAGCCTCTTGCTGATACTGTGAGTGAATGACAGAGTCTCTTTCTGATACTGTGAGTGAATGACAGAGCCTCTTGCTGATACTGTGAGGGAATGACAGAGCATCTTGCTGATACTGTGAGTGAATGATAGAGCCTCTTGCTGATACAGTGAGTGAATGACAGAGCCTCTTGCTGATACTGTGAGTGAATAACAGAGCCTCTTGCTGATACTGTGAGGGAATGACAGAGCCTCTTGCTGGTACTGTGAGGGAATGACAGAGCCTCTTGCTGATACTGTGAGTGAATGACAGAGCCTCTTGCTGATACTGTGAGTGAATGACAGAGCCTCTTGCTGATACTGTGAGTGAATGACAGAGCCTCTTGCTGATACTGTGAGTGAATGATAGAGCCTCTTGCTGATACTGTGAGTGAATGAGAGAGCCTCTTGCTGATGCTGTGATTGAATGTCGGAAACTCTTGCTGATTCTGTGTGTGAATGATGGAGCCTCTTGCTAATACTGTGAGTGAATGACAGAGCCTCTTGCTGATACTGTGAGTGAATGAGTGAGCCTCTTGCTGATGCTGTGATTGAATGTCGGAGACTCTTGCTGATTCTGTGTGTGAATGACGGAGCCTCTTGCTGATAGTGTGAGTGAATGAAAGAGTCTCTTGCTGATTCTGTTAGTGAATGGCAGAGCCTCTTGCTGATACTGTGAGTACATGCCAGACCCTCCTGCTGATACAGTGAGTACATGACAGAGCCTCTTGCTGATACTGTGAGTTAATGACAGAGCCTCTTGCATATACTGTGAATGAATGAGAGAGCCTCTTGCTGATACTGTGATTGAATGTCGGAGCCTCTTGCTGATTCTGTGTGTGAATGACGGAGCCTCTTGCTGATACTGTGAGTGAATGAAAGATTCTCTTGCTGATTCTGTGAGTGAACGACAGAGCCTCTTGCTGATACTGTGAGTACATGCCAGAGCCTCCTGCTGATACAGTGAGTACATGACAGAACCTCTTGCTGATACTGTTAGTGAATGATAGAGCCTCTTGCTGATACTGTGAGAAAATGACAGAGCCTCTTGCTGATACTGTTAGTGAATGATAGAGCCTCTTATTGATACTGTGAGTGAATGACAGAACCTCTTGCTGATACTGTTAGTGAATGATAGAGCCTCTTGCTGATATTGTGAGTGAATGACAGAGCCTCCTGCTGATAATTTGAGTGAATGACACAGTCTCTTGCTGATACTGTGAGTGAATGATAGAGCCTCTTGCTGATACTGTGAGTGAATGACAGAGCCTCTTGCTGATACTGTGAGTGAATGACAGAGCCTCTTGCTGATACTGTGAGTGAATGACAGAGCCTCTTGCTGATACTGTGAGTGAATGACTGATCCTCTTGCTGATACTGTGAGTGAATGATAGAGCCTCTTGCTGATACTGTGAGTGAATGATAGAGCCTCTTGCTGATAATGTGAGTGAATGATAGAGCCTCTTGCTGATACTGTGAGTGAATGACAGAGCCTCTTGCTGATACTGTGAGTGAATGACTGATCCTCTTGCTGATACTGTGAGTGAATGATAGAGCCTCTTGCTGATACTGTGAGTGAATGATAGAGCCTCTTGCTGATACTGTGAGTGAATGACAGAGCCTCTTGCTGATACTGTGAGTGAATGTCAGAGCCTCTTGCTGATATTGTGAGTGAATGACAGAGCCTCTTGCTGATACTGTCAGTGAATGACAGAGCCTCTTGCTGATACTCTGAGTGAATGATAGAGCCTCTTGCTGATACTGTGAGTGTATGATAGAGCCTCTTGCTGATACTGTGAGTGAATGATAGAGCCTCTTGCTGATACTGTGAGTGAATGACAGAGCCTCTTGCTGATACTGTGAGTGAATGTCAGAGCCTCTTGCGGATACTGTGAGTGAATGTCAGAGCCTCTTGCTGATACTCTGAGTGAATGACTGAGCCTCTTGCTGATACTGTGAGTGAATGACTGAGCCTCTTGCTGATACTGTGAGTGAATGACAGAGCCTCTTGCTGATACTGTGAGTGAATGTCAGAGCCTCTTGCTGATACTGTGAGTGAATGTCAGAGCCTCTTGCTGATACTGTGAGTGAATGACAGAGCCTCTTGCTGATACTGTGAGTGAATGACAGAGCCTCTTGCTGATACTCTGTGTGAATGCAGAGCCTCTTACTGATACTGTGAGTGAATGATAGAGCCTCTTGCTGATACTGTGAGTGAATGACAGAGCCTCTTGCTGATACTGTGAGTGAATGACAGAGCCTCTTGCTGATACTGTGAGTGAATGTTAGAGCCTCTTACTGATACTGTGAGTGAATGACATAGCCTCTTGCTGATACTGTGAGTGAATGACAGAGCCTCTTGCTGATATTGTGTGTGAATGACAGAGCCTCTTGCTGATACTGTGAGTGAATGACAGAGCCTCTTGCTGATACTGTGTGTGAATGACAGAGCCTCTTGCTGATACTGTGAGTGAATGACAGAGCCTCTTACTGATACTGTGAGTGAATGACAGAGCCTCTTGCTGATACTGTGAGTGAATGACAGAGCCACTTGCTGATACTGTGAGTGAATGTCAGAGCCTCTTACTGATACTGTGTGTGAATGACAGAGCCTCTTACTGATACTGTGAGTGAATGACAGAGCCTCTTACTGATACTGTGTGTGAATGACAGAGCCTCTTGTTTATACTGTGAGTGAATGACAGAGCCTCTTGTTTATACTGTGAGTGAATGACAGAGCCTCTTGTTGATACTGTGAGTGAATGACAGAGCCTCTTGCTGATACTCTGAGTGAATTATAGAGCCTCTTGCTGATACTGTGAGTGAACGATTGAGCCTCTTGCTGATACTGTGAGTGAATGACAGAGCCTCTTGCTGATACTGTGAGTGAATGATAGAGCATCTTGCTGATACTGTGAGGGAATGACAGAGCATCTTGCTGATACTGTGAGTGAATGATAGAGCATCTTGCTGATACAGTGAGTGAATGACAGAGCCTCTTGCTGATACTGTGAGTGAATGACAGAGCATCTTGCAGATACTGTGAGTGCATGACAGAGCCTCTTGCTGATACTGAGTGTGAATGACACAGCGTCTTGCAGATACTGTGAGTGAATGACAGAGCCTCTTGCAGATACTGTGAGTGCATGACAGAGCCTCTTGCACATACTGTGAGTGAATGACAGAGCCTCTTACTGATACTGTGAGTGAATGACAGAGCCTCTTGCTGATACTGTGAGTGTATGACAGCGCCTCTAGCTGATACTGTGAGTGAATGACAGCGCCCCTTGCTGATAATGCGAGTGAATGACAGAGCCTCTTGCTGATGCTGTGAGTATGTGATGGAGCCTCTTGCTGATACTGTGATTAAATGACTGAGCCTCTTGCTGATACAGTGAGTACATGTCGGTGCCTCTTGCTGATGCTGTGAGTACACGATAGAGCTTCTTGCTGATACTGTGAGTGAATGACAGAGACTCTTGCTGATACTGTGAATGAATGACAGAGCCTATTACAGATACTGTGAGTGCATGACAGAGCCTCTTGCTCATACTGTGAGTGCATGACAGAGCCTCTTGCTCATACTGTGAGTGAATGACAGAGTCTCTTGCTGATACTGTGAGTGAAACACAGAGTCTCTTGCGGATACTGTGAGTGCATGCCAGATCCTTTTGCTGATACAGTGAGTACATGACAGAGCCTCTTGCTTATACTGTGAGTACATAACAGAGTCTCTTGCTGATACTGAGTGTGAATGACAGAGCCTCTTGCTGATACTGAGTGTGAATGACTGAGCCTCTTGCAGATACTGTGAGTGAATGACAGAGCCTCTTGCAGATACTGTGAGTGCAGGACAGAGTCTCTTGCTGATGCAGTGAGTACATGACAGAGACTCTTGCTAATGCTGTGAGTGCATGACAGAGCCTCTTGCTGATACTGTGAGAACATGACAGAGACTCTTGCGGATACTGTGAGTGCATGACAGAGCCTCTTGCTGATACAGTGAGAAATTGACGGAGCCTCTTGCTGATACTGTAAGTACGTTACAGAGCCTCTTGCTGATACTGTGAGTGAATGACAGAGACTGTTGCGGGTACTGTGAGTAAATGACAGAGCCTCTTGCGGATATTGTGAATATGTGACAGAGCCTCTTGCAGATACAGTGAGTGCATGACAGAGCCTCTTGCTGATAAAGTGAGTACATAACAGAGTCTCTTGCTGATGCTATGAGTACATGATAGAGCCTCTTGCTGATACTGTGATTGAATGACAGAGCCTCTTACTGATACTGTGAGTGAATGACAGAGCCTCTTGCTGATACTGTGAGTGAATGACAGAGCCACTTGCTGATACTGTGATTGAATGACAGAGCCTCTTACTGATACTGTGAGTGAATGACCGCGCCTCTTGCTGATACTGTGAGTGAATGACAGAGCCTCTTGCTGATGCTGCGAGTGAATGACAGAGCCTCTTACTGATACTGTGAGTGAATGACAGAGCCTCTTGCTGATACTGTGAGTGTATGACAGCGCCTCTAGCTGATACTGTGAGTGAATTACAGCGCCCCTTGCTGATACTGCGAGTGAATTACAGAGCCTCTTGCTGATGCTGTGAGTATGTGATGGAGCCTCTTGCTGATACTGTGATTACATGACTGAGCCTCTTGCTCATACAGTGAGTACATGTCGGTGCCTCTTGCTGATGCTGTGAGTACACGATAGAGCTTCTTGCTGATACTGTGAGTGAATGACAGAGACTCTTGCTGATACTGTGAATGAATGACAGAGCCTATTACAGATACTGTGAGTGAATGACAGAGCCTCTTGCAGATACTGTGAGTGCATGACACAGCCTCTTGCTCATACTGTGAGTGCATGACAGAGCCTCTTGCTCATACTGTGAGTGAATGACAGAGCCTCTTGCTGATACTGTGAGTGAATGACAGAGCCTCTTGCTGATACTGTGAGTAAATGACAGAGTCTCTTGCGGATACTGTGAGTGCATGGCAGAGCCTCTTGCTGATACAGTGAGTACATGACAGAGCCTCTTGCTTATACTCTGAGTCCATAACAGAGTCTCTTGCTGATGCTGTGAGTACATGATAGAGCCTGTTGCTCACGCTGTGAGTGAATGACAGTGCCACATGCTGATACTGTGAGTACATGTAAGACACCTTTGCTGATACTGTGAGTTCATGACAGAGCCACTTGCTGATACTGTGAGTACATGACAGAGACTCTTGCTGATACTGTGAGTACATGACAGAGCCTCTTGCTTATACTGTGAGTACATAAGAGAGCCTCTTGCTGATACTGTGAGTATGTGACGGGTGCATCTGCTAATATGGTGAGTACATGACTAAACCTCTTGCTGATACAGTGTGTACATGTCGGTGCCTCTTGGTGATACGGTGAGTATATGACAGAGCCTCTTGCTGATACTGTGATTGAATGACAGAGCCTCTTGCTGATACTGTGAGTGAATGACAGCGCCACATGTTGATACTGTGAGTGCATGACAGAGCCTCTTGCTGATACTGAGTGTGAATGACAGAGCCTCTTGCTGATACTGAGTGTGAATGACTGAGCCTCTTGCAGATACTGTGAGTGAATGACAGAGCCTCTTGCAGATACTGTGAGTGCAGGACAGAGACTCTTGCTAATACTGTGAGTGCATGACAGAGCCTCTTGCTGATACTGTGAGTGAATGACAGAGCCTCTTGCAGATACTGTGGGTGCAAGACAGAGCTTCCTGCTGATACTGTGAGTGCATGACAGAGCCTCTTGTTGATACTGAGAGTGAATGTCAGAGCCTCTTGCAGATACTGTGAGTAAATGACAGAGCCCCTTGCAGATACTGTGAGTGCATGACAGAGCCTCTTGCAGATACTCTGAGTGCATGCCAGAGCCTCTTGCTGATACTGAGTGTGAATGACACAGCCTCTTGCAGATACTGTGAGTGAATGACAGAGCCTCTTGCAGATACTGTGAGTGCATGACAGAGCCTCTTGCTGATACTGTGAGTGAATGACAGGGCCTCTTGCTGATACTGTGAGTATGTGATGGAGCCTCTTGCTGATATTGTGATTGAATGGGAGAGACCCTTGATGATACTGTGATTACATGACTGAGCCTCTTGCTGATACTGTGAGTACATGACAGAGACCTTTGCTGATACTGTGAGTTCATGACAGAGCCTCTTGCTGATACTCTGAGTACATAACAGAGTCTCTTTCTGATACTGTGAGTTCATGACAGAGCCTCTTGCTGATGCAGTGAGTACATGACAGAGACTCTTGCTGATACTGTGAGTGCATGACAGAGCCTCTTGCTGATACTGTGAGTGAATGACAGAGCCTCTTGCAGATACTGTGAGTGCATGACAGAGCCTCTTGCTGATAATAATAATAATAATAACAATTACAGCACGGAAACAGGCCATTAGGCCCTTCTAGTCCGCACCGAACCAAACACCCCTTTCTAATCCCACCTCCCTGCACAATGCCCATAACCCTCCATCTTCCTCTCATCCATATACCTGTCCAACCTTTTCTTAAATAATACAATTGACTCCGCCGCCACTATTTCTCCCGGAAGATCATTCCACACAGCTACCACTCTCTGAGTAAAGAAGTTCCCCCTCATGTTACCTCTAAACCTCTGCCCCTTAATTCTTAACTCATGTCCTCTTGTTTTAATCTTTCCTCCTCTTAACGGAAATAGTCTATCCACATCCACTCTGTCTATCCCTTTCATAATCTTAAATACTTCTATCAAATCCCCTCTCAACCTTCTACGCTCCAAAGAATAAAGACCCAATCTGTCCAATCTCTCCCCATACTCCAGATGCTTAAACCCAGGCAACATTCTGGTAAACCTTCTCTGCACTCTCTCCACTCTGTTTATATCCTTCCTATAATTAGGCGACCAGAACTGATACTGAGTGTGAATGACACAGCCTCTTGCAGATACTGTGAGTGAATGACAGAGCCTCTTGCATATACTGTGAGTGAATGACAGAGACTCTTGCGGATACTGTCAGTGCATGACAGGGTCTCTTGCTGATGCTGTGAGTACATGATAGAGCCTCTTGCTCACGCTGTGAGTGAATGGCAGCGCCACATGCTGATACTGTGAGTACATGACAGAGAACTTTGCTGATACTGTGAGTTCATGACAGAGCCTCTTGCTGAAACTGTGAGTACATAACAGAGTCTATTGCTGATGCTGTGAGTACATAATAGAGACTCTTGCTCACGCTGTGAGTGAATGACAGCGCCACATGCTGATACTGTGAGTGCATGACAGAGCCTCTTGCTGATTCTGTGAGTGAATGAAAGAGACTCTTGATGATACTGTGAGTACATGACAGAGCCTCTTGCTGATGCTGTGAGTATGTGATGGAGCCTCTTGCTGATACTGTGAGTACGTGACAGAGCCTCTTGCTGATATTGTAATTGAATGACAGAGCCTCTTGCTGATACTGTGATTACATGACTGAGACTCTTGCTGAAACTGTGAGTGAATGACAGAGCCTCTTGCTGATACTGTGAGTACGTGACGGGGCCTCTTGATAATAGGGTAATTGCATGTCTGAGCCTCTTGCTGATACTGTGAGTACATGTCGGTGCCTCTTGGTGATACGGTGAGTACGTGACAGAGCCTCTTGCAGAAACTGTGAGTACGTGACAGAGCCTCTTGCTGCTACAGTGAGTGAATGACAGAGCCTCTTGCTGATACTGAGTGTGAATGACAGAGCTTCTTGCTGATACTGTGAGTGCATGACAGTGCCTCTTGCTGATTCTGTGATTGAATGAAAGAGTCTATTGCGGATACTGAGAGTGCATGCCAGAGCATCTTGCTGATACAGTGAGTACATGACAGAGCCTTTAGCTTATACTGTGAATACATAACAGAGTCTCTTGCTGATGCTGTGAGTACATGATAGAGCCTCTTGCTCACGCTGTCAGTGAATGAGAGCGCCACATGCTGATACTGTGAGTACATGACAGAGACCTTTGCTGATACTGTGAGTTCATGACAGAGCCTCTTGCTGATGCAGTGAGTACATGACAGAGACTCTTGCTGATACTGTGAGTGCATGACAGAGCCTCTTGCTGATACTGTGAGTGAATCACAGAGCCTCTTGCAGAAACTGTGAGTGCATGACAGAGCCTCTTGCTGATACTGAGTGTGAATGACACAGCGTCTTGCAGATACTGTGAGTGAATGACAGAGCCTCTTTCAGATACTGTGAGTGCATGAGAGAGCCTCTTGCACATACTGTGAGTGAAAGACAGAGCCTCTTACTGATACTGTGAGTGAATGACAGAGCCTCTAGCTGATACTGTGAGTGAATGACAGCGCCCCTTGCTGATAATGCGAGTGAATGACAGAGCCTCTTGCTGATGCTGTGAGTATGTGATGGAGCCTCTTGCTGATACTGTGAGTGAATGACAGAGCATCTTCCTGATTCTGTCAGTGAATGAAAGAGCCTCTTGCTGATACTGTGAGCGAATGACGGAGCCTCTTGCTGATTCTGTGAGTGAATGACAGAGCCTTTTGCTGATACTGTGAGTACATGACAGAGCGTCTTGCTGATACAGTGAGTACATGACAGAGCCTCTTGCTAATACTGTGAGTTAAGGACAGAGCCTCTTGCATATACTGTGAGTGAATGATAGAGACTCTTGCTGATACTGTGAGTACATGACAGAGCCTCTTGCTGATACTGTGATTGAATGACAGAGCCTCTTGCTTATATTGTGAGTGAATGTCAGAGCCTCTTGCTGATACTGTGAGTGCATGATAGAGCCTCTTGCTGATACTGTGAGTGAATGATAGAGCCTCTTGCTGATACTGTGATTGAATGACAGAGCCTCTTGCTTATATTGTGAGTGAATGATAGAGCCTCTTGCTGATACTGTGAGTGAATGATAGAGCCTCTTGCTGATACTGTGATTGAATGACAGAGCCTCTTGCTTATATTGTGAGTGAATGATAGAGCCTCTTGCTGATACTGTGAGTGAATGATCGAGCCTCTTGCTGATACTGTGAGTGAATGATAGAGCCTCTTGCTGATACTGTGAGTGAATGATAGAGACTCTTGCTGATACTGTGAGTGAATGACAGAGCCTCCTGCTAATACTGTGAGTGAATGATAGAGCCTCTTCCTGATACTGTGAGTGAATGACAAAGCCTCTTGCTTATACTGTGAGTGAAGTTCAGAGCCTCTTGCTGATACTGTGATTGAATGACAGAGACTCTTGCTGATACTGTGAGTGAATGACAGAGCCTCTTGCAGATACTGTGAGTGAATGAGAGATCCTCTTGCTGATACTGTGAGTGAATGACGGAGCCCCTTGCTGAGACTGTGAGTGAATGGAAGAGTCTCTTGCTGATTCTGTGAGTGAATGACAGAGCCTTTTGCTGATACTGTGAGTACATGACCGAGCCTCTAGCTGATACAGTGAGTACATGACAGAGCCTCTTGTTGATACTGTGAGTTAATGACAGAGCCTCTTGCATATACTGTGAGTGAATGATAGAGACTCTTTCTGATACTGTGAGTACATGACAGAGCCTCTTGCTGATACTGTGAGTTAATGACAGAGCCTCTTGATTATATTGTGAGTGAATGACAGAGCCTCTTGCTGATACTGTGAGTGAATGAGAGAGCCTCGCAGATACTGTGAGTGAATGATAGAGCCTCTTGCTGATACAGTGAGTACATGACAGAGCCTCTTGCTGTTACTGTGAGTTAATGACAGAGCCTCTTGCATATACTGTGAGTGAATGATAGAGACTCTTGCTGATACTGTGAGTACATGACAGAGCCTCTTGCTGATACTGTGAGTTAATGACAGAGCCTCTTGCATATACTGTGAGTGAATGGCAGAGCCTCTTGCTGATACTGTGATTGAATGACAGAGCCTCATGCTTATATTGTGAGTGAATGATAGAGCATCTTGCTGATACTGTGAGTGAATGATCGAGCCTCTTGCTGATACTGTGAGTGAATGATAGAGCCTCTTGCTGATACTGTGAGTGAATGACAGAGCCTCTTGCTGATACTGTGAGTGAATGATAGAGCCTCTTCCTGATCCTGTGAGTGAATGACAGAGCCTCTTGCTTGTACTGTGAGTGAATGACAGAGCCTCTTGCTGATACTGTGAGTGAATGACAGAGCTTCTTGCTGATACTGTGAGTGAATGAGAGAGTCTCTTGCTGATACTGTGAGTACATAAGAGAGCCTCTTGCTGATACTGTGAGTATGTGACGGGTGCATCTGCTGATATGGTGAGTACATGATTAAGCCTCTTGCTGATACAGTGAGTACATGTCGGTGCCTCTTGGTGATACGGTGAGTATATGACAGAGCCTCTTGCTGATACTGTGATTGAATGACAGAGCCTCTTGCTGATACTGTGAGTGAATGACAGCGCCACATGCTGATACTGTGAGTGCATGACAGAGCCTCTTGCTGATACTGAGTGTGAATGACAGAGCCTCTTGCTGATACTGAGTGTGAATGACTGAGCCTCTTGCAGATACTGTGAGTGAATGACAGAGCCTCTTGCAGATACTGTGAGTGCAGGACAGAGTCTCTTGCTGATGCAGTGAGTACATGACAGAGACTCTTGCTAATGCTGTGAGTGCATGACAGAGCCTCTTGCTGATACTGTGAGAACATGACAGAGACTCTTGCGGATACTGTGAGTGCATGACAGAGCCTCTTGCTGATACAGTGAGAAATTGACGGAGCCTCTTGCTGATACTGTAAGTACGTTACAGAGCCTCTTGCTGATACTGTGAGTGAATGACAGAGACTGTTGCGGGTACTGTGAGTAAATGACAGAGCCTCTTGCGGATATTGTGAATATGTGACAGAGCCTCTTGCAGATACAGTGAGTGCATGACAGAGCCTCTTGCTGATAAAGTGAGTACATAACAGAGTCTCTTGCTGATGCTATGAGTACATGTCGGTGCCTCTTGGTGATACGGTGAGTATATGACAGAGCCTCTTGCTTGTACTGTGAGTGAATGACAGAGCCTCTTACTGATACTGTGAGTGAATGACAGAGCCTCTTGCTGATACTGTGAGTGAATGACAGAGCCTCTTGCTGATACTGTGATTGAATGACAGAGCCTCTTACTGATACTGTGAGTGAATGACCGCGCCTCTTGCTGATACTGTGAGTGAATGACAGAGCCTCTTGCTGATGCTGCGAGTGAATGACAGAGCCTCTTACTGATACTGTGAGTGAATGACAGAGCCTCTTGCTGATACTGTGAGTGTATGACAGCGCCTCTAGCTGATACTGTGAGTGAATTAGAGCGCCCCTTGCTGATACTGCGAGTGAATGACAGAGCCTCTTGCTGATGCTGTGAGTATGTGATGGAGCCTCTTGCTGATACTGTGATTACATGACTGAGCCTCTTGCTCATACAGTGAGTACATGTCGGTGCCTCTTGCTGATGCTGTGAGTACACGATAGAGCTTCTTGCTGATACTGTGAGTGAATGACAGAGACTCTTGCTGATACTGTGAATGAATGACAGAGCCTATTACAGATACTGTGAGTGAATGACAGAGCCTCTTGCAGATACTGTGAGTGCATGACAGAGCCTCTTGCTCATACTGTGAGTGCATGACAGAGCCTCTTGCTCATACTGTGAGTGAATGACAGAGCCTCTTGCTGATACTGTGAGTGAATGACAGAGCCTCTTGCTGATACTGTGAGTGAATGACAGAGTCTCTTGCGGATACTGTGAGTGCATGCCAGAGCCTCTTGCTGATACATTGAGTACATGACAGAGCCTCTTGCTTATACTGTGAGTACATAACAGAGTCTCTTGCTGATGCTGTGAGTACATGATAGAGCCTGTTGCTCACGCTGTGAGTGAATGACAGTGCCACATGCTGATACTGTGAGTACATGACAGAGACTCTTGCTGATACTGTGAGTACATGACAGAGCCTCTTGCTTATACTGTGAGTACATAAGAGAGCCTCTTGCTGATACTGTGAGTATGTGACGGGTGCATCTGCTCATATGGTGAGTACATGACTAAACCTCTTGCTGATACAGTGTGTACATGTCGGTGCCTCTTGGTGATACGGTGAGTATATGACAGAGCCTCTTGCTGATACTGTGATTGAATGACAGAGCCTCTTGCTGATACTGTGAGTGAATGACAGAGCCTCTTGCTGATACTGAGTGTGAATGACAGAGCCTCTTGCTGATACTGAGTGTGAATGACAGAGCCTCTTGCTGATACTGAGTGTGAATGACTGAGCCTCTTGCTGATACTGAGTGTGAATGACTGAGCCTCTTGCAGATACTGTGAGTGAATGACAGAGCCTCTTGCAGATACTGTGAGTGCAGGACAGAGACTCTTGCTAATACTGTGAGTGCATGACAGAGCCTCTTGCTGATACTGAGTGTGAATGACAGAGCCTCTTGCTGATACTGAGTGTGAATGACTGAGCCTCTTGCAGATACTGTGAGTGAATGACAGAGCCTCTTGCAGATACTGTGAGTGCAGGACAGAGACTCTTGCTAATACTGTGAGTGCATGACAGAGCCTCTTGCTGATACTGTGAGTGAATGACAGAGCCTCTTGCAGATACTGTGGGTGCAAGACAGAGCTTTCTGCTGATACTGTGAGTGCATGACAGAGCCTCTTGCTGATACTGAGAGTGAATGTCAGAGCCTCTTGCAGATACTGTGAGTAAATGACAGAGCCCCTTGCAGATACTGTGAGTGCATGACAGAGCCTCTTGCAGATACTCTGAGTGCATGCCAGAGCCTCTTGCTGATACTGAGTGTGAATGACACAGCCTCTTGCAGATACTGTGAGTGAATGACAGAGCCTCTTGCAGATACTGTGAGTGCATGACAGAGCCTCTTGCTGATACTGTGAGTGAATGACAGAGCCTCTTGCTGATACTGTGAGTATGTGATGGAGCCTCTTGCTGATATTGTGATTGAATGAGAGAGACCCTTGATGATACTGTGATTACATGACTGAGCCTCTTGCTGATACTGTGAGTACATGACAGAGACCTTTGCTGATACTGTGAGTTCATGACAGAGCCTCTTGCTGATACTCTGAGTACATAACAGAGTCTCTTTCTGATACTGTGAGTTCATGACAGAGCCTCTTGCTGATGCAGTGAGTACATGACAGAGACTCTTGCTGATACTGTGAGTGCATGACAGAGCCTCTTGCTGATACTGTGAGTGAATGACAGAGCCTCTTGCAGATACTGTGAGTGCATGACAGAGCCTCTTGCTGATAATAATAATAATAATAACAATTACAGCACGGAAACAGGCCATTAGGCCCTTCTAGTCCGCACCGAACCAAACACCCCTTTCTAATCCCACCTCCCTGCACAATGCCCATAACCCTCCATCTTCCTCTCATCCATATACCTGTCCAACCTTTTCTTAAATAATACAATTGACTCCGCCACCACTATTTCTCCCTGAAGATCATTCCACACAGCTACCACTCTCTGAGTAAAGAAGTTCCCCCTCATGTTACCTCTAAACCTCTGCCCCTTAATTCTTAACTCATGTCCTCTTGTTTTAATCTTTCCTCCTCTTAACGGAAATAGTCTATCCACATCCACTCTGTCTATCCCTTTCATAATCTTAAATACTTCTATCAAATCCCCTCTCAACCTTCTACGCTCCAAAGAATAAAGACCCAATCTGTCCAATCTCTCCCCATACTCCAGATGCTTAAACCCAGGCAACATTCTGGTAAACCTTCTCTGCACTCTCTCCACTCTGTTTATATCCTTCCTATAATTAGGCGACCAGAACTGATACTGAGTGTGAATGACACAGCCTCTTGCAGATACTGTGAGTGAATGACAGAGCCTCTTGCAGATACTGTGAGTGCATGACAGAGCCTCTTGCACATACTGTGAGTGAATGACAGAGCCTCTTGCTGATACTGTGAGTGAATGACAGAGACTCTTGCGGATACTGTCAGTGCATGACAGGGTCTCTTGCTGATGCTGTGAGTACATGATAGAGCCTCTTGCTCACGCTGTGAGTGAATGGCAGCGCCACATGCTGATACTGTGAGTACATGACAGAGAACTTTGCTGATACTGTGAGTTCATGACAGAGCCTCTTGCTGAAACTGTGAGTACATAACAGAGTCTATTGCTGATGCTGTGAGTACATAATAGAGACTCTTGCTCACGCTGTGAGTGAATGACAGCGCCACATGCTGATACTGTGAGTGCATGACAGAGCCTCTTGCTGATTCTGTGAGTGAATGAAAGAGACTCTTGCTGATACTGTGAGTACATGACAGAGCCTCTTGCTGATGCTGTGAGTATGTGATGGAGCCTCTTGCTGATACAGTGAGTACATGTCGGTGGCTCTTGCTGATACTGTGAGTATGTGACAGAGCCTCTTGCTGATACTGTGAGTACGTGACAGATCCTCTTGCTGCTACAGTGAGTACATGTCGGTGCCTCTTGCTGATACTGTGTGTATGTGACAGAGACTCTTGCTGATACAGTGAGTACATGACATAGCCTCTTGCTGATACTGTGAGTGAATGACAGAGCCTCTTGCTGATACTGAGTGTGAATGACAGAGCTTCTTGCTGATACTGTGAGTGCATGACAGTGCCCCTTGCTGATTCTGTGATTGAATGAAAGAGTCTATTGCGGATACTGAGAGTGCATGCCAGAGCCTCTTGCTGATACAGTGAGTACATGACAGAGCCTTTAGCTTATACTGTGAATACATAACAGAGTCTCTTGCTGATACTGTGAGTACATGACAGAGACCTTTGCTGATACTCTGAGTACATAACAGAGTCTCTTTCTGATACTGTGAGTTCATGACAGAGCCTCTTGCTGATGCAGTGAGTACATGACAGAGACTCTTGCTGATACTGTGAGTGCATGACAGAGCCTCTTGCTGATACTGTGAGTGAATGACAGAGCCTCTTGCAGATACTGTGAGTGCATGACAGAGCCTATTGCTGATACTGAGTGTGAATGACACAGCGTCTTGCAGATACTGTGAGTGAATGACAGAGCCTCTTTCGGATACTGTGAGTGCATGACAGAGCCTCTTGCACATACTGTGAGTGAAAGACAGAGCCTCTTACTGATACTGTGAGTGAATGACAGAGCCTCTTGCTGATACTGTGAGTGTATGACAGCGCCTCTAGCTGATACTGTGAGTGAATGACAGCGCCCCTTGCTGATAATGCGAGTGAATGACAGAGCATCTTCCTGATTCTGTCAGTGAATGAAAGAGCCTCTTGCTGATACTGTGAGCGAATGACGGAGCTTCTTGCTGATTCTGTGAGTGAATGACAGAGCCTTTTGCTGATACTGTGAGTACATGACAGAGCGTCTTGCTGATACAGTGATTACATGACAGAGCCTCTTGCTGATACTGTGAGTTAAGGACAGAGCCTCTTGCATATACTGTGAGTGAATGATAGAGCCTCTTGCTGATACTGTGAGTGAATGACAGAGCCTCTTGCTGATACTGTGAGTGAATGACAGAGCCTCTTGCTGATACTGTGAGTGAATGTCAGAGCCTCTTGCGGATAGTGTGAGTGAATGTCAGAGCCTCTTGCTGATACTGTGAGTGAATGACTGAGCCTCTTGCTGATACTGAGAGTGAGTGACTGAGCCTCTTGCTGATACTGTGAGTGAATGACAGAGCCTCTTGCTGATACTGTGAGTGAATGACTGATCCTCTTGCTGATACTGTGAGTGAATGATAGAGCCTCTTGCTGATACTGTGAGTGAATGATAGAGCCTCTTGCTGATACTGTGAGTGAATGACAGAGCCTCTTGCTGATACTGTGAGTGAATGTCAGAGCCTCTTGCTGATATTGTGAGTGAATGACAGAGCCTCTTGCTGATACTGTGAGTGAATGACAGAGCCTCTTGCTGATACTCTGAGTGTATGATAGAGCCTCTTGCTGATACTGTGAGTGAATGATAGAGCCTCTTGCTGATACTGTGAGTGAATGACAGAGCCTCTTGCTGATACTGTGAGTGAATGTCAGAGCCTCTTGCGGATACTGTGAGTGAATGTCAGAGCCTCTTGCTGATACTGTGAGTGAATGACTGAGCCTCTTGCTGATACTGAGAGTGAATGACTGAGCCTCTTGCTGATACTGTGAGTGAATGACAGAGCCTCTTGCGGATACTGTGAGTGAATGTCAGAGCCTCTTGCTGATACTGTGAGTGAATGACTGAGCCTCTTGCTGATACTGTGAGTGAATGACTGAGCCTCTTGCTGATACTGTGAGTGAATGACAGAGCCTCTTGCTGATACTGTGAGTGAATGTCAGAGCCTCTTGTTGATACTGTGAGTGAATGTCAGAGCCTCTTGCTGATACCGTGAGTGAATGACAGAGCCTCTTGCTGATACTGTGAGTGAATGACAGAGCCTCTTGCTGATACTGTGTGTGAATGCAGAGCCTCTTACTGATACTGTGAGTGAATGATAGAGCCTCTTGCTGATACTGTGAGTGAATGACAGAGCCTCTTGCTGATACTGTGAGTGAATGACAGAGCCTCTTGCTGATACTGTGAGTGAATGTTAGAGCCTCTTACTGATACTGTGAGTGAATGACATAGCCTCTTGCTTATACTGTGAGTGAATGACAGAGCCTCTTGCTGATACTGTGTGTGAATGACAGAGCCTCTTGCTGATACTGTGAGTGAATAACATAGCCTCTTGCTGATACTGTGTGTGAATGACAGAGCCTCTTGCTGATACTGTGAGTGAATGACAGAGCCTCTTACTGATACTGTGAGTGAATGACAGAGCCTCTTGCTGATACTGTGAGTGAATGACAGAGCCTCTTGCTGATACTGTGAGTGAATGTCAGAGCCTCTTACTGATACTGTGTGTGAATGACAGAGCCTCTTACTGATACTGTGAGTGAATGACAGAGCCTCTTACTGATACTGTATGTGAATGACAGAGCCTCTTGTTTATACTGTGAGTGAATGACAGAGCCTCTTGTTTATACTGTGAGTGAATGACAGAGCCTCTTGTTGATACTGTGAGTGAATGACAGAGCCTCTTGCTGATACTCTGAGTGAATTATAGAGCCTCTTGCTGATACTGTGAGTGAATGACGGAGCCTCTTGCTGATACTGTGAGTGAATAACGGAGCCTCTTGCTGATACTGTGAGTGAATAACAGAGCCTCTTGCTGATACTGTGAGTGAATAACAGAGCCTCTTGCTGATACTGTGAGTGAATGACAGAGCCTCTTGCTGATACTGTGAGTGAATGACAGAGCCTCTTGCTGATACTGTTAGTGATTGACAGAGCCTCCTGCTGATACTGTGAGTGAATGACAGAGCCTCCTGCTGATACTGTGAGTACATGACTGAGCCTCCTGCTGATACTGTGAGTACATGACTGAGCCTCTTGCTGATACTGTGAGTGAATGATAGAGCCTCTTGCTGATACTGTGAGTGAATGACAGAGCCTCTTGCTGATACTGTGAGTGAATGTCAGAGCCTCTTGCTGATACTGTGAGTGAAAGAGCCTGTTGCTGATACTGTGAGTGAATGACAGAGCCTCTTGCTGATACTGTGAGTGAATGACAGAGCCTCTTGCTGATACAGTGAGTGAATGACAGAGCCTCTTGCTAATACTGTGAGTGAATAACAGAGCCTCTTGCTAATACTGTGAGCGAATAACAGAGCCTCTTGCTGATACTGTGAGGTGATGACAGAGCCTCTTGCTGATACTGTGAGTGAATGACAGAGCCTCTTGCTGATACTGTGAGTGAATGATAGAGCCTCTTGCTGATACAGTGAGTGAAGAACAGAGCCTCTTGCTGATACTGTGAGTGAATAACAGAGCCTCTTGCTGATACTGTGAGGGAATGACAGAGCCTCTTGCTGATACTGTGAGGGAATGACAGAGTCTCTTGCTGATACCGTGAGTGAATGACAGAGCCTCTTGCTGATACTGTGAGTGAATGACAGAGCGACTTGCTGATACTGTGAGTGAATGACAGAGTCTCTTTCTGATACTGTGAGTGAATGACAGAGCCTCTTGCTGATACTGTGAGTGAATGACAGATCCTCTTGCTGATACTGTGAGTGAATGATAGAGCCTCTTGCTGATACTGTGAGTGAATGACAGAGCCTCTTACTGATACTGTGAGTGAATGACAGAGCCTCTTGCTGATACTGTGAGTGAATGACAGTGCCTCTTGCTGATACTGTGAGTGAATGACAGTGCCTCTTGCTGATACTGTGAGTGAATGACAGATCCTCTTGCTGATACTGTGAGTGAATGACAGAGCCTCTTGCTGATACTGTGAGTGAATGATAGAGCCTCTTGCTGATACTGTGAGTGAATGATAGAGCCTCTTGCTGATACAGTGAGTGAATAACAGAGCCTCTTGCTGATACTGTGAGTGAATAACAGAGACTCTTGCTGATACTGTGAGTGAATGACAGAGCCTCTTGCTGATACTGTGAGTGAATGACAGAGCCTCTTGCTGATACTGTGAGTGAATGACAGTGCCTCTTGCTGATACTGTGAGTGAATGACAGAGCCTCTTGCTGATACTGTGAGGGAATGACAGAGCATCTTGCTGATACTGTGAGTGAATGATAGAGCATCTTGCTGATACAGTGAGTGAATGACAGAGCCTCTTGCTGATACTGTGAGTGAATAACAGAGCCTCTTGCTGGTACTGTGAGGGAATGACAGAGCCTCTTGCTGATACTGTGAGTGAATGACAGAGCCTCTTGCTGATACTGTGAGTGAATGACAGAGCCTCTTGCTGATACTGTGAGTGAATGACAGAGCCTCTTGCTGATACTGTGAGTGAATGACAGAGTCTCTTTCTGATACTGTGAGTGAATGACAGAGCCTCTTGCTGATACTGTGAGGGAATGACAGAGCATCTTGCTGATACTGTGAGTGAATGATAGAGCCTCTTGCTGATACAGTGAGTGAATGACAGAGCCTCTTGCTGATACTGTGAGTGAATAACAGAGCCTCTTGCTGATACTGTGAGGGAATGACAGAGCCTCTTGCTGGTACTGTGAGGGAATGACAGAGCCTCTTGCTGATACTGTGAGTGAATGACAGAGCCTCTTGCTGATACTGTGAGTGAATGACAGAGCCTCTTGCTGATACTGTGAGTGAATGACAGAGCCTCTTGCTGATACTGTGAGTGAATGACAGAGCCTCTTGCTGATACTGTGAGTGAATGACAGAGCCTCTTGCTGATACTGTGAGTGAATGACAGATCCTCTTGCTGATACTGTGAGTGAATGATAGAGCCTCTTGCTGATACTGTGAGTGAATGAGAGAGCCTCTTGCTGATGCTGTGATTGAATGTCGGAGACTCTTGCTGATTCTGTGTGTGAATGATGGAGCCTCTTGCTAATACTGTGAGTGAATGACAGAGCCTCTTGCTGATACTGTGAGTGAATGAGTGAGCCTCTTGATGATGCTGTGATTGAATGTCGGAGACTCTTGCTGATTCTGTGTGTGAATGACGGAGCCTCTTGCTGATAGTGTGAGTGAATGAAAGAGTCTCTTGCTGATTCTGTGAGTGAATGACAGAGCCTCTTGCTGATACTGTTAGTGAATGATAGAGCCTATTGCTGATACTGTTAGTGAATGATAGATCCTCTTGCTGATATTGTGAGTGAATGACAGAGCCTCCTGCTGATAATTTGAGTGAATGACACAGTCTCTTGCTGATACTGTGAGTGAATGATAGAGCCTCTTGCTGATAATGTGAGTGAATGATAGAGCCTCTTGCTGATACTGTGAGTGAATGACAGAGCCTCTTGCTGATACTGTGAGTGAATGACTGATCCTCTTGCTGATACTGTGAGTGAATGATAGAGCCTCTTGCTGATACTGTGAGTGAATGATAGAGCCTCTTGCTGATACTGTGAGTGAATGACAGAGCCTCTTGCTGATACTGTGAGTGAATGTCAGAGCCTCTTGCTGATATTGTGAGTGAATGACAGAGCCTCTTGCTGATACTGTCAGTGAATGACAGAGCCTCTTGCTGATACTCTGAGTGAATGATAGAGCCTCTTGCTGATACTGTGAGTGTATGATAGAGCCTCTTGCTGATACTGTGAGTGAATGATAGAGCCTCTTGCTGATACTGTGAGTGAATGACAGAGCCTCTTGCTGATACTGTGAGTGAATGTCAGAGCCTCTTGCGGATACTGTGAGTGAATGTCAGAGCCTCTTGCTGATACTGTGAGTGAATGACTGAGCCTCTTGCTGATACTGTGAGTGAATGACTGAGCCTCTTGCTGATACTGTGAGTGAATGACAGAGCCTCTTGCTGATACTGTGAGTGAATGTCAGAGCCTCTTGCTGATACTGTGAGTGAATGTCAGTGCCTCTTGCTGATACTGTGAGTGAATGACAGAGCCTCTTGCTGATACTGTGAGTGAATGACAGAGCCTCTTGCTGATACTCTGTGTGAATGCAGAGCCTCTTACTGATACTGTGAGTGAATGATAGAGCCTCTTGCTGATACTGTGAGTGAATGACAGAGCCTCTTGCTGATACTGTGAGTGAATGACAGAGCCTCTTGCTGATACTGTGAGTGAATGTTAGAGCCTCTTACTGATACTGTGAGTGAATGACATAGCCTCTTGCTGATACTGTGAGTGAATGACAGAGCCTCTTGCTGATATTGTGTGTGAATGACAGAGCCTCTTGCTGATACTGTGAGTGAATGACAGAGCCTCTTGCTGATACTGTGTGTGAATGACAGAGCCTCTTGCTGATACTGTGAGTGAATGACAGAGCCTCTTACTGATACTGTGAGTGAATGACAGAGCCTCTTGCTGATACTGTGAGTGAATGACAGAGCCTCTTGCTGATACTGTGAGTGAATGTCAGAGCCTCTTACTGATACTGTGTGTGAATGACAGAGCCTCTTACTGATACTGTGAGTGAATGACAGAGCCTCTTACTGATACTGTGTGTGAATGACAGAGCCTCTTGTTTATACTGTGAGTGAATGACAGAGCCTCTTGTTTATACTGTGAGTGAATGACAGAGCCTCTTGTTGATACTGTGAGTGAATGACAGAGCCTCTTGCTGATACTCTGAGTGAATTATAGAGCCTCTTGCTGATACTGTGAGTGAATGATAGAGCCTCTTGCTGATACTGTGAGTGAACGATAGAGCCTCTTGCTGATACTGTGAGTGAATGACAGAGCCTCTTGCTGATACTGTGAGTGAATGATAGAGCATCTTGCTGATACTGTGAGTGAATGATAGAGCATCTTGCTGATACAGTGAGTGAATGACAGAGCCTCTTGCTGATACTGTGAGTGAATGACAGAGCCTCTTGCTGATACTGTGAGGGAATGACAGAGCATCTTGCTGATACTGTGAGTGAATGATAGAGCATCTTGCTGATACAGTGAGTGAATGACAGAGCCTCTTGCTGATACTGTGAGTGAATAACAGAGCCTCTTGCTGGTACTGTGAGGGAATGACAGAGCCTCTTGCTGATACTGTGAGTGAATGACAGAGCCTCTTGCTGATACTGTGAGTGAATGACAGAGCCTCTTGCTGATACTGTGAGTGAATGACAGAGCCTCTTGCTGATACTGTGAGTGAATGACAGAGTCTCTTTCTGATACTGTGAGTGAATGACAGAGCCTCTTGCTGATACTGTGAGGGAATGACAGAGCATCTTGCTGATACTGTGAATGAATGATAGAGCCTCTTGCTGATACAGTGAGTGAATGACAGAGCCTCTTGCTGATACTGTGAGTGAATAACAGAGCCTCTTGCTGATACTGTGAGGGAATGACAGAGCCTCTTGCTGGTACTGTGAGGGAATGACAGAGCCTCTTGCTGATACTGTGAGTGAATGACAGAGCCTCTTGCTGATACTGTGAGTGAATGACAGAGCCTCTTGCTGATACTGTGAGTGAATGACAGAGCCTCTTGCTGATACTGTGAGTGAATGACAGAGCCTCTTGCTGATACTGTGAGTGAATGACAGAGCCTCTTGCTGATACTGTGAGTGAATGACAGATCCTCTTGCTGATACTGTGAGTGAATGATAGAGCCTCTTGCTGATACTGTGAGTGAATGAGGGAGCCTCTTGCTGATGCTGTGATTGAATGTCGGAGACTCTTGCTGATTCTGTGTGTGAATGATGGAGCCTCTTGCTAATACTGTGAGTGAATGACAGAGCCTCTTGCTGATACTGTGAGTGAATGAGTGAGCCTCTTGCTGATGCTGTGATTGAATGTCGGAGACTCTTGCTGATTCTGTGTGTGAATGACGGAGCCTCTTGCTGATAGTGTGAGTGAATGAAAGAGTCTCTTGCTGATTCTGTGAGTGAATGGCAGAGCCTCTTGCTGATACTGTGAGTACATGCCAGAGCCTCCAGCTGATACAGTGAGTACATGACAGAGCCTCTTGCTGATACTGTGAGTTAATGACAGAGCCTCTTGCATATACTGTGAATGAATGAGAGAGCCTCTTGCTGATACTGTGATTGAATGTCGGAGCCTCTTGCTGATTCTGTGTGTGAATGACGGAGCCTCTTGCTGATACTGTGAGTGAATGAAAGATTCTCTTGCTGATACTGTGAGTACATGCCAGAGCCTCCTGCTGATACAGTGAGTACATGACAGAGCCTCTTGCTGATACTGTAAGTGAATGATAGAGCCTCTTGCTGATACTGTGAGAAAATGACAGAGCCTCTTGCTGATACTGTTAGTGAATGATAGAGCCTCTTGCTGATATTGTGAGTGAATGACAGAGCCTCCTGCTGATAATTTGAGTGAATGACACAGTCTCTTGCTGATACTGTGAGTGAATGATAGAGCCTCTTGCTGATACTGTGAGTGAATGACAGAGCCTCTTGCTGATACTGTGAGTGAATGACTGATCCTCTTGCTGATACTGTGAGTGAATGATAGAGCCTCTTGCTGATACTGTGAGTGAATGATAGAGCCTCTTGCTGATACTGTGAGTGAATGACAGAGCCTCTTGCTGATACTGTGAGTGAATGTCAGAGCCTCTTTCTGATATTGTGAGTGAATGACAGAGCCTCTTGCTGATACTGTCAGTGAATGACAGAGCCTCTTGCTGATACTCTGAGTGAATGATAGAGCCTCTTGCTGATACTGTGAGTGTATGATAGAGCCTCTTGCTGATACTGTAAGTGAATGATAGAGCCTCTTGCTGATACTGTGAGTGAATGACAGAGCCTCTTGCTGATACTGTGAGTGAATGTCAGAGCCTCTTGCGGATACTGTGAGTGAATGTCAGAGCCTCTTGCTGATACTGTGAGTGAATGACTGAGCCTCTTGCTGATACTGTGAGTGAATGACTGAGCCTCTTGCTGATACTGTGAGTGAATGACAGAGCCTCTTGCTGATACTGTGAGTGAATGTCAGAGCCTCTTGCTGATACTGTGAGTGAATGACAGAGCCTCTTGCTGATACTGTGAGTGAATGACAGAGCCTCTTGCTGATACTCTGTGTGAATGCAGAGCCTCTTACTGATACTGTGAGTGAATGATAGAGCCTCTTGCTGATACTGTGAGTGAATGACAGAGCCTCTTGCTGATACTGTGAGTGAATGACAGAGCCTCTTGCTGATACTGTGAGTGAATGTTAGAGCCTCTTACTGATACTGTGAGTGAATGACATAGCCTCTTGCTGATACTGTGAGTGAATGACAGAGCCTCTTGCTGATATTGTGTGTGAATGACAGAGCCTCTTGCTGATACTGTGAGTGAATGACAGAGCCTCTTGCTGATACTGTGTGTGAATGACAGAGCCTCTTGCTGATACTGTGAGTGAATGACAGAGCCTCTTACTGATACTGTGAGTGAATGACAGAGCCTCTTGCTGATACTGTGAGTGAATGACAGAGCCTCTTGCTGATACTGTGAGTGAATGTCAGAGCCTCTTGCTGATACTGTGAGTGAATGACAGAGCCTCTTACTGATACTGTGAGTGAATGACAGAGCCTCTTACTGATACTGTGTGTGAATGACAGAGCTTCTTGTTTATACTGTGAGTGAATGACAGAGCCTCTTGTTTATACTGTGAGTGAATGACAGAGCCTCTTGTTGATACTGTGAGTGAATGACAGAGCCTCTTGCTGATACTCTGAGTGAATTATAGAGCCTCTTGCTGATACTGTGAGTGAATGACGGAGCCTCTTGCTGATACTGTGAGTGAATACCGGAGCCTCTTGCTGATACTGTGAGTGAATAACATAGCCTCTTGCTGATACTGTGAGTGAATGACAGAGCCTCTTGCTGATACTGTGAGTGAATGACAGAGCCTCTTGCTGATACTGTGAGTGAATGACAGAGCCTCTTGCTGATACTGTGAGTGAATGACAGAGCCTCCTGCTGATACTGTGAGTGAATGACAGAGCCTCTTGCTGATACTGTGAGTACATGACTGAGCCTCCTGCTGATACTGTGAGTACATGACTGAGCCTCTTGCTGATACTGTGAGTGAATGACAGATCCTCTTGCTGATACTGTGAGTGAATGATAGAGCCTCTTGCTGATACTGTGAGTGAATGAAAGTGCCTCTTGCTGATACTGTGAGTGAATGACAGAGCCTCTTGCTGATACTGTGAGTGAATGACAGAGCCTCTTGTTGATACTGTGAGTGAATGACAGAGCCTCTTGCTGATACTCTGAGTGAATTATAGAGCCTCTTGCTGATACTGTGAGTGAATGACGGAGCCTCTTGCTGATACTGTGAGTGAATACCGGAGCCTCTTGCTGATACTGTGAGTGAATAACATAGCCTCTTGCTGATACTGTGAGTGAATGACAGAGCCTCTTGCTGATACTGTGAGTGAATGACAGAGCCTCTTGCTGATACTGTGAGTGAATGACAGAGCCTCTTGCTGATACTGTGAGTGAATGACAGAGCCTCCTGCTGATACTGTGAGTGAATGACAGAGCCTCCTGCTGATACTGTGAGTACATGACTGAGCCTCCTGCTGATACTGTGAGTACATGACTGAGCCTCTTGCTGATACTGTGAGTGAATGACAGATCCTCTTGCTGATACTGTGAGTGAATGATAGAGCCTCTTGCTGATACTGTGAGTGAATGAAAGTGCCTCTTGCTGATACTGTGAGTGAATGACAGAGCCTCTTGCTGATACTGTGAGTGAATGTCAGAGCCTCTTGCTGATACTGTGAGTGAATGAAAGAGCCTGTTGCTGATACTGTGAGTGAATGACAGAGCCTCTTGCTGATACTGTGAGTGAATGACAGAGCCTCTTGCTGATACAGTGAGTGAATGACAGAGCCTCTTGCTAATACTGTGAGTGAATAACAGAGCCTCTTGCTAATACTGTGAGTGAATAACAGAGCCTCTTGCTGATACTGTGAGGTGATGACAGAGCCTCTTGCTGATACTGTGCGTGAATGACAGAGCCTCTTGCTGATACTGTGAGGGAATGACAGAGCATCTGGCTGATACTGTGAGTGAATGATAGAGCCTCTTGCTGATACAGTGAGTGAAGAACAGAGCCTCTTGCTGATACTGTGAGTGAATAACAGAGCCTCTTGCTGATACTGTGAGGGAATGACAGAGCCTCTTGCTGATACTGTGAGTACATGACTGAGCCTCTTGCTGATACTGTGAGTGAATGATAGAGCCTCTTGCTGATACTGTGAGTGAATGATAGAGCCCCTTGCTGATACTGTGAGTGAATGACAGAGCCTCTTGCTAATACTGTGAGTGAATGACTGATCCTCTTGCTGATACTGTGAGTGAATGATAGAGCCTCTTGCTGATACTGTGAGTGAATGATAGAGCCTCTTGCTGATACTGTGAGTGAATGACAGAGCCTCTTGCTGATACTGTGAGTGAATGACAGAGCCTCTTGCTGATACTGTGAGTGAATGTCAGAGCCTCTTACTGATACTGTGTGTGAATGACAGAGCCTCTTACTGATACTGTGAGTGAATGACAGAGCCTCTTACTGATACTGTGTGTGAATGACAGAGCCTCTTGTTTATACTGTGAGTGAATGACAGAGCCTCTTGTTTATACTGTGAGTGAATGACAGAGCCTCTTGTTGATACTGTGAGTGAATGACAGAGCCTCTTGCTGATACTCTGAGTGAATTATAGAGCCTCTTGCTGATACTGTGAGTGAATGATAGAGCCTCTTGCTGATACTGTGAGTGAACGATAGAGCCTCTTGCTGATACTGTGAGTGAATGACAGAGCCTCTTGCTGATACTGTGAGTGAATGATAGAGCATCTTGCTGATACTGTGAGTGAATGATAGAGCATCTTGCTATTACAGTGAGTGAATGACAGAGCCTCTTGCTGATACTGTGAGTGAATGACAGAGCCTCTTGCTGATACTGTGAGGGAATGACAGAGCATCTTGCTGATACTGTGAGTGAATGATAGAGCATCTTGCTGATACAGTGAGTGAATGACAGAGCCTCTTGCTGATACTGTGAGTGAATAACAGAGCCTCTTGCTGGTACTGTGAGGGAATGACAGAGCCTCTTGCTGATACTGTGAGTGAATGACAGAGCCTCTTGCTGATACTGTGAGTGAATGACAGAGCCTCTTGCTGATACTGTGAGTGAATGACAGAGCCTCTTGCTGATACTGTGAGTGAATGACAGAGTCTCTTTCTGATACTGTGAGTGAATGACAGAGCCTCTTGCTGATACTGTGAGGGAATGACAGAGCATCTTGCTGATACTGTGAATGAATGATAGAGCCTCTTGCTGATACAGTGAGTGAATGACAGAGCCTCTTGCTGATACTGTGAGTGAATAACAGAGCCTCTTGCTGATACTGTGAGGGAATGACAGAGCCTCTTGCTGGTACTGTGAGGGAATGACAGAGCCTCTTGCTGATACTGTGAGTGAATGACAGAGCCTGTTGCTGATACTGTGAGTGAATGACAGAGCCTCTTGCTGATACTGTGAGTGAATGACAGAGCCTCTTGCTGATACTGTGAGTGAATGACAGAGCCTCTTGCTGATACTGTGAGTGAATGACAGAGCCTCTTGCTGATACTGTGAGTGAATGACAGATCCTCTTGCTGATACTGTGAGTGAATGATAGAGCCTCTTGCTGATACTGTGAGTGAATGAGAGAGCCTCTTGCTGATGCTGTGATTGAATGTCGGAGACTCTTGCTGATTCTGTGTGTGAATGATGGAGCCTCTTGCTAATACTGTGAGTGAATGACAGAGCCTCTTGCTGATACTGTGAGTGAATGAGTGAGCCTCTTGCTGATGCTGTGATTGAATGTCGGAGACTCTTGCTGATTCTGTGTGTGAATGACGGAGCCTCTTGCTGATAGTGTGAGTGAATGAAAGAGTCTCTTGCTGATTCTGTGAGTGAATGGCAGAGCCTCTTGCTGATACTGTGAGTACATGCCAGAGCCTCCAGCTGATACAGTGAGTACATGACAGAGCCTCTTGCTGATACTGTGAGTTAATGACAGAGCCTCTTGCATATACTGTGAATGAATGAGAGAGCCTCTTGCTGATACTGTGATTGAATGTCGGAGCCTCTTGCTGATTCTGTGTGTGAATGACGGAGCCCCTTGCTGATACTGTGAGTGAATGAAAGATTCTCTTGCTGATACTGTGAGTACATGCCAGAGCCTCCTGCTGATACAGTGAGTACATGACAGAACCTCTTGCTGATACTGTTAGTGAATGATAGAGCCTCTTGCTGATACTGTAAGTGAATGATAGAGCCTCTTGCTGATACTGTGAGAAAATGACAGAGCCTCTTGCTGATATTGTGAGTGAATGACAGAGCCTCCTGCTGATAATTTGAGTGAATGACACAGTCTCTTGTTGATACTGTGAGTGAATGATAGAGCCTCTTGCTGATACTGTGAGTGAATGACAGAGCCTCTTGCTGATACTGTGAGTGAATGACTGATCCTCTTGCTGATACTGTGAGTGAATGATAGAGCCTCTTGCTGATACTGTGAGTGAATGATAGAGCATCTTGCTGATACTGTGAGTGAATGACAGAGCCTCTTGCTGATACTGTGAGTGAATGTCAGAGCCTCTTGCTGATATTGTGAGTGAATGACAGAGCCTCTTGCTGATACTGTCAGTGAATGACAGAGCCTCTTGCTGATACTCTGAGTGAATGATAGAGCCTCTTGCTGATACTGTGAGTGTATGATAGAGCCTCTTGCTGATACTGTGAGTGAATGATAGAGCCCCTTGCTGATACTGTGAGTGAATGACAGAGCCTCTTGCTGATACTGTGAGTGAATGTCAGAGCCTCTTGCGGATACTGTGAGTGAATGTCAGAGCCTCTTGCTGATACTGTGAGTGAATGACTGAGCCTCTTGCTGATACTGTGAGTGAATGACTGAGCCTCTTGCTGATACTGTGAGTGAATGACAGAGCCTCTTGCTGATACTGTGAGTGAATGTCAGAGCCTCTTGCTGATACTGTGAGTGAATGACAGAGCCTCTTGCTGATACTGTGAGTGAATGACAGAGCCTCTTGCTGATACTCTGTGTGAATGCAGAGCCTCTTACTGATACTGTTAGTGAATGATAGAGCCTCTTGCTGATACTGTGAGTGAATGACAGAGCCTCTTGCTGATACTGTGAGTGAATGACAGAGCCTCTTGCTGATACTGTGAGTGAATGTTAGAGCCTCTTACTGATACTGTGAGTGAATGACATAGCCTCTTGCTGATACTGTGAGTGAATGACAGAGCCTCTTGCTGATATTGTGTGTGAATGACAGAGCCTCTTGCTGATACTGTGAGTGAATGACAGAGCCTCTTGCTGATACTGTGTGTGAATGACAGAGCCTCTTGCTGATACTGTGTGTGAATGACAGAGCCTCTTGCTGATACTGTGAGTGAATGACAGAGCCTCTTACTGATACTGTGAGTGAATGACAGAGCCTCTTGCTGATACTGTGAGTGAATGACAGAGCCTCTTACTGATACTGTGAGTGAATGTCAGAGCCTCTTACTGATACTGTGTGTGAATGACAGAGCCTCTTACTGATACTGTGAGTGAATGACAGAGCCTCTTACTGATACTGTGTGTGAATGACAGAGCTTCTTGTTTATACTGTGAGTGAATGACAGAGCCTCTTGTTTATACTGTGAGTGAATGACAGAGCCTCTTGTTGATACTGTGAGTGAATGACAGAGCCTCTTGCTGATACTCTGAATGAATTATAGAGCCTCTTGCTGATACTGTGAGTGAATGACGGAGCCTCTTGCTGATACTGTGAGTGAATAACGGAGCCTCTTGCTGATACTGTGAGTGAATAACATAGCCTCTTGCTGATACTGTGAGTGAATGACAGAGCCTCTTGCTGATACTGTGAGTGAATGACAGAGCCTCTTGCTGATACTGTGAGTGAATGACAGAGCCTCTTGCTGATACTGTGAGTGAATGACAGAGCCTCCTGCTGATACTGTGAGTGAATGACAGAGCCTCCTGCTGATACTGTGAGTACATGACTGAGCCTCCTGCTGATACTGTGAGTACATGACTGAGCCTCTTGCTGATACTGTGAGTGAATGACAGATCCTCTTGCTGATACTGTGAGTGAATGATAGAGCCTCTTGCTGATACTGTGAGTGAATGAAAGTGCCTCTTGCTGATACTGTGAGTGAATGACAGAGCCTCTTGCTGATACTGTGAGTGAATGTCAGAGCCTCTTGCTGATACTGTGAGTGAATGAAAGAGCCTGTTGCTGATACTGTGAGTGAATGACAGAGCCTCTTGCTGATACTGTGAGTGAATGACAGAGCCTCTTGCTGATACAGTGAGTGAATGACAGAGCCTCTTGCTAATACTGTGAGTGAATAACAGAGCCTCTTGCTAATACTGTGAGTGAATAACAGAGCCTCTTGCTGATACTGTGAGGTGATGACAGAGCCTCTTGCTGATACTGTGAGTGAATGACAGAGCCTCTTGCTGATACTGTGAGGGAATGACAGAGCATCTTGCTGATACTGTGAGTGAATGATAGAGCCTCTTGCTGATACAGTGAGTGAAGAACAGAGCCTCTTGCTGATACTGTGAGTGAATAACAGAGCCTCTTGCTGATACTGTGAGGGAATGACAGAGCCTCTTGCTGATACTGTGAGGGAATGACAGAGTCTCTTGCTGATACTGTGAGTGAATGACAGAGCCTCTTGCTGATACTGTGAGTGAATGACAGAGCCTCTTGCTGATACTGTGAGTGAATGACAGAGCGACTTGCTGATACTGTGAGTGAATGACAGAGTCTCTTTCTGATACTGTGAGTGAATGACAGAGCCTCTTGCTGATACTGTGAGTGAATGACAGATCCTCTTGCTGATACTGTGAGTGAATGATAGAGCCTCTTGCTGATACTGTGAGTGAATGACAGTGCCTCTTACTGATACTGTGAGTGAATGACAGAGCCTCTTGCTGATACTGTGAGTGAATGACAGTGCCTCTTGCTGATACTGTGAGTGAATGACAGTGCCTCTTGCTGATACTGTGAGTGAATGACAGATCCTCTTGCTGATACTGTGAGTGAATGACAGAGCCTCTTGCTGATACTGTGAGTGAATGATAGAGCCTCTTGCTGATACTGTGAGTGAATGATAGAGCCTCTTGCTGATACAGTGAGTGAATAACAGAGCCTCTTGCTGATACAGTGAGTGAATAACAGAGCCTCTTGCTGATACTGTGAGTGAATGACAGAGCCTCTTGCTGATACTGTGAGTGAATGACAGAGCCTCTTGCTGATACTGTGAGTGAATGACAGAGCCTCTTGCTGATACTGTGAGTGAATGAGAGAGCCTCTTGCTGATACTGTGAGTGAATGATAGAGCCTCTTGCTGATACCGTGAGTGAATGATAGAGCCTCTTGCTGATACAGTGAGTGAATGACAGATCCTTTTACTGATACTGTGAGTGAATGACAGAGCCACTTGCTGATACTGTGAGTGAATGACTGAGCCTCTTACCGATACTGTGTGTGAATGACAGAGCCTCTTGCTGATACTGTGAGTGAATGACAGAGCCTCTTACTGATACTGTGAGTGAATGACAGAGCCTCTTGCTGATACTGTGAGTGAATGACAGTGCCTCTTGTTTATACTGTGTGTGAATGACAGAGCCTCTTGCTGATACTGTGAGTGAATGACAGAGCCTCTTGCTGATACTCTGAGTGAATTATAGAGCCTCTTGCTGATACTGTGAGTGAATGATAGAGCCTCTTGCTGATACAGTGAGTGAATAACAGAGCCTCTTGCTGATACTGTGAGTGAATAACAGAGCCTCTTGCTGATACTGTGAGTGAATGACAGAGACTCTTGCTGATACTGTGAGTGAATGACAGAGCCTCTTGCTGATACTGTGAGGGAATGACAGGGCCTCTTGCTGATAATGTGAGTGAATGACAGACCCTCCTGCTGATACTGTGAGTGAATGACAGAGCCTCCTGCTGATACTGTGAGTACATGACTGAGCCTCTTGCTGATACTGTGAGTGAATGACAGATCCTCTATCTGATACTGTGTGAATGATAGAGCCTCTTGCTGATACTGTGTGAATGATAGAGCCTCTTGCTGATACTGTGAGTGAATGATAATGCCTCTTGTTGATACTGTGAGTGAATGACAGAGCCTCTTGCTGATACTGTGAGTGAATGAAAGAGCCTCTTGCTGATACAGTGAGTGAATAACAGAGCCTCTTGCTAACACTGTGAGTGAATAACAGAGCCTCTTGCTAATACTGTGAGTGAATAACAGAGCCTCTTGCTGATACTGTGAGGGAATGACAGAGCCTCTTGCTGATACTGTGAGTGAATGATAGAGCATCTTGCTGATACAGTGAGTGAATAACAGAGCCTCTTGCTAACACTGTGAGTGAATAACAGAGCCTCTTGCTAATACTGTGAGTGAATAACAGAGCCTCTTGCTGATACTGTGAGGGAATGACAGAGCCTCTTGCTGATACTGTGAGTGAATCACAGAGCCTCTTGCTGATACTGTGAGGGAATGAAAGAGCATCTTGCTGATACTGTGAGTGAATGATAGAGCCTCTTGCTGATACAGTGAGTGAATGACAGAGCCTCTTGCTGATACTGTGAGTGAATAACAGAGCCTCTTGCTGATACTGTGAGGGAATGACAGAGCCTCTTGCTGGTACTGTGAGGGAATGACAGAGCCTCTTGCTGATACTGTGAGTGAATGACAGAGCCTCTTGCTGATACTGTGAGTGAATGACAGAGCCTCTTGCTGATACTGTGAGTGAATGACAGAGCCTCTTGCTGATACTGTGAGTGAATGACAGAGTCTCTTTCTGATACTGTGAGTGAATGACAGAGCCTCTTGCTGATACTGTGAGTGAATGACAGATCCTCTTGCTGATACTGTGAGTGAATGATAGAGCCTCTTGCTGATACTGTGAGTACATGCCTGAGCCTCTTGCTGATACTGTGAGTGAATGATAGAGCCTCTTGCTTATACTGTGAGTGAATGACAGAGCCTCTTGCTGATACTGTGAGTGAATGTCAGAGCCTCTTGCTGATACTGTGAGTGAATGACAGAGCCTCTTGCTGATACTGTGAGTGAATGACAGAGCCTCTTGCTGATACTGTGAGTGAATGATAGAGACTCTTGATGATACTGTGAGTGAATGATAGAGCCTCTTGCTGATACTGTGAGTGAATGATAGAGCCTCTTGCTGATACTGTGAGTGAATGACAGAGCCTCTTGCTGATACTGTGAGTGAATGACAGAGCCTCTTGCTGATACTGTGAGGGAATGACAGAGCCTCTTGCTGATACTGTGAGTGAATGTCAGAGCCTCTTGCTGATACTGTGAGTGAATTACAGAGCATCTTGCTGATACTGTGAGTGAATGATAGAGCCTCTTGCTGATACTGTGAGTGAATGACAGAGCCTCTTGCTGATACTGTGAGTGAATGACAGAGCCTCTTGCTGATACTGTGAGTGAATGACAGAGCCTCTTGCTGATACTGTGAGGGAATGACAGAGCCTCTTGCTGATACTGTGAGTGAATGTCAGAGCCTCTTGCTGATACTGTGAGTGAATGACAGAGCCTCTTGCTGATACTGTGAGTGAATGACAGAGCCTCTTGCTGATACTGCGATGGAATGACAGAGCCTCTTGCTGATACTTTGAGTGAATGACAGTGCCTCTTACTGATACTGTGAGTGAATGACATAGCCTCTTGCTGATACTCTGAGTGAATGATAGAGCCTTTTGCTGATACTGTGAGTGAATTACAGAGCCTCTTGCTGATGCTGTGAGTGAATGTCAGAGCCTCTTGCTGATACTGTGAGTGAATGACAGAGCCTCTTACTGATACTGTGAGTGAATGACAGAGCCTCTTGCTGATACTGTGAGTGAATGACAGTGCCTCTTGTTTATACTGCGAGTGAATGACAGATCCTCTTGCTGATACTGTGAGTGAATAACAGAGCCTCTTGCTGATACTGTGAGGGAATGACAGAGCCTCTTGCTGGTACTGTGAGGGAATGACAGAGCCTCTTGCTGATACTGTGAGTGAATGACAGAGCCTCTTGCTGATACTGTGAGTGAATGACAGAGCCTCTTGCTGATACTGTGAGTGAATGACAGAGCCTCTTGCTGATACTGTGAGTGAATGACAGAGTCTCTTTCTGATACTGTGAGTGAATGACAGAGCCTCTTGCTGATACTGTGAGTGAATAACAGATCCTCTTCCTGATACTGTGAGTGAATGATAGAGCCTCTTGCTGATACTGTGAGTACATGCGTCAGCCTCTTGCTGATACTGTGAGTGAATGATAGAGCCTCTTGCTTATACTGTGAGTGAATGACAGAGCCTCTTGCTGATACTGTGAGTGAATGTCAGAGCCTCTTGCTGATACTGTGAGTGAATGACAGAGCCTCTTGCTGATACTGTGAGTGAATGACAGAGCCTCTTGCTGATACTGTGAGTGAATGATAGAGACTCTTGATGATACTGTGAGTGAATGATAGAGCCTCTTGCTGATACTGTGAGTGAATGATAGAGCCTCTTGCTGATACTGTGGGTGAATGACAGAGCCTCTTGCTGATACTGTGAGTGAATGACAGAGCCTCTTGCTGATACTGTGAGGGAATGACAGAGCCTCTTGCTGATACTGTTAGTGAATGACAGAGCCTCTTGCTGATACTGTGAGTGAATGACAGAGCCTCTTGCTGATACTGTGAGGGAATGACAGAGCCTCTTGCTGATACTGTGAGTGAATTACAGAGCCTCTTGCTGATACTGTGAGTGAATGATAGAGCCTCTTGCTGATACTGTGAGTGAATTACAGAGCCTCTTGCTGATACTGTGAGTGAATGTCAGAGCCTCTTGCTGATACTGTGAGTGAATGACAGAGCCTCTTGCTGATACTGTGAGTGAATGACAGAGCCTCTTGCTGATACTGTGATGGAATGACAGAGCCTCTTGCTGATACTGTGAGTGAATGACAGTGCCTCTTACTGATACTGTGAGTGAATGACATAGCCTCTTGCTGATACTGTGAGTGAATGATAGAGCCTTTTGCTGATACTGTGAGTGAATGACAGAGCCTCTTGCTGATACTGTGAGTGAATATCAGAGCCTCTTGCTGATACTGTGAGTGAATGACAGAGCCTCTTACTGATACTGTGAGTGAATGACAGAGCCTCTTGCTGATACTGTGAGTGAATGACAGTGCCTCTTGTTTATACTGCGAGTGAATGACAGATCCTCTTGCTGATACTGTGAGTGAATGACAGAGCCTCTTGCTGATACTGTGAGTGAATGATAGAGCATCCTGCTGATACTGTGAGTGAATGATAGAGCCTCTTGCTGATACAGTGAGTGAATAACAGAGCCTCTTGCTGATACTGTGAGTGAATGACAGAGCCTCTTGCTGATACTGTGAGAGAATGACAGAGCCTCTTGCTGATACTGTGAGTGAATGACAGAGCCTCTTGCTGATACTGTGAAGGAATGACAGAGCATCTTGCTGATACTGTGAGTGAATGATAGAGCCTCTTGCTGATACAGTGAGTGAATGACAGAGCCTCTTGCTGATACTGTGAGTGAATAACTGAGCCTCTTGCTGATACTGTGAGGGAATGACAGAGCCTCTTGCTGATACTGTGAGGGAATGACAGAGCCTCTTGCTGATACTGTGAGTGAATGACAGAGCCTCTTGCTGATACTGTGTGTGAATAACAGAGCCTCTTGCTGATACTGTGAGGGAATGACAGAGCCTCTTGCTGATACTGTGAGTGAAAGTCAGAGCCTCTTGCTGATACTGTGAGTGAATGGCAGAGCCTCTTGCTGATACTGTGAGTGAAAGTCAGACCCTCTTGCTGATACTGTGAGTGAATGACAGAGCCTCTTGCTGATATTGTGAGTGAATGATAGATCCTCTTGCTGATACTGTGAGTGAATGACAGAGCCTCTTACTGATACTGTGAGTGAATGATAGAGCCTCTTGCTGATACTGTGAGTGAATGACGGAGCCTCTTGCTGATACTGTGAGTGAATGACAGAGCCTCTTGATGATACTGTGAGCGAATGACGGAGCCTCTTCCTGATACTGTGAGTGAATGGCAGAGCCTCTTGCTGATACTGTGAGTGAAAGTCAGACCCTCTTGCTGATACTGTGTGTGAATGACAGAGCCTCTTGCTGATATTGTGAGTGAATGATAGATCCTCTTGCTGATACTGTGAGTGAATGACAGAGCCTCTTGCTGATACTGTGAGTGAATGACGGAGCCTCTTGCTGATACTGTGAGTGAATGACAGAGCCTCTTGCTTATATTGTGAGTGAATGATAGAGCCTCTTGCTGATACTGTGAGTGAATGATAGAGCCTCTTGCTGATACTGTGAGTGAATGATAGAGCCTCTTGCTGATACTGTAAGTGAATGATAGAGCCTCTTGCTGATACTGTGAGAAAATGACAGAGCCTCTTGCTGATACTGTTAGTGAATGATAGAGCCTCTTATTGATACTGTGAGTGAATGATAGAGCCTCTTGCTGATACTGTATGACAGGGCCTATTGCTGATATTGTGAGTGAATGACAGAGCCTCCTGCTGATACTGTGAGTGTATGACAGAGCCTCTTGCTGATACTGTGGGTACATTCCAGAGCCTCCTGCTGATACAGTGAGTACATGACAGAGCCTCTTGCTGATACTGTGAGTGAATGATAGATCCTCTTGCTGATAGTGTGAGTGAATGATAGAGCCTCTTGCTGATACTGTGAGTGAATGACAGAGCCTCTTGCTGATACTGTGAGTGAATGACTGACCCTCTTGCTGATACTGTGAGTGAATGATAGAGCCTCTTGCTGATACTGTGAGTGAATGATAGAGCCTCTTGCTGATACTGTGAGTGAATGACAGATCCTCTTGCTGATACTTTGAGTGAATGTCAGAGCCTCTTGCTGATACTGTGAGTGAATGACAGAGCCTCTTGCTGATACTGTGAGTGAATGACAGAGCCTCTTGCTGATACTGTGAGTGAATGATAGAGCATCTTGCTGATACTGTGAGTGAATGACAGAGCCTCTTGCTGATACTGTGAGTGAATGACAGAGCCTCTTGCGGATACTGTGAGTGAATGTCAGAGCCTCTTGCTGATACTGTGAGTGAATGACTGAGCCTCTTGCTGATACTGTGAGTGAATGACTGAGCCTCTTGCTGATACTGTGAGTGAATGACAGAGCCTCTTGCTGATACTGTGGGTGAATGACAGAGCCTCTTGCTGATACTGTGAGTGAATGTCAGAGCCTCTTGCTGATACTGTGAGTGAATGTCAGAGCCTCTAGCTGATACTGTGAGTGAATGACAGAGCCTCTTGCTGATACTGTGAGTGAATGACAGAGCCTCTTGCTGATACTGTGTGTGAATGCAGAGCCTCTTACTGATACTGTGAGTGAATGATATAGCCTCTTGCTGATACTGTGAGTGAATGACAGAGCCTCTTGCTGATACTGTTGGTGAATGACAGAGCCTCTTGCAAATACTGTGAGTGAATGACAGAGCCTCTTACTGATACTGTGAGTGAATGACATAGCCTCTTGCTGATACTGTGAGTGAATGACAGAGCCTCTTGCTGATACTGTGTGTGAATGACAGAGCCTCTTGCTGATACTGTGAGTGAATGACAGAGCCTCTTGCTGATACTGTGTGTGAATGACACAGCCTCTTGCTGATACTGTGAGTGAATGACAGAGCCTCTTACTGATACTGTGAGTGAATGACAGAGCCTCTTGCTGATACTGAGAGTGAATGACCGAGCCTCTTGCTGATACTGTGAGTGAATGACAGAGCCTCTTACTGATACTGTGTGTGAATGACAGAGCCTCTTACTGATACTGTGAGTGAATGACAGAGCCTATTACTGATACTGTGAGTGAATGACAGAGCCTCTTGTTTATACTGTGAGTGAATGACAGAGCCTCTTGTTGATACTGTGAGTGAATGACAGTGCCTCTTGCTGATACTCTGAGTGAATTATAGAGCCTCTTGCTGATACTGTGAGTGAATGACGGAGCCTCTTGCTGATACTGTGAGTGAATAACGGAGCCTCTTGCTGATACTGTGAGTGAATAACAGAGCCTCTTGCTGATACTGTGAGTGAATGACAGAGCCTCTTGCATATACTCTGAGTGACTGACAGAGCCTCTTGCTGATACTGTGATTGAATGACAGAGCCTCTTGCTTATATTGTGAGTGAATGATAGACCCTCTTGCTGATACTGTGAGTGAATGATAGAGCCTCTTGCTGATACTGTGAGTAAATGACAGAGCCTCTTGCTGCTACTGTGAGTGAATGATAGAGCCTCTTGCTGATACTGTGAGGTAATGATAGAGCCTCTTGCTGATGCTGTGAGTGAATGATAGAGCCTCTTGCTGATACTGTGAGTGAATGGCAGAGCCTCTTGCTGATACTGTGAGAGAATGATAGAGCCTCTTGCTGATACTGTGAGTGAATGATAGAGCCTCTTGCTGATACTGTGAGTGAATGATAGAGCCTCTTGCTGATACTGTGAGAATGGTAGAGCCTCTTGCTGATACTGTGAGTGAATGATAGAGCCTCTTGCTGATACTGTGAGTGAATGGCAGAGCCTCTTGCTGATACTGTGAGTGAATGTCAGAGCCTCTTGCTGATACTGTGAGTGAATGACAGAGCCTCTTGCTGATACTGTTAGTAAATGATAGAGCCTCTTGCTGATACTGTGTGTGAATGATAGAGACTCTTGCTGATACTGTGAGTGAATGGCAGAGCCTCTTGCTGATACTGTGAGTGAAAGTCAGAGCCTCTTGCTGATACTGTGAGTGAATGGCAGAGCCTCTTGCTGATACTGTGAGTGAAAGTCAGACCCTCTTGCTGATACTGTGAGTGAATGACAGAGCCTCTTGCTGATATTGTGAGTGAATGATAGATCCTCTTGCTGATACTGTGAGTGAATGACAGAGCCTCTTGCTGATACTGTGAGTGAATGATAGAGCCTCTTGCTGATACTGTGAGTGAATGACGGAGCCTCTTGCTGATACTGTGAGTGAATGACAGAGCCTCTTGATGATACTGTGAGCGAATGACGGAGCCTCTTCCTGATACTGTGAGTGAATGGCAGAGCCTCTTGCTGATACTGTGAGTGAAAGTCAGACCCTCTTGCTGATACTGTGAGTGAATGACAGAGCCTCTTGCTGATATTGTGAGTGAATGATAGATCCTCTTGCTGATACAGTGAGTGAATGACAGAGCCTCTTGCTGATACTGTGAGTGAATGACGGAGCCTCTTGCTGATACTGTGAGTGAATGACAGAGCCTCTTGCTTATATTGTGAGTGAATGATAGAGCCTCTTGCTGATACTGTGAGTGAATGATAGAGCCTCTTGCTGATACTGTGAGTGAATGATAGAGCCTCTTGCTGATACTGTGATTGAATGACAGAGCCTCTTGCTTATATTGTGAGTGAATGATAGAGGTTCTTACTTATACTGTGACTGAATGATCGAGCCTCTTGCTGATACTGTGAGTGAATGATAGAGCCTCTTGCTGATACTGTGAGTGAATGACAGAGCCTCTTGCTGATACTGTGAGTGAATGATAGAGCCTCTTGCTGATACTGTGAGTGAATGACAGAGCCTCTTGCTTATACTGTGAGTGAATGTCAGAGCCTCTTGCTGATACTGTGAGTGAATGACGGAGCCTCTTGCTGATACTGTGAGTGAATGACAGAGCCTCTTGCTGATACTGTGAGTACATGCCAGAGCCTCCTGCTGATAAAGTGAGTACATGACAGAGCCTCTTGCTGATACTGTTAGTGAATGATAGAGCCTCTTGCTGATACTGTAAGTGAATGATAGAGCCTCTTGCTGATACTGTGAGAAAATGACAGAGCCTCTTGCTTATACTGTTAGTGAATGATAGAGCCTCTTATTGATACTGTGAGTGAATGATAGAGCCTCTTGCTGATACTGTATGACAGGGCCTATTGCTGATATTGTGAGTGAATGACAGAGCCTCCTGCTGATAATTTGAGTGAATGACAGAGCCTCTTGCTGATACTGTGAGTACATGACTGAGCCTCTTGCTGATACTGTGAGTGAATGATAGAGCCTCTTGCTGATACTGTGAGTGAATGATAGAGCCCCTTGCTGATACTGTGAGTGAATGACAGAGCCTCTTGCTAATACTGTGAGTGAATGACTGATCCTCTTGCTGATACTGTGAGTGAATGACAGAGCCTCTTGCTGATACTGTGAGTGAATGTCAGAGCCTCTTGCTGATACTGTGAGTGAATGACAGAGCCTCTTGCTGATACTGTGAGTGTATGACAGAGCCTCTTGCTGATACTGTGAGTACATTCCAGAGCCTCCTGCTGATACAGTGAGTACATGACAGAGCCTCTTGCTGATACTGTGAGTGAATGATAGATCCTCTTGCTGATAGTGTGAGTGAATGATAGAGCCTCTTGCTGATACTGTGAGTGAATGACAGAGCCTCTTGCTGATACTGTGAGTGAATGACTGATCCTCTTGCTGATACTGTGAGTGAATGATAGAGCCTCTTGCTGATACTGTGAGTGAATGATAGAGCCTCTTGCTGATACTGTGAGTGAATGACAGAGCCTCTTGCTGATACTTTGAGTGAATGTCAGAGCCTCTTGCTGATACTGTGAGTGAATGACAGAGCCTCTTGCTGATACTGTGAGTGAATGACAGAGCCTCTTGCTGATACTGTGAGTGAATGATAGAGCCTCTTGCTGATACTGTGAGTGAATGACAGAGCCTCTTGCTGATACTGTGAGTGAATGACAGAGCCTCTTGCGGATACTGTGAGTGAATGTCAGAGCCTCTTGCTGATACTGTGAGTGAATGACTGAGCCTCTTGCTGATACTGTGAGTGAATGACTGAGCCTCTTGCTGATACTGTGAGTGAATGTCAGAGCCTCTTGCTGATACTGTGAGTGAATGACAGAGCCTCTTGCTGATACTGTGAGTGAATGTCAGAGCCTCTTGCTGATACTGTGAGTGAATGTCAGAGCCTCTTGCTGATACTGTGAGTGAATGATAGAGCCTCTTGCTGATACTGTGAGTGAATAACAGAGCCTCTTGCTGATACTGTTGGTGAATGACAGAGCCTCTTGCAAATACTGTGAGTGAATGACAGAGCCTCTTACTGATACTGTGAGTGAATGACATAGCCTCTTGCTGATACTGTGAGTGAATGACAGAGCCTCTTGCTGATACTGTGTGTGAATGACAGAGCCTCTTGCTGATACTGTGAGTGAATGACAGAGCCTCTTGCTGATACTGTGTGTGAATGACACAGCCTCTTGCTGATACTGTGAGTGAATGACAGAGCCTCTTACTGATACTGTGAGTGAATGACAGAGCCTCTTGCTGATACTGTGAGTGAATGACCGAGCCTCTTGCTGATACTGTGAGTGAATGACAGAGCCTCTTACTGATACTGTGTGTGAATGACAGAGCCTCTTACTGATACTGTGAGTGAATGACAGAGCCTATTACTGATACTGTGAGTGAATGACAGAGCCTCTTGTTTATACTGTGAGTGAATGACAGAGCCTCTTGTTGATACTGTGAGTGAATGACAGAGCCTCTTGCTGATACTCTGAGTGAATTATAGAGCCTCTTGCTGATACTGTGAGTGAATGACGGAGCCTCTTGCTGATACTGTGAGTGAATAACGGAGCCTCTTGCTGATACTGTGAGTGAATAACAGAGCCTCTTGCTGATACTGTGAGTGAATGACAGAGCCTCTTGCATATACTCTGAGTGACTGACAGAGCCTCTTGCTGATACTGTGAGTAAATAACAGAGCCTCTTGCTGCTACTGTGAGTGAATGATAGAGCCTCTTGCTGATACTGTGAGGTAATGATAGAGCCTCTTGCTGATGCTGTGAGTGAATGATAGAGCCTCTTGCTGATACTGTGAGTGAATGGCAGAGCCTCTTGCTGATACTGTGAGAGAATGATAGAGCCTCTTGCTGATACTGTGAGTGAATGATAGAGCCTCTTGCTGATACTGTGAGTGAATGATAGAGCCTCTTGCTGATACTGTGAGAATGGTAGAGCCTCTTGCTGATACTGTGAGTGAATGATAGAGCCTCTTGCTGATACTGTCAGTGAATGATAGAGCCTCTTGCTGATACTGTGAGTGAATGGCAGAGCCTCTTGCTGATACTGTGAGTGAATGGCAGAGCCTCTTGCTGATACTGTGAGTGAAAGTCAGAGCCTCTTGCTGATACTGTGAGTGAATGGCAGAGCCTCTTGCTGATACTGTGAGTGAAAGTCAGACCCTCTTGCTGATACTGTGAGTGAATGACAGAGCCTCTTGCTGATATTGTGAGTGAATGATAGATCCTCTTGCTGATACTGTGAGTGAATGACAGAGCCTCTTGCTGATACTGTGAGTGAATGATAGAGCCTCTTGCTGATACTGTGAGTGAATGACGGAGCCTCTTGCTGATACTGTGAGTGAATGACAGAGCCTCTTGATGATACTGTGAGCGAATGACGGAGCCTCTTCCTGATACTGTGAGTGAATGGCAGAGCCTCTTGCTGATACTGTGAGTGAAAGTCAGACCCTCTTGCTGATACTGTGAGTGAATGACAGAGCCTCTTGCTGATATTGTGAGTGAATGATAGATCCTCTTGCTGATACTGTGAGTGAATGACAGAGCCTCTTGCTGATACTGTGAGTGAATGACGGAGCCTCTTGCTGATACTGTGAGTGAATGACAGAGCCTCTTGCTTATATTGTGAGTGAATGATAGAGCCTCTTGCTGATACTGTGAGTGAATGATAGAGCCTCTTGCTGATACTGTGAGTGAATGATAGAGCCTCTTGCTGATACTGTGATTGAATGACAGAGCCTCTTGCTTATATTGTGAGTGAATGATAGAGGTTCTTACTTATACTGTGAGTTAATGATCGAGCCTCTTGCTGATACTGTGAGTGAATGATAGAGCCTCTTGCTGATACTGTGAGTGAATGACAGAGCCTCTTGCTGATACTGTGAGTGAATGATAGAGCCTCTTGCTGATACTGTGAGTGAATGACAGAGCCTCTTGCTTATACTGTGAGTGAATGTCAGAGCCTCTTGCTGATACTGTGAGTGAATGACGGAGCCTCTTGCTGATACTGTGAGTGAATGACAGAGCCTCTTGTAGATACTGTGAATGAATGCGAGAGCCTCTTGATGATACTGTGAGTGAATGATAGAGCCTCTTGCTGATACTGTGAGTGAATGGCAGAGACTCTTGCTTATACTGTGAGTGAATGTCAGAGCCTCTTGCTGATACTGTGAGTGAATGAAACAGCCTATTACTGATACTGTGAGTGAATGACAGAGCCTCTTGCTGATACTGTGAGTGAATGATGGAGCCTCTTGCTGATACTGTGAGTTAATGACAGAGCCTCTTGCATATACTGTGAATGAATGAGAGAGCCTCTTGCTGATACTGTGAGTGATTGACAGAGCCTCTTGCTGATACTGTGAGTGAATGACAGAGCCTCGTGCTGATACTCTGAGTGAATGACAGAGCCTCTTGCTGATACTGTGAGTGAATGTCGGAGCCTCTTGCTGATACTGTGATTGAATGTCGGAGCCTCTTGCTGATTCTGTGTGTGAATGACGGAGCCTCTTGCTGATACTGTGAGTGAATGAAAGATTCTCTTGCTGATACTGTGAGTACATGCCAGAGCCTCCTGCTGATACAGTGAGTACATGACAGAGCCTCTTGCTGATACTGTTAGTGATTGATAGAGCCTCATGCTGATACTGTAAGTGAATGATAGAGCCTCTTGCTGATACTGTGAGAAAATGACAGAGCCTCTTGCTGATACTGTTAGTGAATGATAGAGCCTCCTGCTGATAATTTGAGTGAATGACAGAGCCTCTTGCTGATACTGTGAGTGAATGATAGAGCCTCTTGCTGATACTGTGAGTGAATGACAGAGCCTCTTGCTGATACTGTGAGTGAATGACAGAGCATCTTCCTGATTCTGTGAGTGAATGAACGAGCCTCTTGCTGATACTGTGAGTGGATGACAGAGCCACTTGCAGATACTGTGAGTGAATGATAGAGCCTCTTGCTGATACTGTGAGTGAATGATAGAGCCTCTTGCTGATACTGTGAGTGAATGACAGAGCCTCTTGCTGATACTGTGAGTGAATGATAGAGCCTCTTGCTGATACTGTGAGTGAATGACAGAGCCTCTTGCTGATACTGTGAGTGAATGACTGATCCTCTTGCTGATACTGTGAGTGAATGATAGAGCCTCTTGCTGATACCGTGAGTGAATGACAGAGCCTCTTGCTGATACTGTGAGTGAATGTCAGAGCCTCTTGCTGATACTGTGAGTGAATGGCCGAGCCTCTTGCTGATACTGTGAGTGAATGACAGAGCCTCTTGCTGATACTCTGAGTGAATGATAGAGCCTCTTGCTGATACTGTGAGTGTATGATAGAGCCTCTTGCTGATACTGTGAGTGAATGATAGAGCCTCTTGCTGATACTGTGAGTGAATGACAGAGCCTCATGCTGATACTGTGAGTGAATGACAGAGCCTCTTGCGGATACTGTGAGTGAATGTCAGAGCCTCTTGCTGATACTGTGAGTGAATGACAGAGCCTCTTGCTGATACTGTGAATGAATGACAGAGCCTCTTGCTGATACTGTGAGTGAATGACAGAGCCTCTTGCTGATACTGTGAGTGAATGTCAGAGCCTCTTGCTGATACTGTGAGTGAATGTCAGAGCCTCTTGCTGATACTGTGAGTGAATGACAGAGCCTCTTGCTGATACTGTGAGTGAATGACAGAGCCTCTTGCTGATACTGTGTGTGAATGCAGAGCCTCTTACTGATACTGTGAGTGAATGATAGAGCCTCTTGCTGATACTGTGAGTGAATGACAGAGCCTCTTGCTGATACTGTGAGTGAATGACAGAGCCTCTTGCTGATACTGTGAGTGAATGACAGAGCCTCTTACTGATACTGTGAGTGAATGACATAGCCTCTTGCTGATACTGTGTGTGAATGACAGAGCCTCTTCCTGATACTGTGAGTGAATGACAGAGCCTCTTGCTGATACTGTGTGTGAATGACAGAGCCTCTTGCTGATACTGTGAGTGAATGACAGAGCCTCTTACTGATACTGTGAGTGAATGCCAGAGCCTCTTGCTGATACTGTGAGTGAATGACAGATCCTCTTGCTGATACTGTGAGTGAATGACAGAGCCTCTTACTGATACTGTGTGTGAATGACAGAGCCTCTTACTGATACTGTGAGTGAATGACAGAGCCTCTTACTGATACTGTGTGTGAATGACAGAGCCTCTTGTTTATACTGTGAGTGAATGACAGAGCCTCTTGTTTATACTGTGAGTGAATGACAGAGCCTCTTGTTGATACTGTGAGTGAATGACAGAGCCTCTTGCTGATACTCTGAGTGAATTATAGGGCCTCTTGCTGATACTGTGAGTGAATGACGGAGCCTCTTGCTGATACTGTGAGTGAATAACGGAGCCTCTTGCTGATACTGTGAGTGAATAACAGAGCCTCTTGCTGATACTGCGAGTGAATGACAGAGCCTCTTGCTGATACTGTGAGTGAATGACAGAGCCTCTTGCTGATACTGTGAGTGAATGACAGAGCCTCTTGCTGATACTGTGAGTGAATGACAGAGACTCCTGCTGATACTGTGAGTGAATGACAGAGCCTCCTGCTGATACTGTGAGTACATGACTGAGCCTCCTGCTGATACTGTGAATACATGACTGAGCCTCTTGCTGATACTGTGAGTGAATGACAGATCCTCTTGCTGATACTGTGAGTGAATGATAGAGCCTCTTGCTGATACTGTGAGTGAATGACAGTGCCTCTTGCTGATACTGTGAGTGAATGACAGAGCCTCTTGCTGATACTGTGAGTGAATGTCAGAGCCTCTTGCTGATACTGTGAGTGAATGATAGAGCCTCTTGCTGATACTGTGAGTGAATGATAGAGCCTCTTGCTGATACTGTGAGTGAATGACAGAGCCTCTTGCTGATACTGTGAGTGAATGACTGATCCTCTTGCTGATACTGTGAGTGAATGATAGAGCCTCTTGCTGATACTGTGAGTGAATGATAGAGCCTCTTGCTGATACTGTGAGTGAGTGACAGAGCCTCTTGCTGATACTGTGAGTGAATGTCAGAGCCTCTTGCTGATACTGTGAGTGAATGACGGAGCCTCTTGCTGATACTGTGAGTGAATGACAGAGCCTCTTGCTGATACTCTGAGTGAATGATAGAGCCTCTTTCTGATACTGTGAGTGTATGATAGAGCCTCTTGCAGATACTGTGAGTGAATGATAGAGCCTCTTGCTGATACTGTGAGTGAATGACAGAGCCTCTTGCTGATACTGTGAGTGAATGACAGAGCCTCTTGCGGATACTGTGAGTGAATGTCAGAGCCTCTTGCTGATACTGTGAGTGAATGACTGAGCCTCTTGCTGATACTGTGAGTGAATGACTGAGCCTCTTGCTGATACTGTGAGTGAATGACAGAGCCTCTTGCTGATACTGTGAGTGAATGACAGAGCCTCTTGCTGATACTGTGAGTGAATGTCAGAGCCTCTTGCTGATACTGTGAGTGAATGTCAGAGCCTCTTGCTGATACTGTGAGTGAATGACAGAGCCTCTTGCTGATACTGTGAGTGAATGACAGAGCCTCTTGCTGATACTGTGTGTGAATGCAGAGCCTCTTACTGATACTGTGAGTGAATGATAGAGCCTCTTGCTGATACTGTGAGTGAATGACAGAGCCTCTTGCTGATACTGTGAGTGAATGACAGAGCCTCTTGCTGATACTGTGAGTGAATGACAGAGCCTCTTACTGATACTGTGAGTGAATGACATAGCCTCTTGCTGATACTGTGAGTGAATGACAGAGCCTCTTGCTGATACTGTGTGTGAATGACAGAGCCTCTTGCTGATACTGTGAGTGAATGACAGAGCCTCTTGCTGATACTGTGTGTGAATGACAGAGCCTCTTGCTGATACTGTGAGTGAATGACAGAGCCTCTTACTGATACTGTGAGTGAATGACAGAGCCTCTTGCTGATACTGTGATTGAATGACAGAGCCTCTTGCTGATACTGTGAGTGAATGACAGAGCCTCTTACTGATACTGTGTGTGAATGACAGAGCCTCTTACTGATACTGTGAGTGAATGACAGAGCCTCTTACTGATATTGTGTGTGAATGACAGAGCCTCTTGCTGATACTGTGAGAATGGTAGAGCCTCTTGCTGATACTGTGAGTGAATGATAGAGCCTCTTGCTGATACTGTCAGTGAATGATAGAGCCTCTTGCTGATACTGTGAGTGAATGGCAGAGCCTCTTGCTGATACTGTGAGTGAATGTCAGAGCCTCTTGCTGATACTGTGAGTGAATGATAGAGCCTCTTGCTGATACTGTGAGTGAATGACAGAGCCTCTTGCTTATACTGTGAGTGAATGTCAGAGCCTCTTGCTGATACTGTGAGTGAATGACGGAGCCTCTTGCTGATACTGTGAGTGAATGACAGAGCCTCTTGTAGATACTGTGACTGAATGCGAGAGCCTCTTGATGATACTGTGAGTGAATGATAGAGCCTCTTGCTGATACTGTGAGTGAATGGCAGAGACTCTTGCTTATACTGTGAGTGAATGTCAGAGCCTCTTGCTGATACTGTGAGTGAATGAAACAGCCTATTACTGATACTGTGAGTGAATGACAGAGCCTCTTGCTGATACTGTGAGTGAATGATGGAGCCTCTTGCTGATACTGTGAGTTAATGACAGAGCCTATTGCATATACTGTGAATGAATGAGAGAGCCTCTTGCTGATACTGTGAGTGATTGACAGAGCCTCTTGCTGATACTGTGAGTGAATGACAGAGCCTCATGCTGATACTCTGAGTGAATGACAGAGCCTCTTGCTGATACTGTGAGTGAATGTCGGAGCCTCTTGCTGATACTGTGATTGAATGTCGGAGCCTCTTGCTGATTCTGTGTGTGAATGACGGAGCCTCTTGCTGATACTGTGAGTGAATGAAAGATTCTCTTGCTGATACTGTGAGTACATGCCAGAGCCTCCTGCTGATACAGTGAGTACATGACAGAGCCTCTTGCTGATACTGTTAGTGATTGATAGAGCCTCATGCTGATACTGTAAGTGAATGATAGAGCCTCTTGCTGATACTGTGAGAAAATGACAGAGCCTCTTGCTGATACTGTTAGTGAATGATAGAGCCTCCTGCTGATAATTTGAGTGAATGACAGAGCCTCTTGCTGATACTGTGAGTGAATGATAGAGCCTCTTGCTGATACTGTGAGTGAATGACAGAGCCTCTTGCTGATACTGTGAGTGAATGACAGAGCATCTTCCTGATTCTGTCAGTGAATGAACGAGCCTCTTGCTGATACTGTGAGTGGATGACAAAGCCACTTGCAGATACTGTGAGTGAATGATAGAGCCTCTTGCTGATACTGTGAGTGAATGATAGAGCCTCTTGCTGATACTGTGAGTGAATGACAGAGCCTCTTGCTGATACTGTGAGTGAATGATAGAGCCTCTTGCTGATACTGTGAGTGAATGACAGAGCCTCTTGCTGATACTGTGAGTGAATGACTGATCCTCTTGCTGATACTGTGAGTGAATGATAGAGCCTCTTGCTGATACCGTGAGTGAATGACAGAGCCTCTTGCTGATACTGTGAGTGAATGTCAGAGCCTCTTGCTGATACTGTGAGTGAATGGCAGAGCCTCTTGCTGATACTGTGAGTGAATGACAGAGCCTCTTGCTGATACTCTGAGTGAATGATAGAGCCTCTTGCTGATACTGTGAGTGTATGATAGAGCCTCTTGCTGATACTGTGAGTGAATGATAGAGCCTCTTGCTGATACTGTGAGTGAATGACAGAGCCTCTTGCTGATACTGTGAGTGAATGACAGAGCCTCTTGCGGATACTGTGAGTGAATGTCAGAGCCTCTTGCTGATACTGTGAGTGAATGACAGAGCCTCTTGCTGATACTGTGAATGAATGACAGAGCCTCTTGCTGATACTGTGAGTGAATGACAGAGCCTCTTGCTGATACTGTGAGTGAATGTCAGAGCCTCTTGCTGATACTGTGAGTGAATGTCAGAGCCTCTTGCTGATACTGTGAGTGAATGACAGAGCCTCTTGCTGATACTGTGAGTGAATGACAGAGCCTCTTGCTGATACTGTGTGTGAATGCCGAGCCTCTTACTGATACTGTGAGTGAATGATAGAGCCTCTTGCTGATACTGTGAGTGAATGACAGAGCCTCTTGCTGATACTGTGAGTGAATGACAGAGCCTCTTGCTGATACTGTGAGTGAATGACAGAGCCTCTTACTGATACTGTGAGTGAATGACATAGCCTCTTGCTGATACTGTGTGTGAATGACAGAGCCTCTTGCTGATACTGTGAGTGAATGACAGAGCCTCTTGCTGATACTGTGTGTGAATGACAGAGCCTCTTGCTGATACTGTGAGTGAATGACAGAGCCTCTTACTGATACTGTGAGTGAATGCCAGAGCCTCTTGCTGATACTGTGAGTGAATGACAGATCCTCTTGCTGATACTGTGAGTGAATGACAGAGCCTCTTACTGATACTGTGTGTGAATGACAGAGCCTCTTACTGATACTGTGAGTGAATGACAGAGCCTCTTACTGATACTGTGTGTGAATGACAGAGCCTCTTGTTTATACTGTGAGTGAATGACAGAGCCTCTTGTTTATACTGTGAGTGAATGACAGAGCCTCTTGTTGATACTGTGAGTGAATGACAGAGCCTCTTGCTGATACTCTGAGTGAATTATAGGGCCTCTTGCTGATACTGTGAGTGAATGACGGAGCCTCTTGCTGATACTGTGAGTGAATAACGGAGCCTCTTGCTGATACTGTGAGTGAATAACAGAGCCTCTTGCTGATACTGCGAGTGAATGACAGAGCCTCTTGCTGATACTGTGAGTGAATGACAGAGCCTCTTGCTGATACTGTGAGTGAATGACAGAGCCTCTTGCTGATACTGTGAGTGAATGACAGAGACTCCTGCTGATACTGTGAGTGAATGACAGAGCCTCCTGCTGATACTGTGAGTACATGACTGAGCCTCCTGCTGATACTGTGAATACATGACTGAGCCTCTTGCTGATACTGTGAGTGAATGACAGATCCTCTTGCTGATACTGTGAGTGAATGATAGAGCCTCTTGCTGATACTGTGAGTGAATGACAGTGCCTCTTGCTGATACTGTGAGTGAATGACAGAGCCTCTTGCTGATACTGTGAGTGAATGACAGAGCCTCTTGCTGATACTGTGAGTGAATGACAGAGACTCCTGCTGATACTGTGAGTGAATGACAGAGCCTCCTGCTGATACTGTGAGTACATGACTGAGCCTCCTGCTGATACTGTGAATACATGACTGAGCCTCTTGCTGATACTGTGAGTGAACGACAGATCCTCTTGCTGATACTGTGAGTGAATGACAGAGCCTCTTGCTGATACTGTGAGTGAATGACAGAGCCTCTTGCTGATACTGTGAGTGAATGATAGAGCATCTTGCTGATACAGTGAGTGAATGACAGAGCCTCTTGCTAATACTGTGAGTGAATAACAGAGCCTCTTGCTAATACTGTGAGTGAATAACAGAGCCTCTTGCTGATACTGTTAGTGAATGATAGAGCCTCTTGCTGATACTGTAAGTGAATGATAGAGCCTCTTGCTGATACTGTGAGAAAATGACAGAGCCTCTTGCTGATACTGTTAGTGAATGATAGAGCCTCTTGCTGATACTGTGAGTACATGATGGAGCCTCTTGCTGATACTGTGAGTGAATGATAGAGCCTCTTGCTGATACTGTGAGTGAATGATAGAGCCTCTTGCTGATACTGTGAGTGAATGACAGAGCCTCTTGCTGATACTGTGAGTGAATGACTGATCCTCTTGCTGATACTGTGAGTGAATGATAGAGCCTCTTGCTGATACTGTGAGTGAATGATAGAGCCTCTTGCTGATACTGTGAGTGAGTGACAGAGCCTCTTGCTGATACTGTGAGTGAATGTCAGAGCCTCTTGCTGATACTGTGAGTGAATGACAGAGCCTCTTGCTGATACTGTGAGTGAATGACAGAGCCTCTTGCTGATACTCTGAGTGAATGATAGAGCCTCTTTCTGATACTGTGAGTGTATGATAGAGCCTCTTGCAGATACTGTGAGTGAATGATAGAGCCTCTTGCTGATACTGTGAGTGAATGACAGAGCCTCTTGCTGATACTGTGAGTGAATGACAGAGCCTCTTGCGGATACTGTGAGTGAATGTCAGAGCCTCTTGCTGATACTGTGAGTGAATGACTGAGCCTCTTGCTGATACTGTGAGTGAATGACTGAGCCTCTTGCTGATACTGTGAGTGAATGACAGAGCCTCTTGCTGATACTGTGAGTGAATGACAGAGCCTCTTGCTGATACTGTGAGTGAATGTCAGAGCCTCTTGCTGATACTGTGAGTGAATGTCAGAGCCTCTTGCTGATACTGTGAGTGAATGACAGAGCCTCTTGCTGATACTGTGAGTGAGTGACAGAGCCTCTTGCTGATACTGTTTGTGAATGCAGAGCCTCTTACTGATACTGTGAGTGAATGATAGAGCCTCTTGCTGATACTGTGAGTGAATGACAGAGCCTCTTGCTGATACTGTGAGTGAATGACAGAGCCTCTTGCTGATACTGTGAGTGAATGACAGAGCCTCTTACTGATACTGTGAGTAAATGACATAGCCTCTTGCTGATACTGTGAGTGAATGACAGAGCCTCTTGCTGATACTGTGTGTGAATGACAGAGCCTCTTGCTGATACTGTGAGTGAATGACAGAGCCTCTTGCTGATACTGTGTGTGAATGACAGAGCCTCTTGCTGATACTGTGAGTGAATGACAGAGCCTCTTACTGATACTGTGAGTGAATGACAGAGCCTCTTGCTGATACTGTGATTGAATGACAGAGCCTCTTGCTGATACTGTGAGTGAATGACAGAGCCTCTTACTGATACTGTGTGTGAATGACAGAGCCTCTTACTGATACTGTGAGTGAATGACAGAGCCTCTTACTGATATTGTGTGTGAATGACAGAGCCTCTTGCTGATACTGTGAGAATGGTAGAGCCTCTTGCTGATACTGTGAGTGAATGATAGAGCCTCTTGCTGATACTGTCAGTGAATGATAGAGCCTCTTGCTGATACTGTGAGTGAATGGCAGAGCCTCTTGCTGATACTGTGAGTGAATGTCAGAGCCTCTTGCTGATACTGTGAGTGAATGACAGAGCCTCTTGCTGATACTGTTAGTAAATGATAGAGCCTCTTGCTGATACTGTGTGTGAATGATAGAGACTCTTGCTGATACTGTGAGTGAATGGAAGAGCCTCTTGCTGATACTGTGAGTGAAAGTCAGAGCCTCTTGCTGATACTGTGAGTGAATGGCAGAGCCTCTTGCTGATACTGTGAGTGAAAGTCAGACCCTCTTGCTGATACTGTGAGTGAATGACAGAGCCTCTTGCTGATATTGTGAGTGAATGATAGATCCTCTTGCTGATACTGTGAGTGAATGACAGAGCCTCTTGCTGATACTGTGAGTGAATGATAGAGCCTCTTGCTGATACTGTGAGTGAATGACGGAGCCTCTTGCTGATACTGTGAGTGAATGACAGAGCCTCTTGATGATACTGTGAGCGAATGACGGAGCCTCTTCCTGATACTGTGAGTGAATGGCAGAGCCTCTTGCTGATACTGTGAGTGAAAGTCAGACCCTCTTGCTGATACTGTGAGTGAATGACAGAGCCTCTTGCTGATATTGTGAGTGAATGATAGATCCTCTTGCTGATACTGTGAGTGAATGACAGAGCCTCTTGCTGATACTGTGAGTGAATGACGGAGCCTCTTGCTGATACTGTGAGTGAATGACAGAGCCTCTTGCTTATATTGTGAGTGAATGATAGAGCCTCTTGCTGATACTGTGAGTGAATGATAGAGCCTCTTGCTGATACTGTGAGTGAATGATAGAGCCTCTTGCTGATACTGTGATTGAATGACAGAGCCTCTTGCTTATATTGTGAGTGAATGATAGAGGTTCTTACTTATACTGTGAGTGAATGATCGAGCCTCTTGCTGATACTGTGAGTGAATGATAGAGCCTCTTGCTGATACTGTGAGTGAATGACAGAGCCTCTTGCTGATACTGTGAGTGAATGATAGAGCCTCTTGCTGATACTGTGAGTGAATGACAGAGCCTCTTGCTTATACTGTGAGTGAATGTCAGAGCCTCTTGCTGATACTGTGAGTGAATGACGGAGCCTCTTGCTGATACTGTGAGTGAATGACAGAGCCTCTTGCAGATACTGTGACTGAATGGGAGAGCCTCTTGATGATACTGTGAGTGAATGATAGAGCCTCTTGCTGATACTGTGAGTGAATGGCAGAGCCTCTTGCTTATATGTTGAGTGAATGTCAGAGCCTCTTGCTGATACTGTGAGTGAATGAAACAGCCTATTACTGATACTGTGAGTGAATGACAGAGCCTCTTGCTGATACTGTGAGTGAATGATGGAGCCTCTTGCTAATACTGTGAGTGAATGACAGAGCCTCTTGCTGATGCTGTGAGTGAATGATAGAGCCTCTTGCTGATACTGTGAGTGAATGATAGAGCCTCTTGCTGATACTGTGATTGAATGACAGAGCCTCTTGCTTATATTGTGAGTGAATGATAGAGGTTCTTACTTATACTGTGAGTGAATGATCGAGCCTCTTGCTGATACTGTGAGTGAATGATAGAGCCTCTTGCTGATACTGTGAGTGAATGACAGAGCCTCTTGCTGATACTGTGAGTGAATGATAGAGCCTCTTGCTGATACTGTGAGTGAATGACAGAGCCTCTTGCTTATACTGTGAGTGAATGTCAGAGCCTCTTGCTGATACTGTGAGTGAATGACGGAGCCTCTTGCTGATACTGTGAGTGAATGACAGAGCCTCTTGCAGATACTGTGACTGAATGGGAGAGCCTCTTGATGATACTGTGAGTGAATGATAGAGCCTCTTGCTGATACTGTGAGTGAATGGCAGAGCCTCTTGCTTATACTGTGAGTGAATGTCAGAGCCTCTTGCTGATACTGTGAGTGAATGAAACAGCCTATTGCTGATACTGTGAGTGAATGACAGAGCCTCTTGCTGATACTGTGAGTGAATGATGGAGCCTCTTGCTAATACTGTGAGTGAATGACAGAGCCTCTTGCTGATGCTGTGATTGAATGAAAGTGTCTCTTGCTGATTCTGTGAGTGAATGGCAGAGCCTCTTGCTGATACTGTGAGTGAATGAAAGTGTCTCTTGCTGATTCTGTGAGTGAATGGCAGAGCCTCTTGCTGATACTGTGAGTACATGCCAGAGCCTCCTGCTGATACAGTGAGTACATGACAGAGCCTCTTGCTGATACTGTGAGTTAATGACAGAGCCTCTTGCATATACTGTGAATGAATGAGAGAGCCTCTTGCTGATACTGTGATTGAATGTCGGAGCCTCTTGCTGATTCTGTGTGTGAATGACGGAGCCTCTTGCTGATACTGTGAGTGAATGAAAGATTCTCTTGCTGATACTGTGAGTACATGCCAGAGCCTCCTGCTGATACAGTGAGTACATGACAGAGCCTCTTGCTGATACTGTAAGTGAATGATAGAGCCTCTTGCTGATACTGTGAGTACATGCCAGAGCCTCCTGCTGATACAGTGAGTACATGACAGAGCCTCTTATTGATACTGTGAGTGAATGATAGAGCCTCTTGCTGATACTGTGAGTGAATGATAGAGCCTCCTGCTGATAATTTGAGTGAATGACAGAGCCTCTTGCTGATACTGTGAGTACATGACTGAGCCTCTTGCTGATACTGTGAGTGAATGATAGAGCCTCTTGCTGATACTGTGAGTGAATGATAGAGCCTCTTGCTGATACTGTGAGTGAATGACAGAGCCTCTTGCTGATACTGTGAGTGAATGACAGAGCATCTTCCTGATTCTGTGAGTGAATGAACGAGCCTCTTGCTGATACTGTGAGTGGATGACAGAGCCACTTGCAGATACTGTGAGTGAATGATAGAGCCTCTTGCTGATACTGTGAGTGAATGATAGAGCCTCTTGCTGATACTGTGAGTGAATGACAGAGCCTCTTGCTGATACTGTGAGTGAATGATAGAGCCTCTTGCTGATACTGTGAGTGAATGACTGATCCTCTTGCTGATACTGTGAGTGAATGATAGAGCCTCTTGCTGATACCGTGAGTGAATGACAGAGCCTCTTGCTGATACTGTGAGTGAATGTCAGAGCCTCTTGCTGATACTGTGAGTGAATGACAGAGCCTCTTGCTGATACTGTGAGTGAATGACAGAGCCTCTTGCTGATACTGTGGGTGAATGACAGAGCCTCTTGCTGATACTGTGAGTGAATGACAGAGCCTCTTGCTGATACTGTGAGTGAATGTCAGAGCCTCTTGCTGATACTGTGAGTGAATGTCAGAGCCTCTTGCTGATACTGTGAGTGAATGACAGAGCCTGTTGCTGATACTGTGAGTGAATGACAGAGCCTCTTGCTGATACTGTGTGTGAATGCAGAGCCTCTTACTGATACTGTGAGTGAATGATAGAGCCTCTTGCTGATACTGTGAGTGAATGACAGAGCCTCTTGCTGATACTGTGAGTGAATGACAGAGCCTCTTGCTGATACTGTGAGTGAATGACAGAGCCTCTTACTGATACTGTGAGTGAATGACATAGCCTCTTGCTGATACTGTGTGTGAATGACAGAGCCTCTTGCTGATACTGTGAGTGAATGACAGAGCCTCTTGCTGATACTGTGTGTGAATGACAGAGCCTCTTGCTGATACTGTGAGTGAATGACAGATCCTCTTGCTGATACTGTGAGTGAATGACAGAGCCTCTTACTGATACTGTGTGTGAATGACAGAGCCTCTTACTGATACTGTGAGTGAATGACAGAGCCTCTTGCTGATACTGTGAGTGAATGACAGATCCTCTTGCTGATACTGTGAGTGAATGATAGAGCCTCTTGCTGATACTGTGAGTACATGCCTGAGCCTCTTGCTGATACTGTGAGTGAATGATAGAGCCTCTTGCTTATACTGTGAGTGAATGACAGAGCCTCTTGCTGATACTGTGAGTGAATGTCAGAGCCTCTTGCTGATACTGTGAGTGAATGACAGAGCCTCTTGCTGATACTGTGAGTGAATGACAGAGCCTCTTGCTGATACTGTGAGTGAATGATAGAGACTCTTGATGATACTGTGAGTGAATGATAGAGCCTCTTGCTGATACTGTGAGTGAATGATAGAGCCTCTTGCTGATACTGTGAGTGAATGACAGAGCCTCTTGCTGATACTGTGAGTGAATGACAGAGCCTCTTGCTGATACTGTGAGGGAATTACAGAGCCTCTTGCTGATACTGTGAGTGAATGTCAGAGCCTCTTGCTGATACTGTGAGTGAATTACAGAGCATCTTGCTGATACTGTGAGTGAATGATAGAGCCTCTTGCTGATACTGTGAGTGAATGACAGAGCCTCTTGCTGATACTGTGAGTGAATGACAGAGCCTCTTGCTGATACTGTGAGTGAATGACAGAGCCTCTTGCTGATACTGTGAGGGAATGACAGAGCCTCTTGCTGATACTGTGAGTGAATGTCAGAGCCTCTTGCTGATACTGTGAGTGAATGACAGAGCCTCTTGCTGATACTGTGAGTGAATGACAGAGCCTCTTGCTGATACTGCGATGGAATGACAGAGCCTCTTGCTGATACTTTGAGTGAATGACAGTGCCTCTTACTGATACTGTGAGTGAATGACATAGCCTCTTGCTGATACTCTGAGTGAATGATAGAGCCTTTTGCTGATACTGTGAGTGAATTACAGAGCCTCTTGCTGATGCTGTGAGTGAATGTCAGAGCCTCTTGCTGATACTGTGAGTGAATGACAGTGCCTCTTGTTTATACTGCGAGTGAATGACAGATCCTCTTGCTGATACTGTGAGTGAATAACAGAGCCTCTTGCTGATACTGTGAGGGAATGACAGAGCCTCTTGCTGGTACTGTGAGGGAATGACAGAGCCTCTTGCTGATACTGTGAGTGAATGACAGAGCCTCTTGCTGATACTGTGAGTGAATGACAGAGCCTCTTGCTGATACTGTGAGTGAATGACAGAGCCTCTTGCTGATACTGTGAGTGAATGACAGAGTCTCTTTCTGATACTGTGAGTGAATGACAGAGCCTCTTGCTGATACTGTGAGTGAATGACAGATCCTCTTCCTGATACTGTGAGTGAATGATAGAGCCTCTTGCTGATACTGTGAGTACATGCGTCAGCCTCTTGCTGATACTGTGAGTGAATGATAGAGCCTCTTGCTTATACTGTGAGTGAATGACAGAGCCTCTTGCTGATACTGTGAGTGAATGTCAGAGCCTCTTGCTGATACTGTGAGTGAATGACAGAGCCTCTTGCTGATACTGTGAGTGAATGACAGAGCCTCTTGCTGATACTGTGAGTGAATGATAGAGACTCTTGATGATACTGTGAGTGAATGATAGAGCCTCTTGCTGATACTGTGAGTGAATGATTGAGCCTGTTGCTGATACTGTGAGTGAATGACAGAGCCTCTTGCTGATACTGTGAGTGAATGACAGAGCCTCTTGCTGATACTGTGAGGGAATGACAGAGCCTCTTGCTGATACTGTTAGTGAATGACAGAGCCTCTTGCTGATACTGTGAGTGAATGACAGAGCCTCTTGCTGATACTGTGAGGGAATGACAGAGCCTCTTGCTGATACTGTGAGTGAATTACAGAGCCTCTTGCTGATACTGTGAGTGAATGATAGAGCCTCTTGCTGATACTGTGAGTGAATTACAGAGCCTCTTGCTGATACTGTGAGTGAATGTCAGAGCCTCTTGCTGATACTGTGAGTTAATGACAGAGCCTCTTGCTGATACTGTGAGTGAATGACAGAGCCTCTTGCTGATACTGTGATGGAATGACAGAGCCTCTTGCTGATACTGTGAGTGAATGACAGTGCCTCTTACTGATACTGTGAGTGAATGACATAGCCTCTTGCTGATACTGTGAGTGAATGATAGAGCCTTTTGCTGATACTGTGAGTGAATGACAGAGCCTCTTGCTGATACTGTGAGTGAATATCAGAGCCTCTTGCTGATACTGTGAGTGAATGACAGAGCCTCTCACTGATACTGTGAGTGAATGACAGAGCCTCTTGCTGATACTGTGAGTGAATGAGAGTGCCTCTTGTTTATACTGCGAGTGAATGACAGATCCTCTTGCTGATACTGTGAGTGAATGACAGAGCCTCTTGCTGATACTGTGAGTGAATGATAGAGCATCCTGCTGATACTGTGAGTGAATGATAGAGCCTCTTGCTGATACAGTGAGTGAATAACAGAGCCTCTTGCTGATACTGTGCGTGAATGACAGAGCCTCTTGCTGATACTGTGAGAGAATGACAGAGCCTCTTGCTGATACTGTGAGTGAATGACAGAGCCTCTTGCTGATACTGTGAAGGAATGACAGAGCATCTTGCTGATACTGTGAGTGAATGATAGAGCCTCTTGCTGATACAGTGAATGAATGACAGAGCCTCTTGCTGATACTGTGAGTGAATAACTGAGCCTCTTGCTGATACTGTGAGGGAATGGCAGAGCCTCTTGCTGATACTGTGAGGGAATGACAGAGCCTCTTGCTGATACTGTGAGTGAATGACAGAGCCTCTTGCTGATACTGTGTGTGAATAACAGAGCCTCTTGCTGATACTGTGAGGGAATGACAGAGCCTCTTGCTGATACTGTGAGTGAAAGTCAGAGCCTCTTGCTGATACTGTGAGTGAATGGCAGAGCCTCTTGCTGATACTGTGAGTGAAAGTCAGACCCTCTTGCTGATACTGTGAGTGAATGACAGAGCCTCTTGCTGATATTGTGAGTGAATGATAGATCCTCTTGCTGATACTGTGAGTGAATGACAGAGCCTCTTACTGATACTGTGAGTGAATGATAGAGCCTCTTGCTGATACTGTGAGTGAATGACGGAGCCTCTTGCTGATACTGTCAGTGAATGACAGAGCCTCTTGATGATACTGTGAGCGAATGACGGAGCCTCTTCCTGATACTGTGAGTGAATGGCAGAGCCTCTTGCTGATACTGTGAGTGAAAGTCAGACCCTCTTGCTGATACTGTGAGTGAATGACAGAGCCTCTTGCTGATATTGTGAGTGAATGATAGATCCTCTTGCTGATACTGTGAGTGAATGACAGAGCCTCTTGCTGATACTGTGAGTGAATGACGGAGCCTCTTGCTGATACTGTGAGTGAATGACAGAGCCTCTTGCTTATATTGTGAGTGAATGATAGAGCCTCTTGCTGAGACTGTGAGTGAATGATAGAGCCTCTTGCTGATACTGTGAGTGAATGATAGAGCCTCTTGCTGATACTGTAAGTGAATGATAGAGCCTCTTGCTGATACTGTGAGAAAATGACAGAGCCTCTTGCTGATACTGTTAGTGAATGATAGAGCCTCTTATTGATACTGTGAGTGAATGATAGAGCCTCTTGCTGATACTGTATGACAGGGCCTATTGCTGATATTGTGAGTAAATGACAGAGCCTCCTGCTGATACTGTGAGTGTATGACAGAGCCTCTTGCTGATACTGTGGGTACATTCCAGAGCCTCCTGCTGATACAGTGAGTACATGACAGAGCCTCTTGCTGATACTGTGAGTGAATGATAGATCCTCTTGCTGATAGTGTGAGTGAATGATAGAGCCTCTTGCTGATACTGTGAGTGAATGACAGAGCCTCTTGCTGATACTGTGAGTGAATGACTGACCCTCTTGCTGATACTGTGAGTGAATGATAGAGCCTCTTGCTGATACTGTGAGTGAATGATAGAGCCTCTTGCTGATACTGTGAGTGAATGACAGATCCTCTTGCTGATACTTTGAGTGAATGTCAGAGCCTCTTGCTGATACTGTGAGTGAATGACAGAGCCTCTTGCTGATACTGTGAGTGAATGACAGAGCCTCTTGCTGATACTGTGAGTGAATGATAGAGCATCTTGCTGATACTGTGAGTGAATGACAGAGCCTCTTGCTGATACTGTGAGTGAATGACAGAGCCTCTTGCGGATACTGTGAGTGAATGTCAGAGCCTCTTGCTGATACTGTGAGTGAATGACTGAGCCTCTTGCTGATACTGTGAGTGAATGACTGAGCCTCTTGCTGATACTGTGAGTGAATGACAGAGCCTCTTGCTGATACTGTGGGTGAATGACAGAGCCTCTTGCTGATACTGTGAGTGAATGTCAGAGCCTCTTGCTGATACTGTGAGTGAATGTCAGAGCCTCTAGCTGATACTGTGAGTGAATGACAGAGCCTCTTGCTGATACTGTGAGTGAATGACAGAGCCTCTTGCTGATACTGTGTGTGAATGCAGAGCCTCTTACTGATACTGTGAGTGAATGATATAGCCTCTTGCTGATACTGTGAGTGAATGACAGAGCCTCTTGCTGATACTGTTGGTGAATGACAGAGCCTCTTGCAAATACTGTGAGTGAATGACAGAGCCTCTTACTGATACTGTGAGTGAATGACATAGCCTCTTGCTGATACTGTGAGTGAATGACAGAGCCTCTTGCTGATACTGTGTGTGAATGACAGAGCCTCTTGCTGATACTGTGAGTGAATGACAGAGCCTCTTGCTGATACTGTGTGTGAATGACACAGCCTCTTGCTGATACTGTGAGTGAATGACAGAGCCTCTTACTGATACTGTGAGTGAATGACAGAGCCTCTTGCTGATACTGTGAGTGAATGACCGAGCCTCTTGCTGATACTGTGAGTGAATGACAGAGCCTCTTACTGATACTGTGTGTGAATGACAGAGCCTCTTACTGATACTGTGAGTGAATGACAGAGCCTATTACTGATACTGTGAGTGAATGACAGAGCCTCTTGTTTATACTGTGAGAGAATGACAGAGCCTCTTGTTGATACTGTGAGTGAATGACAGAGCCTCTTGCTGATACTCTGAGTGAATTATAGAGCCTCTTGCTGATACTGTGAGTGAATGACGGAGCCTCTTGCTGATACTGTGAGTGAATAACGGAGCCTCTTGCTGATACTGTGAGTGAATAACAGAGCCTCTTGCTGATACTGTGAGTGAATGACAGAGCCTCTTGCATATACTCTGAGTGACTGACAGAGCCTCTTGCTGATACTGTGATTGAATGACAGAGCCTCTTGCTTATATTGTGAGTGAATGATAGACCCTCTTGCTGATACTGTGAGTAAATGACAGAGCCTCTTGCTGCTACTGTGAGTGAATGATAGAGCCTCTTGCTGATACTGTGAGGTAATGATAGAGCCTCTTGCTGATGCTGTGAGTGAATGATAGAGCCTCTTGCTGATACTGTGAGTGAATGGCAGAGCCTCTTGCTGATACTGTGAGAGAATGATAGAGCCTCTTGCTGATACTGTGAGTGAATGATAGAGACTCTTGCTGATACTGTGAGTGAATGATAGAGCCTCTTGCTGATACTGTGAGAATGGTAGAGCCTCTTGCTGATACTGTGAGTGAATGATAGAGCCTCTTGCTGATACTGTGAGTGAATGGCAGAGCCTCTTGCTGATACTGTGAGTGAATGTCAGAGCCTCTTGCTGATACTGTTAGTAAATGATAGAGCCTCTTGCTGATACTGTGTGTGAATGATAGAGACTCTTGCTGATACTGTGAGTGAATGGCAGAGCCTCTTGCTGATACTGTGAGTGAAAGTCAGAGCCTCTTGCTGATACTGTGAGTGAATGGCAGAGCCTCTTGCTGATACTGTGAGTGAAAGTCAGACCCTCTTGCTGATACTGTGAGTGAATGACAGAGCCTCTTGCTGATATTGTGAGTGAATGATAGATCCTCTTGCTGATACTGTGAGTGAATGACAGAGCCTCTTGCTGATACTGTGAGTGAATGATAGAGCCTCTTGCTGATACTGTGAGTGAATGACGGAGCCTCTTGCTGATACTGTGAGTGAATGACAGAGCCTCTTGATGATACTGTGAGCGAATGACGGAGCCTCTTCCTGATACTGTGAGTGAATGGCAGAGCCTCTTGCTGATACTGTGAGTGAAAGTCAGACCCTCTTGCTGATACTGTGAGTGAATGACAGAGCCTCTTGCTGATATTGTGAGTGAATGATAGATCCTCTTGCTAATACAGTGAGTGAATGACAGAGCCTCTTGCTGATACTGTGAGTGAATGACGGAGCCTCTTGCTGATACTGTGAGTGAATGACAGAGCCTCTTGCTTATATTGTGAGTGAATGATAGAGCCTCTTGCTGATACTGTGAGTGAATGATAGAGCCTCTTGCTGATACTGTGAGTGAATGATAGAGCCTCTTGCTGATACTGTGATTGAATGACAGAGCCTCTTGCTTATATTGTGAGTGAATGATAGAGGTTCTTACTTATACTGTGAGTGAATGATCGAGCCTCTTGCTGATACTGTGAGTGAATGACAGAGCCTCTTGCTGATACTGTGAGTGAATGATAGAGCCTCTTGCTGATACTGTGAGTGAATGACAGAGCCTCTTGCTTATACTGTGAGTGAATGTCAGAGCCTCTTGCTGATACTGTGAGTGAATGACGGAGCCTCTTGCTGATACTGTGAGTGAATGACAGAGCCTCTTGCTGATACTGTGAGTACATGCCAGAGCCTCCTGCTGATAAAGTGAGTACATGACAGAGCCTCTTGCTGATACTGTTAGTGAATGATAGAGCCTCTTGCTGATACTGTAAGTGAATGATAGAGCCTCTTGCTGATACTGTGAGAAAATGACAGAGCCTCTTGCTTATACTGTTAGTGAATGATAGAGCCTCTTATTGATACTGTGAGTGAATGATAGAGCCTCTTGCTGATACTGTATGACAGGGCCTATTGCTGATATTGTGAGTGAATGACAGAGCCTCCTGCTGATAATTTGAGTGAATGACAGAGCCTCTTGCTGATACTGTGAGTACATGACTGAGCCTCTTGCTGATACTGTGAGTGAATGATAGAGCCTCTTGATGATACTGTGAGTGAATGATAGAGCCCCTTGCTGATACTGTGAGTGAATGACAGAGCCTCTTGCTAATACTGTGAGTGAATGACTGATCCTCTTGCTGATACTGTGAGTGAATGACAGAGCCTCTTGCTGATACTGTGAGTGAATGTCAGAGCCTCTTGCTGATACTGTGAGTGAATGACAGAGCCTCTTGCTGATACTGTGAGTGTATGACAGAGCCTCTTGCTGATACTGTGAGTACATTCCAGAGCCTCCTGCTGATACAGTGAGTACATGACAGAGCCTCTTGCTGATACTGTGAGTGAATGATAGATCCTCTTGCTGATAGTGTGAGTGAATGATAGAGCCTCTTGCTGATACTGTGAGTGAATGACAGAGCCTCTTGCTGATACTGTGAGTGAATGACTGATCCTCTTGCTGATACTGTGAGTGAATGATAGAGCCTCTTGCTGATACTGTGAGTGAATGATAGAGCCTCTTGCTGATACTGTGAGTGAATGACAGAGCCTCTTGCTGATACTTTGAGTGAATGTCAGAGCCTCTTGCTGATACTGTGAGTGAATGACAGAGCCTCTTGCTGATACTGTGAGTGAATGACAGAGCCTCTTGCTGATACTGTGAGTGAATGATAGAGCCTCTTGCTGATACTGTGAGTGAATGACAGAGCCTCTTGCTGATACTGTGAGTGAATGACAGAGCCTCTTGCGGATACTGTGAGTGAATGTCAGAGCCTCTTGCTGATACTGTGAGTGAATGACTGAGCCTCTTGCTGATACTGTGAGTGAATGACTGAGCCTCTTGCTGATACTGTGAGTGAATGTCAGAGCCTCTTGCTGATACTGTGAGTGAATGACAGAGCCTCTTGCTGATACTGTGAGTGAATGTCAGAGCCTCTTGCTGATACTGTGAGTGAATGTCAGAGCCTCTTGCTGATACTGTGAGTGAATGACAGAGCCTCTTGCTGATACTGTGAGTGAATGACAGAGCCTCTTGCTGATACTGTGTGTGAATGCAGAGCCTCTTACTGATACTGTGAGTGAATGATAGAGCCTCTTGCTGATACTGTGAGTGAATAACAGAGCCTCTTGCTGATACTGTTGGTGAATGACAGAGCCTCTTGCAAATACTGTGAGTGAATGACAGAGCCTCTTACTGATACTGTGAGTGAATGACATAGCCTCTTGCTGATACTGTGAGTGAATGACAGAGCCTCTTGCTGATACTGTGTGTGAATGACAGAGCCTCTTGCTGATACTGTGAGTGAATGACAGAGCCTCTTGCTGATACTGTGTGTGAATGACACAGCCTCTTGCTGATACTGTGAGTGAATGACAGAGCCTCTTACTGATACTGTGAGTGAATGACAGAGCCTCTTGCTGATACTGTGAGTGAATGACCGAGCCTCTTGCTGATACTGTGAGTGAATGACAGAGCCTCTTACTGATACTGTGTGTGAATGACAGAGCCTCTTACTGATACTGTGAGTGAATGACAGAGCCTATTACTGATACTGTGAGTGAATGACAGAGCCTCTTGTTTATACTGTGAGTGAATGACAGAGCCTCTTGTTGATACTGTGAGTGAATGACAGAGCCTCTTGCTGATACTCTGAGTGAATTATAGAGCCTCTTGCTGATACTGTGAGTGAATGACGGAGCCTCTTGCTGATACTGTGAGTGAATAACGGAGCCTCTTGCTGATACTGTGAGTGAATAACAGAGCCTCTTGCTGATACTGTGAGTGAATGACAGAGCCTCTTGCATATACTCTGAGTGACTGACAGAGCCTCTTGCTGATACTGTGAGTAAATAACAGAGCCTCTTGCTGCTACTGTGAGTGAATGATAGAGCCTCTTGCTGATACTGTGAGTGAATGGCAGAGCCTCTTGCTGATACTGTGAGAGAATGATAGAGCCTCTTGCTGATACAGTGAGTGAATGATAGAGCCTCTTGCTGATACTGTGAGTGAATGATAGAGCCTCTTGCTGATACTGTGAGAATGGTAGAGCCTCTTGCTGATACTGTGAGTGAATGATAGAGCCTCTTGCTGATACTGTGAGGTAATGATAGAGCCTCTTGCTGATGCTGTGAGTGAATGATAGAGCCTCTTGCTGATACTGTGAGTGAATGGCAGAGCCTCTTGCTGATACTGTGAGAGAATGATAGAGCCTCTTGCTGATACAGTGAGTGAATGATAGAGCCTCTTGCTGATACTGTGAGTGAATGATAGAGCCTCTTGCTGATACTGTGAGAATGGTAGAGCCTCTTGCTGATACTGTGAGTGAATGATAGAGCCTCTTGCTGATACTGTCAGTGAATGATAGAGCCTCTTGCTGATACTGTGAGTGAATGGCAGAGCCTCTTGCTGATACTGTGAGTGAATGGCAGAGCCTCTTGCTGATACTGTGAGTGAAAGTCAGAGCCTCTTGCTGATACTGTGAGTGAATGGCAGAGCCTCTTGCTGATACTGTGAGTGAAAGTCAGACCCTCTTGCTGATACTGTGAGTGAATGACAGAGCCTCTTGCTGATATTGTGAGTGAATGATAGATCCTCTTGCTGATACTGTGAGTGAATGACAGAGCCTCTTGCTGATACTGTGAGTGAATGATAGAGCCTCTTGCTGATACTGTGAGTGAATGACGGAGCCTCTTGCTGATACTGTGAGTGAATGACAGAGCCTCTTGATGATACTGTGAGCGAATGACGGAGCCTCTTCCTGATACTGTGAGTGAATGGCAGAGCCTCTTGCTGATACTGTGAGTGAAAGTCAGACCCTCTTGCTGATACTGTGAGTGAATGACAGAGCCTCTTGCTGATATTGTGAGTGAATGATAGATCCTCTTGCTGATACTGTGAGTGAATGACAGAGCCTCTTGCTGATACTGTGAGTGAATGACGGAGCCTCTTGCTGATACTGTGAGTGAATGACAGAGCCTCTTGCTTATATTGTGAGTGAATGATAGAGCCTCTTGCTGATACTGTGAGTGAATGATAGAGCCTCTTGCTGATACTGTGAGTGAATGATAGAGCCTCTTGCTGATACTGTGATTGAATGACAGAGCCTCTTGCTTATATTGTGAGTGAATGATAGAGGTTCTTACTTATACTGTGAGTGAATGATCGAGCCTCTTGCTGATACTGTGAGTGAATGATAGAGCCTCTTGCTGATACTGTGAGTGAATGACAGAGCCTCTTGCTGATACTGTGAGTGAATGATAGAGCCTCTTGCTGATACTGTGAGTGAATGACAGAGCCTCTTGCTTATACTGTGAGTGAATGTCAGAGCCTCTTGCTGATACTGTGAGTGAATGACGGAGCCTCTTGCTGATACTGTGAGTGAATGACAGAGCCTCTTGCAGATACTGTGACTGAATGCGAGAGCCTCTTGATGATACTGTGAGTGAATGATAGAGCCTCTTGCTGATACTGTGAGTGAATGGCAGAGACTCTTGCTTATACTGTGAGTGAATGTCAGAGCCTCTTGCTGATACTGTGAGTGAATGAAACAGCCTATTACTGATACTGTGAGTGAATGACAGAGCCTCTTGCTGATACTGTGAGTGAATGATGGAGCCTCTTGCTGATACTGTGAGTTAATGACAGAGCCTCTTGCATATACTGTGAATGAATGAGAGAGCCTCTTGCTGATACTGTGAGTGATTGACAGAGCCTCTTGCTGATACTGTGAGTGAATGACAGAGCCTCATGCTGATACTCTGAGTGAATGACAGAGCCTCTTGCTGATACTGTGAGTGAATGTCGGAGCCTCTTGCTGATACTGTGATTGAATGTCGGAGCCTCTTGCTGATTCTGTGTGTGAATGACGGAGCCTCTTGCTGATACTGTGAGTGAATGAAAGATTCTCTTGCTGATACTGTGAGTACATGCCAGAGCCTCCTGCTGATACAGTGAGTACATGACAGAGCCTCTTGCTGATACTGTTAGTGATTGATAGAGCCTCATGCTGATACTGTAAGTGAATGATAGAGCCTCTTGCTGATACTGTGAGAAAATGACAGAGCCTCTTGCTGATACTGTTAGTGAATGATAGAGCCTCCTGCTGATAATTTGAGTGAATGACAGAGCCTCTTGCTGATACTGTGAGTGAATGATAGAGCCTCTTGCTGATACTGTGAGTGAATGACAGAGCCTCTTGCTGATACTGTGAGTGAATGACAGAGCATCTTCCTGATTCTGTGAGTGAATGAACGAGCCTCTTGCTGATACTGTGAGTGGATGACAGAGCCACTTGCAGATACTGTGAGTGAATGATAGAGCCTCTTGCTGATACTGTGAGTGAATGATAGAGCCTCTTGCTGATACTGTGAGTGAATGACAGAGCCTCTTGCTGATACTGTGAGTGAATGATAGAGCCTCTTGCTGATACTGTGAGTGAATGACAGAGCCTCTTGCTGATACTGTGAGTGAATGACTGATCCTCTTGCTGATACTGTGAGTGAATGATAGAGCCTCTTGCTGATACCGTGAGTGAATGACAGAGCCTCTTGCTGATACTGTGAGTGAATGTCAGAGCCTCTTGCTGATACTGTGAGTGAATGACAGAGCCTCTTGCTGATACTGTGAGTGAATGACAGAGCCTCTTGCTGATACTCTGAGTGAATGATAGAGCCTCTTGCTGATACTGTGAGTGTATGATAGAGCCTCTTGCTGATACTGTGAGTGAATGATAGAGCCTCTTGCTGATACTGTGAGTGAATGACAGAGCCTCTTGCTGATACTGTGAGTGAATGACAGAGCCTCTTGCGGATACTGTGAGTGAATGTCAGAGCCTCTTGCTGATACTGTGAGTGAATGACAGAGCCTCTTGCTGATACTGTGAGTGAATGACAGAGCCTCTTGCTGATACTGTGAGTGAATGACAGAGCCTCTTGCTGATACTGTGAGTGAATGTCAGAGCCTCTTGCTGATACTGTGAGTGAATGTCAGAGCCTCTTGCTGATACTGTGAGTGAATGACAGAGCCTCTTGCTGATACTGTGAGTGAATGACAGAGCCTCTTGCTGATACTGTGTGTGAATGCAGAGCCTCTTACTGATACTGTGAGTGAATGATAGAGCCTCTTGCTGATACTGTGAGTGAATGACAGAGCCTCTTGCTGATACTGTGAGTGAATGACAGAGCCTCTTGCTGATACTGTGAGTGAATGACAGAGCCTCTTACTGATACTGTGAGTGAATGACATAGCCTCTTGCTGATACTGTGTGTGAATGACAGAGCCTCTTGCTGATACTGTGAGTGAATGACAGAGCCTCTTACTGATACTGTGTGTGAATGACAGAGCCTCTTACTGATACTGTGAGTGAATGACAGAGCCTCTTACTGATATTGTGTGTGAATGACAGAGCCTCTTGCTGATACTGTGAGAATGGTAGAGCCTCTTGCTGATACTGTGAGTGAATGATAGAGCCTCTTGCTGATACTGTCAGTGAATGATAGAGCCTCTTGCTGATACTGTGAGTGAATGGCAGAGCCTCTTGCTGATACTGTGAGTGAATGTCAGAGCCTCTTGCTGATACTGTGAGTGAATGACAGAGCCTCTTGCTGATACTGTTAGTAAATGATAGAGCCTCTTGCTGATACTGTGTGTGAATGATAGAGACTCTTGCTGATACTGTGAGTGAATGGAAGAGCCTCTTGCTGATACTGTGAGTGAAAGTCAGAGCCTCTTGCTGATACTGTGAGTGAATGGCAGAGCCTCTTGCTGATACTGTGAGTGAAAGTCAGACCCTCTTGCTGATACTGTGAGTGAATGACAGAGCCTCTTGCTGATATTGTGAGTGAATGATAGATCCTCTTGCTGATACTGTGAGTGAATGACAGAGCCTCTTGCTGATACTGTGAGTGAATGATAGAGCCTCTTGCTGATACTGTGAGTGAATGACGGAGCCTCTTGCTGATACTGTGAGTGAATGACAGAGCCTCTTGATGATACTGTGAGCGAATGACGGAGCCTCTTCCTGATACTGTGAGTGAATGGCAGAGCCTCTTGCTGATACTGTGAGTGAAAGTCAGACCCTCTTGCTGATACTGTGAGTGAATGACAGAGCCTCTTGCTGATATTGTGAGTGAATGATAGATCCTCTTGCTGATACTTTGAGTGAATGACAGAGCCTCTTGCTGATACTGTGAGTGAATGACGGAGCCTCTTGCTGATACTGTGAGTGAATGACAGAGCCTCTTGCTTATATTGTGAGTGAATGATAGAGCCTCTTGCTGATACTGTGAGTGAATGATAGAGCCTCTTGCTGATACTGTGAGTGAATGATAGAGCCTCTTGCTGATACTGTGATTGAATGACAGAGCCTCTTGCTTATATTGTGAGTGAATGATAGAGGTTCTTACTTATACTGTGAGTGAATGATCGAGCCTCTTGCTGATACTGTGAGTGAATGATAGAGCCTCTTGCTGATACTGTGAGTGAATGACAGAGCCTCTTGCTGATACTGTGAGTGAATGATAGAGCCTCTTGCTGATACTGTGAGTGAATGACAGAGCCTCTTGCTTATACTGTGAGTGAATGTCAGAGCCTCTTGCTGATACTGTGAGTGAATGACGGAGCCTCTTGCTGATACTGTGAGTGAATGACAGAGCCTCTTGCAGATACTGTGACTGAATGGGAGAGCCTCTTGATGATACTGTGAGTGAATGATAGAGCCTCTTGCTGATACTGTGAGTGAATGGCAGAGCCTCTTGCTTATACTGTGAGTGAATGTCAGAGCCTCTTGCTGATACTGTGAGTGAATGAAACAGCCTATTACTGATACTGTGAGTGAATGACAGAGCCTCTTGCTGATACTGTGAGTGAATGATGGAGCCTCTTGCTAATACTGTGAGTGAATGACAGAGCCTCTTGCTGATACTGTGAGTGAATGAGAGAGCCTCTTGCTGATGCTGTGATTGAATGAAAGTGTCTCTTGCTGATTCTGTGAGTGAATGGCAGAGCCTCTTGATGATACTGTGAGTGAATGAAAGTGTCTCTTGCTGATTCTGTGAGTGAATGGCAGAGCCTCTTGCTGATACTGTGAGTACATGCCAGAGCCTCCTGCTGATACAGTGAGTACATGACAGAGCCTCTTGCTGATACTGTGAGTTAATGACAGAGCCTCTTGCATATACTGTGAATGAATGAGAGAGCCTCTTGCTGATACTGTGATTGAATGTCGGAGCCTCTTGCTGATTCTGTGTGTGAATGACGGAGCCTCTTGCTGATACTGTGAGTGAATGAAAGATTCTCTTGCTGATACTGTGAGTACATGCCAGAGCCTCCTGCTGATACAGTGAGTACATGACAGAGCCTCTTGCTGATACTGTAAGTGAATGATAGAGCCTCTTGCTGATACTGTGAGTACATGCCAGAGCCTCCTGCTGATACAGTGAGTACATGACAGAGACTCTTATTGATACTGTGAGTGAATGATAGAGCCTCTTGCTGATACTGTGAGTGAATGATAGAGCCTCCTGCTGATAATTTGAGTGAATGACAGAGCCTCTTGCTGATACTGTGAGTACATGACTGAGCCTCTTGCTGATACTGTGAGTGAATGATAGAGCCTCTTGCTGATACTGTGAGTGAATGATAGAGCCTCTTGCTGATACTGTGAGTGAATGACAGAGCCTCTTGCTGATACTGTGAGTGAATGACAGAGCATCTTCCTGATTCTGTGAGAGAATGAACGAGCCTCTTGCTGATACTGTGAGTGGATGACAGAGCCACTTGCAGATACTGTGAGTGAATGATAGAGCCTCTTGCTGATACTGTGAGTGAATGATAGAGCCTCTTGCTGATACTGTGAGTGAATGACAGAGCCTCTTGCTGATACTGTGAGTGAATGATAGAGCCTCTTGCTGATACTGTGAGTGAATGACTGATCCTCTTGCTGATACTGTGAGTGAATGATAGAGCCTCTTGCTGATACCGTGAGTGAATGACAGAGCCTCTTGCTGATACTGTGAGTGAATGTCAGAGCCTCTTGCTGATACTGTGAGTGAATGACAGAGCCTCTTGCTGATACTGTGAGTGAATGACAGAGCCTCTTGCTGATACTGTGAGTGAATGACAGAGCCTCTTGCTGATACTGTGAGTGAATGACAGAGCCTCTTGCTGATACTGTGAGTGAATGTCAGAGCCTCTTGCTGATACTGTGAGTGAATGTCAGAGCCTCTTGCTGATACTGTGAGTGAATGACAGAGCCTCTTGCTGATACTGTGAGTGAATGACAGAGCCTCTTGCTGATACTGTGTGTGAATGCAGAGCCTCTTACTGATACTGTGAGTGAATGATAGAGCCTCTTGCTGATACTGTGAGTGAATGACAGAGCCTCTTGCTGATACTGTGAGTGAATGACAGAGCCTCTTGCTGATACTGTGAGTGAATGACAGAGCCTCTTACTGATACTGTGAGTGAATGACATAGCCTCTTGCTGATACTGTGTGTGAATGACAGAGCCTCTTGCTGATACTGTGAGTGAATGACAGAGCCTCTTGCTGATACTGTGTGTGAATGACAGGGCCTCTTGCTGATACTGTGAGTGAATGACAGAGCCTCTTACTGATACTGTGAGTGAATGCAAGAGCCTCTTGCTGATACTGTGAGTGAATGACAGATCCTCTTGCTGATACTGTGAGTGAATGACAGAGCCTCTTACTGATACCGTGTGTGAATGACAGAGCCTCTTACTGATACTGTGAGTGAATGACAGAGCCTCTTACTGATACTGTGTGTGAATGACAGAGCCTCTTGTTTATACTGTGTGTGAATGACAGAGCCTCTTGTTTATACTGTGAGTGAATGACAGAGCCTCTTGCTGATACTCTGAGTGAATTATAGGGCCTCTTGCTGATACTGTGAGTGAATGACGGAGCCTCTTGCTGATACTGTGAGTGAATAACGGAGCCTCTTGCTGATACTGTGAGTGAATAACAGAGCCTCTTGCTGATACTGCGAGTGAATGACAGAGCCTCTTGCTGATACTGTGAGTGAATGACAGAGCCTCTTGCTGATACTGTGAGTGAATGACAGAGCCTCTTGCTGATACTGTGAGTGAATGACAGAGACTCCTGCTGATACTGTGAGTGAATGACAGAGCCTCCTGCTGATACTGTGAGTACATGACTGAGCCTCCTGCTGATACTGTGAATACATGACTGAGCCTCTTGCTGATACTGTGAGTCAATGACAGATCCTCTTGCTGATACTGTGAGTGAATGATAGAGCCTCTTGCTGATACTGTGAGTGAATGACAGTGCCTCTTGCTGATACTGTGAGTGAATGACAGAGCCTCTTGCTGATACTGTGAGTGAATGTCAGAGCCTCTTGCTGATACTGTGAGTGAATGATAGAGCCTGTTGCTGATACTGTGAGTGAATGACAGAGCCTCTTGCTGATACTGTGAGTGAATGACAGAGCCTCTTGCTGATACTGTGAGTGAATGATAGAGCATCTTGCTGATACAGTGAGTGAATGACAGAGCCTCTTGCTAATACTGTGAGTGAATAACAGAGCCTCTTGCTAATACTGTGAGTGAATAACAGAGCCTCTTGCTGATACTGTAAGTGAATGATAGAGCCTCTTGCTGATACTGTGAGAAAATGACAGAGCCTCTTGCTGATACTGTTAGTGAATGATAGAGCCTCTTATTGATACTGTGAGTGAATGACAGAGCCTCTTGCTGATACTGTGAGTACATGACTGAGCCTCTTGCTGATACTGTGAGTGAATGATAGAGCCTCTTGCTGATACTGTGAGTGAATGATAGAGCCTCTTGCTGATACTGTGAGTGAATGACAGAGCCTCTTGCTGATACTGTGAGTGAATGACTGATCCTCTTGCTGATACTGTGAGTGAATGATAGAGCCTCTTGCTGATACTGTGAGTGAATGATAGAGCCTCTTGCTGATACTGTGAGTGAGTGACAGAGCCTCTTGCTGATACTGTGAGTGAATGTCGGAGCCTCTTGCTGATACTGTGAGTGAGTGACAGAGCCTCTTGCTGATACTGTGAGTGAATGTCAGAGCCTCTTGCTGATACTGTGAGTGAATGACAGAGCCTCTTGCTGATACTCTGAGTGAATGATAGAGCCTCTTGCTGATACTGTGAGTGTATGATAGAGCCTCTTGCAGATACTGTGAGTGAATGATAGAGCCTCTTGCTGATACTGTGAGTGAATGATAGAGCCTCTTGCTGATACTGTGAGTGAATGACAGAGCCTATTGCTGATACTGTGAGTGAATGACTGATCCTCTTGCTGATACTGTGAGTGAATGATAGAGCCTCTTGCTGATACTGTGAGTGAATGATAGAGCCTCTTGCTGATACTGTGAGTGAGTGACAGAGCCTCTTGCTGATACTGTGAGTGAATGTCAGAGCCTCTTGCTGATACTGTGAGTGAATGACAGAGCCTCTTGCTGATACTCTGAGTGAATGATAGAGCCTCTTGCTGATACTGTGAGTGTATGATAGAGCCTCTTGCAGATACTGTGAGTGAATGATAGAGCCTCTTGCTGATACTGTGAGTGAATGACAGAGCCTCTTGCTGATACTGTGAGTGAATGACAGAACCTCTTGCGGATACTGTGAGTGAATGTCAGAGCCTCTTGCTGATACTGTGAGTGAATGACTGAGCCTCTTGCTGATACTGTGAGTGAATGTCAGAGCCTCTTGCTGATACTGTGAGTGAATGTCAGAGCCTCTTGCTGACACTGTGAGTGAATGACAGAGCCTCTTGCTGATACTGTGAGTGAATGACAGAGCCTCTTGCTGATACTGTGTGTGAATGCAGAGCCTCTTACTGATACTGTGAGTGAATGATAGAGCCTCTTGCTGATACTGTGAGTGAATGACAGAGCCTCTTGCTGATACTGTGAGTGAATGACAGAGCCTCTTGCTGATACTGTGAGTGAATGACAGAGCCTCTTACTGATACTGTGAGTGAATGACATAGCCTCTTGCTGATACTGTGAGTGAATGACAGAGCCTCTTGCTGATACTGTGTGTGAATGACAGAGCCTCTTGCTGATACAGTGAGTGAATGACAGAGCCTCTTGCTGATACTGTGTGTGAATGACACATCCTCTTGCTGATACTGTGAGTGAATGACAGAGCCTCTTACTGATACTGTGAGTGAATGACAGAGCCTCTTGCTGATACTGTGAGTGAATGACAGAGCCTCTTGCTGATACTGTGAGTGAATGACAGAGCCTCTTACTGATACTGTGTGTGAATGACAGAGCCTCTTACTGATACTGTGAGTGAATGACAGAGCCTCTTACTGATATTGTGTGTGAATGACAGAGCCTCTTCTTTATACTGTGAGTGAATGACAGAGCCTCTTGTTTATACTGTGAGTGAATGACAGAGCCTTTTGTTGATACTGTGAGTAAATGACGGAGCCTCTTGCTGATACTGTGAGTGAATAACGGAGCGTCTTGCTGATACTGTGAGTGAATTATAGAGCCTCTTGCTGATACTGTGAGTGAATGACGGAGCCTCTTGCTGATACTGTGAGTGAATAACGGAGCGTCTTGCTGATACTGTGAGTGAATAACAGAGCGTCTTGCTGATACTCTGAGTGAATTATAGAGCCTCTTGCTGATACTGTGAGTGAATGACGGAGCCTCTTGCTGATACTGTGAGTGAATAACGGAGCGTCTTGCTGATACTGTGAGTGAATAACAGAGCCTCTTGCTGATACTGTGAGTGAATGACAGAGCCTCTTGCTGATACTGTGAGTGAATGACAGAGCCTCTTGCTGATACTGTGAGTGAATGACAGAGCCTCTTGCTGATACTGTGAGTGAATGACAGAGCCTCCTGCTGATACTGTGAGTGAATGACAGAGCCTCCTGCTGATACTGTGAGTACATGACTGAGCCTCCTGCTGATACTGTGAGTACATGACTGAGCCTCTTGCTGATACTGTGAGTGAATGACAGATCCTCTTGCTGATACTGTGAGTGAATGATAGAGCCTCTTGCTGATACTGTGAGTGAATGACAGTGCCTCTTGCTGATACTGTGAGTGAATGACAGAGCCTCTTGCTGATACTGTGAGTGAATGTCAGAGCCTCTTGCTGATACTGTGAGTGAATGACAGAGCCTCTTGCTGATACTGTGAGTGAATGACAGAGCCTCTTGCTGATACTGTGAGTGAATGTCAGAGCCTCTTGCTGATACTGTGAGTGAATGACAGAGCCTCTTGCTGATACTGTGAGTGAATGACAGAGCCTCTTGCTGATACTCTGAGTGAATGATAGAGCCTCTTGCTGATACTGTGAGTGTATGATAGAGCCTCTTGCAGATACTGTGAGTGAATGATAGAGCCTCTTGCTGATACTGTGAGTGAATGACAGAGCCTCTTGCTGATACTGTGAGTGAATGACAGAGCCTCTTGCGGATACTGTGAGTGAATGTCAGAGCCTCTTACTGATACTGTGAGTGAATGACATAGCCTCTTACTGATATTGTGTGTGAATGACAGAGCCTCTTGTTTATACTGTGAGTGAATGACAGAGCCTCTTGTTTATACTGTGAGTGAATGACAGAGCCTTTTGTTGATACTGTGAGTGAATGACGGAGCCTCTTGCTGATACTGTGAGTGAATAACGGAGCGTCTTGCTGATACTGTGAGTGAATTATAGAGCCTCTTGCTGATACTGTGAGTGAATGACGGAGCCTCTTGCTGATACTGTGAGTGAATAACGGAGCGTCTTGCTGATACTGTGAGTGAATAACAGAGCGTCTTGCTGATACTCTGAGTGAATTATAGAGCCTCTTGCTGATACTGTGAGTGAATGACGGAGCCTCTTGCTGATACTGTGAGTGAATAACGGAGCGTCTTGCTGATACTGTGAGTGAATAACAGAGCCTCTTGCTGATACTGTGAGTGAATGACAGAGCCTCTTGCTGATACTGTGAGTGAATGACAGAGCCTCTTGCTGATACTGTGAGTGAATGACAGAGCCTCCTGCTGATACTGTGAGTGAATGACAGAGCCTCCTGCTGATACTGTGAGTACATGACTGAGCCTCCTGCTGATACTGTGATTACATGACTGAGCCTCTTGCTGATACTGTGAGTGAATGACAGATCCTCTTGCTGATACTGTGAGTGAATGATAGAGCCTCTTGCTGATACTGTGAGTGAATGACAGAGCCTCTTACTGATACTGTGTGTGAATGACAGAGCCTCTTACTGATACTGTGAGTGAATGACAGAGCCTCTTGCTGATACTGTGAGTGAATGACAGAGCCTCTTGCTGATACTGTGAGTGAATGACAGAGCCTCTTACTGATACTGTGTGTGAATGACAGAGCCTCTTACTGATACTGTGAGTGAATGACAGAGCCTCTTACTGATATTGTGTGTGAATGACAGAGCCTCTTGTTTATACTGTGAGTGAATGACAGAGCCTCTTGTTTATACTGTGAGTGAATGACAGAGCCTTTTGTTGATACTGTGAGTAAATGACGGAGCCTCTTGCTGATACTGTGAGTGAATAACGGAGCGTCTTGCTGATACTGTGAGTGAATTATAGAGCCTCTTGCTGATACTGTGAGTGAATGACGGAGCCTCTTGCTGATACTGTGAGTGAATAACGGAGCATCTTGCTGATACTGTGAGTGAATAACAGAGCGTCTTGCTGATACTCTGAGTGAATTATAGAGCCTCTTGCTGATACTGTGAGTGAATGACAGAGCCTCTTGCTGATACTGTGAGTGAATAACGGAGCGTCTTGCTGATACTGTGAGTGAATAACAGAGCCTCTTGCTGATACTGTGAGTGAATGACAGAGCCTCTTGCTGATACTGTGAGTGAATGACAGAGCCTCTTGCTGATACTGTGAGTGAATGACAGAGCCTCTTGCTGATACTGTGAGTGAATGACAGAGCCTCCTGCTGATACTGTGAGTGAATGACAGAGCCTCCTGCTGATACTGTGAGTACATGACTGAGCCTCCTGCTGATACTGTGAGTACATGACTGAGCCTCTTGCTGATACTGTGAGTGAATGACAGATCCTCTTGCTGATACTGTGAGTGAATGACAGAGCCTCTTGCTGATACTGTGAGTGAATGTCAGAGCCTCTTGCTGATACTGTGAGTGAATGACAGAGCCTCTTGCTGATACTGTGAGTGAATGACAGAGCCTCTTGCTGATACTGTGAGTGAATGTCAGAGCCTCTTGCTGATGCTGTGAGTGAATGACAGAGCCTCTTGCTGATACTGTGAGTGAATGACAGAGCCTCTTGCTGATACTCTGAGTGAATGATAGAGCCTCTTGCTGATACTGTGAGTGTATGATAGAGCCTCTTGCAGATACTGTGAGTGAATGATAGAGCCTCTTGCTGATACTGTGAGTGAATGACAGAGCCTCTTGCTGATACTGTGAGTGAATGACAGAGCCTCTTGCGGATACTGTGAGTGAATGTCAGAGCCTCTTGCTGATACTGTGAGTGAATGACTGAGCCTCTTGCTGATACTGTGAGTGAATGACTGAGCCTCTTGCTGATACTGTGAGTGAATGACAGAGCCTCTTGCTGATACTGTGAGTGAATGACAGAGCCTCTTGCTGATACTGTGAGTGAATGTCAGAGCCTCTTGCTGATACTGTGAGTGAATGTCAGAGCCTCTTGCTGATACTGTGAGTGAATGACAGAGCCTCTTGCTGATACTGTGAGTGAATGACAGAGCCTCTTGCTGATACTGTGTGTGAATGCAGAGCCTCTTACTGATACTGTGAGTGAATGATAGAGCCTCTTGCTGATACTGTGAGTGAATGACAGAGCCTCTTGCTGATACTGTGAGTGAATTACAGAGCCTCTTGCTGATAATGTGAGTGAATGACAGAGCCTCTTACTGATACTGTGAGTGAATGACATAGCCTCTTGCTGATACTGTGAGTGAATGACAGAGCCTCTTGCTGATACTGTGTGTGAATGACAATGCCTCTTGCTGATACTGTGAGTGAATGACAGAGCCTCTTGCTGATACTGTGTTTGAATGACAGAGCCTCTTGCTGATACTGTGAGTGAATGACAGAGCCTCTTACTGATACTGTGAGTGAATGACAGAGCCTCTTGCTGATACTGTGGGTGAATGACAGAGCCTCTTGCTGATACTGTGAGTGAATGACAGAGCCTCTTACTGATACTGTGTGTGAATGACAGAGCCTCTTACTGATACTGTGAGTGAATGACAGAGCCTCTTACTGATATTGTGTGTGAATGACAGAGCCTCTTGTTTATACTGTGAGTGAATGACAGAGCCTCTTGTTTATACTGTGAGTGAATGACAGAGCCTTTTGTTGATACTGTGAGTGAATGACGGAGCCTCTTGCTGATACTGTGAGTGAATAACGGAGCGTCTTGCTGATACTGTGAGTGAATTATAGAGCCTCTTGCTGATACTGTGAGTGAATGACGGAGCCTCTTGCTGATACTGTGAGTGAATAACGGAGCGTCTTGCTGATACTGTGAGTGAATAACAGAGCGTCTTGCTGATACTCTGAGTGAATTATAGAGCCTCCTGCTGATACTGTGAGTGAATGACGGAGCCTCTTGCTGATACTGTGAGTGAATGACAGAGCCTCCTGCTGATACTGTGAGTGAATGACAGAGCCTCCTGCTGATACTGTGAGTACATGACTGAGCCTCCTGCTGATACTGTGAGTACATGACTGAGCCTCTTGCTGATACTGTGAGTGAATGACAGATCCTCTTGCTGATACTGTGAGTGAATGACAGAGCCTCTTGCTGATACTGTGAGTGAATGTCAGAGCCTCTTGCTGATACTGTGAGTGAATGACAGAGCCTCTTGCTGATACTGTGAGTGAATGACAGAGCCTCTTGCTGATACTGTGAGTGAATGTCAGAGCCTCTTGCTGATGCTGTGAGTGAATGACAGAGCCTCTTGCTGATACTGTGAGTGAATGACAGAGCCTCTTGCTGATACTCTGAGTGAATGATAGAGCCTCTTGCTGATACTGTGAGTGTATGATAGAGCCTCTTGCAGATACTGTGAGTGAATGATAGAGCCTCTTGCTGATACTGTGAGTGAATGACAGAGCCTCTTGCTGATACTGTGAGTGAATGACAGAGCCTCTTGCGGATACTGTGAGTGAATGTCAGAGCCTCTTGCTGATACTGTGAGTGAATGACTGAGCCTCTTGCTGATACTGTGAGTGAATGACTGAGCCTCTTGCTGATACTGTGAGTGAATGACAGAGCCTCTTGCTGATACTGTGAGTGAATGACAGAGCCTCTTGCTGATACTGTGAGTGAATGTCAGAGCCTCTTGCTGATACTGTGAGTGAATGTCAGAGCCTCTTGCTGATACTGTGAGTGAATGACAGAGCCTCTTGCTGATACTGTGAGTGAATGACAGAGCCTCTTGCTGATACTGTGTGTGAATGCAGAGCCTCTTACTGATACTGTGAGTGAATGATAGAGCCTCTTGCTGATACTGTGAGTGAATGACAGAGCCTCTTGCTGATACTGTGAGTGAATTACAGAGCCTCTTGCTGATAATGTGAGTGAATGACAGAGCCTCTTACTGATACTGTGAGTGAATGACATAGCCTCTTGCTGATACTGTGAGTGAATGACAGAGCCTCTTGCTGATACTGTGTGTGAATGACAATGCCTCTTGCTGATACTGTGAGTGAATGACAGAGCCTCTTGCTGATACTGTGTTTGAATGACAGAGCCTCTTGCTGATACTGTGAGTGAATGACAGAGCCTCTTACTGATACTGTGAGTGAATGACAGAGCCTCTTGCTGATACTGTGGGTGAATGACAGAGCCTCTTGCTGATACTGTGAGTGAATGACAGAGCCTCTTACTGATACTGTGTGTGAATGACAGAGCCTCTTACTGATACTGTGAGTGAATGACAGAGCCTCTTACTGATATTGTGTGTGAATGACAGAGCCTCTTGTTTATACTGTGAGTGAATGACAGAGCCTCTTGTTTATACTGTGAGTGAATGATAGAGCCTTTTGTTGATACTGTGAGTGAATGACGGAGCCTCTTGCTGATACTGTGAGTGAATAACGGAGCGTCTTGCTGATACTGTGAGTGAATTATAGAGCCTCTTGCTGATACTGTGAGTGAATGACGGAGCCTCTTGCTGATACTGTGAGTGAATAACGGAGCGTCTTGCTGATACTGTGAGTGAATAACAGAGCGTCTTGCTGATACTCTGAGTGAATTATAGAGCCTCCTGCTGATACTGTGAGTGAATGACGGAGCCTCTTGCTGATACTGTGAGTGAATAACGGAGCGTCTTGCTGATACTGTGAGTGAATAACAGAGCCTCTTGCTGATACTGTGAGTGAATGACAGAGCCTCTTGCTGATACTGTGAGTGAATGACAGAGCCTCTTGCTGATACTGTGAGTGAATGACAGAGCCTCCTGCTGATACTGTGAGTGAATGACAGAGCCTCCTGCTGATACTGTGAGTACATGACTGAGCCTCCTGCTGATACTGTGATTACATGACTGAGCCTCTTGCTGATACTGTGAGTGAATGACAGATCCTCTTGCTGATACTGTGAGTGAATGATAGAGCCTCTTGCTGATACTGTGAGTGAATGACAGTGCCTCTTGCTGATACTGTGAGTGAATGACAGAGCCTCTTGCTGATACTGTGAGTGAATGTCAGAGCCTCTTGCTGATACTGTGAGTGAATGAAAGAGCCTGTTGCTGATACTGTGAGTGAATGACAGAGCCTCTTGCTGATACTGTGAGTGAATGACAGAGCCTCTTGCTGATACTGTGAGTGAATGATAGAGCATCTTGCTGATACAGTGAGTGAATGACAGAGCCTCTTGCTAATACTGTGAGTGAATAACAGAGCCTCTTCTTTATACTGTGAGTGAATGACAGAGCCTTTTGTTGATACTGTGAGTGAATGACGGAGCCTCTTGCTGATACTGTGAGTGAATAACGGAGCGTCTTGTGATACTGTGAGTGAATTATAGAGCCTTTTGCTGATACTGTGAGTTAATGACGGAGCCTCTTGCTGATAATGTGAGTGAATAACGGAGCGTCTTGCTGATACTGTGAGTGAATTACAGAGCGTCTTGCTGATACTCTGAGTGAATTATAGAGCCTCTTGCTGATACTGTGAGTGAATGACGGAGCCTCTTGCTGATACTGTGAGTGAATAACGGAGCGTCTTGCTGATACTGTGAGTGAATAACAGAGCCTCTTGCTGATACTGTGAGTGAATGACAGAGCCTCTTGCTGATACTGTGAGTGAATGACAGAGCCTCTTGCTGATACTGTGAGTGAATGACAGAGCCTCTTGCTGATACTGTGAGTGAATGACAGAGCCTCCTGCTGATACTGTGAGTGAATGACAGAGCCTCCTGCTGATACTATGAGTACATGACTGAGCCTCCTGCTGATACTGTGAGTACATGACTGAGCCTCTTGCTGATACTGTGAGTGAATGTCAGAGCCTCTTTCTGATACTGTGAGTGAATGACAGAGCCTCTTGCTGATACTGTGAGTGAATGACAGAGCCTCTTGCTGATACTGTGAGTGAATGATAGAGCATCTTGCTGATACAGTGAGTGAATGACAGAGCCTCTTGCTGATACTGTGAGTGAATGACAGAGCCTCTTGCTGATACTGTGAGTGAATGACAGAGCCTCTTGCTGATACTGTGAGTGAATGATAGAGCATCTTGCTGATACAGTGAGTGAATGACAGAGCCTCTTGCTGATACTGTGAGTGAATGACAGAGCCTCTTGCTGATACTGTGAGTGAATGACAGAGCCTCTTGCTGATACTGTGAGTGAATGATAGAGCATCTTGCTGATACAGTGAGTGAATGACAGAGCCTCTTTCTGATACTGTGAGTGAATGACAGAGCCTCTTGCTGATACTGTGAGTGAATGACAGAGCATCTTGCTGATACAGTGAGTGAATGACAGAGCCTCTTGCTGATACTGTGAGTGAATGACAGAGCCTCTTGCTGATACTGTGAGTGAATGTCAGAGCCTCTTTCTGATACTGTGAGTGAATGACAGAGCCTCTTGCTGATACTGTGAGTGAATGACAGAGCCTCTTGCTGATACTGTGAGTGAATGACAGAGCCTCTTGCTGATACTGTGAGTGAATGACAGAGCCTCTTGCTGATACTGTGAGTGAATGATAGAGCATCTTGCTGATACAGTGAGTGAATGACAGAGCCTCTTGCTGATACTGTGAGTGAATGACAGGGCCTCTTGCTGATACTGTGAGTGAATGTCAGAGCCTCTTTCTGATACTGTGAGTGAATGACAGAGCCTCTTGCTGATACTGTGAGTGAATGACAGAGCCTCTTGCTGATACTGTGAGTGAATGATAGAGCATCTTGCTGATACAGTGAGTGAATGACAGAGCCTCTTGCTAATACTGTGAGTGAATAACAGAGCCTCTTGCTAATACTGTGAGTGAATAACAGAGCCTCTTGCTGATACTGTGAGGTGATGACAGAGCCTCTTGCTGATACTGTGAGTGAATGACAGAGCCTCTTGCAGATACTGTGAGGGAATGACAGAGCATCTTGCTGATACTGTATGACAGGGCCTATTGCTGATATTGTGAGTGAATGACAGAGCCTCCTGCTGATAATTTGAGTGAATGACAGAGCCTCTTGCTGATACTGTGAGTGAATGACAGAGCCTCTTGCTGATACTGTGAGTGAATGACAGTGCCTCTTGCTGATACTGTGAGTGAATGACAGAGCCTCTTGCTGATACTGTGAGTGAATGTCAGAGCCTCTTGCTGATACTGTGAGTGAATGATAGAGCCTGTTGCTGATACTGTGAGTGAATGACAGAGCCTCTTGCTGATACTGTGAGTGAATGACAGAGCCTCTTGCTGATACTGTGAGTGAATGATAGAGCATCTTGCTGATACAGTGAGTGAATGACAGAGCCTCTTGCTAATACTGTGAGTGAATAACAGAGCCTCTTGCTGATACTGTTAGTGAATGATAGAGCCTCTTGCTGATACTGTAAGTGAATGATAGAGCCTCTTGCTGATACTGTATGACAGGGCCTATTGCTGATATTGTGAGTGAATGACAGAGCCTCCTGCTGATAATTTGAGTGAATGACAGAGCCTCTTGCTGATACTATGAGTACATGACTGAGCCTCTTGCTGATACTGTGAGTGAATGATAGAGCCTCTTGCTGATACTGTGAGTGAATGACAGAGCCTCTTGCTGATACTGTGAGTGAATGACTGATCCTCTTGCTGATACTGTGAGTGAATGATAGAGCCTCTTGCTGATACTGTGAGTGAATGATAGAGCCTCTTGCTGATACTGTGAGTGAATGACAGAGCCTCTTGCTGATACTGTGAGTGAATGTCAGAGCCTCTTGCTGATACTGTGAGTGAATGACAGAGCCTCTTGCTGATACTGTGAGTGAATGACAGAGCCTCTTGGTGATACTCTGAGTGAATGATAGAGCCTCTTGCTGATACTGTGAGTGTATGATAGAGCCTCTTGCTGATACTGTGAGTGAATGATAGAGCCTCTTGCTGATACTGTGAGTGAATGACAGAGCCTCTTGCTGATACTGTGAGTGAATGACAGAGCCTCTTGCGCATACTGTGAGTGAATGTCAGAGCCTCTTGCTGATACTGTGAGTGAATGTCAGAGCCTCTTGCTGATACTGTGAGTGAATGACAGAGCCTCTTGCTGATACTGTGAGTGAATGACAGAGCCTCTTGCTGATACTGTGTGTGAATGCAGAGCCTCTTACTGATACTGTGAGTGAATGATAGAGCCTCTTGCTGATACTGTGAGTGAATGACAGAGCCTCTTGCTGATACTGTGAGTGAATGACAGAGCCTCTTGCTGATACTGTGAGTGAATGACAGAGCCTCTTACTGATACTGTGAGTGAATGAATTAGCCTCTTGCTGATACTGTGAGTGAATGACAGAGCCTCTTGCTGATACTGTGTGTGAATGACAGAGCCTCTTGCTGATACTGTGAGTGAATGACAGAGCCTCTTGCTGATACTGTGTGTGTATGACAGAGCCTCTTGCTGATACTGTGAGTGAATGACAGAGCCTCTTACTGATACTGTGAGTGACTGACAGAGCCTCTTGCTGATACTGTGATTGAATGACAGAGCCTCTTGCTGATACTGTGAGTGAATGACAGAGCCTCTTACTGATACTGTGTGTGAATGACAGAGCCTCTTACTGATACTGTGAGTGAATGACAGAGCCTCTTACTGATACTGTGTGTGAATGACAGAGCCTCTTGTTTATACTGTGAGTGAATGACAGAGCCTCTTGTTTATACTGTGAGTGAATGACGGAGCCTCTTGTTGATACTGTGAGTGAATGACGGAGCCTCTTGCTGATACTGTGAGTGAATAACGGAGCGTCTTGCTGATACTGTGAGTGAATGACAGAGCCTCTTGTTGATACTGTGAGTGAATGACGGAGCCTCTTGCTGATACTGTGAGTGAATAACGGAGCGTCTTGCTGATACTGTGAGTGAATAACAGAGCGTCTTGCTGATACTCTGAGTGAATTATAGAGCCTCTTGCTGATACTGTGAGTGAATGACGGAGCCTCTTGCTGATACTGCGAGTGAATGACAGAGCCTCTTGCTGATACTGTGAGTGAATGATAGAGCCTCGTGCTGATACTGTGAGTACATGACTGAGCCTCTTGCTGATACTGTGAGTGAATGATAGAGCCTCTTGCTTATACTGTGAGTGAATGACAGAACCTCTTGCTGATACTGTGAGTGAATGTCAGAGCCTCTTGCTGATACTGTGAGTGAATGACAGACCTTCTTGCTGATACTGTGAGTGAATGACAGAGCCTCTTGCTGATACTGTGAGTGAATGATAGAGACTCTTGATGATACTGTTAGTGAATGATAGAGCCTCTTGCTGATACTGTGAGTGAATGACAGAGCCTCTTGCTGATACTGTGAGTGAATGATAGAGACTCTTGATGATACTGTGAGTGAATGATAGAGCCTCTTGCTGATACTGTGAGTGAATGTCAGAGCCTCTTGCTGATACTGTGAGTGAATGACAGAGCCTCTTGCTGATACTGTGAGTGAATGACAGAGACTCTTGATGATACTGTGAGTGAATGATAGAGCCTCTTGCTGATACTGTGAGTGAATGATAGAGCCACTTGCTGATACTGTGAGTGAATGACAGAGCCTCTTGCTGATACTGTGAGTGAATGACAGAGCCTCTTGCTGATACTGTGAGGGAATGACAGAGCCTCTTGCTGATACTGTGAGTGAATGTCAGAGCCTCTTGCTGATACTGTGAGTGAATTACAGAGCCTCTTGCTGATACTGTGAGTGAATGATAGAGCCTCTTGCTGATACTGTGAGTGAATGACAGAGCCTCTTGCTGATACTGTGAGTGAATGTCAGAGCCTCTTGCTGATACTGTGAGTGAATGACAGAGCCTCTTGCTGATACTGTGAGTGAATGACAGAGCCTCTTGCTGATACTGTGATGGAATGACAGAGCCTCTTGCTGATACTGTGAGTGAATGACAGTGCCTCTTACTGATACTGTGAGTGAATGACATAGCCTCTTGCTGATACTGTGAGTGAATGATAGAGCCTTTTGCTGATACTGTGAGTGAATGACAGAGCCTCTTGCTGATGCTGTGAGTGAATGTCAGAGCCTCTTGCTGATACTGTGAGTGAATGACAGAGCCTCTTACTGATACTGTGAGTGAATGACAGAGCCTCTTGCTGATACTGTGAGTGAATGACAGTGCCTCTTGTTTATACTGCGAGTGAATGACAGATCCTCTTGCTGATACTGTGAGTGAATAACAGAGCCTCTTGCTGATACTGTGAGGGAATGACAGAGCCTCTTGCTGGTACTGTGAGGGAATGACTGAGCCTCTTGCTGATACTGTGAGTGAATGACAGACCCTCTTGCTGATACTGTGAGTGAATGACAGAGCCTCTTGCTGATACTGTGAGTGAATGACAGAGCCTCTTGCTGATACTGTGAGTGAATGACAGAGTCTCTTTCTGATACTGTGAGTGAATGACAGAGCCTCTTGCTGATACTGTGAGTGAATGACAGATCCTCTTCCTGATACTGTGAGTGAATGATAGAGCCTCTTGCTGATACTGTGAGTACATGCGTCAGCCTCTTGCTGATACTGTGAGTGAATGATGGAGCCTCTTGCTTATACTGTGAGTGAATGACGGAGCCTCTTGCTGATACTGTGAGTGAATAACGGAGCGTCTTGCTGATACTGTGAGTGAATAACAGAGCCTCTTGCTGATACTGTGAGTGAATGACAGAGCCTCTTGCTGATACTGTGAGTGAATGACAGAGCCTCTTGCTGATACTGTGAGTGAATGACAGAGCCTCCTGCTGATACTGTGAGTGAATGACAGAGCCTCCTGCTGATACTGTGAGTACATGACTGAGCCTCCTGCTGATACTGTGATTACATGACTGAGCCTCTTGCTGATACTGTGAGTGAATGACAGATCCTCTTGCTGATACTGTGAGTGAATGATAGAGCCTCTTGCTGATACTGTGAGTGAATGACAGTGCCTCTTGCTGATACTGTGAGTGAATGACAGAGCCTCTTGCTGATACTGTGAGTGAATGTCAGAGCCTCTTGCTGATACTGTGAGTGAATGAAAGAGCCTGTTGCTGATACTGTGAGTGAATGACAGAGCCTCTTGCTGATACTGTGAGTGAATGACAGAGCCTCTTGCTGATACTGTGAGTGAATGATAGAGCATCTTGCTGATACAGTGAGTGAATGACAGAGCCTCTTGCTAATACTGTGAGTGAATAACAGAGCCTCTTCTTTATACTGTGAGTGAATGACAGAGCCTTTTGTTGATACTGTGAGTGAATGACGGAGCCTCTTGCTGATACTGTGAGTGAATAACGGAGCGTCTTGTGATACTGTGAGTGAATTATAGAGCCTTTTGCTGATACTGTGAGTTAATGACGGAGCCTCTTGCTGATAATGTGAGTGAATAACGGAGCGTCTTGCTGATACTGTGAGTGAATTACAGAGCGTCTTGCTGATACTCTGAGTGAATTATAGAGCCTCTTGCTGATACTGTGAGTGAATGACGGAGCCTCTTGCTGATACTGTGAGTGAATAACGGAGCGTCTTGCTGATACTGTGAGTGAATAACAGAGCCTCTTGCTGATACTGTGAGTGAATGACAGAGCCTCTTGCTGATACTGTGAGTGAATGACAGAGCCTCTTGCTGATACTGTGAGTGAATGACAGAGCCTCTTGCTGATACTGTGAGTGAATGACAGAGCCTCCTGCTGATACTGTGAGTGAATGACAGAGCCTCCTGCTGATACTATGAGTACATGACTGAGCCTCCTGCTGATACTGTGAGTACATGACTGAGCCTCTTGCTGATACTGTGAGTGAATGTCAGAGCCTCTTTCTGATACTGTGAGTGAATGACAGAGCCTCTTGCTGATACTGTGAGTGAATGACAGAGCCTCTTGCTGATACTGTGAGTGAATGATAGAGCATCTTGCTGATACAGTGAGTGAATGACAGAGCCTCTTGCTGATACTGTGAGTGAATGACAGAGCCTCTTGCTGATACTGTGAGTGAATGACAGAGCCTCTTGCTGATACTGTGAGTGAATGATAGAGCATCTTGCTGATACAGTGAGTGAATGACAGAGCCTCTTGCTGATACTGTGAGTGAATGACAGAGCCTCTTGCTGATACTGTGAGTGAATGACAGAGCCTCTTGCTGATACTGTGAGTGAATGATAGAGCATCTTGCTGATACAGTGAGTGAATGACAGAGCCTCTTTCTGATACTGTGAGTGAATGACAGAGCCTCTTGCTGATACTGTGAGTGAATGACAGAGCATCTTGCTGATACAGTGAGTGAATGACAGAGCCTCTTGCTGATACTGTGAGTGAATGACAGAGCCTCTTGCTGATACTGTGAGTGAATGTCAGAGCCTCTTTCTGATACTGTGAGTGAATGACAGAGCCTCTTGCTGATACTGTGAGTGAATGACAGAGCCTCTTGCTGATACTGTGAGTGAATGACAGAGCCTCTTGCTGATACTGTGAGTGAATGACAGAGCCTCTTGCTGATACTGTGAGTGAATGATAGAGCATCTTGCTGATACAGTGAGTGAATGACAGAGCCTCTTGCTGATACTGTGAGTGAATGACAGGGCCTCTTGCTGATACTGTGAGTGAATGTCAGAGCCTCTTTCTGATACTGTGAGTGAATGACAGAGCCTCTTGCTGATACTGTGAGTGAATGACAGAGCCTCTTGCTGATACTGTGAGTGAATGATAGAGCATCTTGCTGATACAGTGAGTGAATGACAGAGCCTCTTGCTAATACTGTGAGTGAATAACAGAGCCTCTTGCTAATACTGTGAGTGAATAACAGAGCCTCTTGCTGATACTGTGAGGTGATGACAGAGCCTCTTGCTGATACTGTGAGTGAATGACAGAGCCTCTTGCAGATACTGTGAGGGAATGACAGAGCATCTTGCTGATACTGTATGACAGGGCCTATTGCTGATATTGTGAGTGAATGACAGAGCCTCCTGCTGATAATTTGAGTGAATGACAGAGCCTCTTGCTGATACTGTGAGTGAATGACAGAGCCTCTTGCTGATACTGTGAGTGAATGACAGTGCCTCTTGCTGATACTGTGAGTGAATGACAGAGCCTCTTGCTGATACTGTGAGTGAATGTCAGAGCCTCTTGCTGATACTGTGAGTGAATGATAGAGCCTGTTGCTGATACTGTGAGTGAATGACAGAGCCTCTTGCTGATACTGTGAGTGAATGACAGAGCCTCTTGCTGATACTGTGAGTGAATGATAGAGCATCTTGCTGATACAGTGAGTGAATGACAGAGCCTCTTGCTAATACTGTGAGTGAATAACAGAGCCTCTTGCTGATACTGTTAGTGAATGATAGAGCCTCTTGCTGATACTGTAAGTGAATGATAGAGCCTCTTGCTGATACTGTATGACAGGGCCTATTGCTGATATTGTGAGTGAATGACAGAGCCTCCTGCTGATAATTTGAGTGAATGACAGAGCCTCTTGCTGATACTATGAGTACATGACTGAGCCTCTTGCTGATACTGTGAGTGAATGATAGAGCCTCTTGCTGATACTGTGAGTGAATGACAGAGCCTCTTGCTGATACTGTGAGTGAATGACTGATCCTCTTGCTGATACTGTGAGTGAATGATAGAGCCTCTTGCTGATACTGTGAGTGAATGATAGAGCCTCTTGCTGATACTGTGAGTGAATGACAGAGCCTCTTGCTGATACTGTGAGTGAATGTCAGAGCCTCTTGCTGATACTGTGAGTGAATGACAGAGCCTCTTGCTGATACTGTGAGTGAATGACAGAGCCTCTTGGTGATACTCTGAGTGAATGATAGAGCCTCTTGCTGATACTGTGAGTGTATGATAGAGCCTCTTGCTGATACTGTGAGTGAATGATAGAGCCTCTTGCTGATACTGTGAGTGAATGACAGAGCCTCTTGCTGATACTGTGAGTGAATGACAGAGCCTCTTGCGCATACTGTGAGTGAATGTCAGAGCCTCTTGCTGATACTGTGAGTGAATGTCAGAGCCTCTTGCTGATACTGTGAGTGAATGACAGAGCCTCTTGCTGATACTGTGAGTGAATGACAGAGCCTCTTGCTGATACTGTGTGTGAATGCAGAGCCTCTTACTGATACTGTGAGTGAATGATAGAGCCTCTTGCTGATACTGTGAGTGAATGACAGAGCCTCTTGCTGATACTGTGAGTGAATGACAGAGCCTCTTGCTGATACTGTGAGTGAATGACAGAGCCTCTTACTGATACTGTGAGTGAATGAATTAGCCTCTTGCTGATACTGTGAGTGAATGACAGAGCCTCTTGCTGATACTGTGTGTGAATGACAGAGCCTCTTGCTGATACTGTGAGTGAATGACAGAGCCTCTTGCTGATACTGTGTGTGTATGACAGAGCCTCTTGCTGATACTGTGAGTGAATGACAGAGCCTCTTACTGATACTGTGAGTGACTGACAGAGCCTCTTGCTGATACTGTGATTGAATGACAGAGCCTCTTGCTGATACTGTGAGTGAATGACAGAGCCTCTTACTGATACTGTGTGTGAATGACAGAGCCTCTTACTGATACTGTGAGTGAATGACAGAGCCTCTTACTGATACTGTGTGTGAATGACAGAGCCTCTTGTTTATACTGTGAGTGAATGACAGAGCCTCTTGTTTATACTGTGAGTGAATGACGGAGCCTCTTGTTGATACTGTGAGTGAATGACGGAGCCTCTTGCTGATACTGTGAGTGAATAACGGAGCGTCTTGCTGATACTGTGAGTGAATGACAGAGCCTCTTGTTGATACTGTGAGTGAATGACGGAGCCTCTTGCTGATACTGTGAGTGAATAACGGAGCGTCTTGCTGATACTGTGAGTGAATAACAGAGCGTCTTGCTGATACTCTGAGTGAATTATAGAGCCTCTTGCTGATACTGTGAGTGAATGACGGAGCCTCTTGCTGATACTGCGAGTGAATGACAGAGCCTCTTGCTGATACTGTGAGTGAATGATAGAGCCTCGTGCTGATACTGTGAGTACATGACTGAGCCTCTTGCTGATACTGTGAGTGAATGATAGAGCCTCTTGCTTATACTGTGAGTGAATGACAGAACCTCTTGCTGATACTGTGAGTGAATGTCAGAGCCTCTTGCTGATACTGTGAGTGAATGACAGACCTTCTTGCTGATACTGTGAGTGAATGACAGAGCCTCTTGCTGATACTGTGAGTGAATGATAGAGACTCTTGATGATACTGTTAGTGAATGATAGAGCCTCTTGCTGATACTGTGAGTGAATGACAGAGCCTCTTGCTGATACTGTGAGTGAATGATAGAGACTCTTGATGATACTGTGAGTGAATGATAGAGCCTCTTGCTGATACTGTGAGTGAATGTCAGAGCCTCTTGCTGATACTGTGAGTGAATGACAGAGCCTCTTGCTGATACTGTGAGTGAATGACAGAGACTCTTGATGATACTGTGAGTGAATGATAGAGCCTCTTGCTGATACTGTGAGTGAATGATAGAGCCACTTGCTGATACTGTGAGTGAATGACAGAGCCTCTTGCTGATACTGTGAGTGAATGACAGAGCCTCTTGCTGATACTGTGAGGGAATGACAGAGCCTCTTGCTGATACTGTGAGTGAATGTCAGAGCCTCTTGCTGATACTGTGAGTGAATTACAGAGCCTCTTGCTGATACTGTGAGTGAATGATAGAGCCTCTTGCTGATACTGTGAGTGAATGACAGAGCCTCTTGCTGATACTGTGAGTGAATGTCAGAGCCTCTTGCTGATACTGTGAGTGAATGACAGAGCCTCTTGCTGATACTGTGAGTGAATGACAGAGCCTCTTGCTGATACTGTGATGGAATGACAGAGCCTCTTGCTGATACTGTGAGTGAATGACAGTGCCTCTTACTGATACTGTGAGTGAATGACATAGCCTCTTGCTGATACTGTGAGTGAATGATAGAGCCTTTTGCTGATACTGTGAGTGAATGACAGAGCCTCTTGCTGATGCTGTGAGTGAATGTCAGAGCCTCTTGCTGATACTGTGAGTGAATGACAGAGCCTCTTACTGATACTGTGAGTGAATGACAGAGCCTCTTGCTGATACTGTGAGTGAATGACAGTGCCTCTTGTTTATACTGCGAGTGAATGACAGATCCTCTTGCTGATACTGTGAGTGAATAACAGAGCCTCTTGCTGATACTGTGAGGGAATGACAGAGCCTCTTGCTGGTACTGTGAGGGAATGACTGAGCCTCTTGCTGATACTGTGAGTGAATGACAGACCCTCTTGCTGATACTGTGAGTGAATGACAGAGCCTCTTGCTGATACTGTGAGTGAATGACAGAGCCTCTTGCTGATACTGTGAGTGAATGACAGAGTCTCTTTCTGATACTGTGAGTGAATGACAGAGCCTCTTGCTGATACTGTGAGTGAATGACAGATCCTCTTCCTGATACTGTGAGTGAATGATAGAGCCTCTTGCTGATACTGTGAGTACATGCGTCAGCCTCTTGCTGATACTGTGAGTGAATGATGGAGCCTCTTGCTTATACTGTGAGTGAATGACAGAGCCTCTTGCTGATACTGTGAGTGAATGTCAGAGCCTCTTGCTGATACTGTGAGTGAATGACAGAGCCTCTTGCTGATACTGTGAGTGAATGACAGAGCCTCTTGCTGATACTGTGAGTGAATGATAGAGACTTTTGATGATACTGTGAGTGAATGATAGAGCCTCTTGCTGATACTGTGAGTTAATGATAGAGCCTCTTGCTGATACTGTGAGTGAATGACAGAGCCTCTTGCTGATACTGTGAGTGAATGACAGAGCCTCTTGCTGATACTGTGAGGGAATGACAGAGCCTCTTGCTGATACTGTGAGTGAATGACAGAGCCTCTTGCTGATACTGTGAGTGAATGACAGAGCCTCTTGCTGATACTGTGAGTGAATTACAGAGCCTCTTGCTGATACTGTGAGTGAATGATAGAGCCTCTTGCTGATACTGTGAGTGAATTACAGAGCCTCTTGCTGATACTGTGAGTGAATGTCAGAGCCTCTTGCTGATACTGTGAGTGAATGACAGAGCCTCTTGCTGATACTGTGAGTGAATGACAGAGCCTCGTGCTGATACTGTGATGGAATGACAGAGCCTCTTGCTGATACTGTGAGTGAATGACAGTGCCTCTTACTGATACTGTGAGTGAATGACATAGCCTCTTGCTGATACTGTGAGTGAATGATAGAGCCTTTTGCTGATACTGTGAGTGAATGACAGAGCCTCTTGCTGATACTGTGAGTGAATATCAGAGCCTCTTGCTGATACTGTGAGTGAATGACAGAGCCTCTTACTGATACTCTGAGTGAATGACAGAGCCTCTTGCTGATACTGTGAGTGAATGACAGTGCCTCTTGTTTATACTGCGAGTGAATGACAGATCCTCTTGCTGATACTGTGAGTGAATGACAGAGCCTCCTGCTGATACTGTGAGTGAATGATAGAGCCTCCTGCTGATACTGTGAGTGAATGATGGAGCCTCTTGCTGATACAGTGAGTGAATAACAGAGCCTCTTGCTGATACTGTAAGTGAATAACAGAGACTCTTGCTGATACTGTGAGTGAATGACAGAGCCTCTTGCTGATACTGTGAGTGAATGACAGAGCCTCTTGCTGATACTGTGTGTGAATGATAGAGCCTCTTGCTGATACTGTGAGTGAATAACAGAGCCTCTTGCTGATACTGTGAGAGAATGACAGAGCCTCTTGCTGATACTGTGAGTGAATGACAGAGCCTCTTGCTGATACTGTGAGGGAATGACAGAGCATCTTGCTGATACAGTGAGTGAATGACAGAGCCTCTTGCTGATACTGTGAGTGAATAACAGAGCCTCTTGCTGATACTGTGAGGGAATGACAGAGCCTCTTGCTGATACTGTGAGGGAATGACAGAGCCTCTTGCTGATACTGTGAGTGAATGACAGAGCCTCTTGCTGATACTGTGAGTGAGTAACAGAGCCTCTTGCTGATACTGTGAGGGAATGACAGAGCCTCTTGCTGATACTGTGAGTTAATAACAGAGCCTCTTGCTGATACTGTGAGGGAATGACAGAGCCTCTTGCTGATACTGTGAGGGAATGACAGAGCCTCTTGCTGATACTGTGAGGGAATGTCAGAGCCTCTTGCTGATACTGTGAGTGAATGATAGAGCCTCTTGCTGATACTGTGAGTACATGACTGAGCCTCTTGCTGATACTGTGAGTGAATGATAGAGCCTTTTGCTTATACTGTGAGTGAATGACAGAACCTCTTGCTGATACTGTGAGTGAATGTCAGAGCCTCTTGCTGATACTGTGAGTGAATGAGAGAGCCTCTTGCTGATACTGTGAGTGAATGACAGAGCCTCTTGCTGATACTGTGAGTGAATGATAGAGACTCTTCATGATACTGTTAGTGAATGATAGAGCCTCTTGCTGATACTGTGAGTGAATGATAGAGCCTCTTGCTGATACTGTGAGTGAATGACAGAGCCTCTTGCTGATACTGTGAGTGAATGACAGAGCCTCTTGCTGATACTGTGAGGGAATGACAGAGCCTCTTGCTGATACAGTGAGTGAATGTCAGAGCCTCTTGCTGATACTGTGAGGGAATTGCAGAGCCTCTTGCTGATACTGTGAGTGAATGATAGAGCCTCTTGCTGATACTGTGAGTGAATGACAGAGCCTCTTGCTGATACTGTGAGTGAATGTCAGAGCCTCTTGCTGATACTGTGAGTGAATGACAGAGCCTCTTGCTGATACTGTGAGTGAATGACAGAGCCTCTTGCTGATACTGTGATGGAATGACAGAGCCTCTTGCTGATACTGTGAGTGAATGACAGAGCCTCTTACTGATACTGTGAGTGAATGACATAGCCTCTTGCTGATACTGTGAGTGAATGATAGAGCCTCTTGCTGATACTGTGAGTGAATGACAGAGCCTCTTGCTGATACTGTGAGTGAATGTCAGAGCCTCTTGCTGATACTGTGAGTGAATGACAGAGCCTCTTACTGATACTGTGAGTGAATGACAGAGCCTCTTGCTGATACTGTGAGTGAATGACAGTGCCTCTTGTTTATACTGTGAGTGAATGACAGATCCTCTTGCTGATACTGTGAGTGAATGACAGAGCCTCTTGCTGATACTGTGAGTGAATGATAGAGCCTCTTGCTGATACTGTGAGTGAATGATAGAGCCTCTTGCTGATACAGTGAGTGAATAACAGAGCCTCTTGCTGATACTGTGAGTGAATAACAGAGACTCTTGCTGATACTGTGAGTGAATGACAGAGCCTCTTGCTGATACTGTGAGTGAATGACAGAGCCTCTTGCTGATACTGTGAGTGAATGACAGAGCCTCGTGCTGATACTGTGAGTGAATGAGAGAGCCTCTTGCTGATACTGTGAGTCAATGATAGAGCCTCTTGCTGATACAGTGAGTGAATGACAGATCCTCTTGCTGATACTGTGAGTGAATGTCAGAGCCTCTTGCTGATATTGTGAGTGAATGATAGAGCCTCTTGCTGATACTGTGAGTGAATGACTGAGCCCCTTGCTGATACTGTGAGTGAATGACAGAGCCCCTTGCTGATACTGTGAGGGAATGACAGAGCCTCTTGCTGATACTGTGAGTAAATGACAGAGCCTCTTGCTGATACTGTGAGTGAATGACAGAGCCTCTTGCTGATACTGTGAGGGAATGACAGAGCCTCTTGCTGATACTGTGAGGGAATGACAGAGCCTCTTGCTGATACTGTGAGGGAATGACAGAGCCTCTTGCTGATACTGTGAGGGAATGACAGAGCCTCTTGCTGATACTGTGAGTGAATGACAGAGCCTCTTGCTGATACTGTGAGTGAATGACAGAGCCTCTTGCTGATACTGTGAGTGAATGACAGAGCCTCTTGCTGATACTGTGAGGGAATGACAGAGCCTCTTGCTGATACTGTGAGGGAATGACAGAGCCTCTTGCTGATACTGTGAGGGAATGACAGAGACTCTTGCTGATACTGTGAGTGAATGACAGAGCCTCTTGCTGATACTGTGAGGGAATGAGAGAGCCTCTTGCTGATACTGTGAGTGAATGACATGGCCTCTTGCTGATACTGTGAGGGAATGAGAGAGCCTCTTGCTGATACTGTGAGTGAATGACAGAGCCTCTTGCTGATACTCTGAGTGAAAGACAGAGCCTCTTTCTGATACTGTGAGTGAATGACAGAGCCTCTTGCTGATACTCTGAGTGAATGACAGATCCTCTTGCTGATACTGTGAGGGAATGACAGAGCCTCTTGCTGATACTGTGAGGGAATGACAGAGCCTCTTGCTGATACTGTGAGTGAATGTGAGCCTCTTGCTGATACTGTGAGGGAATGAGAGAGCCTCTTGCTGATACTGTGAGTGAATGACAGAGCCTCTTGCTGATACTGTGAGTGAATGACAGAGCCTCTTTCTGATACTGTGAGTGAATGACAGAGCCTCTAGCTGATACTGTGAGTGAATGACAGATCCTCGTGCTGATACTGTGAGTGAATGACAGAGCCTCTTGCTGATACTGTGAGTGAATGACAGAGCCTCTTTCTGATACTGTGAGTGAATGACAGAGCCTCTTGCTGATACTGTGAGTGAATGACAGATCCTCTTGCTGATACTGTGAGTGAATGATAGAGCCTCTTGCTGATACTGTGAGTGAATGTCAGATCCTCTTGCTGATACTGTGAGTGAATGATAGAGCCTCTTGCTGATACTGTGAGTGAATGATAGTGCCTCTTGCTGATACTGTGAGTGAATGACAGAGCCTCTTGCTGATACTGTGAGTGAATGTCAGAGCCTCTTGCTGATACTGTGAGTGAATGTCAGAGCCTCTTGCTGATACTGTGAGTGAATGACAGAGTCTCTTGCTGATACTGTGAGTGAATGACAGAGCCTCTTGCTGATACTGTGAGGGAATGACAGAGCCTCTTGCTGATACTGTGAGTGAATGATAGAGCCTCTTGCTGATACAGTGAGTGAATGACAGAGCCTCTTGCTGATACTGTGAGTGAATGTCAGAGCCTCTTGCTGATACTGTGAGTGAATGACAGAGCCTCTTGCTGATACTGTGAGTGAATGACAGAGACTCTTGATGATACTGTGAGTGAATGATAGAGCCTCTTGCTGATACTGTGAGTGAATGATAGAGCCACTTGCTGATACTGTGAGTGAATGACAGAGCCTCTTGCTGATACTGTGAGTGAATGACAGAGCCTCTTGCTGATACTGTGAGGGAATGACAGAGCCTCTTGCTGATACTGTGAGTGAATGTCAGAGCCTCTTGCTGATACTGTGAGTGAATTACAGAGCCTCTTGCTGATACTGTGAGTGAATGATAGAGCCTCTTGCTGATACTGTGAGTGAATGACAGAGCCTCTTGCTGATACTGTGAGTGAATGTCAGAGCCTCTTGCTGATACTGTGAGTGAATGACAGAGCCTCTTGCTGATACTGTGAGTGAATGACAGAGCCTCTTGCTGATACTGTGATGGAATGACAGAGCCTCTTGCTGATACTGTGAGTGAATGACAGTGCCTCTTACTGATACTGTGAGTGAATGACATAGCCTCTTGCTGATACTGTGAGTGAATGATAGAGCCTTTTGCTGATACTGTGAGTGAATGACAGAGCCTCTTGCTGATGCTGTGAGTGAATGTCAGAGCCTCTTGCTGATACTGTGAGTGAATGACAGAGCCTCTTACTGATACTGTGAGTGAATGACAGAGCCTCTTGCTGATACTGTGAGTGAATGACAGTGCCTCTTGTTTATACTGCGAGTGAATGACAGATCCTCTTGCTGATACTGTGAGTGAATAACAGAGCCTCTTGCTGATACTGTGAGGGAATGACAGAGCCTCTTGCTGGTACTGTGAGGGAATGACTGAGCCTCTTGCTGATACTGTGAGTGAATGACAGACCCTCTTGCTGATACTGTGAGTGAATGACAGAGCCTCTTGCTGATACTGTGAGTGAATGACAGAGCCTCTTGCTGATACTGTGAGTGAATGACAGAGTCTCTTTCTGATACTGTGAGTGAATGACAGAGCCTCTTGCTGATACTGTGAGTGAATGACAGATCCTCTTCCTGATACTGTGAGTGAATGATAGAGCCTCTTGCTGATACTGTGAGTACATGCGTCGGCCTCTTGCTGATACTGTGAGTGAATGATGGAGCCTCTTGCTTATACTGTGAGTGAATGACAGAGCCTCTTGCTGATACTGTGAGTGAATGTCAGAGCCTCTTGCTGATACTGTGAGTGAATGACAGAGCCTCTTGCTGATACTGTGAGTGAATGACAGAGCCTCTTGCTGATACTGTGAGTGAATGATAGAGACTTTTGATGATACTGTGAGTGAATGATAGAGCCTCTTGCTGATACTGTGAGTGAATGATAGAGCCTCTTGCTGATACTGTGAGTGAATGACAGAGCCTCTTGCTGATACTGTGAGTGAATGACAGAGCCTCTTGCTGATACTGTGAGGGAATGACAGAGCCTCTTGCTGATACTGTGAGTGAATGACAGAGCCTCTTGCTGATACTGTGAGTGAATGACAGAGCCTCTTGCTGATACTGTGAGTGAATTACAGAGCCTCTTGCTGATACTGTGAGTGAATGATAGAGCCTCTTGCTGATACTGTGAGTGAATAACAGAGCCTCTTGCTGATACTGTGAGTGAATGTCAGAGCCTCTTGCTGATACTGTGAGTGAATGACAGAGCCTCTTGCTGATACTGTGAGTGAATGACAGAGCCTCGTGCTGATACTGTGATGGAATGACAGAGCCTCTTGCTGATACTGTGAGTGAATGACAGTGCCTCTTACTGATACTGTGAGTGAATGACATAGCCTCTTGCTGATACTGTGAGTGAATGATAGAGCCTTTTGCTGATACTGTGAGTGAATGACAGAGCCTCTTGCTGATACTGTGAGTGAATATCAGAGCCTCTTGCTGATACTGTGAGTGAATGACAGAGCCTCTTACTGATACTGTGAGTGAATGACAGAGCCTCTTGCTGATACTGTGAGTGAATGACAGTGCCTCTTGTTTATACTGCGAGTGAATGACAGATCCTCTTGCTGATACTGTGAGTGAATGACAGAGCCTCCTGCTGATACTGTGAGTGAATGATAGAGCCTCCTGCTGATACTGTGAGTGAATGATGGAGCCTCTTGCTGATACAGTGAGTGAATAACAGAGCCTCTTGCTGATACTGTAAGTGAATAACAGAGACTCTTGCTGATACTGTGAGTGAATGACAGAGCCTCTTGCTGATACTGTGAGTGAATGACAGAGCCTCTTGCTGATACTGTGTGTGAATGATAGAGCCTCTTGCTGATACTGTGAGTGAATAACAGAGCCTCTTGCTGATACTGTGAGAGAATGACAGAGCCTCTTGCTGATACTGTGAGTGAATGACAGAGCCTCTTGCTGATACTGTGAGGGAATGACAGAGCATCTTGCTGATACAGTGAGTGAATGACAGAGCCTCTTGCTGATACTGTGAGTGAATAACAGAGCCTCTTGCTGATACTGTGAGGGAATGACAGAGCCTCTTGCTGATACTGTGAGGGAATGACAGAGCCTCTTGCTGATACTGTGAGTGAATGACAGAGCCTCTTGCTGATACTGTGAGTGAGTAACAGAGCCTCTTGCTGATACTGTGAGGGAATGACAGAGCCTCTTGCTGATACTGTGAGTTAATAACAGAGCCTCTTGCTGATACTGTGAGGGAATGACAGAGCCTCTTGCTGATACTGTGAGGGAATGACAGAGCCTGTTGCTGATACTGTGAGGGAATGTCAGAGCCTCTTGCTGATACTGTGAGTGAATGATAGAGCCTCTTGCTGATACTGTGAGTACATGACTGAGCCTCTTGCTGATACTGTGAGTGAATGATAGAGCCTTTTGCTTATACTGTGAGTGAATGACAGAACCTCTTGCTGATACTGTGAGTGAATGTCAGAGCCTCTTGCTGATACTGTGAGTGAATGACAGAGCCTCTTGCTGATACTGTGAGTGAATGACAGAGCCTCTTGCTGATACTGTGAGTGAATGATAGAGACTCTTCATGATACTGTTAGTGAATGATAGAGCCTCTTGCTGATACTGTGAGTGAATGATAGAGCCTCTTGCTGATACTGTGAGTGAATGACAGAGCCTCTTGCTGATACTGTGAGTGAATGACAGAGCCTCTTGCTGATACTGTGAGGGAATGACAGAGCCTCTTGCTGATACAGTGAGTGAATGTCAGAGCCTCTTGCTGATACTGTGAGGGAATTGCAGAGCCTCTTGCTGATACTGTGAGTGAATGATAGAGCCTCTTGCTGATACTGTGAGTGAATGACAGAGCCTCTTGCTGATACTGTGAGTGAATGTCAGAGCCTCTTGCTGATACTGTGAGTGAATGACAGAGCCTCTTGCTGATACTGTGAGTGAATGACAGAGCCTCTTGCTGATACTGTGATGGAATGACAGAGCCTCTTGCTGATACTGTGAGTGAATGACAGAGCCTCTTACTGATACTGTGAGTGAATGACATAGCCTCTTGCTGATACTGTGAGTGAATGATAGAGCCTCTTGCTGATACTGTGAGTGAATGACAGAGCCTCTTGCTGATACTGTGAGTGAATGTCAGAGCCTCTTGCTGATACTGTGAGTGAATGACAGAGCCTCTTACTGATACTGTGAGTGAATGACAGAGCCTCTTGCTGATACTGTGAGTGAATGACAGTGCCTCTTGTTTATACTGTGAGTGAATGACAGATCCTCTTGCTGATACTGTGAGTGAATGACAGAGCCTCTTGCTGATACTGTGAGTGAATGATAGAGCCTCTTGCTGATACTGTGAGTGAATGATAGAGCCTCTTGCTGATACAGTGAGTGAATAACAGAGCCTCTTGCTGATACTGTGAGTGAATAACAGAGACTCTTGCTGATACTGTGAGTGAATGACAGAGCCTCTTGCTGATACTGTGAGTGAATGACAGAGCCTCTTGCTGATACTGTGAGTGAATGACAGAGCCTCGTGCTGATACTGTGAGTGAATGAGAGAGCCTCTTGCTGATACTGTGAGTCAATGATAGAGCCTCTTGCTGATACAGTGAGTGAATGACAGATCCTCTTGCTGATACTGTGAGTGAATGTCAGAGCCTCTTGCTGATATTGTGAGTGAATGATAGAGCCTCTTGCTGATACTGTGAGTGAATGACTGAGCCCCTTGCTGATACTGTGAGTGAATGACAGAGCCCCTTGCTGATACTGTGAGGGAATGACAGAGCCTCTTGCTGATACTGTGAGTAAATGACAGAGCCTCTTGCTGATACTGTGAGTGAATGACAGAGCCTCTTGCTGATACTGTGAGGGAATGACAGAGCCTCTTGCTGATACTGTGAGGGAATGACAGAGCCTCTTGCTGATACTGTGAGGGAATGACAGAGCCTCTTGCTGATACTGTGAGGGAATGACAGAGCCTCTTGCTGATACTGTGAGTGAATGACAGAGCCTCTTGCTGATACTGTGAGTGAATGACAGAGCCTCTTGCTGATACTGTGAGTGAATGACAGAGCCTCTTGCTGATACTGTGAGGGAATGACAGAGCCTCTTGCTGATACTGTGAGGGAATGACAGAGCCTCTTGCTGATACTGTGAGGGAATGACAGAGACTCTTGCTGATACTGTGAGTGAATGACAGAGCCTCTTGCTGATACTGTGAGGGAATGAGAGAGCCTCTTGCTGATACTGTGAGTGAATGACATGGCCTCTTGCTGATACTGTGAGGGAATGAGAGAGCCTCTTGCTGATACTGTGAGTGAATGTCAGAGCCTCTTGCTGATACTGTGAGTGAATGACAGAGCCTCTTGCTGATACTGTGAGTGAATGACAGAGCCTCTTGCTGATACTGTGATGGAATGACAGAGCCTCTTGCTGATACTGTGAGTGAATGACAGTGCCTCTTACTGATACTGTGAGTGAATGACATAGCCTCTTGCTGATATTGTGAGTGAATGATAGAGCCTTTTGCTGATACTGTGAGTGAATGACAGAGCCTCTTGCTGATGCTGTGAGTGAATGTCAGAGCCTCTTGCTGATACTGTGAGTGAATGACAGAGCCTCTTACTGATACTGTGAGTGAATGACAGAGCCTCTTGCTGATACTGTGAGTGAATGACAGTGCCTCTTGTTTATACTGCGAGTGAATGACAGATCCTCTTGCTGATACTGTGAGTGAATAACAGAGCCTCTTGCTGATACTGTGAGGGAATGACAGAGCCTCTTGCTGGTACTGTGAGGGAATGACTGAGCCTCTTGCTGATACTGTGAGTGAATGACAGACCCTCTTGCTGATACTGTGAGTGAATGACATAGCCTCTTGCTGATACTGTGAGTGAATGACAGAGCCTCTTGCTGATACTGTGAGTGAATGACAGAGTCTCTTTCTGATACTGTGAGTGAATGACAGAGCCTCTTGCTGATACTGTGAGTGAATGACAGATCCTCTTCCTGATACTGTGAGTGAATGATAGAGCCTCTTGCTGATACTGTGAGTACATGCGTCAGCCTCTTGCTGATACTGTGAGTGAATGATGGAGCCTCTTGCTTATACTGTGAGTGAATGACAGAGCCTCTTGCTGATACTGTGAGTGAATGTCAGAGCCTCTTGCTGATACTGTGAGTGAATGACAGAGCCTCTTGCTGATACTGTGAGTGAATGACAGAGCCTCTTGCTGATACTGTGAGTGAATGATAGAGACTTTTGATGATACTGTGAGTGAATGATAGAGCCTCTTGCTGATACTGTGAGTGAATGATAGAGCCTCTTGCTGATACTGTGAGTGAATGACAGAGCCTCTTGCTGATACTGTGAGTGAATGACAGAGCCTCTTGCTGATACTGTGAGGGAATGACAGAGCCTCTTGCTGATACTGTGAGTGAATGACAGAGCCTCTTGCTGATACTGTGAGTGAATGACAGAGCCTCTTGCTGATACTGTGAGTGAATTACAGAGCCTCTTGCTGATACTGTGAGTGAATGATAGAGCCTCTTGCTGATACTGTGAGTGAATAACAGAGCCTCTTGCTGATACTGTGAGTGAATGTCAGAGCCTCTTGCTGATACTGTGAGTGAATGACAGAGCCTCTTGCTGATACTGTGAGTGAATGACAGAGCCTCGTGCTGATACTGTGATGGAATGACAGAGCCTCTTGCTGATACTGTGAGTGAATGACAGTGCCTCTTACTGATTCTGTGAGTGAATGACATAGCCTCTTGCTGATACTGTGAGTGAATGATAGAGCCTTTTGCTGATACTGTGAGTGAATGACAGAGCCTCTTGCTGATACTGTGAGTGAATATCAGAGCCTCTTGCTGATACTGTGAGTGAATGACAGAGCCTCTTACTGATACTGTGAGTGAATGACAGAGCCTCTTGCTGATACTGTGAGTGAATGACAGTGCCTCTTGTTTATACTGCGAGTGAATGACAGATCCTCTTGCTGATACTGTGAGTGAATGACAGAGCCTCCTGCTGATACTGTGAGTGAATGATAGAGCCTCCTGCTGATACTGTGAGTGAATGATGGAGCCTCTTGCTGATACAGTGAGTGAATAACAGAGCCTCTTGCTGATACTGTAAGTGAATAACAGAGACTCTTGCTGATACTGTGAGTGAATGACAGAGCCTCTTGCTGATACTGTGAGTGAATGACAGAGCCTCTTGCTGATACTGTGTGTGAATGATAGAGCCTCTTGCTGATACTGTGAGTGAATAACAGAGCCTCTTGCTGATACTGTGAGAGAATGACAGAGCCTCTTGCTGATACTGTGAGTGAATGACAGAGCCTCTTGCTGATACTGTGAGGGAATGACAGAGCATCTTGCTGATACAGTGAGTGAATGACAGAGCCTCTTGCTGATACTGTGAGTGAATAACAGAGCCTCTTGCTGATACTGTGAGGGAATGACAGAGCCTCTTGCTGATACTGTGAGGGAATGACAGAGCCTCTTGCTGATACTGTGAGTGAATGACAGAGCCTCTTGCTGATACTGTGAGTGAGTAACAGAGCCTCTTGCTGATACTGTGAGGGAATGACAGAGCCTCTTGCTGATACTGTGAGTTAATAACAGAGCCTCTTGCTGATACTGTGAGGGAATGACAGAGCCTCTTGCTGATACTGTGAGGGAATGACAGAGCCTCTTGCTGATACTGTGAGGGAATGTCAGAGCCTCTTGCTGATACTGTGAGTGAATGATAGAGCCTCTTGCTGATACTGTGAGTACATGACTGAGCCTCTTGCTGATACTGTGAGTGAATGATAGAGCCTTTTGCTTATACTGTGAGTGAATGACAGAACCTCTTGCTGATACTGTGAGTGAATGTCAGAGCCTCTTGCTGATACTGTGAGTGAATGACAGAGCCTCTTGCTGATACTGTGAGTGAATGACAGAGCCTCTTGCTGATACTGTGAGTGAATGATAGAGACTCTTCATGATACTGTTAGTGAATGATAGAGTCTCTTGCTGATACTGTGAGTGAATGATAGAGCCTCTTGCTGATACTGTGAGTGAATGACAGAGCCTCTTGCTGATACTGTGAGTGAATGACAGAGCCTCTTGCTGATACTGTGAGGGAATGACAGAGCCTCTTGCTGATACAGTGAGTGAATGTCAGAGCCTCTTGCTGATACTGTGAGGGAATTGCAGAGCCTCTTGCTGATACTGTGAGTGAATGATAGAGCCTCTTGCTGATACTGTGAGTGAATGACAGAGCCTCTTGCTGATACTGTGAGTGAATGTCAGAGCCTCTTGCTGATACTGTGAGTGAATGACAGAGCCTCTTGCTGATACTGTGAGTGAATGACAGAGCCTCTTGCTGATACTGTGATGGAATGACAGAGCCTCTTGCTGATACTGTGAGTGAATGACAGAGCCTCTTACTGATACTGTGAGTGAATGACATAGCCTCTTGCTGATACTGTGAGTGAATGATAGAGCCTCTTGCTGATACTGTGAGTGAATGACAGAGCCTCTTGCTGATACTGTGAGTGAATGTCAGAGCCTCTTGCTGATACTGTGAGTGAATGACAGAGCCTCTTACTGATACTGTGAGTGAATGACAGAGCCTCTTGCTGATACTGTGAGTGAATGACAGTGCCTCTTGTTTATACTGTGAGTGAATGACAGATCCTCTTGCTGATACTGTGAGTGAATGACAGAGCCTCTTGCTGATACTGTGAGTGAATGATAGAGCCTCTTGCTGATACTGTGAGTGAATGATAGAGCCTCTTGCTGATACAGTGAGTGAATAACAGAGCCTCTTGCTGATACTGTGAGTGAATAACAGAGACTCTTGCTGATACTGTGAGTGAATGACAGAGCCTCTTGCTGATACTGTGAGTGAATGACAGAGCCTCTTGCTGATACTGTGAGTGAATGACAGAGCCTCGTGCTGATACTGTGAGTGAATGAGAGAGCCTCTTGCTGATACTGTGAGTCAATGATAGAGCCTCTTGCTGATACAGTGAGTGAATGACAGATCCTCTTGCTGATACTGTGAGTGAATGTCAGAGCCTCTTGCTGATATTGTGAGTGAATGATAGAGCCTCTTGCTGATACTGTGAGTGAATGACTGAGCCCCTTGCTGATACTGTGAGTGAATGACAGAGCCCCTTGCTGATACTGTGAGGGAATGACAGAGCCTCTTGCTGATACTGTGAGTAAATGACAGAGCCTCTTGCTGATACTGTGAGTGAATGACAGAGCCTCTTGCTGATACTGTGAGGGAATGACAGAGCCTCTTGCTGATACTGTGAGGGAATGACAGAGCCTCTTGCTGATACTGTGAGGGAATGACAGAGCCTCTTGCTGATACTGTGAGGGAATGACAGAGCCTCTTGCTGATACTGTGAGTGAATGACAGAGCCTCTTGCTGATACTGTGAGTGAATGACAGAGCCTCTTGCTGATACTGTGAGTGAATGACAGAGCCTCTTGCTGATACTGTGAGGGAATGACAGAGCCTCTTGCTGATACTGTGAGGGAATGACAGAGCCTCTTGCTGATACTGTGAGGGAATGACAGAGACTCTTGCTGATACTGTGAGTGAATGACAGAGCCTCTTGCTGATACTGTGAGGGAATGAGAGAGCCTCTTGCTGATACTGTGAGTGAATGACATGGCCTCTTGCTGATACTGTGAGGGAATGAGAGAGCCTCTTGCTGATACTGTGAGTGAATGACAGAGCCTCTTGCTGATACTCTGAGTGAAAGACAGAGCCTCTTTCTGATACTGTGAGTGAATGACAGAGCCTCTTGCTGATACTCTGAGTGAATGACAGATCCTCTTGCTGATACTGTGAGGGAATGACAGAGCCTCTTGCTGATACTGTGAGGGAATGACAGAGCCTCTTGCTGATACTGTGAGTGAATGTGAGCCTCTTGCTGATACTGTGAGGGAATGAGAGAGCCTCTTGCTGATACTGTGAGTGAATGACAGAGCCTCTTGCTGATACTGTGAGTGAATGACAGAGCCTCTTTCTGATACTGTGAGTGAATGACAGAGCCTCTAGCTGATACTGTGAGTGAATGACAGATCCTCGTGCTGATACTGTGAGTGAATGACAGAGCCTCTTGCTGATACTGTGAGTGAATGACAGAGCCTCTTTCTGATACTGTGAGTGAATGACAGAGCCTCTTGCTGATACTGTGAGTGAATGACAGATCCTCTTGCTGATACTGTGAGTGAATGATAGAGCCTCTTGCTGATACTGTGAGTGAATGTCAGATCCTCTTGCTGATACTGTGAGTGAATGATAGAGCCTCTTGCTGGTACTGTGAGTGAATGATAGTGCCTCTTGCTGATACTGTGAGTGAATGACAGAGCCTCTTGCTGATACTGTGAGTGAATGTCAGAGCCTCTTGCTGATACTGTGAGTGAATGTCAGAGCCTCTTGCTGATACTGTGAGTGAATGACAGAGTCTCTTGCTGATACTGTGAGTGAATGACAGAGCCTCTTGCTGATACTGTGAGGGAATGACAGAGCCTCTTGCTGATACTGTGAGTGAATGATAGAGCCTCTTGCTGATACAGTGAGTGAATGACAGAGCCTCTTGCTGATACTGTGTGTGAATGATAGAGCCTCTTGCTGATACTGTGAGTGAATGATAGAGCCTCTTACTGATACTGTGAGTGAATGACATAGCCTCTTGCTGATACTGTGAGTGAATGATAGAGCCTCTTGCTGATACTGTGTGTGAATGACAGAGCCTCTTACTGATACTGTGAGTGAATGACAGAGCCTCTTGCTGATACTGTGAGTGAATGACAGTGCCTCTTGTTTATACTGTGAGTGAATGACAGAGCCTCTTGCTGATACTGTGAGTGAATGACAGAGCCTCTTGCTGATATTGTGAGTGAATGATAGAGCCTCTTGCTGATACTGTGAGTGAATGATAGAGCCTCTTGCTGATACAGTGAGTGAATAACAGAGCCTCTTGCTGATACTGTGAGTGAATAACAGAGCCTCTCGCTGATACTGTGAGTGAATGACAGATCCTCTTGCTGATACTGTGAGTGAATTACAGAGCCTCTTGCTGATACTGTGATTGAATGACAGAGCCTCGTGCTGATACTGTGAGTGAATGACAGAGCCTCTTGCTGATACTGTGAGTGAATGATAGAGCCTCTTGCTGATACAGTGAGTGAATGACAGAGCCTCTTGCTGATACTGTGAGTGAATGATAGAGCCTCTTGCTGATACTGTGAGTGAATGATAGAGCCTCTTGCTGATACAGTGAGTGAATGACAGAGCCTCTTGCTGATACTGTGAGTGAATGTCAGAGCCTCTTGCTGATATTGTGAGTGAATGATAGAGCCTCTTGCTGATACTGTGAGTGAATGATAGAGCCTCTTGCTGATACAGTGAGTGAATAACAGAGCCTCTTGCTGATACTGTGAGTGAATGACAGATCCTCTTGCTGATACTGTGAGTGAATTACAGAGCCTCTTGCTGATACTGTGATTGAATGACAGAGCCTCGTGCTGATACTGTGAGTGAATGACAGAGCCTCTTGCTGATACTGTGAGTGAATGATAGAGCCTCTTGCTGATACAGTGAGTGAATGACAGAGCCTCTTGCTGATACTGTGAGTGAATGACAGAGCCTCTTGCTGATACTGTGAGTGAATGATAGAGCCTCTTGCTGATACAGTGAGTGAATGACAGAGCCTCTTGCTGATACTGTGAGTGAATGACAGAGCCTCTTGCTGATACAGTGAGTGAATGACAGAGCCTCGTGCTGATACTGTGAGTGAATGATAGAGCCTCTTGCTGATACTGTGAGTGAATGACAGAGCCTCTTGCTGATACTGTGAGTGAATGTCAGAGCCTCTTGCTGATAATGTGAGTGAATGACAGAGCCTCTTGCTGATACTGTGAGTGAATGACAGAGCCTGTTGCTGATACTGTGAGTGAATGACAGAGCCTCTTGCTGATACTGTGAGTGAATGACTGAGCCTCTTGCTGATACTGTGAGTGAATGACTGAGCCTCTTGCTGATACTGTGAGTGAATGACAGAGCCTCTTGCTGATACTGTGAGGGAAGGACAGAGCCTCTTGCTGATACTGTGGGGGAATGATAGAGCCTCTTGCTGATACAGTGAGTGAATGACAGAGCCTCTTGCTAATACTGTGAGTGAATGTCAGAGCCTCTTGCTGATACTGTGAGTGAATGATAGAGCCTCTTGCTGATACAGTGAGTGAATGACAGAGCCTCTTGCTGATACTGTGAGTGAATGACAGAGCCTCTTGCTGATACAGTGAGTGAATGACAGAGCCTCGTGCTGATACTGTGAGTGAATGATAGAGCCTCTTGCTGATACTGTGTGTGAATGATAGAGCCTCTTGCTGATACAGTGAGTGAATGACAGAGCCTCTTGCTGATACTGTGAGTGAATGACAGAGCCTCTTGCTGATACAGTGAGTGAATGACAGAGCCTCGTGCTGATACTGTGAGTGAATGACAGAGCCTCTTGCTGATACTGTGAGTGAATGACTGAGCCTCTTGCTGTTACTGTGAGTGAATGTCAGAGCCTCTTGCTGATAATGTGAGTGAATGACAGAGCCTCTTGCTGATACTGTGAGTGAATGACTGAGCCTCTTGCTGATACTGTGAGTGAATGACAGAGCCTCTTGCTGATACTGTGAGGGAAGGACAGAGCCTCTTGCTGATACTGTGGGGGAATGATAGAGCCTCTTGCTGATACAGTGAGTGAATGACAGAGCCTCTTGCTGATACTGTGAGTGAATGTCAGAGCCACTTGCTGATACTGTGAGTGAATGATAGAGCCTCTTGCTGATACAGTGAGTGAATGACAGAGCCTCGTGCTGATACTGTGACTGAATGACAGAGCCTCTTGCTGATACTGTGAGTGAATTATAGAGCCTCTTGCTGATACAGTGAGTGAATGATAGAGCCTCTTGCTGATACTGTGAGTGAATGACAGAGCCTCTTGCTGATACTGTGAGTGAATGACAGAGCCTCTTGCTGATAATGTGAGTGAATGACAGAGCCTCTTGCTGATACTGTGAGTGAATGACTGAGCCTCTTGCTGATACTGTGAGTGAATGACAGATCCTCTTGCTGATACTGTGAGTGAATGTCAGAGCCTCTTGCTGATATTGTGAGTGAATGATAGAGCCTCTTGCTGATACTGTGAGTGAATGACTGAGCCCCTTGCTGATACTGTGAGGGAATGACAGAGCCTCTTGCTGATACTGTGAGTGAATGACAGAGCCCCTTGCTGATACTGTGAGGGAATGACAGAGCCTCTTGCTGATACTGTGAGTGAATGACAGAGCCTCTTGCTGATACTGTGAGTAAATGACAGAGCCTCTTGCTGATACTGTGAGTGAATGACAGAGCCTCTTGCTGATACTGTGAGGGAATGACAGAGCCTCTTGCTGATACTGTGAGGGAATGACAGAGCCTCTTGCTGATACTGTGAGGGAATGACAGAGCCTCTTGCTGATACTGTGAGGGAATGACAGAGCCTCTTGCTGATACTGTGAGTGAATGACAGAGCCTCTTGCTGATACTGTGAGTGAATGACAGAGCCTCTTGCTGATACTGTGAGTGAATGACAGAGCCTCTTGCTGATACTGTGAGGGAATGACAGAGCCTCTTGCTGATACTGTGAGGGAATGACAGAGCCTCTTGCTGATACTGTGAGGGAATGACAGAGACTCTTGCTGATACTGTGAGTGAATGACAGAGCCTCTTGCTGATACTGTGAGGGAATGAGAGAGCCTCTTGCTGATACTGTGAGTGAATGACATGGCCTCTTGCTGATACTGTGAGGGAATGAGAGAGCCTCTTGCTGATACTGTGAGTGAATGACAGAGCCTCTTGCTGATACTCTGAGTGAATGACAGAGCCTCTTTCTGATACTGTGAGTGAATGACAGAGCCTCTTGCTGATACTGTGAGTGAATTACAGATCCTCTTGCTGATACTGTGAGGGAATGACAGAGCCTCTTGCTGATACTGTGAGGGAATGACAGAGCCTCTTGCTGATACTGTGAGTGAATGACAGAGCCTCTTGCTGATACTGTGAGGGAATGAGAGAGCCTCTTGCTGATACTGTGAGTGAATGACAGAGCCTCTTGCTGATACTGTGAGTGAATGACAGAGCCTCTTTCTGATACTGTGAGTGAATGACAGAGCCTCTTGCTGATACTGTGAGTGAATGACAGATCCTCTTGCTGATACTGTGAGTGAATGATAGAGCCTCTTGCTGATACTGTGAGTACATGACTGAGCCTCTTGCTGATACTGTGAGTGAATGTCAGATCCTCTTGCTGATACTGTGAGTGAATGATAGAGCCTCTTGCTGATACTGTGAGTGAATGACAGAGCCTCTTGCTGATACTGTGAGTGAATGTCAGAGCCTCTTGCTGATACTGTGAGTGAATGTCAGAGCCTCTTGCTGATACTGTGAGTGAATGACAGAGCCTCTTGCTGATACTGTGAGGGAATGACAGAGCCTCTTGCTGATACTGTGAGTGAATGATAGAGCCTCTTGCTGATACAGTGAGTGAATGACAGAGCCTCTTGCTGATACTGTGTGTGAATGACAGAGCCTCTTGCTGATACTGTGAGTGAATGATAGAGCCTCTTACTGATACTGTGAGTGAATGACATAGCCTCTTGCTGATACTGTGAGTGAATGATAGAGCCTCTTGCTGATACTGTGTGTGAATGACAGAGCCTCTTACTGATACTGTGAGTGAATGACAGAGCCTCTTGCTGATACTGTGAGTGAATGACAGTGCCTCTTGTTTATCCTGTGAGTGAATGACAGAGCCTCTTGCTGATACTGTGAGTGAATGACAGAGCCTCTTGCTGATATTGTGAGTGAATGATAGAGCCTCTTGCTGATACTGTGAGTGAATGATAGAGCCTCTTGCTGATACAGTGAGTGAATAACAGAGCCTCTTGCTGATACTGTGAGTGAATAACAGAGCCTCTTGCTGATACTGTGAGTGAATGACAGATCCTCTTGCTGATACTGTGAGTGAATTACAGAGCCTCTTGCTGATACTGTGATTGAATGACAGAGCCTCGTGCTGATACTGTGAGTGAATGACAGAGCCTCTTGCTGATACTGTGAGTGAATGATAGAGCCTCTTGCTGATACAGTGAGTGAATGACAGAGCCTCTTGCTGATACTGTGAGTGAATGATAGAGCCTCTTGCTGATACTGTGAGTGAATGATAGAGCCTCTTGCTGATACAGTGAGTGAATAACAGAGCCTCTTGCTGATACTGTGAGTGAATGACAGATCCTCTTGCTGATACTGTGAGTGAATTACAGAGCCTCTTGCTGATACTGTGATTGAATGACAGAGCCTCGTGCTGATACTGTGAGTGAATGACAGAGCCTCTTGCTGATACTGTGAGTGAATGATAGAGCCTCTTGCTGATACAGTGAGTGAATGACAGAGCCTCTTGCTGATACTGTGAGTGAATGACAGAGCCTCTTGCTGATACTGTGAGTGAATGATAGAGCCTCTTGCTGATACAGTGAGTGAATGACAGAGCCTCTTGCTGATACTGTGAGTGAATGACAGAGCCTCTTGCTGATACAGTGAGTGAATGACAGAGCCTCTTGCTGATACTGTGAGTGAATGACAGAGCCTCTTGCTGATACTGTGAGTGAATGATAGAGCCTCTTGCTGATACAGTGAGTGAATGACAGAGCCTCTTGCTGATACTGTGAGTGAATGACAGAGCCTCTTGCTGATACTGTGAGTGAATGATAGAGCCTCTTGCTGATACAGTGAGTGAATGATAGAGCCTCTTGCTGATACTGTGAGTGAATGTCAGAGCCTCTTGCTGATAATGTGAGTGAATGACAGAGCCTCTTGCTGATACTGTGAGTGAATGACAGAGCCTCTTGCTGATACTGTGAGTGAATGACTGAGCCTCTTGCTGATACTGTGAGTGAATGACTGAGCCTCTTGCTGATACTGTGAGTGAATGACAGAGCCTCTTGCTGATACTGTGAGGGAAGGACAGAGCCTCTTGCTGATACTGTGGGGGAATGATAGAGCCTCTTGCTGATACTGTGAGTGAATGTCAGAGCCTCTTGCTGATAATGTGAGTGAATGACAGAGCCTCTTGCTGATACTGTGAGTGAATGACAGAGCCTCTTGCTGATAATGTGAGTGAATGACTGAGCCTCTTGCTGATACTGTGAGTGAATGACTGAGCCTCTTGCTGATACTGTGAGTGAATGACTGAGCCTCTTGCTGATACTGTGAGTGAATGACAGAGCCTCTTGCTGATACTGTGAGTGAATGACAGAGCCTCTTGCTGATACTGTGAGTGAATGACAGAGCCTCTTGCTGATACTGTGAGTGAATGACAGAGCCTCCTGCTGATAATGTGAGTGAATGACAGAGCCTCTTGCTGATAATGTGAGTGAATGACAGAGCCTCTTGCTGATACTGTGAGTGAATGACAGAGCCTCTTGCTGATAATGTGAGTGAATGACAGAGCCTCTTGCTGATACTGTGAGTGAATGACTGAGCCTCTTGCTGATACTGTGAGTGAATGACTGAGCCTCTTGCTGATACTGTGAGTGAATGACTGAGCCTCTTGCTGATACTGTGAGTGAATGACAGAGCCTCTTGCTGATACTGTGAGGGAAGGACAGAGCCTCTTGCTGATACTGTGGGGGAATGACAGAGCCTCTTGCTGATACTGTGAGTGAATGTCAGAGCCTCTTGCTGATAATGTGAGTGAATGACAGAGCCTCTTGCTGATACTGTGAGTGAATGACTGAGCCTCTTGCTGATACTGTGAGTGAATGACAGAGCCTCTTGCTGATACTGTGAGGGAAGGACAGAGCCTCTTGCTGATACTGTGAGTGAATGTCAGAGCCTCTTGCTGATACTGTGAGTGAATGACAGAGCCTCTTGCTGATACTGTGAGTGAATGACTGAGCCTCTTGCTGATACTGTGAGTGAATGACAGAGCCTCTTGCTGATACTGTGAGGGAAGGACAGAGCCTCTTGCTGATACTGTGAGTGAATGTCAGAGCCTCTTGCTGATACTGTGAGTGAATGACAGAGCCTCTTGCTGATACTGTGAGGGAATGACAGAGCCTCTTGCTGATACTGTGAGTGAATGACAGAGCCTCTTGCTGATACTGTGAATGAATGATAGAGCCTCTTGCTGATACTGTGAGTGAATGATAGAGCCTCTTGCTGATACTGTGAGTGAATGACAGAGCCTCTTGCTGATACTGTGAGTGAAAGACAGAGCCTCTTGCTGATACTGTGAGTGAATGACAGAGCCTCTTGCTGATACTGTGAGTGAATGACTGAGCCCCTTGCTGATACTGTGAGTGAATGACAGAGCCTCTTGCTGATACTGTGAGGGAATGACTGAGCCTCTTGCTGATACTGTGGGGGAATGACAGAGCCTCTTGCTGATACTGTGGAGTGGAGATAGGTCATCAAATCTATTGTCAGAGAACAAGCGTGACATCACTTCTAACCCTGAGATTATTTTTCTTTTTTTAATTTTTTTTTTATTTTTCACACTATAAACCATATTGATCAAGTTACATACATTTTCCTTCTTAAATATATAGTGTTGTTTTCTCTCCCCCTTTCCTCCTCCCCTCCCTCCCTCCCTCCCTCCTCTCCCATTTATTTAAATTTCAGAATATAAGATACATTAAACCCGTCAAACAATGTTGTCACTCAATAAAAGTAAACAAGAAATTCCACTGAGTCAGTTATTTTCATTCTCTTCTCCTTCTGTCATTTTAGGTGGTAGATGTCCACTGTAGGTTTTCTCTATTATGTTTCATGTATGGCTCCCATATTTCTTCAAATATTGTCATGTTATTTCTTTAATTATTAGTTATTTTTTCTAATGGAGTACATTTATTCATTTTTATATACCATTGTTGTATTCTCAAGTTATCTTCTAATTTCCAGGGTGACATAATACATTTTTTTGCTACAGTTAGGGCTATCATAACAAATCTTTTTCGTGCACCATCCAAATCGAGTCGAAATTCTTTGTTTTTTATGTTACTTAGGACGAAGTTCTCTAGGTTTTTTGGTATATTGCTTTTTGTGGTTTTATTTAATGTCTGGTTTAGATCTTCCCAAAATTTTTTTCACTTTCTCACATGTCCAAATTGCATGAATTGTTGTTCCCATTTCCTTTTTACAGCGAAAACATCTGTCAGATACTGTTGGGTCCCATTTATTTAACTTTTGAGGTGTAATGTATAGCCTGTGTATCCAGTTATATTGTATCATACATAACCTCGTGTTTATTGTATTTCTCATAGTTCCTGAGCATAACTTCTCCCATGTTTCATTCTTTATCTTTATGTTTAGATCTTGTTCCCATTTTTGTTTAGTTCTACCATTTGTTTCCTCATTCTCCTTTTCTTGTAGTTTAATATACATGTTTGTTACAAATTTTTTGATTATCATTGTGTCTGTAATCACATATTCAAAATTACTTCCCTCTGGTGACCTCAGACTGCTTCCCAATTTGTCCTTCAAGTAGGATTTCAGTTGGTAATATGGCAACACTGTATCATGAGTTATATTATATTTTTCCTTCATTTGTTCAAAGGATAATAATTTATTTCCCGAAAAACAATTTTCTATTCTTTTGATCCCTTTTTTCTCCCCTTCTCTAAAGGAAAGGTTATCTATTGTAAAAGGGATTAGCTGATTTTGCATCAGTATTAGTTTTGGTAGTTGGTAATTTGTTTTATTCCTTTCTACATGAATCTTCTTCCAAATGTTGAGCAGATGATGTAATACTGGAGAATTTCTACATTGCACCAATTTTTCATCCCATTTATATAATATATGTTCAGGTATCTTCTCCCCTATTTTATCTAGTTCTAATCTAGTCCAATCTGGCTTTTCCCTTGTTTGATAAAAATCTGATAGGTATCTTAGTTGTGCGGATCTATAATAATTTTTAAAGTTTGGCAGTTGTAAGCCTCCTTGTTTATACCATTCTGTTAATTTATCTAGTGCTATCCTCGGTTTCCCCCCTTTCCATAAAAATTTCCTTATTATTTTCTTTAACTCCTTGAAGAATTTCTCTGTTAAGTGTATTGGTAATGCCTTAAATAGGTATTGTATCATTGGGAAAATGTTCATTTTAATACAGTTTATCGTTCCTATCACTGTTAGTGGTAAGTCTTTCCAAAGCTCTAAGTCGTCTTGAAATTTTTTCATTAGTAGATAATAATTGAGTTTATATAGATGGCCGAGGTTTTTATTTATTTGTATACTTAGGTATCACATTGCTTGCGTTTGCCATCTGAATGGTGATTCTTTCTTAAATTTTGAAAAATCCGCATTATTCATTGGAATTTCTTTACTTTTATTTGTGTTAATCTTGTACCCCGACACTTCTCCATATTCCTTCAATCTCCTATGAAATTCTTTTATTCATATTTCTGGTTCTGCTAAGTATACTATAACGTCATCTGCAAATAAACTGATTTTATATTCCTTGTCTTTTATTTTTATCCCTTTTATTTTATTTTCTGTTCTTATCAGTTCTGCTAGTGGTTCTATGGCTAACGCGAACAATAAGGGAGATAGTGGGCATCCCTGCCTTGTTGATCTGCTTAAGTTAAATTGTTTTGATATATATCCATTTACTGTCACTTTCGCCAATGGCCCCTTGTATAATGCTTTAATCCAATTAATATATTTCTCGGGTAAGCTGAATTTTTGTAATACTTTGAATAAATAATTCCATTCTACTCTATCAAATGCCTTCTCTGCGTCTAAAGCAACTGCTACTGTTGGAGCTTTATTTCCTTCTACTGCATTAATTAAGTTAATAAATTTACAGATATTGTCTGTTGTTCGTCTTTTTTTAATAAATCCAGTTTGGTCTAGATTTACTATTTTTGGTACATAGTCGGCTAATCTGTTTGCTAATAGTTTAGCTATTATCTTATAATCTGTGTTAAGTAAAGATATTGGTCTATATGACGCTGGTGCGAGTGGATCTTTCCCTGTCTTTGGTATTACTGTAATTATTGCTGTTTTGCATGAATCTGGTAAGCTTTGTATTTTATCAATCTGGTTGATTACTTCCAGAAGGGGAGGAATTAATCAATCTTTAAATGTTTAATAGAATTCTATTGGGAATCCATCCTCTCCTGGTGTTTTACTATTCGGTAGTTTTTTTTTATTATCTCTTGTATTTCTTCTATTTCAAATGGTTCTGTTAATTTATTTTGTTCCTCTGTTTGAAATTTCGGTAGTTCAATTTTAGTTAAAAATTCATCTATTTTGTCTTCTTTCCCTTTGTTTTCAAGAGGTTAGGAGGATATTACTAGGGACTTAGCAGAGACATTTGTATCATTGTTAATGCAGGCGGGGCATTGGTTGATTCATATGTATTTATATTAGAAAGGCTGCAAAGGCAAGCCAGGGAACTATGGGCAGGTAAACCAAAAAGTGGGAAAGTTATTGAATGGGATTCCAAGAAGCGGAATCTACCTGTATTTGGAAAGGCAAGGACTGATTTCACAGTATGGGAAATCAAGTCTCACAAATTTAACTGAGTATTTGAAGAGTTGATAAAGGGAATTGACCAGGGCAGGGTGATTGATGCCAGCGTGGTCGTTAGCAAGGATTTTGACAAGATCCCACAGAGTATTTTGATGCGGAGAGTTGGATCACGGGATTCCGGGAGAGCTTGTCAATTGGATATAAAATTAGTTTGGTGGTAGAGGGTAATAGTACAGGATTGGTTTTCAGGTTCCAGTAGTTCTCAACCTTTTTCCTTCCATTCACTTACCACTTTAAGTATTCCCAATGCCATCAGCGCTTTGTGATTAGTAAGAGTTGGCTTAAGGTGGGATGTGCGTGGGAAGAAAAAGTTAGGAAACCACTGTTTTAATTGTGCTTAATTGACTTGTTATGCACATGGTTTCAGAACTCCAAAGCAAATGAACAAATGACAATTTTTCTCAAGCAAAATATTTCAGTAACAATTGGGTCTAGAGCAGCGATTCTCAACCTTCCCTTCCCACCCACATCCCACCTTAAACAACCCCTTATTAATCACAGAGCACTGATGGCAGAGGTTGAGAACCACTGCACTAGGCTGAAGTGTCTGTCGTTGTGCTATGTACATCTATGACTTGATGTCAGGCATATAGAGTGGCACAGTTAGCTTCGCGGTTAGCACAACACTGCTACAGCACCAGTGATTGGGACCAGGGTTCGAATCCCTTGCTGTCTGTAAGGAGTTTGTACGTTCTCCCCATGACTGCATGAGTTTTTCCCGGGGGCTCCGGTTTCCTCCCACCGTTGAAAAATGTACCGGGGTTGTAGGTCATTTGGGTGTAATTGGGCGACATTGGCTCGTGGGCTGAAAGGGCCTGTTAGAATTGGAGGATTATTTTTGTTTTACCAAAAATAGACTTTATTCACAAAAAGTTGTTTATTAAAAAAACATTCAAAGTCACCTCGCTCCCTTAATATCATGTCCATACATTCCCATCAGTGTATATTGTTACATATGTTCTCCATTTACATTACCGCCACTGTGGTACCTTGTCATTACTCGCCCTTCCCCCCCCCCCATAGTTTGAGGGATTTCTCTCAGTGCCCGGTAATGGGAGGACTCTTCACTGTGGTCCTTCCCCACAGCACCCTCACATTGGATGCACCAAGCCTCAGCGAGTCCCTCAGCACCTACTCATGTAGCCTGGAATGTGCCAGTTGGCAGCATTTCTGGATCAACATCTCTGTGTTCTGAAAGACCAACTAGTTTTGGGCCAACCAAAGAGTGTCTTTCATCGAGCTGATGGTCTCCCAGTGGTTCTGGTTGTCTCTCTCTGCATGTACCCACGGGAACAACCCATAAATCAGAATCCTTTGCTAATCTGCTTCTGGGGACCCTTGCATCATTTGCCACACTCTTAGCAAATCTGCATTCTGCAAAGAGGTGGGTAATTGGCTCCACTTCCCTGCCATCACAACCTGTGTTATGGGTGATGTTACTATTTATACAGGAAGGATCTGATGAGGAGTATTCCTTTTATTGTCAGCCAGGTCAAGGTTTCATTCTTGTTCGTGAGTACTGGTAATGAGCTTTCTGGTCTGCTCAGGCAACCACCCGACCATGTAATCGAGTCCTCGTCTCTAAGTAACAACGTGCCACAGTGGCGGCAATGACATAAACATCTGCAGGGTGTTCTGTGCTGACCACCGTCTGATGGACCTGTCTGGAAAGACTTTTCCAAGGAGGAGAGGCGATGTTGCAAATTGAGACTTGCACAGCAATGGGGCCAGGCCTATGCTTTGCCTTACCTTGGTCAGGTAGAACCTCAGCACATAGCAGCCTTTGGTGCTCTCATTCTTTGGTTCCATGCACAGAACACAGAATTGGGCCCGTTGGCACAGCAAGTAAATGCTAGCAATATTTTGTCTTTGAACATTACTCCCCTGCTTCACACCACTTTCACCCTGCAAGTATTGGCCATAAACCCCAAGCCATCACCACTGGGCAAAATACTCCCTTCAACCTTCACCCCTAATCACCCACACCTCAGAGACCCAGGAAGAGATCTTGTCTTCCCCTTTGCAAGGACAGAGAGGAACAATGTTAATAAAGCCAAGACTGGATCAGTCGTGTTATTATTGAATGGTGGAGCAGGCTTGGTGGGGGTGGGGGGGTGCAAATGGCCAACTCCTGCTCCTCCTTTTTATGTCCTCACTGCCTACATCTCCATCTTCCAGGTCTATTGCCCCTCAGGTTCAGGTCACCATGAGATGTTTCATTTTCTTTTCACACTGGATTGCTTTTTCACATTCAGAGCACTTCCTCCTCTTTAATCTTTACTTTTAACCTTCATCATGGAGTCATAGGGACCCGCCAACCATCCTGCACCTATTTACTCTACATCAACACTCGTCCCACTTTATTTTTCCAGCATTCCCATCAATTTCCCATTGATTCTATTGCTCACTTTCATACTGAAAGGAATTGACAGTAGACAATTGACTGCAACCCCGTTATCTTTGGGCTGCAGAAAGGAACTGGACAACCCAGAGGAAACTCACACAGTCATAGAGAGAACATGTAAACGCCAGAAAGACAGCAGTGGAGGACAGGATTGAACCCAGGCCACAGAGTCACAGAGAGGTGCCCGGCCTAACTCATCGATGCTGCCCAAGTTGACATTCTGGGTTGGCCCTAATCACCTGCATTTGGTCCATTTCTATCCATACCTATCTAAATTCCTTTTGAATGCTGTAATTGGTGTATAGATACCTCTGGCACTCCATCCAGGTGAAGATTGCTCTATGAGTGGAAAAAGGTCCCTCTTAAATGTCTCCATTATTGCTTTGAGAGTGGAGATATTGAAGAGGGAGCACGGGAACATCTTTTTTCCCCCTCAGTTAGCAATGTGCTCTCTGGTTTCAGGTCATCTACTCTTGGAAAAAATATCTGTGACCATTGACTTTCTTCATGATTGTATATACCTCTATAAGGTCAACCCTCTGCTGCCTATACTCCAACCTATCCCTCCTCTCCCCATAACTTGCATTCTTCAGTCCCAGCAACATCCGGGTGACTTTCGTCTGCTCACTTTCCAACTTAATGGTATCCTTGCTGCAGCACGGAGACCAGAACTGCGCACAGTTCGACTCACCGATGCCTTGTGCATGAAGTCCCAATCTTTGTATTCAATATCTATAAAGCTATAAGATGAGGGAGCAGAATCAGACCATTTGGCCTATTGAGTTTGTTTTGCCATTTGGCTGATGTATTTTCCTCTCAATCCATACACCCAATAACCTTTAAGGCCTTAGTAATCAAGAATTAATTAACCACTGCTTTAAATTCTGCATACCCAATGACTTGGCCTCCCACAGCCATCTGTGAAATGAATTCCATGGATTCTCCACCCTCTGGCTGAAGACGTTTCTCCTCATCTCCATTCTAAAGGTGCATCCTTTAATTTTGAGACTATGCTCACTGGCCGAGACTCTCCAAGTGTTGGAAGCATCTTTTCCACATTCACTCTATCCAGGCATTTCACTACTCGTTAGGTTACGATAAGAGCTCCACTCATCCTTCTAAACTTCGGTGAGTACAAGCCCAGAGCCATCAAATACTCCTCATACACATAGATGGAAAGAATTACTTGCTGGTTATTTGCCATCTATCGAACTATCCAGAGATTGTGTTGCTTCCTAACATGTCTGCTGCTTGTATGATCAAATATATCAAATTGATCTTTGCAAGACATGGAATTCCTCATATTGTCTATATTGACAATGGACCATGCTACAGCTGTAGAAAATTCCAGAATTTTACTTCCACAGACAAATGGTAAAGCAGAGAAAGGAGTTCACATGGTTAAACAGTTGCTCATGGAAGCACTAGACAGTGGCTCAGATCCATATCTAGCTCTATTCAATTACAGCGCTTTGCCGTAGTCTACGCACCACACTTCACTACTCTGCAGACCAAACAAGAACAGAGATACCAAAAATGTTGAATGGAAACGAAAGTGTCTGCAATGGAGACAAAAAAGCAAACTATGACATATCAGGAAGAAGCTTAGGGCCACTGGCACAACATGACACGGTGAGACTCAGAGATTCCAACACTTGGGACAAAAAAGGCCACTGTTCTGGAGGAAGTAAATCCCAGATCCTACATGGTCAGAACAGAGGACGGTCAAATACTGAGAAGGAATCAAAAGAGCCTGCTGAAAACGCAAGAGATGCTGCAGAAACCGACAAATGCAGAAGAACCAGCCTGCACAGCAACAAAGGAAACACCGCCAGTGCCAGACAGTCATGGACCAGTGGAACTGACACAAGCACCACAAACACCTACCTGTGTTAATAAAATCCACACATGTTGTCAAAGCACCCGACAGACTGAATCTCTAAAAGAAGCAGAACTGCACATTTAAAAGTTTGTGCTGCTGATGTTGGTGTTGAATTTTAAATTGCAATGAATACTGTATTAGTGTGTCATGTTGTTAGATTAAACATCTCAAAGAAAGAGGATATAATGATAGAGTGCTAGTGACACTCCTCACCACTGGAGGGAGTCAAAGACTAATTTGTTGCAGCTTGGGCAGATTCAAAATGGATGCCCCCATGAGGTCTTGTTTGTGTTTGTTCTAGCTAATAAGTATAGTTGTTTTTTTTTACAAAAACACGTTTCTTTATTATAATAAAAGAAACATCACAGTTATGTGCGTGGTTTCAGAACTCCAAAGGAAATGGGCCAACGATACTTTTCTCAGGCAAAATATTTCAGTTACAATTGGTAGTGGTTTTCAACCTTTTTTTTCCCCACTCACATACCACCTGAAGTTATCCCTTAATCATCACAGAGCACCCATGGCATAGGGATTACTTCAAGTGGTAAGTAAGTGGAAAGAAAATGTTTGAAAACCATTGCTTTGTCATCAGAACATAACTGAAATGCTAATAATCATTGAAAGTGATTTACTTTATGACCAAGCATAGAGGTAAACAAGTCTGCATGTAAGGATTAAAATGTATTTAATCGAAGCAAATTCTATTATTGTGGCATTCAAATGATTGATTCCAAGGTTTTACAGCTTGTTAGAGATTACACATGTTCATTTTGTTTTCTTTGTTCTATGAAATGGTAATGATGTCCGACAATTTTTATTGACCATCTAACAAAGTTTTAGCACCATCTAACAATATTCAATGGCTTGTAACAATGTATAGCAACTGATAATAATATTAACAATGTTTAAGAAATTCTGGAAAACTCAACTCAACTTTAGAATGGATTTGTTTGAATGAGTGATAGACAACAACAACTTTCTGATATCCTTCAAGCAATAATAAAGGAAAATATTTGCTACAATATTTAGTGAATAAAGAAACAGAATTTATGACAATGGAAAGTTGAAAATTGAATTTGGAATTTGGACTGGATCGAATGGGGTCTCTTTGGAGTATTTCAAACTCAAGGAGGCATGATCAACAACAGGATCACCAAGGCCAATGAAGAAGCTGAAGGCCTTACTAAAGAATTCCTGTGTGTTTATTGCAAGTTAGAACACAGTTTGGAGAAGCTGCCGCTTGCCCATTGAGGACTGTTTTGGTTTTGGTGTTATTGTTGTGCATGTTTGATGTCTGTGTGTGATGGTTGGCTGAATGGAAATATGGCTGTCACCACTGAAGCTGCTGTCCCTGAGGAGCAACGTGTTGACAAGACGAAGGTCACGGAACTTAAAGAAGAATTGCAACTGCGGCACTGAGAGCCAGGTGGAAACTAAGCTGCTCTCTTTGTGAGACTGAATGAGGCAATAGAAAAGCAGAAGGTTATGGCTGCTGGGAACACAAATCCCACAGAATTACTGCAAAAAAAAACATTGATAGAGACAAAGATCAGCCACATGGAAATGGTCGAAGATGGTGGTGAGGACGATGGGGACTTTAGAGACAAAGTCAGATATTAAGGCAACCTCGGACATACAGGATGATATGTGATCAGAAGATAATGTGTCAAATGCTGGAAGCAGGAGAAGCAAGAAGAGTTTAAAGGTTCAGGCTGCAGCAGCAGCTTGAAGTGGAAAAAGAAATGCTTCAAAATAAACTGGCCTTCGAAGAGTGGGAAGAGCAGATAAGATTAAGATGGAATCAGCCACGGATGGATAAGGAGCTGTGGGAGGCACAGTTAAGGCGGGAGAAGGAGTGACAAAGGAGGCCGGAAGTGCAGCTAAAAAGGCAAAAGGAGCAACTGGAACTGGACAAAAAAAAATCGCTGTTAATCAGGCCAGGGTGAGGGCACTAGAAGACTCCAGAGTATCTGGTGCTCCAAGTAAATTATCAGAAGCACCTAGCATTTTGCAGTATGTTTTGATGAAGGACAAGAGAAAAAAGGAAATATTTAATACCAAAGAAGGCCAGAGTTGCGGTTATGAGGCTTACATGGTCTCCAACTGGCCAGGTTAAGGTACGGTGGTGCCAAATCTCAAACCCCACTAATGACCCCATTGGACAGAGATGTGAGTCAAATGCCATCTTACGAACCAGAATATGACCCTCTCCCAACAGGCAATAGAATAAAGTAACTTATGGCCAGACATGATACGATGAAATGGCTGCATCGCTCATTAAGTTGCAGTCTCTCTCTTCTCTGCTCTAGAGAAAGATTCCAGGTTTTGATGGTGACCCACTTCAGCTCCAATTGTTTATGAAAAAATTTGAACGTGGTATTGAGGTCAAGAGTCAAAACTCAGAGGATTGTCCATATTATTTGGAACAGTTCACAAGTGGACAACCACAAGATCTCGTAAAGAGTTGCTATTTTATGGACCCAAACGAAGTATTCGAAAAGGCTAAGTTTTTACTAAAGAAGCATTTTGGCAACAAATATAAAATTTATACAGCTTATGTACAGAGGCTCTTTCATGGTTGGCAATAAGACTGGATGATGCAAAGGGTTTACAAGCAAATGCCATTTTTCTAATAGGATGTTGCAACTTCATGACGGAGATCGGCCATCTACGAGAGCTTGACATACCTACTAATATGCTAATCATTTTAAATAGATTACCCAACCGGATGGGAACAGTTCAGTTGTGGAATACCAGAAAAAGATGTGATGAAATGGCTACTTTTAAAGATTTGGTGAAGTTCATTGAAGGCCGAGTGGACTTTGTCTCAGATCCAATATCAAAGGTACTCAAACAGTAAGTAAAGAAGTTGAGAGGTCAAATCATATCCTCAACTAAAATTTTAAAAAGTAAATTTACCACCTCTCTGGTAGAGGCAGGTAAATGAATTAAGGAAATTGAACATTTGCCTGCTGTGAATAAATATTTGTCCTATCATAATAAGCCTGCTTTTGAAAAGGGCACACAGTTGGAAAGAGGATGCATAGTGAGAAAATCACTTTTTTTTAAGTAAAATGGAATGTGTTTTGCCTGTCTGTGTAAATTTTGAAACTGTATCTTCTCAATTGCATAAATTTGCTGATGCCTGTGAAGACAGTTACGGAGCTGTTAGTTACCTGTTACTGCATGATAACAAGGATCAGGTACATTGTGAATCTGCAATGGGAAAGGCTAGAGTGGTTTCTTTGAAACCAGTTACGATCCCACAAATGGAGTTGATGACCATGTGAGCAGAATGTTGAAAAGAGAGTTTGCAAATGGAACTAACAGACTCCATATTTTGGACTGACAGCACCTATGTGCTCAAATTCATCAACAATAAAACCACAAGGTTTCAAACTTCTGTGGCTCATAGAATCTCTGAAATTGATAAAGTCTCAAGTCCCATACAGTGGAGATACGTTAATGCAGTTAATAATCCTGCTGATCTGGCTTCCCGATGTTTGAAAGTCAAGTCTTTTCTGAGGAATGAAATGTGAGTCCGGGCCTTGCTTTCTTCTACAGCCTCAAAGAGAGTGGCCTCAATATCCTGATGAAAGAAATGTTACCAGAGGACCCTGAAATCAGGAGCAAGACTGCAAATCCTTTGGATAATGTCTGAGCAGATGGATCCAGTTACCCTCTTAATCAGTTACTTCTCATCCTGGAATCATTTGAAAAAGGCAACAGCGTGGATGCTCAGATTTAAAAGATGATTTCTGAATCGTAGCAGACAGAACAAACAAACAAGCAATGGTCCCGCTCAATTTCAATCGGATAACATCCATCAAGGAGATCTACACAAAAAGTGAAAGGTAATCTTGGGACTCAAGGAAAGAACAGCCTCACATTTAAAGAATTGATTGATGCTGAAATGGAGAGAATCAGCTTTTGATAGAGGAAGAGATTTGCAGATGAAATTTCAAGACTGAGAAATGGAATGAATATTCTTAAATGTAAACCTTCGTTCCCACCAGGGCAGTTTCAGAAGGAAGACATATATGGTCGCCGCAGGTGGAAGCATGTGCAACTTATATCAGATTTGTTCCGGAAAAGATGGGTGAAAGAATAGCTTCCACTTCTGCAGGAGGGACAAAAATTGGTTTAAGATCAGGCATATTTCCACAGCTGGGGACATCGTGATCATCATGGACCATTCAGTGCCTGGAAACTGGTTGATGTGGAAGATTGTTGATACCATCCAGGACAAAAGAGGGCTTGTACATCAAGTTCAGATCAAGACTAAATCTGGCTATCTGAACAGCCCAATTTTCAAAATCTGTCTTTTACAAGAAGCAGGAAACTTCATTAATTTACTTTCTTTTTTTTTGGACATTTAACAGATACACTACTGTACTATGTTTGATTTTTTTTCTTTATGATAGCAATTATTTTTTTTAACATAATAATTACAGGCCAGTATTGTAAGGGTTAAAATGTATTTCATGTAAGAAAATTCTGTTTTGTGACTTTCAAGTGATTTTTTATGTATCTTTTTGAGTCTCTCCTAGCAATGTTTTCGAGCCAAGGTCTTACGGCTTGTTAGAAATTATACCTGTTAGCTTTAGTTTCATTTGTTCTATGAAATAGTAAGGAATTAGAATGTCCAACAATTTTTATTGACCGTCTAATAAAGTTTTAGCGCCACCTAACAATGTTTAATGGCTTGTACCAATGTATAGGAACTGATGATCACGTTAACAATGTTGAATAAACTCTGGAAAACTCAACTCAACTTTAGTACGGATTTGTTTGAATGAGTCGTATTCATCAACAACAACAACAACAACAGCAACAACAATGTGATATCCTTCAAGAGATTATAAAGGAAAATAGTCGCCACACTGCAGATTCTGGAAGATTGGAGCAACAATACATCCGGAAGATGTATGACCTACTGAGTTCTTCCAGCACTTTATGAATTGCAATAACTTCAATAAATACTTTTGTTCTGCCTTAACTTGTACTATACTTTTAATTTCATGATTTCCAGACATAATGCAGAGTTCAAAATTCAAATTTATAGTCAGAGTACATCTATGACATCATATACAACACTGAGATTCTTTTCCTGTGGGCCAGGCAGAATTTCTAATCACCAGTATCTGTAAACTGTACTCAAAGAAGGAAAAAACTGGAAACAAGCTGACTGTGCAAATGCAGATATATTTATATATGGCAATAAATAATGAGAAAAATATGAGTCTTTAAATGAGATTCTGAATGAATCCATTGTTCAGGAATTCTGCAAGTTGACACTACTTCTGAACCTGGTGGTGCAAGTCTTGTGGCATCTGAACCTCCTTCCTGATGGCAGCAGCAAGAACTGAGCATGTCCTGGTGGTATAGGACCTCGATGATTGCTGCTCTTCTCCAATGGCAATGTTTCATGTACATGTTCTCAATGGCAAGGAGAGTTCTGCCTGAGATGTGCTGGGTTGTGTCCGCTACCTTTTGCTGGGATTTTCGCTCAGAGATATTGATGCCCCAATACCATGCTGTGATGCAGCACACCCCATCAGACATCTGTAGACTTTTTCCAAGGTTTACAATGTCATGCTGAACCCCCACAAACACCCGAGGAAGTTGAAGAGCAGGACTCTTGCGAGCCTGTGAGTGCTGATGGCTTCTGATAGTGTCTGCAAATCATGACCATGAATGAAGAGGCACAAAGGAGAGCAGGCAGTTGGATGTGTGGGCCTGAGCTTGGAGGAGGGGGAAGTCAGCTACAAAGGAGGATTTTTTTCTTAATTTTATATTTAGACATACAGCACAAAAACAGGCCATTTTGGTCAATGAACCCATGCTGCCCATTGACACCCAACTTTAGAACAGATTGATTTGAACGATTCATAGACCTACATCACCCATTACATTTCAAATGGTGGGAGGAAACTGGAGCCCTAGGGAAAATCATTGCAGACACTTGTAATGATAATGAATATGTATGAGATGTACCGGAAGTCACGTGGTATGAGAGAGAGATAAGAACACAAGCAGGAGAACAAAGGAAACGGGAGAATAAAGACCCAAAGAAGTTTACCTGATAAACTTGTGTTTAATGTTTTATTAACTTCACATTTCGGGCCACAAATGTGACATTGGCGACGAGGATGAAAGAAGCTTGAAGAAAAAAGGTGATAAGAATTCTCTCTGAGTCTCAGTACTTTTGGGGCTGGAATATTTCCTCATGGCTGGTGCAAACTGTGACTTTCTAACACATAGTGGAATTGCTCATTTTGACCCAACAGGTGATGCAAGCACTGTAAGTGTGAAGTGGAAGGCATGGCTGGAAGAATTTGAATCCTACGCCGACAGTCGTGGCCTATTTCTAGATACCGGTACAGTTGAACAAAAAGCGCAGAGAAGGGCATTACTTCTTTTCACTGCAGGACCCTCAGTTCGGGCAACATTTAAGACACTTTTGAATACTGGAAGAAAGGATGAGTACCAGAAAGCGGTAGATGCATTAAATGCACACTATGTAGTGACACCGAATGCTACATTTCAACGCCATTTGTTTCGGAGAACGAGACAAGAAGATGGCCAGACAATTGCTCAGTACGTGACGAGACTACGCCAGCTAGCTGTTGGATGCAATTACATGCCAGCTGATTTGGACAACCAATTATTGGATCAAGTCGTACAGCACTGCAGATCAGATAAACTCAGAAGACGTCTACTGGAAAGAGGGAGTGAGTTGGAACTCACCGATGCTTTAGCCATTGCTGCTGCATTAGAGGCTGTTGAAGGGCAATTTCGTACCATGACCCTGAAAGACAACTCAAGCCAGCAAATTAAGAGGCTCTCACATCGCCATAATCAGCCAAGATATACGCCGACACAGGACGTGGAGTGTTATCGATGTGGAAACCGAGGTCACTTTGGAAAAGACCCATATTGCCCAGCCAAAGGCAAAGTTTGCAGAAAGTGTGGAGGTAAGGACCATTTTGCAAAGAAGTGCAAAAGCAAGTCCAATGCAGACCAGAAGAGGAAGAGTACAACTTCCAAAGGCAAAGCCTGGGGGAAAGGAAAGTATCCTGGAAAGAAAGATACCATTCGCCAGATAGACGGTGACGATGATGATACCCAGGAGGGACAGAGTTGTTACAATTTACGTTGAATGAAGTACGTCATGAGAAGATCCCAGTGATCATTGGTGGAGTGACAGTGCAGGTCATTGTAGACTCAGGCAGTGACAGTAATGTGATTGATCGACATTTATGGGAGAAGTTGAAAAGGAAAAAGATCATCTGTACCTCAAAGAAGTGTTCCAAGAAACTGTATCCATACACAGCAACCAAGCCATTGCAGACCATTGGATGTTTTACTGCAACTGTAGAAGCTGGAGATAAGTACACCGAAGCAGAGTTTATGGTCATAGAAGAGAGGGGAGAACCATTGCTGAGTAGAACCACAGCGCAAGACCTGGGAATACTTCGTATTGGAGCTTGTGTCAATTCAATTCAGTCATACGAGGATATGAAGCAAGAATTCCCCGCAGTCTTCCAAGGAGTAGGAAAGCTGAAAGGTCGACAATTGAAGCTAGCGGTAGATGAAACGGTCAAACCCAGGGCACAACCAATGCGCTGAACTCCGTTTGAACTTCGTGGGAAAGTCGAAGCCAAAATTAAAGAATTGATCGAACAAGACATTATTGAACCGGTGGAACATTCGACACAATGGGTCAGTCCCGTAGTGATTGTGCCCAAACCAAGGGGTGACATAAGACTATGTGTTGACATGAGAATGGCCAATGAAGCTATAATTAGAGAACGACACCCTATACCAACAGTGGAAGAAATACTTCAAAAACTAACTACCAGCAAGATATTCTCAAAAAATGATCTGAAATGGGGCTATCATCAATTAGAGCTGGATCCAGGTTCCCGAGATGTAACAACATTTGTGACTCACTGTGGATTGTATCGTTACAAGAGACTATTATTTGGAATTAATGCAGCTTCGGAGATCTACCAGTATGAAATCCATCGAGTGATTCAAGGCATTCCTGGAGTTGCCAACATTTCTGACGACATCATAGTCCATGCACCAATGAAGGAAGAGCATGACAAACGGTTGAGGCGTGTACTATCTAGACTACAGGAGGCAGGCCTTACCGTGAATGGAAACAAGTGCCAGTTCGGTGTGTCAGAAATGGACTTCATGGGACACAGACTTACACGGAAAGGACTAAACCCTGCAGAGGCCAAGGTGAAAGCTATTGAAGAGGCACGTGCACCTCAGAACGCAACAGAGGTGAGGAGTTTCCTGGGATTGGTCAATTTTTGTGCAAAGTTCATTCCTAATCTCGCTACAGTGGCAGAACCACTAAGAAAACTAACCAGGAAAGGTGTACCATTTCATTTTGGATCTGAGCAGAAGAAAGCGTTCACAGCGCTGAAGCAAAGCCTGATAGATGCAAAAACTCTTGAATATTACGATCCGGCGGCATCAACCAGTCATAGCGGATGCCAGCCCGGTTGGTTTAGGAGCCGTGTTGGTCCAGATGCATGATGGAGGACCACGAATCATCGCCTATGCCAGCAGATCATTATCAGATGTGGAAAGAAGATACTCTCAGACAGAGAAAGAAGCACTCGGACATGTATGGGCCTGTGAGAGGTTCCATGCATATTTATACGGCATTGAATTTGAACTCATCACAGATCATAAGCCATTAGAGGTGATCTATGCACCTAGATCCAAACCATGTGCCAGAATAGAGAGATGGGTACTCAGACTACAACCCTACAAATATAAAGTAATCCACATTGCAGGGAAAGCAAACATTGCTGATCCGCTGTCCAGATTGGTGAAGGATGGTGGTCCACAATCCAAGTCAGAATTGGGAACAGAAACAGAGAGCTTTCTACGCTTCGTAGCTATTCAGGCGACACTGAAAGCTGTGACTACGAAGGAAGTCGAGAGACAATCCGAACGTGATCCAGAACTCATGGAAGTAAGAGAATGCATACAGAGTGGACAATGGGACAAGTGTACTCACAAGGCTTACATTCCCATTGGAGATGAACTTTGTTGCATCGGACAGTGTGTATTGAGAGGTTTCAGATTGGTGATACCGCAAAGATTGAGACCGAAGATCGTATCCTTAGCGCATGAAGGACACCTAGGTATTGTTGGTACCAAGCAAAACCTCAGGACCAAGGTATGGTGGCCAAGTTGTGATAAAGACGCAGAGAAATTTGTTAAAACTTGTCACGGATGTCAAATCACAAGTAGGAGTAATCCGCCAGAACCGATCCGGAGTACGCAACTTCCGACAGGACCATGGATCGACGTAGCTGTTGATTTTCTTGGACCTTTACCGACGGGTGAATCAATTATGGTAGTGATAGATTACTACACCAGATACTATGAGTACGTGGTGTTGAAGTCCACAACCACTGAAAAAACAATACAAGCGTTAGCAGAGATATTCGCAAGATATGGATTACCTGTTACATTATACTCTGACAATGGTCCACAATTCATTTCAGAGACATTTGCGGAATACATGAGGACAACAGGTATCCACCATCATAAAGTAACTCCGAAATGGCCGCAAGCCAACGGAGAAGTAGAGAGACAAAATCAGTCCATTGAAAAACGATTGAGGATTGCACACGCAGAAGGACAAAATTGGCGAGAAGCATTGCTATCTTATGTGGCTGTCTATCGAGCAACGCCTCATGCAACCACTGTAAAAAGTCCTGCAGAAGCATTTTTTGGGAGAAAAATCCGCACAAAAATGCCAGAAATAAAGGAAATCCGAGACAACCAGGAGATGAGGGACCACGATGCTGAAAAGAAAGGTGCAGCAAAGCTGTACACAGATTCGAAACGTGGAGCCAAGTATTCAGACATCATGCCAGGAGATATTGTTCTAGTGAGGCATGAAACTGGTGGTAAGCTAGACACACCTTATTACCATCAACCCTATACTGTCGTATCCAGAAGTGGCAGTATGGTGACAGTCAAGTCTCCGACTGGAGTCCTGTATAAGAGAAATGTATCAGGTGTAAAAAGGTACCTGTCCAGAGATATATCGAGTGAAGAGGTTGAAAGGCCAATACGAGATGCTGAAACTGAGAGACCTGATGATGTTCCAGAGGCAGTTACCAGCACTCCTGATGAAGTGACTAGAGCGCCAGAAACACCGAAGCCGTGGTGAGCAGTATTTCCGACGCCGAGAGTGAACGACCGAGAAGCGACGACAATATCGCAGGCAGGCCGAAACGAAACCGGAAAGTACCCAAACGATACGAAGACTTTGTGCCATAGTTTTAATAAGAACTTTGGGACAGTATTTTAATCTTATATCATAAAGTGCATGTATGAGTGCTGTAGGAAGTAAATTTTATGTAGTTGAGTTATAGTATTACCATTAGTTACGATGTTTGTATGTTTCCGAGGGATATTGGTAAGTGAAGGTAAAGTTTATTTCTGATTAAAGGAGGGATGTCATGATAATGAATATGTATGAGATGTACCGGAAGTCACGTGGTGTGAGAGAGAGATAAGAACACAAGCAGGAGAACAAAGGAAACGGGAGAATAAAGACCCAGAGAAGTTTACCTGATAAACTTGTGTTTAATGTTTTATTAACTTCACATTTCGGGCCACAAATGTGACAACACTGGGAGAATGTACAAACTCCTTACAGACAGCGTGGGATTTGAACCTTGGTCCCAATCACTGGCGCTGTTGAGACTCAGGAACTTTCTTTCTTTACTACCTTCTACTTTTTTATTTGCAAGTTGGCACTGGAGGGTGCCGACTCTGCTGGCCCTTCAGTGGCATGATAAAGAAAGCTTTTTGCTGTATCTCAGTACATGTGGCAATAATATTATTATAGTGCAGTGGCCCACGTGTTCAGGGACATGGATCGCAAAATGGCCGACGAATGCAGCAGCCACGCGGACCTGGAGGTGGTGACACCAGCTGTTTTCCCAGGTGACCTCTGCATGGTGGGAAGATGGTGAACTGTGGGCTGTGGTGGGAAAGCTGTCAATCCCAGGCTGGCGCTCCAATGATGCGGGAACCTGATGTCAGTGCCTGGAGTCCTCACAGACAGCATGGAATTTGAACCCTAGTCACTGGCACTGTAACAGCCAGAGCAATAAACCAGTCTCGTTTTCCAAGGCTTTGGTGTGCATTTTGTTCTTCTCCATGCTCATGTAGTGTGAACACTGCAATAATATTATACTTGCATAAGGTGAACCAATTATCAACCTTTGATGAAACCAAGTAAGTCAGAGTTTATCTCAAATTTCCTGAATACTTGGGGACAGATTGTTTTCAAGATGCTTAATATTATGTTAAGATAGATTATTAAAATAAATGAAGAGGTTGAGTAACATGTGTGATATTATAGGTGCTAAATAAGTTCACCTTGTAGATTAACCACAAACCAATGATTCAGCACTGCTGAATATATTGAAATCATAAAAAAATAGCAGGACTTGAGACAATGCACATGCACTCCCATGAGATGACCGAAACATGCAGGATGCCGGAAAGGAAATAAGAAATAGAAGGTTTTGAATCATTAACGTCAAAGTGAACATGTCAACTAAGTGCATTTAGATCATTGGGTTATTCCATTACTGCTCTTTGACATAGATTGTCCCTATATTGATTCAGAATTTCCATTTTATAATTAACAATACATGAAGAAGCCTGAAAGTTTTTCTCAATGTTTATCATGATTTGAAAGAAATAGAGTGAGAAGAATTTCCATTTACACAGTCATTTTAATGTAGTAAAGCATTTCACAGGGGCATTTACTTTTTTAAAATTTAATGTAGACATACAGTACTGTAACAGGCCAATTCGGCCCTACGAGTCCGTGTCGCCTAATTCACACCCCATTAACCTACACCCCCCCTGAACTTTTTTTTTCTGAAGGGTGAGAGGAAACTGCAGCCCCGCCCTCCCCCTCCACCCCCCCCACCCCCGGAGAAAGCCCCACGTCAGCATGGGGAGAATGTACAAACTCCTTACAGTGGGATTCGAACCCAGGTCCGGTCCCGATCGCTGGTGCTGTAAAGAAGATGCAGTAACCACTACGCCAACCTGTGCCGTATTATCGAACAATATCGGATGAATATTGGAGCAGGTGGTGAAAATGCAGGTCAAGGGGATAGAGAGGTGAAGAGGTTTGGAGAGGAAATGGGGGTCTTAGCCAGTGGTGGCGTAATCGAATACGAAATGTTTCCAATGTCAGAATTTATGTGGAGAGTGAAAAAGCCAAAGAAGATTGCTGAAATCAGTAGGGGTAAGACAGTGCAGAGATTTGTAAACAACTATGGAAATTTTAATATTAGAGAGGAATAATGAATGTATTGAGCCTCAGGACAAGGGCAGCAGAGAAGTTTATAGTACAGATACTAAGGCAGGCCAAGCAAGAATGCTTTGAAATTGGTAATTCATTGGTGAGGTGAGATAAGGGTGGATCAGAATGGAATTCAGGGGCTTTCATTGTAGAAATATGGAATGGGAATCAAGTGTAGGCATTTCTCATGGTAGTGACTTAAAATACATACAAGTGTAATATACATGAAATGTTTCCAATTTTGTGTGCTGTAAAGCAGAGCATTGCCTGGTGCCCCTAACAGTAAGGGAAAGACAAGCAAAAGAGAGTCCACTCTGAGACACTGAGTGTCCGTGGATTCGCCTGCTGTGCACCTGCAGCCTCTGCAACCACATGGACTCCTGTTCAACTCATTGGCAACCTGTTCCAGGTCCAAACCTCTGATACAATCAGGAAGCATTCAGCACCCGTGGGCCAGCGGGAGCTCCTCTCGCCAATGGCACACTCTTGATTCCCAGTTCTGATTCCTGCCTCCCATGACCCAGTCTCCAGCAGCCCACAGCCTGTGTGGGTTCTTCAACCGCAAGTCGCCAGCAGCCTGTGTGAGTGCTTCAGCTGGAGAGCCCCTTACTAGTCAGCTGCCAGGATCATCTTCATGTAGGTTTGTCCCCCACCCCATTCTTCTCATTCTCAACAGGGGGAGATCTGCCATTTCTGGTGCCCTGCGCCTGTACCAGAATGTCCAACCCCTTGTGGTGTGCTGTCTAGTATAGGCACCACTATTTCAGGCATAGGCCTCGGTGAATACAGGATTCTTTTAAAAATCACACCATAGGCTCCTTTAACTGGGCATTCAAAGCCTTTGCAGAGCTGTTGGTATCACAACTGGGCAGTAGCTCCCTGTGGAGGAATACTGTATCTCCATTACCCACCCTCCCAGGTTCGTACCAACAGCAACGCTGATGTTACAACAGCCCTGGCAGCACTGCCATATTTTAAAATTATCCTCCTGTAATCACAATACCAGAAATGGGGATATTTATTAATTATTGTGCAATTCCATTTTGATAATGAGTTTATTGTCAGCTATGTTGCACATATGCATAAAAATTCTGACTTGCTGCAGCCAAACTTGTACTTAGTAAAAACAAACTAAAAACGATAAAATACTTAATCGAATTAAAAAGAGACATAATTACAGAAACATAGATGGATTAAAAAATATTCACAGTTAATTTAGAGCAAAAAATAATGATGGGAATAGTGCAGACCATTCTTTAGTGTTGTAGAAGCACTCCCTTGAAAAGAGTGACCAAGGGGAGGGGGTTTCAAGAGAGAAAGTTCAGAACATCAGTCAAGGAAGCAGCCAGCAAGAGACTGGATGGAAAGTAGCCACGAATACCGAATTGATAAAGAGGTGCATGATATTCTTGGCTTCGTTCAGTGAGTCACTCAATACCAAAGTAAGGGCATCATATTGCAGCCATATAAACCTTTGCTTTGGTCATACTTGGAAAATCATGTGGAACTTTGGTCACTCCCCAAGATGTGGAAGCTTTGGAAAGGGCGCAGAAGAAGTTTGTTAGGATGTTGGCTGGTTTAAAGGGTAAACCTATGGGGAGAGATTGGATAAACAAGGGTCATTTACTCTGGAGCAGTGAAGACCTCATTATGAGAGACATTGGTGGGATGGACAGTCAGGAATATTTTCTCCAGGGTAATAGCATCATATATCAGAGGACATGCATTTAAATTGAGAGGGAGGAACTTTAAGGGAGATGAGCAAGGCAAATATTTTACACAGAGAGTGGTGTGCCTGGAATGAGCTGTCAGGAGTGGTGCTGGAAGCAGATATGATGTAACCATATAAGAAGCTTCTAGATGGACACATTAATATGAAGGGAATTGTCACATTTGTCACATATACCAAGAACAAGTAGCAGAGTTTTAGTTTAATTAGGATATCATATTTGGCATAGACACATGGGCCAAAAGGGCCTGTTCCTGTGCTCTACTGCTCTGTGTTCTAAGTTCCACTCATTGAGGAAGTCCAACAAGAGATAGACTGTGTATCTCTCCATGACATTTAGAGACATTAACATTACTGAGCCCATCACCATGAACAAAAAGTTACCATTGGCCAAAAACCAGCCCTACAAATGCTAAGTCCACAAGAGCAGGTCAGAGACTGGGGATCCGATGCCAAGTGACTCACTTTGTGAATTCCCAAAAAATCTTTCCAACATCTGTACGGTGCATGAGGAGTTTGATTGAGTACTGTCTTGGAAGAATATAGCTTTAATAGCACTGAAGAAATTTAACTCCCACCAGGACAATGCAACTATTTTCATTGGCACCTCATTCCTGCCCTCAAGATTCACTCTCTTTGCTATTGGTGGATTGTAATGGGTCCAGTGACTACTTCCCTTTTGGCAGTTCCTTGAGTCTGAGTATGATTTACCTTCACTTGGGTTTTGTGGGTTCTGCAATGTCTAGTGAGGTCAATGTGGGAGTCACAGACTTCCACAGATTGAGGGGAGAGAGCTGAGACCCATGAAATAGGCAGATGGGAGATATCTTATTCCTTCTACTTTCTATTCGAGGTATCAGAATGTTCTCAAGGATTTCAATACCTTCTTAAATCCTTCTTCTCAATTTTGAGTGATCACGGGCCAGTGGGACATTTCACTTCTTCACGGATGCCTTGAGCACATTCTTCTCTGGTATCTCCCTGGTAGTCTCATCCCACAAGAGAGCATGGGAAAACACCTTGTAAATAGATATTGCAGTTGTTTGCCTGGGCTATTTTGCTTTCATTTCCCCCAAACCTACCACATTTTCCAGCAAGACAAGATTCCCCCCTCCCCTCCCCCCACCCTGGATAAACATCCAGCTGGCCTAGAATTATATTGTCATTCCTTAATTGTTGTTGGAAATTCCAACCTACCAGCACTGTGGTGTGTACCTTCACTTTGAAGGTTTGCAATGGTTCAGGAAGGCAACCCATAACCAGTTTCTGAAGGGCGTTTAAGGGTGAAGTACAAAGGCTAACTTTGTCTGAGACTTCCTCTTCCCTTGAGCTGCATTCATTGGGACAATTTAAGAATATGCCATCAACCTCAACATGGATGTTTGGCAACTCAGGCACTGAGCCATTTGCAACGGAATACTCAGTCCATGACCTGTTCTTGTGTCGCCACAATATTTATGTCGTTGGATTTCCCATGATGTGGACTCATCAATAGAAACTGATTTTTGTTGCAAAATGGATCGTACTCAAACCTTGATAGTCTTGCTATTGAACAAAAATAGTGCAGTAATAGTAAAAATTTAATAACTTTTTGTCAAAAGCCTCATATTTTCCAGTTTTGTTTTGTCATTGGTTATTGCAATCTAGTTGGGCAAATAATGAACAAAAGATGGGGCTCTAAAGTTGCAGATGTATTCTTTGGGATTTGATCCCAGTGTCTATAACATTCCTTCCCTCTTGACTCCCCCATGAAATAAGTAGAAAAACCTGTGGCACTTACCTTTAGGGTGGCGGTCTCTTTGAAAACCCTTAAGATGTTTCATTGCTGAATGGCTGTAAAGCAGAAACTGCAGTCAATTGCCAACTAAGTTTACAAAGAGACCTTCGATGGGGAATAAGACCGTGTTATTCCTTCAAAAATAGATTTATTGTTAAATTTGAGAATATGAAATTCAGTACATTAATATGCTGTCATCTCGAGCTCAAGAAAGACCTGACCTACACGCTTCCATTTCATTGGTGAGGGATAGAACGCTGGAAATTCAAACACAACCGAATTGCTGACAAACTGTAACAAGTCGGTAGAGCATGGGACTCTTAATTCCAGAAACAAAATAGCATACAGATAGATTGAGTAGACTGGATCTTTATTCATTAGAATGTAGAAGGTTGAAGGAGGGATTTGATGGAGGTATTTAAGATTATGAGGGTAGATGCGAATAGGCTCTTTCCCTTGAGGGTAGGTGAGATTGGAATGAGGGGGTATAAGTTAAGGGTTAGGGTGCAAAAGCTTAGAAGTAACATGAGAGGGGGCTTCTTCCCTCAGAGAGTGGTGGCTGAGTGGAATGACCTTCCAGAAGAGGTGGTTGCAGCAGAGTTAATTTTGTCATTTATGAGAAGGTTGGATGAGTGCATGGATGTGAGGGGATTGGAGGGTTATGGATAGAGAGTGGGTGGGTGGGACTAGTGGAGTTCACTTAAATCAGTGCCGACTAGAGGGGCCGAGATGGCCTGTTTGCATACTGTAATTGTTATATGGTTATTTATGGGCATGGTTTACATTATATTGGCATGACATCATTTTTCTTTCACATGCATTCCACAACTGAGATGTCCAAAGCATATTTCCACCCACTCAGTGTGCATTGTTGACAAAACATTAAGCTGTGGCCTTTCCCATAGAACTATTGCTGGGCTGCACCAATTTTCAGGACATCCATCAGCATGAAGTCCTGGACATTGGAATGTGCCAATCTGCATCCGGTCACGGACAACATCTCCCTCTGGAAGAGCAGATAGATTTGAGCATACCAGTGAGCTTTTTTTTTCCAGCAACTGTTGATGCTCTCCGCAGTGTATGTCCCTTGGAACATCCGGAGTAATGTGTTAACTGACAATTTGCGCTGAACCTCAAAAAAAACCATTACATCTTTTCCCAGACTTGCTTGGTAAATGTATAGAATGAAACACAAAAGTCTGCAGATGTGATTGCAGTAAAAACACACCGAAATGCTGGAGGAGCTCAGCCGGTCTTTTCAGCATTCATAAAAACGTTTTGGGCCTGAGCCCTTCTTCAAGGAATGAGCCAGGAGCAGGAAATGAATACTCCAGAATTTGATTGACGCCAGTCTCATTCCCTCTGCATCAGCCTCAAGGTCAGCGTAAAATGACATTGAGACTCATTTGAGATTATGGATGACTGCTGTGGTGAAAACAAGTGCCTCTCATCGCCAACTCATAAATCACAGGTTTGTAAGTTCTAACAGTGAGGTAAAACACCACGTCCAGTTACAGATGCAAACTCTAACATCTGCTGCTCTAACCAAGCCAGCATTGTGACCCACATATATCCAGTGTAGAATGATAATATGTTCCATTTGTCACACTGAGCCTAAATGTTTTCATCCATAATGGACAAGAGGATTCGTTTTAATACAAATTGCACAATCATACCTCTGTCGCTGCAGCAAGCAAGAATAATATCTGTGCATTTGTACATATTGTATACATGTTTGACAATAAACTCTCATAATGACAATGGGTTTATTGTCATTTACATTGTACAACTTGCATGTACACTGGAATTCTTATTGCTGCAACACAACAGGTGCTTGTAAAAACATAATAATACAATTAATTGAATTTGAAGCAACATTAAATACATAATATCATGAGGTAATAAATATTCACCACAATCCTAGTGCAAAAAATGTCACTTGCAATAGTGAAGACAGCCCTTTTGTGCTGTTGGTGGAGTCTGTGATTAGTGTAACAAGGGAAGCTTCAAGAGTCGAAGAGCTGTTGGAAAGAAACTGTTCCTGAATCGAGTGGAGCTGGTTTCCAGGCTTCTCTCTCTCATTCTCATCATCCAGGAGGGCGTGTGTGCATGAAGCAAACTTGTGGTGACTGTCGGTGACTGCCTATGCCTGTCCACACTCCTGCACTGCATACTGCAGGGGGCAACCCATTGTACCTGCAGAGAGTTAACCTGGGAGGCTGGCTCCACCATCTCCCTGCCAAACACCAGCCCCATATAAAGGCTCACAGTGGCCCTTGCCTAGGCAGTGGAGCACATGTAGCCAGAAGGGATACTGAACGTTTTGTGCAAGTTTTAAGCTAATTAAAGCCTGTAGTCCAGCCTTCGTAGTTTGAGCTTGTTTGTTCACACTGCAGCGCACCACAAAACTGCCAGAGGAGGTGGTAGAGGGAGGGACAATTGCAATATTTAAAAGATATTTGGGCAGGTTTGTGGATAGGAAAGATTGAGAGGGGTATGGCTCATATGCATGCAAATTGGAAACGGTCAGAAAAGCACCATGCTCAGTGTGGGCAAAATGGGCTGAAAGGCCTGTTTTCCAAGCTGTATATCTCAATAACTCCACTTAATGGTTTAATTGTACACCACCATTCAGAAAAGAATGTGGCAACACTGCAGAGTTGCAATCTAATCTTTCATTTGTCATATTACTTTTCTCTGCCTATTGTGTAATGGCTTTATGTTTACTGTGTGTGTTCTATTCTTTGAAGAACTGTAACATCCCCACTGTGGCCCACAACTCTTCAAAATGGCAAAAGAGCATCTGGGATGATGCAGCATTCATTTATCTGGTGTGCACTCACTTGTTCTTCAGTACAAAATGGAGTCGACCTTCTTTATTCTTCTTAGCCACAACAATAACTTCTTCATCCCACCAACACCACCCAGCCAAACCCTGCCCACCGACCTTTCCATTGGCTCTTCACTGCAGGGGTGATCTCAGCGCTCTCAATCTCCTCCTCCTCCGTCCGAGATCCATCACGGTTGTACGCAGCCTCCCCCGTTCCAACCCACATGTGCACACTACTACTCCCGTGGGTCACCCTGGTTAAGTCACCGGCGGCGGCAAGTAAGTACGCGACTGCGACAGCATAAAGAAGTTCATGACATAAGGAGTGCAATCAATGGACCCACAGAATGCATAGGCGGCAAAGATATATAATCAACATTAGGGGCCTGAGTCCTTCATCAAGGGAGAAACAAAAAGCATACAACCATCTAAATAAAAAGCTAGGGGGATGAGAGAAGAAGGGGCAGGAGCCAAGAGCCCATAAGTTGACAAGAAAAGGTGGGCAGGAGAAGGGTGTAGCTCTATGAATGCAGAAGTGGAAGAAAGAAGACAGAAAGATAGGGAAAGAGAGAGACAAGGGGAGAGTGGTGAACTGGAGGGAAGGAGACATGGCAATAGGGAATGAGAGAAACACAGGGATGGGGTTGTGGGGAGATAACAGAAGACAGATAAGTTCATGTTAATGCCGTCTGGTAGGAGCATGCCCGGACGGGAGATGAGGTGTTGTTCCTCAAATTTGCAGGTTGTATCAGTCGGGCAGTGTGTTAGCCATGGACAGAAATGTCACCATGCGAATGGGGCAGGGAATTGAAATGGGAGGCCACTGGGAAATCCATGCTATTACAGAGTCAAGGTGCTCAATGAAGCAATCTCCCAATCTGTGTCCAGCCTCTCCGATGTAGAGCAGACCGCAAAGGGAGCACCGGATCTAGAAGATGACACCTGCAGATTCACAAGTGAAGTGCTGGAAGGACTGTTTGGGGCTTGGTTGGTGGTGAGGGAGGAGGTGTGAGCTCAAGAGTTGAATTTTCTATGATGGCTGGAGTAGATACAAAGGACACGATTGCTGGGAAAGACTGAGTGGGCAAGGGAGTCACAAAGGGGGTAGTACCTGCAGAAGGCTGAAGGAGGAGAGAGTAAGATGTGTCTGGTGGTGGGATCATGTTGTCAGTGGTGAAAATTGGGGAGGATAACATGTTGGATATTAAGGTTTATTCCATCTCGGGGACAGAGGGGTCCAGGACAGATGCGCGGAAAATATAGGATATATAGGTGAGGACGTTAATCGCCCCCTTGATACCTACCTCTGAGACCGCCAAAAAATTCTCCACTTGCACCCACACATCCTCCCTTGCCACCATTAGGGGCCCTAAACACTCAATCCCAGTGAAGCAACATTTCACATGAATCGGCAGGGATCATCCATTGCTCCCATTGAGGTCTCCTCTACACCAGAGAGACCGGCCACAGATTGGGAGATCACTCCCATGAGCACCTTTGTTCTGCCCACTGTAAGAACAAGGATCTTCCAGTGGCCACCCATTTCAGTTCCCCGACTCATTCCCATCCTGATATGTCTGTCCATGGTCTCATGTACTGCTAGGCTGGAAATTGAAGAATGGAAGAACAGCACCTCATATTTTGTTTGGGCACCCTACAACCGGTTGACATTAACATCGACTTCTCCAGTTTCTGACAGGCCCTCTCTTCTCTCTCTCTCTCTCTCTCTCTCTCTCTCTCTCTCTCTCTCTCTCTCTCTCTCTCTCTCTCTCTCTCTCTCTCTCTCTCTCTCTCTCTGTCTCCTTGCCTCCAGCTTTGCATTCACAGAGCTACACATTTCCTGATCGATTCTCAGCTTTCCTGTCTTGCCCACCCATCCATGTCCACATATGGCCACTTGACTGCTACTCTTTGCTCTTCCCCCTCCTGCCTTTTTATTACTCAGACACCTGCCTGCTATTTGCTCAAACACTGATGAATGGCTCAGGCACAAAGTATTGGATATATAACTTTGTCTCTTATGGACGCTGCAGGACCTGCTGAATTTCTCTAGCACTTTTATGTATTTGTGACAATCACAGCGTCTGCAGACTGTCTTGCTTCACTCAAGTCCCCCGGTCAGGACCTCCCTGCTACTTCCCACTAAACTATTCACCTCCCCCCCCTCAACGTGTTCCTTTTTTACGTCCATCAGCCCTCCCAGGTTCTCTCTCCCTCCTTTTCTTTATTTTCTCCAACATTTCCCTCGCTTGTTACTTAGACATCTCTCTCCCACATCCACTTCCATTTGCACATGACCTACATATCTATGCACTCAGCATGCTTCTTCCTTGGTTAATTTTTCTGGAATCCTCTGCTTCACACTCCCTTCTTCCATCCATCATCCCTCCATTATTGGGTTTTGCCTTTCAACTTCCAGCATCCATTTCCCTCCTCCCTATCATTTCCAAATACTGGCTATCTTCCCTCTTCACTCTCTGTCCTGGTGTGAGGTCTTGACCCGAAATGTTGATCACCCTTTTGCCTCTGCAGACACGAGTTGATCTGCTGAATTCTTACAGCCGTTTGTTTTTTTTTAAAACTTCCAGTCCCATATGTGGAAGAGTCTGTGATTTGTATATTGGTTTTATTCATCACTGTGGGTTTCAGATGATCATTAATAATGGCCGAGAAGCTAATTGGGGTCTCCTTTCCATTCATTGACGACATTCGCCAGGAGCATTCCTTAAATAGGGCTCAATTAAATATTGAGGATGCCTATCATCCATCACCCAGTTTTGTTTGACCCACTAGCATTAGAATGGAGGTCAACAGAATCAGGCTTGGAATAGGTTCTTCCTGCAGGTTGTGAGATTGATGAATGGTATCCTATAATCTTGGATCTCTTATAAATGAAACAAGTCAATGAATCTGAAATATTTACACCTATTTATTTTATATTTTTAGGCATGTACGTGATTATATGAAAGGACGTGTCCAGTTACTCTGATGGGTATCATGATGGAGGGACTGTTGGTTGTGATTCTGTGACTGCAACTATATTGGGCCTTTGGTTATCTCTCCCAATAAATGCTTTCAGGATGACTTTGCAAGGTGAACTAGACTGGAAATAATTTAACGATCCTGAATCCAGTGATGTATTCCATACCAGTAAACATAGCTCACTTCATAACTAGCTCTAACATCGGGGCATTTGACAACTGAATGGCCTGCTTAGTGATTTCAGAGCAAAGTTAAGAGCGTCCACATGTCGACCAGATGAGGTAAGGGCAGATGACCTTCTTTCCAAAATTTTACAACAATCTGACAGTTCTCTGTCCACTGTTACTCAGATTCTTTTTTTTTAACATATCTGGTAACCATGAATATATGAAGGGAAAAAATCTATAATTTATTTTGCAAAGTATTTGAATGATTTATATTCCTTTTGGACATACTGTACCAATAGGGTACAATAATAGACCAAGAAATGAATAAATAAGTATAACTAATTATTCACAAACACTTTACTTTTAGGAATTCTTCATCATTGAAATGGCACATTTTACAATTTTGAACAAAGTGCAAGCCATCATCTGCGGTAAAATTGACATTACATGCCTGACTTGCTCAAAGCCCTCTGTCACACATGCAAGTATTATGTCTCGGATTGTGGGGACTGAAGTGATAGAGTATGGAGGAGAGATGCATGTGAATGAAGAGAAGGTCAGGTCTCAGGCATCCACATGTTTGAGGATTTGTGCTGCTTCTGAACAGATGTGTTGTCAAAGCAGGAGCCAAAGTGGAGGAGTCACGTGATGGAGTAGTGGCCGGACAGTGAACTCCAGCCCTCTCCAGAAAAGTCGGGAAAAACAAAGGAAAACACAAAGGCACAGAAATAAAAGTGAAAAAAAAGTGAGTATATAGGTGGAAAGAAGATGGCGACAAAAAAAGAAAAATCGAAAGCAACGGTAAGAAGAGAGGAAGAGAAGACAACGGAGGAAAAAGGTGAAGGCCTTACCTGTTCGAAGAGGCACGCTGTGGAGAGAGAAACCCGCTCCCTCAGGTCGGTAGATAATGGACTACAAAAATGGCTCGCTGAGCCGAGTAAAAGTGCGCAACCGCGCATGCGCGAGGAGTCGCGCATGCACGATGCGCATGAAAAAAAACACACCGACGGGAGGGGGGACCAGCTGGGGAGTCGATCTCCACAGCCGGCAACGACAGCTGCAGAACACCCGCAGCAAGAAGAGAACACAGAAGACAATGGAAACAAGAAAGAAGAGAAGAAAAGGGCAACAAAGAAACAACAGATGGCCAACCCAGAGGAAGAAGAAGAGGAAGAGGAAGAGTCCAGTGAAATAGAAGAAGAAGAGAAAGGCAAGATAAAGGAGGTACTTTCTCTTATTAAAGGATACATGGAGTCATTTAAAGAATGGCAAACACAGGAATTTAATGATTTAAGAAAAAAGAATAAACAACACAGAAGAGAAAATGAATAAAATAGATATGACCTTAACAGAAATGGGAAAGAAAATGGACAAGATGGAAGAGTGGGCAGTAGCAGCAGAAATGGAGGTAGAAGACTTAAAAAAGAAATTGGAGGAATCTAATAAAAAAGCGATAGAGACACAAGAACTGTTAGCTCAAAAAATAGATATAATGGAAAATTATAACAGAAGAAATAATATAAAGATAGTGGGCCTTAAGGAAGATGAAGAAGGCAAGAATATGAGGAAGTTTATAAAAGATTGGATCCCTAAGACCCTAGGATGTCCAGAACTACAGCAAGAAATGGAAATAGAAAGGGCACATAGAGCATTGGCCTCTAAACCACAACCACAACAAAAACCAAGATCTATTGTAGTAAAATTCCTAAGATATACTATAAGAGAAAAGGTACTGGAGAAGACAATGGAAAAAGTAAGAGAGGGCAACAAACCACTGGAGTATAAAGGGCAAAAAATCTTCATTTATCCAGATATAAATTTTGAACTCCTAAAGAAGAGAAAAGAGTTCAATACAGCAAAGGCGATTTTATGGAAGAAAGGGTATAAATTTATACTAAAGCATCCAGCGGTATTGAAAATATTTATTCCAGGACAACAAAACAGACTATTCTCGGACCCAGAAGAAGCACGAAAATTTGCAGAACAATTACAAAAATAGACTGAGGGATGAAGACGGGTAATGAGAGTAAAAATGATCACGATTGATATGTATGTGGGTAAAGAGGTATAAAAGTGAATAGATAAAATGTGCATACGTGAAGGTATCTGTACTTGGAGGAAAATATAGATAGTATAGACAAGAATGAATAAGGGAAGGTAATGGAATAGAGAGAATAAGGAGGGAATTAAAAGAGTGACCTTTGTAACACATGAAAAGTGAAATCTTTTCTGGGGAGGGCTGGGTGGGGAGAAATAGCGGTCACTGCAAAATCAGTTGACGCTTGCGAGTGAATTCGCAAACCCAAATGGAGAGGGGAGATGTGGTTGTCCGACAAGGGATAAAGGACAACTCAGGAGGGGAAGGGGAGATTGGGGATAAAGAAGATATAAATAGGAGAATAAGGAAAATGTTGGATGTTGTAGGAATGTTGTCTTATAAAGAGTTGAAAATAAGAAAACAGTAATGATGGAAAAACAGAAGGAGAAGATAAACAAAGTATAAAATGGCTACGCTGAACTATATGACTTTAAATATTAATGGAATACATAACCAAATTAAAAGGAAGAAACTACTAAATTTACTGAAAAAGGAAAAAATTGATATAGCATTTGTCCAAGAAACACACTTAACTGAATTGGAGCACAAGAAATTAAAGAGAGATTGGGTAGGACATGTAACAGCAGCATCATATAATTCAAAAGCAAGAGGAGTGGCTATATTAATTAGTAAAAATGTGCCATTTAAAATAGAAGAGGAAATAATAGATCCAGCAGGGAGATATGTTATGATAAAATGTCAGATATATTCGGAGTTTTGGAATCTACTTAATGTATATTCACCTAACGAAGAAGATCAAAAGTTTATGCAAGATATCTTTTTGAAGGTAGCTAATACGCAAGGGAACATACTAATAGGAGGGGATTTCAACCTGAATTTGGATCCAAATATGGATAAAACGGGGAAAAAAATTAACAGGAAGAACAAAATAACCAAATTTATAATTAAATCAATGCAAGAAATGAAACTTTTGGATATATGGAGGAAACAAAACCCAAAAGAAAAGGAATACTCATACTACTCGGCTAGACATAAAACATACTCAAGAATAGACCTATTTTTGTTATCGGCTAGTATGCAGGATAGAGTAAGAAAAACAGAATATAAAGCGAGAATACTATCGGACCATTCACCCTTAATATTGACAGTAAAGCTAGAGGACATCCCTCCAAGAATGTATAGATGGAGATTAAACCCCATGCTACTTAAAAGACAGGATTTTAGAGAATTTATTGAAAAACAATTAAAAATGTATTTTGAAGTAAATACGGAATCAGTGGAAGATAAGTTTATACTATGGGACGCAATGAAAGCATTCATTAGAGGGCAAATAATAAGCTATGTAACCAAGATGAAGAAGGACTATAATCAGGAAACAGAGCAGTTGGAAAGGGAAATAGTAAACATAGAAAAAAAATTAGCAATGAAGGAAGATACAACTAAAAGAAGAGAATTGGCGGATAAAAAAATAAAATATGAAACATTACAAACATATAAGGTAGAGAAGAATATAATGAAGACAAAACAGAAATATTATGAACTAGGGGAAAAAACACACAAAATCCTAGCATGGCAGCTTAAGACAGAACAAGCTCAGAAAATGGTATTGGCATCAAGGAAAAAAGACAAACAAATCACATATAATCCAAAAGAAATTAAGGAAAACTTTAGAGAATTCTATGAACAATTATACCGAACTGAAAACGAAGGGAAAGAAGGGAAATAGAGGAATTTTTGACTAAAATTGAACTACCAAAACTACAAATAGAGGAACAAAATAAATTAACAGAACCATTTGGAATAGTAGAAATACAAGAGATAATAAAAAAATTACCAAATAATAAGACACCAGGAGAGGATGGATTTCCAATAGAATTCTACAAAACATTTAAAGACTTATTAATACCGCCCCTCCTGGATGTAATCAACCAGATTGATGAAACACAAAGCTTACCAGATTCATGTAAAACAGCAATAATTACAGTAATACTAAAACAAGGGAAAGATCCACTCTTACCAGCATCATATAGACCAATATCTTTGCTAAACACAGACTATAAGATAATAGCTAAACTATTAGCAAACAGATTAGCAGAACAGGTACCGAAAATGGTAAATTTAGACCAAACTGGATTTATCAAAAAAAGACGCACAACAGACAATATTTGTAAATTTATTAACTTAATTCATGCAGTAGAAGGAAATAAAGCACCTGCAGTTGCAGTTGCTTTAGACGCAGAGAAGGCCTTTGACAGAGTAGAATGGAATTATTTGTTCAAAGTATTGCAAAAATTCAGTTTACCGGAGAAGTATATTAATTGGATTAAAGCATTATATAAGGGACCGTTAGTGAAAGTGACAGTAAATGGACATGTATCAAAGCAATTTAACTTAAGCAGGTCAATGCGGCAGGGATGCCCACTATCACCTTTATTGTTTGCGCTAGCTATAGAACCACTAGCAGAATTGATAAGAATAGATAATAATATAAAAGGAATAAAAATAAAAGACAGGGAATATAAAATCAGTCTATTTGCGGATGATGTTATAGTGTACTTAACAGAACCAGAACTATCAATAAAAGAATTATATAAGAAATTGAAGGAATATGGAGAAGTGTCGGGTTACAAGATAAACGTAAATAAGAGTGAAGCAATGCCTATGAATAATGCGGATTTCTCAAAATTTAAGAAGGAATCTCCATTCAGATGGCAAATGCAGTACAAATAAACAAAAATCTAGGCCAATTATATAAACTCAATTATAATCCACTAATGAAAAAATTACAGGACGATTTAGAGCACTGGAAAGATCTACCACTAACACTGATAGGAAGGATAAACTGTATTAAAATGAACATTTTTCCAAGGATATTATACTTATTTCAGGCACTGCCAATACAACTGACAGAAAAATTCTTCAAAGAGTTAAAGAAAATAATAAGGAAATTTTTATGGAGAGGGGGGAAACCGAGGATAGCACTAGATAAATTAACAGAATGGTATAAACAAGGAGGCTTACAATTGCCAAACTTTAAAAATTATTATAGAGCCGCACAATTAAGATACCTATCAGATTTTTATCAAACAAGGGAAAAACCAGACTGGACGAGATTAGAATTAGATAAAATAGGGGAAAAGATACCTGAACACATATTTATATAAATGGGACGAAAAATTGGTACAACATAGAACTTCTCCAGTATTAGATCATCTCCTCAATATTTGGAAGAAGATCCATGTAGAAAGAAATAAAACAAATTATCAATTACCAAAACTAATATTGACGCAAAATAAGCTACTCCCTTTTACAATAGACAACCTTTCCTTTAGAGAATGGGAAAAAAAAGGGATTAAAAGAATAGAAAATTGTTCATCAGGAAGTAGATTCTTATCCTTTGAACAAATGAGAGATAAGTACAATATAACTGGAGATACAGCGCTGGCATATTACCAACTGAGATCCTACTTGAAGGATAAATTAGGAAGCAATTTGAGTTTACCAGAGGGAAGTAACCTTGAATATGTGATTACAGATATTGTTAATCAAAAGATTTATAACAAATATGTATATTAAACTGCAAGAAAAGGAGAATGAGGAAACAAATGGTAAAACTAAACAAAAATGGGAACAAGATTTAAATATAAAGATAAAAAAGGAAACATGGGAGAAATTATGTTCTGGAACGATGAGAAATACAATAAATACGAGGCTACGTATGATACAATATAATTGGTTACACAGACTATACATTACACCGCAAAAGTTAAATAAATGGGACCCAACAGTATCTGATAGATGTTTTCGATGTAAAAAAGAAATGGGAACAACAATTCATGCAATCTGGACATGTGAGAGAGTAGAAAAATTTTGGGATGATCTCAATCAGATATTAAATAAAATAACAGAAAACAATATACCAAAGAATCCAGAGATCTTTCTCCTAAGTAACATAAAAACCAAAGAATTTGGAATTGATTTGGAGGATGCACAAAAAAGATTTGTTAAGATAGCCCTAGCCGTAGCAAAAAAATGTATTATGTCAACCTGGAAATTGGAAGATAATTTGAAAATACAACTATGGTATATAGAAATGAATAAATGTATTCCATTAGAAAAAATAACATATAGTTTAAGAAATAATATTGAAATATTCGAACAAGTATGGGAGCCTTACATTAAATACAATAGCGAAAACCTACCGGGGACAAACATTACCTAAGTTGATGGAAGGAGAAGGAAAGAAAAGAATGGACTCTGTAGAATTTCTGGTGTATTTTTGTTGAATGACAACATTGTCTGACTGAATTAATGCAACCTCGATTGTTTCCCTAAAATGGATGAGGGGGGGGTGGGGGGGGTGGCTTGGGAGGAGGGAGGGGGGGGAGAAAAAGTCACTGTAAATATGTGAAAAAGAATAAGTGTATATCATGGCTAATGTGATTTATGGTGTGAAAAATAAAAAATTTATAAAAAAAAAAGCAAGAGCCAAAGCCACGGGGAACTTTTTGAGTTAAAAGAAACCTAACTGAATCTGGTTCCCAGTAATGGATTCACAGGCTGGGGCATGCATTGGCAATTCATTTTTAAAAACAAGGCAGCCTTACCTGTCTAACAGGATCTTGCTTCTACATCAGTGTTTTATACCATCACGGGCCACAAATGCACAGTGAACATAACAGAACTGGGATCAAGACTTGTGCTGCACATTGTTAGATTTCACTGCACTTCGGCTGACTTTCAGAATCAGATTCGGAATCAGAGTTTATTGTCATGAACAAGTCGTGAAATTCAGTTTTTCCATATATTACTGCAAGGAAGAATAGACCTGAAAGGAAAGATTTTGAAAGGAAAATTGTGAAGATTGTGAAGTCGGCAGTAAGTCCAAAATTGTACTTTACATAGAGTTTTCCAAAGAAATTATTCACATAAAATTTATGCTAATGTTAGAATTTTTCAGGCTTAAGCTTTGTTTATCCCATCTTTGGAGCAGTCTTTTTAACCAATGCAGTGCCTCGACTTGTGAACCTGGATTCCATTCCGTTAGAAGTGTCTGATTAAGCTAATTTTTTTAAAACCACATGCATCAAGGACAAAGGCTTCAAACAAAATTGTAATATTCCTTGGAGCTGAAATACACCTTGCATCCTGTACATATAAATCTTCCAAGTTTAAAACGCTATTTAAAATACTTTATTCGTAAGTTATGTTTTAGGCCCAGGACAAAAATACTATGTGAAGGTCACATGTTTTGGATTTTATTTTGCTGTCATTGAGAATGAATTATGTAGAACATCAGACAGCAGGATGAATTTGAATTCAAAAGACAATACTGCATTCAAAGGCCAATTGGTAACCTATTAAAATAACAAATGATGTTGCAGAGCAGGTGAATAAGTATAATTTAAAACAAATATAGCGTCTTCATTGTTGGGGTCTTTCATGGCTTGGTTCAGCATCATGCTGAAGAAGATTGAAAAGAGGGTTAGTGCGAGAACACAGCCTTGCTTCACGCCATTGTTAATGGAGAAGGGTTCAGAGAGCTCATTGCTGTATCTGACCCGACCTTGTTGGTTTTCGTGCAGTTGGATAATCATGTTGAGGAACTTTGGGGGGCAACCGATGCGCTCTAGTATTTGCCAAAGCCCTTTCCTGCTCACGGTGTCGAAGGCTTTGGTGAGGTCAACAAAGGTGATGTAGAGTCCTTTGTTTTGTTCTCTGTACTTTTCTTGGAGCTGTCTGAGGGCAAAGACCATGTCAGTGGTTCCTCTGTTTGCGCGAAAGCTGCACTGTGATTCTGGGAGAATATTCTCGGCGACACTAGGTATTATTCTATTTAGTAGAATCCTAGCGAAGATTTTGCCTGCAATGGAGAGCAACGTGAGACGCTGTTTACATCCGGTACCGCACGGATGGCAGTCTCTTCAATCTGAGGCGCCTGCAAGCTCACACCAAGACACAAGAGAAACTTGTCCGTGAACTACTCTTTGCAGACGATGCCACTTTAGTTGCCCATTCAGAGCCAACTCTTCAGCGCTTGACGTCCTGCTTTGCGGAAACTGCCAAAATGTTTGGCCTGGAAGTCAGCCTGAAGAAAACTGAGGTCCTCCATCAGCCAGCTCCCCACCATGACTACCAGCCCCCCCACATCTCCATCGGGCACACAAAACTCAAAACGGTCAACCAGTTTACCTATCTCGGCTGCACCATTTCATCAGATGCAAGGATCGACAATGAGACAGACAACAGACTCGTCAAGGCAAATAGCGCCTTTGGAAGACTACACAAAAGAGTCTGGAAAAACAACCAATTGAAAAACCTCACAAAGATAAGCGTATACAGAGCCGTTGTCATACCCACACTCCTGTTCGGCTCCGAATCATGGGTCCTCTACCGGCACCACCTACGGCTCCTAGAACGCTTCCACCAGCGTTGTCTCCGCTCCATCCTCAACATCCATTGGAGCGCTTACACCCCTAACGTCGAAGTACTCGAGATGGCAGAGGTCGACAGCATCGAGTCCACGCTGCTGAAGATCCAGCTGCGCTGGATGGGTCACGTCTCCAGAATGGAGGACCATCGCCTTCCAAAGATCGTGTTATATGGCGAGCTCTCCACTGGCCACCGTGACAGAGGTGCACCAAAGAAAAGGTACAAGGACTGCCTAAAGAAATCTCTTGGTGCCTGCCACATTGACCACCGCCAGTGGGCTGATAACGCCTCAAACCGTGCATCTTGGCGCCTCACAGTTTGGCGGGCAGCAACCTCCTTTGAAGAAGACCGCAGAGCCCACCTCACTGACAAAAGGCAAAGGAGGAAAAACCCAACACCCAACCCCAACCAACCAATTTTCCCTTGCAACCGCTGCAATCGTGTCTGCCTGTCCCGCATCGGACTTGTCAGCCACAAACGAGCCTGCAGCTGACGTGGACTTTTTACCTCCTCCATAAATCTTCGTCCACGAAGCCAAGCCAAAGAAAGAAAACAAATATGCACATTATTCATTATGTGAGAAGTATGCTGGTTACTTGACAAGGAGTCCTCTTTACCATTTAGTCAATAAACTTATTTTTTCTTTTCGGAATCAGAATTTATTGTCATGAACAACATATCACAAAATTCTTTGTTTTGCAGAAGCATTACAATGCAAAAGAAATAAATAGTGCATGAAAAGTCAAGGTAAGGCAGTGTCCATGGTTAATTGATCATTCAAGAATCTGATGGTAGCAGGGAAGAAGCCATCCTTATGCTGTTGAGTGATCATCTTAAGGCTCATCCTGTACCTTTTTCCTGATTAGTAGCAGAGTGAAGAGGGCGTGGCCTGGGTGGTGGGGGTCCTTGAGGATAGAGGCTGCTTTTTTAAGACTCCACGATGGAGTCCACGATGGACACAAAAGTTGTCCTCGATGGAGTGAAGTCTGGTGTCCGTGATGTCGAAGGCCAAGTTAACAACCCTCTAGAGTTTTTTCCTGCCCTGAGCATTGGCATCTCCATACCAAGCAGTGATTCAACCAGACAGAATGCTCTCCATGAATTTTGTGGAAATTTTGAGAGTCTGGTGATGTGTCAAATCTCCTCAAACTCCTCATTAAGTATAGCCACTGGCAAACCTTCTTCCTAATTGCATCGACATGGAGGCCCCAGGACAGATCCTCAAAGATGTTAACACCCAGGAATTTGAAGTTCTTGACCCTTTCCACTGCTGACCCCTGAATGAGGACTGGGTCGTGTTCTCTTGATTTCCCCCTGAAGTCCACAACCAGCTCCTTGGTTTTGCTAATGAGTGCAAGATTGTTATTATGACAGCACTCAACGAGCTGATCTATTTCCCTCCTGTAGTTTTCCTAAATGCAGTCTGTGATCCTGCCAAAGACCATGGTCTCTTTTTGACAGATTTGTAGATAGCATAGGAATTGTGCCTGGTATGGATGTATAGTGAGTCGAGCAGTAGGCTAAGCACGCAACCTTGGGATGCACCTGTGTTGATGGTCATTGAGGAGATGTTGTTTCAAGTTAGTACTGACTGTGGTCTTCCAATGAGGAAGTCAAGGATCCAGTTGCAGAGGGGGTGCTGAGGCCCATGTTTTGGAGCTTGTTGACCAGCACTGAGGGAATGATGGCATTGAAGACTGAGCTGTAGTCAATGAAGAGCAGACTGATGTAGGTGTTGCTGTTGTCTAGATGATAGGGAGCTGAGTAGAGAGCCTGCTGTGGGAGGGTTTGTGATGGTAGGCAAATTGCAATGGATCCAAGTCTTTACATAGCTACGTGTTAATTTTGGTCATGGCCAACCAACCTCTCAAACCATGTCATCACTGTAGCTGTGAGGTGCTACTGGACGATAGTTATCGAGGCAGCTCACTTTACACTTCTTGGGTACCGTACCGGGATGATTGATGGCCTTTTGAAGAAGGATATACTGTCCAACAGGCACAAATGATCAGTGATAAAAGTTTTCAAATTGGTCCCCTGTATTTCTTTTTTTCCCTCCCTTAGTATTTCTTTGTATTACTTACTTTTAACCATATAACCACTTACAGCACAGAACAGGCCAGTTCGGCCCTACTAGTCCATGCCATAACAAATCCCCACCCTCCTAGTCCCACTGACCAGCACCCAGTCCATACCCCTCCCGTCCTCTCCTATCCATGTAACTATCCAGTCTTTCCTTAAATGTCACCAATGATCCCACCTCAACCACGTCTGTTGGAAGCTCATTCCACATCCCTACCACCCTTTGTGTAAAGAAATTTCCCCTCATGTTCCCCTTATAATTTTCCCCCTTCAATCTTAAACCATGCTCTCTAGTTTGAATCTCCCCCACTCTTAATTGAAAAAGCCTATCCACGTTTACTCTGTCTGTCCCTTTTAAAATCTTAAACACCTCTATCAAGTCCCCTCTCAATCTTCTACACTCCAGAGAAAAAAGCCCCAGTCGGCACAACCTTTCACTGTAACTCAAACTTTGAAATCCTGTCAACATTCTCGTGAACCTTCTCTGCACTCTCTCTATTTTGTTTATAGCTTTCCTATAATTTGGTGACCAAAACTGTACACAGTATTCCAAATTTGGCCTCACCAATGCCTTGTACAATTTCATCATAACCTCCCTACTCTTGAATTCAATACTCCGATTTATGAAGGCCAACATTCCAAATGCCTTCTTCACCACACCATCTACCTGAGTATCAGCCTTGAGGGTACTATTTACCAAAACTCCTAAATCCCTTTGTTGCTCTGCACATCTCAATAGCCTACCATTTAATGCATATGACCTATTTAGATTTGCCTTTCCAAAATGTAACACCTCACATTTATCTGTATTAAATTCCATCAGCCATTTCTCAGCCCACACCTCCAGCCTTCCTAAATCACCTTTTAATCTACGGTAATCTTCCTCACTGTCCACAACACCACCAATCTTTGTATCATCCACAAACCTGCTTATCCAAATCTCCACCCTACTTCCAGATCGTTAATATATATAACAAACAATAGTGGACCCAGGACCCATCCCTGAGGAACTCCACTGGTCACTGGCCTCCAATTGGACAAACAATTTTCAACCACTACTCTCTGACACCTCCCATCCAACCATTGCTGAATAACCTTTTGATATTTTCAGATCAGAAGTTTGAGAAACTCTAAAATGTTGTGAGACAAGATTTATTAGCATGGTTCATTACAGGACACAATCTGTTCTTTTTTATTGGTAGCAATTTTCAAACTCCTTCTATAGTCACCTTTTCCTTGTGAATCATACAGTGCCTATTATGCAGATGTCCATTGGAGGGAGCTCAATTGTACACACTGCTGCATCCTAGAAGGATGGACCATTGAAATTTATTTCATATCCCCCCCCCCCCACCTTGTCCATCCCAGTCAAAATTGACCAGACAAAAAGATCAGTATTAAAAGTTAACACTAACTCTTGTTCCATTGATGTCTTGCATACCAGAAAGGGCATTCGTGAAGTAACATTATGCACATGCACAAATTGGGGGCACCATTTGTTCATACATACAAGTTGACCGTAAATAGGATGTTCGTAGCTCGGGGACTCCCTGTATACAGGTCTTATTTATAAATGGCAAAATAATGCAGCGTCAAAAATGCTAAGGAGCATTAAGCTGCATGCGTGTAATTTATAACATATTAGATGCAGAATGTATTTGATTACTGCTATCTTTAAGGAACCAAAGCATGAATTATGTAATGACCACAGAAGCAGAAGATGATTTGCTTTATACATTAGTTGATTATGGGACCACACGGAAATGGGAGAAGAGGGTGAATCCTCTAAAGCAGTGGTTCTGAACCTTTTTTTGTTCCACACACATACAACCTTAAGTATTCCCTATGCCATTGGTGCTCAGTGATTAGTAAGGGATTTCTTAAGGTGGCATGGAAAGAAAAAGTTTGAAAACCACTGTTTTAATCATATCTCGTTGACTCGTTATGTGCACAGTTTCAGAACTCCAAAGGAAATGGGCCAATGACAATTTTTCTCCAGCAACATATTTCAGTAACAATTGGGTCTAGAGCAGTAATTCTCAACCTTCCCTTCCCACTCATAGTCCACCTTAAGCAATCCTTTACTAGTCACAGAGCACCGATGGCATAGGGATGACTTAAAGTGGGATGTGAGTGGGAAGAAAAGGGTTGAGAACCACTGATGTAAAGCCACCTCCCCACAGTAAAACATCAAATTGATTTCTAAATATGTTGCACAACCGTAACAAGAGTTCATCACTTGGTTTGAAAAAAATTCTTGATATCAGTTTTGAAGTTACCCCTTACTAAGTTGAACCCAGACCTCTTTCTTCTGTTCTCACGTTATTAAAAGAAATACTGAAAATCGACTGTTCTCATACCACTTCGACAAGATCAGCTCACCTCTGTCTCCTTACGAACATTTCCTCATGACTTGTGCCTAGAAATAACATTAGTTTTAGTGATGTGCAGTGAACTGAGATTCACTGGTGGTGTGTTGGATTGGTGGCTGGCTCTGCCCCTATCTACCCATATATAACCTTGGTTTCCAACCTAAACCCTGAGCCCTTCTGAAGACCACTGTAATACTCTACCCTCCGTTATAATCACGGTGTATATTCTCCTTCCAATCGTGAGAGCTACATGATGTTAGGAGGTGAGTTCAGTGAGCTGGTGGAGGAACTCAGCAGACCAGGCGGCATCCAGCATTTTAGGCTGGGATATCAAGTACTGGTGTGTTCGTCTCCATTTGAAGTTGATAGGAATTTTAGCATGTTAACAGGTCCTTCTGCCCACAAGGCCATGACCCACAAAATATACCAATTAACCTACAATCTCAAATGTTTTGAAGGATGGGAGGAAACTGGAGCACCCAGAGGAAACCTAGACAGATACAGGGAGATGATATCAACTCATTACAGACAGCACTGGATTTGAACGTGGACTGTTCTGAACAGAACGAGTCAGACAATGATTTGGATGTGTTGGTTGGTTATTTACTCAGGCATGATATATTCCTGGTAGAGATTGGACATCGCAGTGAAAGTGAGGCAGTCAAGTCCAGGGAACTGGAAGTTTTTGAAGTGATGGAGGGCATGTGAGGCATCGCAGATGTAGGTAGGAAGGGACTGGGCCGAATGGCGCAACATGGAGTTGAGATAACTGGGCCAGGTTTAAAATTTTCAGACACTATCAACAAATGGTTTTGTGGATCTTGGGTAGAGATGGAACCGGGCAGTGTGGGGTTGGGGAAATAATGAAGTTGGAGGTTATGGGAGGGAGTTGACTAAAAGGGATGAGGTCAGTGATGGTGTGTGAGATGGTGGCTTGATGTTTCATGGTGGGGTGCGGTTCAAGGGGTCAGTAAGAGGAGAGCTGTTGCCTGGCATCGGCAAGGTAGAGCGCAGTGCCCCTGTCCGCAACAGAACCATCTTTGACTACAGGTTTGATAGTGAGGTGGGCATTGGTGCTGAGAGAGTCGAGGACAGAGGAGTAAGTGCTGGAGTTGAGATGGTTTGATGTCTTGATGGCAGGTGGAATCTGGAGTGGGCAAAACGTGAGAATGGGGAGCCCAAGGGAAGCAAGAAGGCTTAAGGTGGGAGAAGTGGTCTTCAGTGTGGGGATGGTGGTGGGGGGGGTGGGGGGGGGTGGTGGTGAGGGTGGTGGAGAATCCTGGTTGAAGAATCTCATTTTGAACAGGATCCTTCCCTTCTTTTATTTTGAATGTACTTTCACTGATAAGAAGCACCCAGATAATGCTTAAGTGCTCTCCAATCCCTCCATTTTCTTCCAAAATTCTAAGATCAATCAGTCCCCAGTGAATGTTTTGAATTTTAAACGTGTCTATTTCCTGCGGCTTAAAAGCTCTTTCTTCGTCTTTGATTATCACTGACAGACAAGATGATACTGCTGAAGTTCCGTCCCCTGTGAATACATAGAGGAAATAATCTTGTAGAAATATTAATTATCTTGTGGCTCTAATTGCTTTTATTCTCATTTTTATCTCTTTGCTGTCCTACCACTGAATTTATCTTGGATCAGCAATGGCGACACTCATTTCGATTGCTTTCTCTTTGTTCATTGGATCCACCCATTAGCACATTTTTGCCTACATTTGTCTCCGTAAACTCTGCCCCTTTTCCCCGAAAGAATTTATGCAGATTCTTTTTTCTCTTCCAATCAGTTTTACCTCCGAACTGCTGTGCTTATTGGTAATTCGCTTGAGTTTATTTAGCCAGTTGTTTCAATTTTATAATGAGAGGCATGAAGAGTTTCCACCTAGTCCATTTTCATATTTCTTCCACCCATATTGGAGAGAACAATTAATAGTTCCTTGATGTTCCTATCTATTGCAACTGCAAAAAGCTTTCATTTGCACGGAGCTTTTCAATGTGTGGATGTATCAGAGCCCAATGGGTGACCAAAACTCAAGAGCCAAATCAGCCTTAAAATAATGCTTAGCATCGGAATCAGGATTTATTGTCATGAACAAGTCATGAAATTCACTGTTTTGCAGCAGCGTCACAGAGCAAACGTACATATTATAACCATCATACAACATTACTATAAAAAAAAACAATAGTGCACAAAAAGTCAGGCAGTGTCTTTGGTTCATTGATTATTCAAGAATCTGATGGCAGTGGTGTAGAAGCTGTCCTTGTGCTGTATTAGAATGGTGAAGTAATTTTAAAAAAAGCTCCACTTGGCAGGAACACAGTGACTGAACTAATGATTCACCCTGCTGATCAATTAAAAATGGGGACTATGTCGGGGTATATGGTGGGAAGTATTCATGAAATTAAAAAGGTAAAGGTTCCATCATTGTAACTTAATACTACATTTAGAATGTAACATGCATGAAATTCATTAACTTGGTCTACCGTAAGGAGATGATACTGTTAGAAATTGAAGTACCTTTAAAGAAATTGCTCGAGACAAAAATTGAGAACAAAGAACATTTATTACAACAACAATGCTTCCCCTTACCCTGGGAATACACACACATACTGGGGCTCACCCAACATTTATACAGTCAATTTCAGTATCAGAGTGCCCTCCCCCTTACATTCTTCTGCCCCCTGGATGGGTTTGGCATAGGCAATCCTTCCTGCCTACGTGCAGTTTCAGTACACTTGGAGGACCAGGGGGTATCCTGTGGGTGTCCCATCATGTCATTGTCCTTATTCACACCTTCCTGATTCTCGGGGCTACAGTCTCTTGGTATGCAGAGTTAACTCATCCTATCTTGGGTTGGTTAATTTAATATGTATAAATCTGTGTAAGGTTAGCTAATTAGATATGTAGGACTTGGTACTTCTATCTAGGGCTAAGAGACCCTTATCTGATCCAGACTACCTCAACTTCCTACATTCTATTGTACCTTACCATTCCTTTTCTTAGTCTTATGGTGGTTCTTGTCACAAAGAAGATTCTTATGTTAATCGTGCTGACTCTGCTTTCCTGCATCCTAATCCCCAAGCTCATCCTGTTTGTACTGGTTACAGCCATTAACTGATGAATTTTAGTTTCTTCCATGTTCATAATTTTAGATCAATTTTCTCATCTCTCACAATCTTCACTTTTCTTTTAGATCAGTAATACTGATCTTTCAAGTGTAAGGTGTTGTTTTACCCAGCTGGTCAATAACCGAATTGTAATACCTGTGTAAAGTCTTTAGGTAGGGGAGCACCATGAAGGTCAGAGTAGCGAGTCCAGCTGCTTATTAGGGTTGCGAGTATCAGGCTCCAGTTCTCAGTAAAGAGTCTAGTCCATCCCACATCAGTCCGAAGTTGCCACGTCTGAACATGGGCATGGGCAGATTCACGTTGAAATCTTGAAGCAGTGTCTTTAACCGCCCAACTTTTGTAAGCTTTTTCCTGACGAAGTCTGTGAGAGACGCTGCCTTCAGCAGCGAACAAGTAGCAGTAGTCAAGCGGTTCCGTTGAATTGTGGCTAGTATCTGATGTCCTCTTCTGCCCCGAACCCTAGGGCCACCGATCTCCGAAGGCTGTCTGGAGTCTGATATTGAGGTGCCAAGCAGCTCATGTTGTTGGTAACTGGTGCTCCCCTTCACGGGGTGATGAAAAGAGACCAAGCTGGGGAGGGATTGTTTCTCGTGATTTAATTGTGTTTTGCAGCTTGCCTGTGAGTCTCTCCCTGTGTGTGAAATGTACATTGATTAATCACTATGTAGGCTGTTAACTGACTATCGCTACTGTGTTCCCCCTGGTCTGTATTAAAAATGCCCTAAATCTATGCCCTGTCTACACTGTAAAGTCGCCCAATTGTAACCTCTGCTGCCCCTATTCCAGGAGGACTTAAAACATAGCGAGTACTGAAGTGACATATACAGTTAACAAACAATACCCCAATAAATGAATAAACAGTTAAAAAATAAACAGTTAAAAAATACAACAATAAATGTATAAACAGTTAAAAAATACAACAATAAATGTAACATTACGGCACTTTGTCATGGCGCAGTGTAAGTTTCAGGTCTGAAGGATGAGGAACTGCACGCCAGGTTGAGGGTTGAGTCTGTGTGTCGTGATGTTGTGGTTCAGAAGCTGGTTTGATTCTTTGAATGTGGGTCCAGCCTTTCTCTCTTGTTCTTACTGCGGTGTCTGTAATTAAAAGTACACAGAAGGGACCATCCCAGGCAGATTTTAGTTGATCCTCTTGCCATGCTTTTACATAAACCCAATCACCAGGTTTAATAGAATGTATAGGAAAGTCTAAGGGTGGTGTTTGGGCTAATAGTCCCTTTTGTTTCAAATCGTGGATGGAAGTAGAAAGCCCTCGTAAAAATTTTGAAATGTATTGGTCATTAGCCTCAGGAATGGGAGAATCAGTGTGGAACCCCATAAATGGGAGCCCAAACATCATCTCGTACGGTGAGACTGCAAGATCTTTACGAGGGGCTGTCGAATTCTAATCAGGGCTAATGGTAACGATTTAATCCAGGAAAGACCAGTCTCTTCATGAAGTCGGGTGAGTTGAAGTTTCAATGTTTGATTCATACGTTCGACTCGACCCGAACTTTGGGGATGCCATGGGGTATGTAGTTGCCAGTCTATTCCTAGGTTCTTGCAGACACCCTGGAGAATCTGAGAGGTGAAATGCGTACCTCGATCTGAATCAATGGTCTGCATCATACCGTATCGTGGAATGACACATTCAATGAGTATTCTGATGACAGGGCTGGCACGATTATTCGGGGTAGGAAAAGCTTCTACCCATCGTGTAAAATGATCGACCAGGACAAGGAGAAATTTGTAAATACCAATCTTAGGAAGTTCAGTGAAGTCTATTTGTATGCGCTGGAACGGGCGAACGGCAATGTCGCGACCGCCAGGTATTACTTGGCGCATTGATTTCTTATTAACCCTCTGACAGATGGGACAAGATCTAATAGCAAGTTTAGTAATTTTGTATATGCCAGGGCAGTGAAAGAAACGTCCAAAGGTATCAACAAGGGACTGGGTTCCCCAGTGTGTTTGTTGATGTAACTGATCTATGACTTGGCGAGTTATGGCTTTGTTAAGGACTTGCCGTCCGTCTACTGTCCACTACAACCCGTCGGCAGTCTGGCAAAATCCCTTATCTTTCATTGAGACCTCCTCTTCCCGTGAAAAGATGGGGGTCTTTTTAATCTCTATCGGTGTGGGCAGTAGCTGGTGCATGTGAATCTTTTCTGGTAGTGCTGCCTGTTTGGCAGCTGCATCAGCCTGCCTGTTTCCTCTAGCTTCAGGACTGTTACCAGTCTGGTGTCCCCGCACATGTACAATGGAAATTTCGGACGGGAATGTTAAAGCCTCTAGGGATTGGGTAATTAACTGTTCATGGGCTAACTTCAGTCCTTTGCCAGTTATCATCCCTCTTTCTTTCCATATCTTACCGAAGGTATGGACTACACCAAAAGTATATTTAGAGTCAGTGTAGATAGTTCCTACCTTGTTCTCTCGTTCGTGGAGTGCTCTACAGAGGGCATATAGCTCACAGGATTGTGCTGACCAATGACCAGGGAGGCGACCGGCTTTGATCACCAGTTACTGTTTACCGTCCACTACACTATACCCACTATAGCGGGTTCCTGCAATACAACATGAAGAGCCGTCAATAAACAATCTTTCTCCTTCAGTTAAAGGGACATCGGTTAGGTCTTCCCTAATTTTGGTTTGTAAGTCGATAACCTCTGAGCACACATGTTCTAAATCGTTTGAGGATTGTCATTAGTTGGAGAGATGAGGAAGGCTGCTGGGTTGAGAGTTTTGGTTGTAAGTAAGGTCAAATCATTGCTGTCCATTAGGATGGTTTCATATTTTAAAATTCTCAAATCCGTGAGCCACCTTCCAGCCCGCTGTAAGAGAATATTGCGGACCGTATGAGGGGTATGAACTATCATAGGGGCGCCGAAAGTAATCTTTCGCCCTTCTTCAACCAAAATTGCAGTGGCTGCTATGGCTTGTATACATTCTGGCCAGCCGCGACAAACGGGGTCTAAAAGCTTTGACAGGAAAGCTACTGGTTGTCTATAGCCTGCCCTGCTTTGGGTGAGCACTCCGGTGGCTGCCCCAGCTTTGGTATTAGTGTATAAGTCAAAAGGTTTGTTTAGGTCGGGTAGAGCTAAAACTGGGGCACGCGTAAGGCACTGTTTAACAGAGTTAAAATTTTTGATCTCTTCATCCGTCCAGTCAAGGGGTTTGGTTCCTATACTGGGAATCTTATCATAAAGGAATTTGACCAGGTTAGAATAATTTTCCATCCAGATTCTACAGAATCCCACTAACCCAAGGAATTTCCTGAGTTCCTGGGCATTTTTGGGAGGGGGAATCTGTATAATACCAGTTATTCTCTCTGGGCTAATTTTCCTGGTTCCTTGACTCACTAGATGTCCTAAGTATTTGACCTCGGATTGCACAAATTGTAGTTTGGACTCGCTGAATCTCAGACCTTTCTTCTCTAAAAAATTTAAAAGTGCTACCGTAAAATCTTTAGCTAATTCATAAGTCCTCGCTGTAATCAGCAAGTCATCAACGTACTGTATGAGTTGGCAATTTTCTCTCCGAGGAGCTTCATCTAATACCTGTTCTAGGACCTGACCGAATAAATTGGGTGATTCTGTAAAGCCTTGTGGAAGGACAGTCCACCGGTATTGGTTTTTACGGCCAGTAAAGGGGTTCTCCCATTCAAAGGCAAACATGTCTCTGCTCTCTGCAGCTAATGGACAAGTCCAAATTGCATCCTTGAGATCAATGACACTAAACCATTGATTATGGGGGTCAATTTTACTCATGATGGTATAGGGGTTAGGTACAACCGGGTGACGGGCAAGAATGAATTTGTTAAGCTCCCTCAAGTCCTGTACTAGGCGGTAGGTGCCGTCTGTTTTTTGAACAGGTAAAATCGGGGTATTAAAGGGAGACATACAGGGTTCGAGTATGCCGTCCTGAATCACCTGGTCAATTACGGGCTGTAAACCTTTTCGGCCAGCCATCGGAATCGGGTACTGTTTCTGTCTAACAATTTGTTGAGTATCCTTTAAAGTGACTTGTAGTGGAGGAATGTCGAGGATTCCTCTATTGCCTTTTCCTGCCCATATTCTTGGATTTATAAGTTTTCGATCTTCCTCATTCAAAACATAGAATTGTACTCCAATGCCTGATTGTAAAGGTCGGGTACCGATAGCCAATTGGTCCTGTAAATCCCTTCCTAGCAAGCATACTCCGGCTTGGGGAAGTAATAGAAGATCTTCAATTATGATCTTATCTCCCATTTGAATTCTGACCTCTCGCAATACCGGGACTGGAAAGTCTCGTCCTCCCACCCCAGAAACTGTAACTGTCCCTTCTATTTTAACCCCCTGGGGTTGGTGTAGAATGCTAGATCGGGCGGCTCCAGAATCGACTAAAAATATCATCTTATCACTGTGGGGTCTTATGCATAAATTAACTAATGGTTCTCCGTGCAGCCCTACGGTGTGTATTGGCTGAGAACCGTGACCCCCCTATTCGTAATCAGCTTCCATCAGGGCATAGGAGCGTGTGTCCATTGCTCGCAGTGGGCATTCCTTTTTAAAGTGCCCTTCCTTTTTACAATGGAAACAGATAAGAGGTCCTGTTTCCCAATCTCTCCCAAAATTTCTAGGGGGCACACGTCGTCCCCAGAATCCTCCTCTACTCCTCCACCTGCTAGGGTCCCCACCTCCCCACCCGTGGCTCCCCTCACTGCGTACAGAAGTTGGCCAGTAATCCTTATCTTTTTCGTATGATCAGCTACTATTCCTTTGACTGTTTTTATTAAAATTTTAGCTTTCCCTTTTTGTTTATCTTCTGCCCTCTGGACAAATGCTCTCTGAGCAATCTGCAGTAGCTGGGTAATTCCTTGCTCGTGCCAATTTTCTGTCTTTTGTAGCTTTCTTCTGATGTCTGTGGCTGAGTTGGTAACAAAACCCGTTAGAACCAATTGTTCCCCTGCTGGAGATTCTATGTCGAGACCCACATATTGTTGAATTGCCATGCGCAATCTATTGAGAAATGCAGAGGGGGTCTCCTCGGGACCTTGGGGAACCTCAAAGGCTTTTTTGAAATTCTGTCCTTTGGGGACAGATTCTCTGATTCCTTTGATCAAATTAATCCTGTATTCTTCCATCAGTGTGCGGCCACCACTGGTATTTTTGTCCCAATTAGGTTTTGTGAGGGGGAATTTGACTTCTCCAGGGGTCGCCTCGTGCCCCCCTTGGTGTTCCTTATCCCAGACTCTAATGCCTGCCTGTCGGATCATTCCCTACTCATCTAAGGTAAACAGAGTCTTAAAGATGGATGTTAATTCCTCCCAAGTATACAGGTTTGGTCCCAAAAATTGGTCTAACTGTTCGACACATCCCTGGGGATCTTCTATCAGGGAGATTAATTCTTTCTTAAAATTACGTACTTCAGTGCTGGTCAGGGGCACATTTACGAACCCAAGACCTTCTCCCACGGGAACCTCCCGCAGGGGTCGCATCCAGCTGATTTCTGGTTTCTTAGATTTGTGTTCCTGTTCCCTGAGAAGTGAATCGCAAGGTTCTGCCCCTTCTTCCTGAGGGATCTCACGCTGTTCTGAATTACAATGTTCTATCTCTCCTGTCAACAGAGGTGGTAATCGAGCGCTTTGTGAGCAAGTCACCATACCACTCCGGTTCTCTTCTTTCTTCTCTAGTGGTGGGAGAGGAGGGGGAGGTGCAGAAGGGTAGGTCATAGGAGGGGAAGGAAAGATAGGAGCCGGCATAGGAGGAACATAAGGTGGAGGGAGGGAATGTAACACATCCCACCCCTGTGATTCAGGGACAAAAGGTTCCTCCTCTCTCTTATCCCTGAGTTCTTTCTCATTCAAAACCAGTTGTTCAATAGGTCCCTTGAGCCAGCAGGCTGCATATTCCCTGCTCTCAACATTGTCTCTCTGGTTTTGATAGAGCCAGATGTTCAAAGCTTGACACATCCATTCATCCTCGGATCCGAACTTTGGCCAATACACGGAGCTCCCTTTAACCGGGCATTTAACCCATTCAATACAACAATACCTCACCATTGTCAGTTTGTCTTTCCCACGGGTCCTTCCCGTGCCCCACTCAGATAACATCAACCCAAGCGGGCTGTACGTAGCTATCTGGTGTTCACATCCTGAACCAGGACTCTCTTCCTTGCTACTCATAATTCCCATACTGATAGGCAAGTAAACTTCCTCTTACCGAGTTCCAGTAGCAATGCTCTAGTGCACTTCCTCCCGTCGTTTGTTCTCAATGCCTCTTCTCGGATATCACTCGCTTCTTCAACTGACCAGCCACCCGTCGCCCGTGAGTCCAGCTGAATCAGCCGGGGTGCACGTACTCTCGTCGTCAGGGCACTGTCATTGGAGGAAGTGTGATCCCAGATGAGCCCCTATTTGTTAGAAATTGAAGTACCTTTAAAGAAATTGCTCGAGACAAAAATTGAGAACAAAGAACATTTATTACAACAACAATGCAAAGTTGGGTGCTTCCCCTTACCCTGGTTGGCTCACCCAACATTTATACAGTCAATTTCAATATCAGAGTGCCCTCCCCCTTACATTCTTCTGCCCCCTGGATGGGTTTGGCATAGGCAATCCTTCCTGCCTACGTGCAGTTTCAGTACACTTGGAGGACCAGGGGGTATCCTGTGGGTGTCCCATCATGTCATTGTCCTTATTCACACCTTCCTGATTCTCGGGGCTACAGTCTCTTGGTATGCAGAGTTAACTCATCCTATCTTGGGTTGGTTAATTTAATATGTATAAATCTGTGTAAGGTTAGCTAATTAGATATGTAGGACTTGGTACTTCTATCTAGGGCTAAGAGACCCTTATCTGATCCAGACTACCTCAACTTCCTACATTCTATTGTACCTTACCATTCCTTTTCTTAGTCTTATGGTGGTTCTTGTCACAAAGAAGATTCTTATGTTAATCGTGCTGACTCTGCTTTCCTGCATCCTAATCCCCAAGCTCATCCTGTTTGTACTGGTTACAGCCATTAACTGATGAATTTTAGTTTCTTCCATGTTCATAATTTTAGATCAATTTTCCCATCTCTCACAATACCAACTCATTACAGACAGCACCAGATTTAAACGTGGACTTTCTGAATAGAAAGATTCAGTCAATATTTTGGTTGGTTATTTACTTAGGCATGATTGATTCCTAGTAGAGATTGGACATCATGGTGAAAGTGAGGCGGTCGAGTCCATGGAACTGGAAGTTGTTGAAGTGATAGAAGGCATGTGAGGCATCACGGATGTAGGTAGGAAGGGACTGGGCCGAGTGGGACAACATGGAGTATTGTCCAATGCCCCACACAGAAATGAAGCCCCAGCAAGGAACAAACTCCTCTGGCCCCTGGTTTACAAGACCAGTGCTCTAATCACTGAGCTAGAGGGGTTTGAAAGTATTGAACTTGTATGAATGTATCATTAATTATCTTAAAAATGTCTTGAAATAAATTGTTTTCACTCACTGACTGCTAATGCTGATCGGTGAACTAAAATAGTAATCGATTAGTCACGTTTACTCCTTTTAATTAATTACTTTTTAATTATACTAATGAAAAATATAAAAAATATATATGCTTTCACTTTTAATGCATTGTGTTTTATGGGCAGCCTGCAGTTTAAGTTGCTCTCTTTAAGCTGAGGGCATTGCTTGATCTTAGACTTGTCTCCTTTTTTACCTACCAAGCTTAATGTAGTATTTGTCAACAGGAATTTGTTGCTTCAAGCCATGACCTCCAGTTGCCATAATGCCTTTGAAGAGGTGTGAGGCAGGAAGCATTGAGGTGTGAATGATACTGGATGAATGAGCAAAGGAACTGCTTGAAATAGACTCAGGTGGAAGCCAACACATTTGCAAGTCAGCTGGTTCAGTCCTGACTGCTACTCTGAGCAATCTCTTAAAGGTGACCTGCTAGCAGCGCACGAACATTTCTTTTGAGTGCACATCCACTAGCTTAACCTTTAGCACTTGATTGATTTTGCATGCCGCAGCGTGGCGGTGAGCGCAAAGTCTTTACGGTACCAGCACTCGAATCCCGCGCTGTCTGTAAGTTCTCCCCGTGTCTGCGTGGGTTCTCCCCGGGGGCTCCCATTTCTTCCCACCATTTGAAATGTTTGTAGGTTAATTGGGTGTAATGGGGCAGCACGGGCTCGTGGGCTGAAATGGCCTGTTATTGTGCGGTAGGTCAAAATTAATTTTTTTAAAATATATTTATTTTTATGAATTTTATAATCAGTCTCTATATTCTAAGCATCTTCCACAGAGCCATGCACTGAAACAGGCTCAGGCCCATTAAATCTGTAAAGATTATAAGGCACCCATTTATATTAATCCCATTATTCCAACCCCAACCACCACTTGCAACACCGATTCTCCTGCCATAAGCTTACACTCAGGGTCATTTGAAATAATCATTTAATTTGCCAGCCAGTACCTGTTAGGCATGAGGCTGGAAACTGGAACACTCAAGATAAAGCAGAAAGTCACAGGAATATGTATAAACTCTATGCAAAAAGCACCTAAGGCCAGTGTTGGAATTAATGTCCCTGAAACTGTGAGGCAGCAACAACAGTTTAAACTCTCAACGAAATTAAGTTCATCCTTATCCTTCCTGGTTGCTGCTTTACTCATAGCTATGCTTTCTTACCCATCACTGTCTCCAATCCACCGCAGTCATCTCGGACACAACATGCCTCAACATTAAAGGACGATGCAGAAGGCTGAGTACCGGGTTAATGGTCGGTTACGTAGGAGTGTGGATGAACAGAGAGACCTTGGGGTCCAAATCCATACATCCCTCAAGGTCACTGCATAGGTTGATAGGAGAGTTAAGAAGGCCTGGGCTTCATTAATGGGGGATTGAGTTCAGGAGTAGAGAGGTCACGTTGCAACTCTACAAATCTCTGGTAAGATCACACTTCGAGTATTGTGTTCAGTTCTGGTCACCTCATAATAGGAAGGATGTGGAAGGATATGGAACCAGGATGTACCCTGGTTTGGAAAATAAGTTTTATGAGGCAAATTAGCAGAGCTGGGGCTTTTCCTTTGAAGTGAAGAAGGAAGAGAGGAGACTTGATAGAGGTTTACAAGATTATGAGAGGCATAGTTGGAGATATCGGGGTAAGTTTTTTTGCACAGAGAGTTGTGGGTGCCTGGAATGACTTGCCAGGGATAGTGGTGGAGGCTGAAACATTGGGGGCATTTAAGAGACTCTTAGACAGGCACATGGATGGAGGAAAAGTGGAGGATTGGAGAATAGGGAGGGTTTAGTTCTTTTTTTTAAGGAATATATGTGTGAACACAACAGTGAGGGCCGAAGGGCTTAACTGTGTTGTATTGTTCTATGTTCTATATTCTATGCGTTGTAGGTGATGTTCCTATTTTACAGGATGTATCAGACAAGGTGGGAATCCTCTTACCACCAGCCAGGCCAAGCCTTGGTGCTTGTTTTGGAGCACTGGCAGATGACCTGGATGGTTAGCTCAGGGAACCACCCCACGGTATCAATTGGGGCCTCGTCTTACAGTGTCTGCCAAATGTTCCATGCTGACTACCACCTGATGGAGGTGTTTGTCGAGAGCAGACAGAGGTAAGTTAGGGAGCATGGGAAGAGTTGCAGGTCGAAATGTATTTACTTTAGTGCAAGGACCCGCAAGTAATTCAGGGTGAGGTGAGAACATGAATTGCCACTTAGAATTATAACGTTATTGCAATCTTGGAAGCATAAGCTCCTTTCACACTTGCCAGTGATCCCAAGAATCGAATACCAATTGGCCTTTAAAGTGGCAAGTGTGAAAGAAAAAATCTGTTCAACACCAACGTCAGTTTGACGTCATCTCACACCAGTGATTGCCAGCCTCGACCACTAGTAGAATCCCCGGCATCTTCAGATGCCAGCTTTGAGATCAGGCAAGTGTGAAGCAGGCAGGCACTTCTGATTAAAGGTAGAACAGGCCAAACACCAGGAATAAACTCTTGTAAGTGTGAAAGCATTCAATGTCCCCATTAAGAATGGTCTAGTGTGAAAGCCAAACCCCCATTCCTATCCTGGGACACTGAACGTCCGATTTACTGGGATGCAGGTGTGAAAGGGGCTATAGTTGAGGGAAGGCAAGATTGGTAACTTAACGGTGGTTTTCAAAGCTGAAGAGAGGCAGTGATGGATTAACTACCACCCAGGCCCTAGGCTGACATTTAATAAGCCCTCCCCCGACCTTACCCCCCCCCCACCCCCTTGCCCCCACCAGCAGATTGTGTTTATTGGCCTCTGAATTCAGAGTCTCACTCCTCAACCATCTGAGTTGTACTTGAAATGTCATTTGTACTTTGGTGAACAGTTTCAGATTAAATATCTCAAGTTAGACCCAGCAGTGTTGAGAACCCATGCAACATAGTCTGTAAGATTTGTTAGAGTGACCCTTCAAACCAGGCAGGTTAATTGGAGGCAACTAATCCCCACACCATGTAGCGGGGATTGATGATCTACTCGTGAGCCAGATAGCCCTGGGTGTACACAGGCCCAGAGCCATGACCCATCCCGTCAGTCATTATCATTGGTAGTAAGATTCAAGTGGGAATGAAATTTTCTCCTCAAGGAAGTGCGAGCAAGAGGAATAAATTACTCCTCCCTCAGCTGGGTGAGCAGATCTCCCTCCATCCCAGTTTTATTTCCCTGCACTGTCAAAACTCAATGCACTGAATTAACATTGTTTCCATTCAATTCACTCGCGTACCTTCCTGCCCTCAGCTGCTTAAAGTGATCAACTGGCAACCTTCCTTAAACCCCTCCATGTTCCCACATCTCCATGCTTACAGTATACAGAGGCAGTACGTTCTAGGCACAGTCTCGCTATCTAACATCAGGTAACTGCCACTTTTCCCCGTCGATACCAACAGGTCTTCCATCTCTATGGAGCCGTATCTCCCATGACAGACGGACAATCTCATGCTGCCAAGTAAGTGACTCTCTCTCTCTCTCTCTCTCTCTCTCCATAAGCGCCCAGCAGTGTCTGAAAGAATTGCTTTGCCAGTTTTGTTCCAAAGCTGGAAATGAAGCTCTGAGATGTCAAGCCACTTGTATTTGGTTCCAACACACTTCTATTTATAGTGTTCAGAATGTTAATCAGGAAAAGGCTTTCTGACAAATTGAAAACTAAGGATTCATTTTCTTCCTGAGTTGGAAAGAAATGATCCTCCTGCATTAAAAAAAACCCAAGTAATTGGGCAACACAGGCTCATGGGCCAAAAGGGCCAGTACTATACTGTTTGTCCAAATAAACATCATTCAAACATAGAAACATAGAAAATAGATGTAGGAGTAGGCCATTTGGCCCTTCAAGCCTACACCGGCATTCATTTTGATCATGGCTGATCATCCACTCAGTACCCTGTTCCAGCTCTCTCTCCATACCCCTGATCCCCCTAGTCACAAGTACTAAATATAATTCTCTCTTAAATATAGCTATGGAACCGGCCTCAATCATTTCATGTGGCAGAGAATTCTATAAATTCACCACCCTCTGAGTGAAAAAAATCTTCCACATCTCAGTCCTAAAGGACTTCCCCTTTATCCTTAAACTATGACCCCTGGTTTTAGACTTGCTCAACATTGGGAACAATCTTCCTGCATCTAGCCTGTCAAATCCCTTAAGAATTTTGAATTTTTCTATTAAATCTCCTCTTAATCATCTAAACTCCAGCGAGTACAAGCCTAGTTGTTCTAGCTTTTCTTCATATTCAAATCCCGCCATCCCTGGTATCAATCTGGTAAACCTTTTCTGCATTCTCTCCATGGCAAAGATGTCCTTCCTCAGATAAGGAGACCAAAACTGAACACAATACTCCAGGTGAGGTCTCACTAAGGCCCTATACAACTGCATCAATACCTCTCTGCTCCTGAACTCGAATTCTCTTGATATGAATGCCAACATACCATTCGCCTTTTTTACTGCTTGCTGCACCTGCCTGCTCACTTTTAATGACTGATCCACAGTGACACCAGGTCTCTTTGCATCTCCTCTTTTCCTAATTGGATACCATTAAGATAGTACTTAGCCCTCCCATTCTTTTCTCCAAAGTGGATAAACACACACTTATCCACATTATATTGCATTTGCCATGCATTTACCCACTCACCCAACCTGTCCAAGTCACCTTGCACACTCTTTCTGAAAAGTACCCTTTATTCCCACTCTTTGCTTCCTATCTGTCAACCAATTCTCTATCCACCTCAATACCATATCCCCTATACCGTGTGTCTTAAGTTTGTATAGTAATCTCCTGTGTGGGACCTTATCAAAAGCCTTCTGAAAATCCAGGTAACCACATCTACTGGTTCTTCCCTATCCACTCTACTAGTTACATCCTCAAAAAATTCAATAAGATTAGTCAGGCACGATTTTCCCTTCATAAAACCATGCTGCCTCTGACCAATGAATTCACCACTTTCCATATGTGCCGCAATCTCATCTTTAATAACTGACTCCAACATTTTCCCCACTACCGATGTCAAGCTAACCGGTCTATAATTCCCTGATTTCTCTTTCCCTCCCTTTTTAAAAAGTGGAGTTACATTAGCCACCCTCCAGTCCTCAGGAACTACTCCAGAATCTAAAGAGTTTTGAAAAATTATCAAAAATGCATCCACTACTTCATGGGCTACTTCCTTTAGCACTCTGGGATGCAGACCATCTGGCCCTGGGGACTTGTCTGCCTTTAATCCCTTCAATTTATCCAACACAACCTCATAACTTACAGTTATTTTCCCCAGTCCTTCCGACACTTAGCCCCATGGTCTCCTATTATTTCCTGAAGATTATTCATATTTTCCCTAGTGAACACCGAACTAAAGTAGTTATTTAATTGGTCTGCCATGTCCTTGTTCCCCATGACCAATTCACCTGTTTCTGACTGCAAGGGACCCACATTTGTCTTTACTAGTCTCTTTCTCTTTACATACCTATAAAAACTTTTGCAGTCAATTTTTATGTTTCCGGCCAACTTTCTCTCATAATCTCTTTTGCCTTTCCTGATTAATCCCTTTGTCTTCCTCTGTAGAACTCTGAATTTCTCCCAATCCTCTGGTATTCTGTCTTTCCTGGCTAGACTATACGCTTCCTCTTTACACTTGATACTCTCCCTGATTTCCCTTGTTATCCAAAGATGTACTACCCTCCTTGAGTTATTCTTTTTCCAAACCAGGATGAACAAACATTGTATTTCATCCAGGTGATCCTTAAATGCTTGCCATTGCCTTTCTACAGTTAATCTTTCAAGTAACATTTGCCAATCTAACTTAATCAATTCACGTCTCATACACTCAAAGTCACCCTTCTTTAAGTTCAAAACCTGAGTTACAGAATTAACCCTGTCACTTTCCATCCTAATATAAAATTCCACCATATTGTGGTCACTCTTGCCCAAAGGGCTTCGCACAACAAGATTGTTAACTAACCCTTCCTCATTACTCAGAACCAAGTCTAGAATGGCCTGTTCCCTCATTGGTTCTTCAACATACTGGGCTAGAAAATTATCCCCTATACCTTCTAAGAAATCATCCTCATCAGTACCCTTACCAATTTGATTCATCCAGTCTATATGGAGATTAAAGTCACCCATTATAACTGCCTTGCCTTTGTTGCACGCATTTCCATTTTCCTGTTAATGCCATCCCCAACCTCTCTACTGCTGTTAGGTGGTCTATATACATTACCCCTCCATAAATCTTCGTCCGCGAAGCCAAGCCAAAGAAAAAAAGATACAACTCCCACTAATGTCTTCCACCCCCTTGCATTTTGCAGCTCTATCCACAATGATTCCACATCATTCAAGCTAACATCCTTCCTTTCTATTGCTTTTAACTCCTTTCTAACCAACAATGCTACCCCACCTCCTTTTCCTTTTTGTCTGTCCCTCCTGAATATTGAAAATCCATGAATGTTAAGCTCCCAGCCTTGGTCCCCTTGAAGTCATGTCTCTGTGATCCCAACTATATCATAGTCATTTACAGCTATCTGCACATTCAAATCATCCACCTTATTACGAATACTCCTTGCATTAAGACACGAGGCCTTCAAATTTGTTTTTACGAGAGTGGTGGACTAGCCTCGCCAAGCGAACCCAGCTCAGCGCGGACAATGGCGACTTCAGGGGTTTCTATGAGGCTCTAAAGACTGTGTACGGCCTCTCACCCCAAGTCCAAAGACCGCTGCGCAGCTCAGACGGCAAAGTCCTCCTCAGCGACAAGATCTCCATCCTCAACCGATGGTCAGAACACTTCCAATCTCTTTTCAGTGCCAACCGCACAGTCCAAGATTCCGCCCTGCTCCAGCTCCCTCAACAGCCCCTAAGGCTAGAGCTGGATGAGGTCCTCACCCAGGATGAGACATATAAGGCAATCGAACAACTGAAAAGTGGCAAAGCAGCAGGTATGGATGGAATTCCCCCAGAGGTCTGGAAGGCTGGCGGCAAAACTCTGCATGTCAAACTGCATGAGTTTTTCAAGCTTTGTTTGGACCAAGGAAAACTGCCTCAGGACCTTCGTGATGCCACCATCATCACCCTGTACAAAAACAAAGGCGAGAAATCAGACTGCTCAAACTACAGGGGAATCACGCTGCTCTCCATTGCAGGCAAAATCTTCGCTAGGATTCTCCTAAATAGAATAATACCTAGTGTCGCCGAGAATATTCTCCCAGATTCACAGTGCGGCTTTCGTGCAAACAGAGGAACTACTGACATGGTCTTTGCCCTCAGACAGCTCCAAGAAAAGTGCAGAGAACAAAACAAAGGACTCTACATCACCTTTGTTGACCTCACCAAAGCCTTCGACACCGTGAGCAGGAAAGGGCTTTGGCAAATACTAGAGCGCATCGGTTGCCCCCCAAAGTTCCTCAACATGATTATCCAACTGCATGAAAACCAACAAGGTCGGGTCAGATACAGCAATGAGCTCTCTGAACCCTTCTCCATTAACAATGGCGTGAAGCAAGGCTGTGTTCTCGCACCAACCCTCTTTTCAATCTTCTTCAGCATGATGCTGAAACAAGCCAATAAAGACCTCAACAATGAAGACGCTGTTTATATCCGGTACCGCACGGATGGCAGTCTCTTGAATCTGAGGCGCCTGCAAGCTCACACCAAGACACAAGAGAAACTTGTCCGTGAACTACTCTTTGCAGACGATGCCGCTTTAGTTGCCCATTCAGAGCCAGCTCTTCAGCGCTTGACGTCCTGTTTTGCGGAAACTGCCAAAATGTTTGGCCTGGAAGTCAGCCTGAAGAAAACTGAGGTCCTCCATCAGCCAGCTCCCCACCATGACTACCAGCCCCCCCACATCTCCATCGGGCACACAAAACTCAACACGGTCAACCAGTTTACCTATCTCGGCTGCACCATTTCATCAGATGCAAGGATCGACAACGAGATAGACAACAGACTCGCCAAGGCAAATAGCGCCTTTGGAAGACTACACAAAAGAGTCTGGAAAAATAACCAACTGAAAAACCTCACAAAGATAAGCGTATACAGAGCCGTTGTCATACCCACACTCCTGTTCAGCTCCGAATCATGGGTCCTCTACCGGCATCACCTACGGCTCCTAGAACGCTTCCACCAGCGTTGTCTCCGCTCCATTCTCAACATTCATTGGAGCGCTTTCATCCCTAACCTCGAAGTACTCGAGATGGCAGAGGTCAACAGCATCGAGTCCACGCTGCTGAAGATCCAGCGGCGCTGGGTGGGTCACGTCTCCAGAATGGAGGACCATCGCCTTCCCAAGATCGTGTTATATGACGAGCTCTCCACTGGCCACCATGACAGAGGTGCACCAAAAAAAAGGTACAAGGACTGCCTAAAGAAATCTCTTGGTGCCTGCCACATTGACCACCGCCAGTGGGCTGATATCGCCTCAAACCGTGCATCTTGGCGCCTCACAGTTTGGCGGGCAGCAACCTCCTTTGAAGAAGACCGCAGAGCCCACCTCACTGACAAAAGGCAAAGGAGGAAAAACCCAACACCCAACCCCAACCAACCAATTTTCCCCTGCAGCCGCTGCAACCGTGTCTGCCTGTCCCGCATCGGACTTGTCAGCCACAAACAAGCCTGTAGCTGACGTGGACATTTACCCCCTCCATAAATCTTCGTCCACGAAGCCAAGCCAAAGAAAGAACCCTATCACCATTTTGATGTAAAGTGGCCCTTTTACATTTTTGCCCTGAGGTTACCTGCCTGCCTCTTTTGCTTTTCACCCTCCTATCTCCGACTTCTTCCCTCATGCTAAATCCTTCCGTCTCTCTACTCCTGATCCCATCCCCCTGTCACATTAGTTTAAACCTTCCCTAACAGCACTACCAAACACTCTCCTGAGGGCATTGATCCCAGCCCTGCCCAGATGGAGACCGTACTGTTTGAACTGATCCCATCTCCCCAGAACCAATTCCAATGCCCCAAGAATCTGAACCCTTCCCTCCTACACCACTGTTCAACTCACATATTCATTCTATCTATCCTGCAATTCCTACTCTGACTATCTCGTGGCACTGGCAATAATCCAGAGATTATTACCCTAGAGGTCCTACTCCTTAACTTCCTTCCAAGCTCCCTGAATTCTGCTTGTAGGACCTCATCCTGCTTTTTTCCTATGTCGTTGGTTATGATCTTGTTCCAACTGGCTTCCATTGGAGGCGGAGAGAACCCATGCTCAGAAATGAGTGTGCAGTTGATCATGAGAATGAAAGCCTCCACCTGATCCCTGTGCCCACTTGTTTTGGGAGGAGGTACTTTTTAAGTTTTCATTACGGGTTATTAAGTGGTTGTATGGCCTTGAGTGCAGAGACTTCTTGGCTAAAGCATGCAGAGTGCGTGTTCCGTTACCTCACAATCAACTGGAAGGACAATAAATGTGGGGTTGCCCGTTGAATGTAAGAGGAATCTTAAGAGAGGAATTAGGAAAGCTAAAAGAAGGTACGAGAAAACTATGGCAAGCAGGGTGAAAACTAATCCAAATATGTTAAAGGTAAGAGGAAAGCTAGAGACAAAATTGGTCCCTTAGAAAATCAGAGTGGAAAACTGTGTGTGGAACCTAGAGAAATGGGGGAGATATTGAACAGTTTCTTTTCTTCGGTATTCACTAAGGAGAAGGATATTGGGAGATGTGGGATAAAAAAAAGCAAATTGGGTAAATATGGGGAATATAGAGATTACAAAAGGTGTAGTTTTAAGGCTTTTGAAGAATATAAAGGTGGATAAGTCTCCGGGACCAGACGGGATCTTCCCCAGGACATTGAGAGAAGTGAAGGAGGAAATAGCAGAGGCTCTGGCGGTAATTTTTCAAATGTCATTAGATATGGGGATAGTGCCGGAGGATTGGCGCATTGCGCATGTGGTTCCGTTATTTAAAAAGGGTTCAAGGAGGAAGCCTGGCAACTATCAGCCTGTAAGTTTGACGTCTGTGGTAGGTAAATTAATGGAGAAAATTCTTAGAGATAGTACTTATAAACATCTGGATAGACAGGGTCTGATCAGGAGCACTCAACATGGATTTGTGGGAGGAAGGTCATGTTTGACCAATCTGATTGAATTTTTTGAAGAGGTGACTAGGAATGTGGATGAGGGTAGCGCAGTGGATGTTGTCTATATGGACTTCAGTAAGGCCTTCGATAAGGTACCACATGGAAGGTTAGTTAGGAAGGTGCAGTCTTTAGGTATAAATTTTGAGATAGTCAAATGGATTGAACATTGGCTGAAAGGGAGAGGCCAGAGAGTGGTAGTGGATAATTGTCTGTCAGGTTGGAGGCCGGTGACCAGTGGTGTGCCTCAAGGATCTGTATTGGGCCCATTGTTGTTCGTTATATACATTAATGATCTAGATGATGGGGTGGTGAATTGGATTAGTAAATATGCAGACGATACTAAGATAGGTGGAATAGTGGATAATGAAGAAGGTTTTCAAGGATTGCAGAGGGATTTGGGCTGCTTAGAAAAGTGGGCTGAAAAATGGCAGATGGAATTTAATGCTGATAAGTGTGAGGTGCTTCATTTTGGTAAGAAGAATCAGAATAGGACATATGTGGTAAATGGGAGCGCATTGAGGAATACAGAAGAGCAGAAAGATTTAGGAGTGACGGTACATCGTTCCCTGAAGGTAGAAACTCACGTGAATAGGGTGGTGAAGAAGGCTTTTAGTATGCTGGCCTTTATCAATCATTGCATGGAATATAGGAGTTGGGAGGTGATGTTGAGATTGTATAAGACGTTGGTGCGGCCTAATTTGGAGTTCTGTGTGCAGTTCTGGTCGCCTAATTATAGGAAGGATATAAACAGAGTGGAGAGAGTGCAGAGAAGGTTTACCAGAATGTTGCCTGGGTTTAAGCATCTGGAGTATGGGGAGAGATTGGACAGATTGGGTCTTTATTCTTTGGAGCGTAGAAGGTTGAGAGGGGATTTGATAGAAGTATTTAAGATTATGAAAGGGATAGACAGAATGGATGTGGATAGACTATTTCCGTTAAGAGGAGGAAAGTTTAAAACAAGAGGACATGAGTTAAGAATTAAGGGGCAGAGGTTTAGAGGTAACATGAGGGGGAACTTCTTTACTCAGAGAATGGTAGCTGTGTGGAATGATCTTCCGGGAGAAATAGTGGCGGCGGAGTCAATTGTATTATTTAAGAAAAGGTTGGACAGGTATATGGATGAGAAGAAGATGGAGGGTTATGGGCATTGTGCAGGGAGGTGGGATTAGAAAGGGGTGTTTGGTTCGGTGCGGACTAGAAGGGCCTAATGGCCTGTTTCCGTGCTGTAATTGTTATGTTATGTTATGTTATGTTATGTTAAGTCATCTGGCCATTGAACAGTTGTCGTTAAGTTGTTTTCTGGTGGTAAGCAAGATCTAGTAGGCTCCATTTGGCTCCAAATACATATAGATAGAGTTTACAGTTTTCAGCCCCTTCTCAATTGAGTTGAAATCATCACCTCAGCTCACCATGCCCATTCTTTCTAATTTTCTTCCATGTGCAATGAGATTATATTTGACAATTAGTTGGTCAATGACAGTGATAATTTGTGTCCCAATATTTTGTGCTTCTGTTCACTGGGGACATGATCTTAACAGGGAATGTTTCCATTTATTGCCTATCACAGTCTGGTATAGGAACACCAATACCCCTGAGCACAAAGCCCTCCAAAAGGACACAGCCCAGGACATCACAGGCAAAGCCTTCCCCACTATCGAGTACATTTACAGGAAACGCTGCCATTGGAGGGCAGCAGCAATCATCAAAGACCATAACCGCTCAGCACACACTCTGTTCTCACTGCTGCCATCAGAAAAGAGGTATCGGTGCCACAAGACTCGCACCACCAGGTTCAGGAACAGCTGCTGCCCCTCCACCATCAAACTCTAAATGACAAACTCAATCAGGGGCTCATTGAAAAACTCTTACTTGTGCATCTTATTGATTTTCTTTTTGTTCTCTCTGTATTGCACAGTCAATTTGTTTACATTCATTATCAGTTTACAGTTCTTTATGCATTTTACATGTTTACACTGTGCACAGTTAATATTTTGCACTAACAATTAGTGGTAATTCTGCCACACCCACAGGAAAAAGGAATCTCAGGGTTGTATGTGATGTCATGTTCGCACTCTGACAGTAAACCTAAAATGTAAAATCTATCCTTTGCTGGGTTGGAGAAGACTTTGGCGAGTTTTGATGCAACTTTGTTATTCATGTCCTGTTAAATGCAGTGTTTTATTTACAACCACCAACTTAACTTGCTTTAAAAAAAGATCTTCTCCCCTGCATTGCACCTAGCCTTTTACTGCAGAAATCTATTAAGAGAATGATGCTGTAATGTTACTGAAATAAGCAAATGGCAGATTCACGGAGATCCAAATTCAAAGATTTCACCATATGGCCTTTCTCTCGACCCCCATTGTTATTAATATTATTAGTAGTGAGTTCGTCACTGTGGCCAGCAGTCTTCATAGGGTGGGGCTAGATACTTTAGCAATATATATTTTTTTTTTCTTTTTTCCCTCTTTTTTTCTATTTTAATAACATGGGTTCATATGTATTTGCTCACTGTTATTTGATATTTGTAACTTGATATTCATTTTCTTTATTATCATTATCATATGCACCTGTTGAGGCCAAGAACAAGGGTGTTTACGGCTGGGGATTGGGACCTTTACAGGAAGTCCAGATACGACCTGCGGAAGGCCAACTCCGAAGCAAAGTGGCAATCCGGAGGAGGCGAGAGACAGAGACAGATACACACCAGCGATGGCTGGGAGTGCAGGCCATTACAGCCTGCAAATTGAGGGCAAACAATATAGATGGCTGTGATCATTCATTACCCAATGAGCTGAACACCTTCTGTGCCTGCTTTGAGAAGAAGAACAAACAGTGCCTACTAGAATCCCTGAAAAGGCTAAGGACCCTGTGATATCTGTCTCTGAGGACAATGTTAGAATATCATTTAAGAGGGTGAACCCTCACAAGGCATCAGGCCCTGATGGCGTACTTGGCAGGGTACTGAAATCTGTGCCAACCAACTAGCTGGTGTGTTCACAAACATTTTCAACCTCTCATTGCTGCAGGCAGAAGTTTTCCACTGCTTCAAAAGGGCATCAATCATCCTGGTACCCAAGAAGAATAGTGTGAGCTGCCTCAATGACTAATGCCTAGTAGCGCTAACTTCTACCATGATAAAATGCTTTGAGAGGCTTGTCATGGCCAGAATTAACATGTACCTAAGAAAAAATCTGGATACATTGTAATTCACCTATCGTCACTTTCACTCCACAACAGATGCAATATCGCTGGCTCTCCACTCAGCTCTGGATCACCTCAAAAACAACAATTCATACATAGAACTGCTCTTCATCAACTACAGCTCAGCCTTCAATACCATTATTCCTTCCGTGCTGGTCAAGAAGCTACAGACTCTCGGCTTCTGTACCCGCCTCTGCAACTGAATCCTTGACTTTCTCATCAGAAGACCACAGTCAGTAAGAATTGGAAACAACATCTCCTCCTCACTGATCATCAACATAGGCACATCTCAAGGATGTGTGATTAGCCCACTGCTCTATTCATTACACACCCATGACTGTGTGGCCAGGAACAATTCCAATGCTATCTTCAAGTTTGCCGATGACTCCACAGTTGTCGGCAGAATCACAAATGACAATGAGGAAGCGTACAGGAGGGAGATAGATCGGCTTGTTGAATGGTGTAATGACAACCTTGTGCTCAACATTGGCAAAACTAAGGAGATAATTGTGGACTTCAGGAGGAAGTCAGGGGAACACATCCTAGTCCTCATCGAGGGCTCAGTAGTGGAGAGGGTAAAGAACTTCAAATTCCTGGGAGTCAACATCTTCAAGGATCTGTCCTGGAGCCTCCATGTTGATGGAGAAGAAGGCTCGCCAGTGGCTAAACTTTGTAAGGTGTCTGAGAAGATTCAGTACATCACTGAAAATTCTCAAAAACTTCTGCAGGTGTATTGTGGAGAGCATCACTCTCTGGTATGGAGGTGCCAACTCTCAGGACAAGAATAAACTCCAGAGGGTTGTTAACTTGGCCTGTGACACCACTCTATTGAGGACATCTACCTGAGGCGGTGTCTTAATAAAGCAGCCTTTATCCTCAAAGACCCCCACCAAGGCCATGCCCTCTTCCCTCTGCTACCATCGGGGAAAAGGTACAGGAGCCTAAAGACGAGCTCTCAGTGGCACAAGAACGGCTTCTTCCCTGCTGACATCAGATTCCTGAATGATCAATGAACCACAGACACTGCCTGACTTTTCGTGCACTGATATTTAATTTTTTTGTAGTAATGTTCTAAGATGGTTATAATATGAATGTTTGCACTGTGAAGCTGCTGCAAAACAGTGAATTTCATGACTTGTTCATGACAATAAATTCTGATTCTGATGTAATTTGTGTATCTTAAAACTAATAAAAAGATTGAAAAAGAAAGATTTCACAGTACTGCTTTGATGCATTGTGACAAAAGCTGTTGGAATCACTACTAAGACATTGTACATTTAATAAAATATATTTTTCTTACTTATTTGCAGGTGTTTTTTAAAATATAGGCTGATTTTACTTTTGAGAATCAACGGTGTTGAATTCTTAATAAAATATTGTTTGAAATGACATAAAACAATGGTGGAGAGGCATCTGTAGCAAAGCAAAGAACTGATGGAAAGCATACAAATTAATTTAGCCTTGTTTAGGGAAATTATGGTTTTTATCCATTTGGAAAATTACTTGCATACCTCACAGCTGTTAAGATTTACTCAATAACGTGGAACAGGAATTTAGTAAAACTCAACTAGTGATGCCAAAACAAACAAACAAACAAAAGCAAAGACAAATTATCGCTCCCCACCCTTTGCCTACCCTTCTCCCCACACGCCTCCAACTTTCAACGCCTTCCATTCTCCTCCATCCCCTTAACTATCTTTTTCATGTTTACACTGGCATAACACACAAATTATTTGCTATCTTGTTAAGGAGTGTCTAATTCATGAAACAGTTATACATAATAATTTATTGTGCAGTTAAATTGTGTCTAATGTTTAATACATTCATATTTTTAAACAGATGGAATTTGTATGTCACATACATAAATAGTTTCATGGGTTTTTTTTTCTGTGCTAAAATGTCCAAGAAAATCCAACATTTTAAATCTGGGATATAATTATAGAAATCTGGATCAAGTAGACCAGTGGTTCTTAACATTTCTCTCCACTCATATCCCATTTTAAGTAATCTCTATGCCATAGGTGCTCTGTGATTAGTAAGGGATTGCTTAAAGTGGTATGTGGGTGGAAAGGAAAAGGTTGGAAACCACTGTTTTAATTGTACCTAATTGACTCGTTATGTGCACGGTTTCATAACTCCAAAGGAAATGTGCCAATGACAATATTTCTCAAGCCAAATATTTCAGTAACAATTGGGTCTAGAGCAGTCAGTGGTTCTCAACCTTCCTTTCGCACTCACATCCCACCTTAAGCAATCCCTTACTAATCTCAGAGCACCGATGGCATGGGGATTACTTAAAGTGGGATGTGAGTAGAAACAAAAATATTGAGAACCACTGAAGTAGACTGTGTGACTGATGTAATTAAGTCTGAATAGTGAGCAGGTATGTTATCTGGATCAGATTAAAGAATACCAGTCTTTCAATTCAGTTTGCATGGCTTTTACTCCTTTGCAAAAGGATCTTGTGTGTACCATTCTTGATTTGAAAGCAAAGATCCGCACTGAATGTGTGTTGCATTTATGGCTGCATTTGATTATATTTACGTTGAAAAATATGTAAATTTGGAAGTAGGACATTTGTAGCTGCTTGCCCACACAGCAGGCGAACAGGCTCACGGCGTCGCGGTCAAGTCCATGGCAGATCTGACTGTGAGAGCTCCAGGTGTCCTAAGGGTCAGTGTCATCAGTTTCCGAGTGATTTAAACTCTTTGCGGTTCTTTCGTCCGCTATGTGCTGTTGGACTCTGGCTTTAATTTATTTATTCTTAATTTAGTCTATGTGTGAACTGAGTCCAGCGCGTTCGTTGAATGAAGTGATAGGAGAAGGTATTCGGTTCGACAGTCAGTTTATTACACCACACAGCACAGCACAGCACAAGAATAAAACTTAACAGAGCTCTGGGTCAGTCTGTTAGTTCATAGGTCACCTGCCAGTGAGCTACTCCCCGAGACTGACCCCTATTGTCCAGTTGGCACAGTTTATATAGGTCAATCTTATCACACAGAACAAAAGTTGTTTTCCCTGCTAGATCTTTTTGCATAAGGGTTATCACAAGTCATCTCCTGTTTTGCAGATTTCTGGGGTGTAGCATTCCCATGTTAATCCTCCAGGCCAGACTATCCTGTTGTTTAGATCTGAAATTAATTCATCCCCAGATATTTCTAATCACCATTCGGTCCCTGTCTGGCCAATTTCTGCTGTTCTCTTTAACACCTCCTCGTGCCTTAATCTTCCTCCTAGACTGGTTTTCCATTCCCTTTGATTCTTGCGGGCCATTCTTTGTTCTGATCTGGCCTGTGTCTCCTGTGCTACTTCCCACCTCCTTCAGTTGAGCATTCCTCCTAAATCGTTTTATGCATATCCTCTCCCTGTATCTTGGGAGCAGCCAATTTTGTTCAGCCAACTTTGCTCCATGCTGTGACAGCCACTTAGCCACATTCCTCTTTCCCTGACTCATGCAGTACAAATAAACTTATTGATTAATCATTTATTTCATACTGTTTTAACCCCTAGATTCCAACAGTGCCTGTTTTGGCTACAACATTAAGAGGTAATCAACTGCATTAGAAGGTTCACGTGAATGTCAAATGAATCTTCAATTTGCCCTAGAGATACTGGTGAGAGATTAAGTGGGACCTTTAAAAGTCCTCTCCTGAGTTTCAACTTGTAGTTCTAAGCATGTGAAGAAAAACATAAAGTGGTTTAACATTACCTCTCTTCATGCCTTCTCCAGTGGTTATCTGTGAGCTTTCCAGTGATGCTTTGATGTTGATGTCATCTGATCTATTGCTTTCACACTGCACAACTCACATGGGACCTGAGACTATATCTGAACTTCCCAGCAGGGGAAACTGATTTCAAAAATGCTGCAAGTTTAAGAGTTGCCCAATGGAAGGAAAAACAATTCCATACAGTGCAGAATGGTAATGCAACTGGCCCAATGATATTGTAATATCATCAGCCTCATTTTCAGCTGGACTATTACAGTAATAACTGACATTTATTTTGCAAAGTCGTGGGCTGTATAAAAAGGTGTGATGAGGGAGGGAGATTGAAAACAATCTCGCACTCAATGTCCTCAAAACTGGAAAGGAAAAACCAAAGGTGAACCAACAGTGATTATTTTGGGATCACAGGTGTAGAGGGTGAGAACATTTAAGTTCATGGGAGTCACTATCGTGGAGGACCTATCCTGGGCCAAACACACGAATGTCATCGTGAAGAAAGTACATCAGCAGTTTACACAAGTTCGGTATGGCATCGGAAACCCTGCAAACTTCTGCGGATGTGTCATGGAAAGCTTGTTAACTGACTGCATCATGTTCTGGTATGGGGGGGGGGCAACAATACCTCTGAGAGGAAAATCATGCAAAAGGTATTAGATCCAGACCAGAATTAGAATGAGATTCAGAATTTACTGTCATGGACAAGTCATAAAACCCATTGTTTTTCATTTACCTGATGGTAGCAGAGTGAAGAGGGCATGGCCTGGATGATAGGGGTCCTTGAGGATAGAGCCTGCTTTCTTAAGACACCGCCTCATGTAGATGTCCTCAATGGAGTGATGCCTGGTGCCTGTGACATTGCAGGTCGGGTTAACAGCCCTCTGGAGATTTTTTCCTTGTCCTGACCATTGGCACCTCAGCACCAGACAGTGATGCAATCAGCAAGAATACTCTCCGCCATACACTGTAGTAATTCTCGAGATTCTTCGGTGACATATCAAATCTACTCAAACAGCTCACAAACTATAGCCACTGGCAAGCCTTCTTAATGATTACTTCGACATGGAGGCTCTAGGACAGATCCTTGGAGATGTAAGAAGGAGGGAGGGAGAAAACGGGAAATTATAGACCGGTTAGCCTGACATCAGTGGTGGGGAAGATATTGGAGTCCATCATAAAAGGAGAAATAGCAGAACACTTAGTCAGTAATAATAGTATAAGGGCTAGTCAGCATGGATTCCTTAAGGGTAAGTCATGCTTGACTAACCTTCTGGAATTTTTTGAGGATGTGACAAAGAGGGTGGACTCGGGAGAGCCAGTGGATGTGGTGTATTTGGACTTCCAGAAGGCCTTTGATAAGGTACTGCACGGGAGTCTAGTGGGCAAGATCAGGGAGCATGGTATTGGAGGTAAGGTGCTGACATGGATAGGAAATTGGTTAAGAGATAGGAAACAAAGGGTTGGAGTAAATGGGTCTTTTTCAGAATGGCAGGATGTGACGAGTGGAGTGCCTCAGGGATCGGTGTTGGGTCCTCAGTTGTTTGTAATTTATGTTAATGATTTGGATGAGGGGATTATAAATTACATGAGCAAATTTGCAGATGACACTAAACTGGGTGGAGGTGTGGGGTGTGAGGAGGATGTAAGGAAAATGCAGAGGGACTTGGACAGGCTGGAGGAGTGGGTGGCTAAATGGAAGATGAATTTCAATGTGAATAAATGTGAGGTTATTCATCTTGGGGGAAGTAATAGGAAAGCTGAGTATTATTTAAATGGACACAAGCTAGGGAGTGGGGAAGTGCAAATGGATCTGGGTGTACTTGTTCACTGAAGGCTAGCATGCAGGTTCAGAAAGTTGTGAAGAAGGCAAATGGAATGTTGGCTTTCATAAAGAGGGGATTGGAGTATAGGAACAGAGACGCCCTTCTGCAGTTATACAGGTGAGACCCCACCTGGAGTATTGCGTCCAGTTCTGGTCTCCAAACTTGAGGAAGGACATACTAGCTATAGAGGGTGTGCAGCGCAGATTTACAAGGTTAGTTCCAGGGATGGCAGGGTTGTCATATGCAGCAAGGCTAGAAAAACTGGACTTGTATCCATTGGAGTTTAGAAGGATGAGGGGGGACATGATTGAGGTATACAAAATCATCAGGGGGATAGACAAGGTGAAGTCTGATTACATGTTCCCAATGATGGGGGAGACGAGGACTAGAGGGCATAGTTTAAGAATACAGGGTAGGCCCTTTAGGACGGAGATGAGAAAGCATTTTTTACCCAGAGAAGTGTGAATCTGTGGAATGCTCTGCCACAGAGGGTGGTAGAGGCGGATTCGCTGACTATGTTCAAAAGAGAGTTAGATAAGACTCTTGTGGGTAACGGAGTTAAGGGTTATGGGGATAAGGCTGGAAAGGGGTACTGATGGTAATGATCAGCCATGATCTAAAGTGGCGGTGCTGGCCCGACGGGCCAAATGGCCTACTCCAGCTCCTATTGTCTATTGTCTATTGTCTATGGGATGCTGGACTTCATTAATAAGGGGATTGAATTCAGGGGTAGAGAAGTCATGTTGCAACACCGCAATCTCTGGTAAGACCACACTTAGAGTATTGTGTTCAGTTCTGGTCACCTCATTATAGGAAGGATGTGGAAGCTATAGAGAGGGTGCAGAGGAAATTTACCAGGATGTTGCCTGGATTGGAGAACAAGTCTTATGAGGCAAGGTTCGCAGAACTGGGACTTTTCTCTTTGGAGTGTAGAAGGATGAGAGGAGACTTGATAGAGGCTTATGAGATTATGAGAGTCATAGATAGGGTGAACAGCCAGTACCTGTTTCCCAGGGCAGGATCAGCAAACACCTGAGGACAGATGTACAAAGTTAAGGGAGGTTTAGGAGAGGCATTATGGGGTAAATGTTTTTCCACAGAAATGCCTGGAATGCCTTGCTTTGCCAGGGATGGTGGTGGAGACTGAAACATTGAAACATTGGGGGCATTGAAGAGACTCTTAGTGAGACACCTGGTTGAAAGAAAAATAGAGGGTTACTGGGTAGGGAGGGTTTGAAACCTTTTTGTAGGAAGGAATATATGGGTTGGCGCATGATTGAAGGCCAAAAAGCCTCTACTCTGCTGAATTGTTCTATGTTAACACCCAGCAATGTGAATTTCTTCACGTTCTCCATTACTGAACCCTCAATGATGACTGGATCATCTTCTCCTGATTTCCTTCTACTCCACAATCACTTCCTTAATTTGCTAATGCTGAGTGCAAGGTTGTTGGTGTGACATCACTCAACGATTTGACCTATCTCCCTCCTGAATGCTTCCTCATTGCCATATGTGATGTTGCTGACAACCGTGGTGTCATTTGCAAATTTGTAGATTAGCATTGGAATTGTAAAAACACCCCAAATGGCTGGAGGAACTCAGCTAGTCTTTCAGTGTCCACAGGAGGTAAAGATATATTGCTGACATTTTGGGCCTGAGGCCTTCTTCATGGAATAAGCAGAATAGGCCAGAAGCAGGAAATCTCAGAAAGTTTCAGAATTCAAACAATGGGGTAGGAATCTAATCCAACAAAAAGGTGTTAATTGTATATGATAAGGGGTGAGGTAGAATTTATCATATTTGTGCATAATGAGATGAATGTAGAGAAAGAGATGGCAAAAGGCAGTGGGGGTAGAAGTGGGGGGGGGGGGGAGGTTTAATGAAAGCCGGGGAGCAGTCGATATTAATGCCATCCGGTTGGAGGGCACCCAGTTCAGATGAAAAGGTGATTTTCTTTCAATTTGTGGGCAGGCTCAGTCTGGCCGTGCATGAGACCATGGACAGACATATTGGCAAGGGAATGGGATGGGGAATTGAAATGGGTGGCCACTGTGAGATCCACGCTATTGTGGCAATCAGAGCCGAGGTGCTCAACAAAGCCATTCCCCCAGTCTGCGTCCAGTCTAGAGGAGATCACAATGGGAGCATCAGATGAATCAATGAGCCCCTGCAAATTCACAAGTGAAATGTTACTTCACTTGGAAGGACTGTTTAATTTCCTGCTTCTGGCTTATTTTGGTTTATTCCTTGAAGAAGGGCTCAGGCCTGAAATGTCAGCAACTTACCTTTGTCTCCTATGGACACTGAGAAGACTGCCAGAGATCCTCGAGCATTTCTCTGTTTTTACTACAATCTCATCATCTGCAGACTTCTGTGTTTCACTCAACATCGGAATTGTGCCTGGCCACACTGTTATGGGTGCAGAGAGAGTAGAGCAATGGGATAAGCACACATCCTTTAAGTGTGGCTGGTTAGATAGTGAGGCGGAGACGTTGTTTCCAATTCATACTGTCTGTGGTCTTCCGATGCGAAAATCAAGGATCCAGCTGTAGAGGGGGTACAGAGGCCCAGGGTTTGGAGCTTCTGTTTTTTTAAAAATATATTTTTATTGAAGCAAAATAGCTATATTTTTATAAACATTTACACATAAGGAAGAAAACACAAGCGAAAAAACAACGAACAAACAAAATGCACCCTCCCACCCCACCCCACCTGCAAATCTGGTATGGTAGAAATCTCTCTCACGTTCATATTTGAAAAATAGCAAAAAATATGAGGTGCTCATATATATCAATAAGGTACCATATATTTTGGCATATAAGTCGACCAGCGTATAAGTCAACCCCCATTTTTCAGCCTAATTTTAAGGGTTTTATGGTATATCCAGCATATAAGTCAACACTCATCTTTTGGGAAGTCCAGGCCCCCCAGGAACAACCCAATTTTTTTTTTTAAATCACCCCAATCACTAGTAACAAAGCTGTCAACTAAGTAGGTTTTAAAAAAACACCTCGGCCTACTGGGCAGCAGCGGCGACGGCCTATGGAGCAGGAATGGTGACCTCGAGCTCCCAGTGGGAGCAGGAACCTTGGCCTACCAGGCAGGAATGGTGACAGCGACCAAAGGGACCCAGGTAGGGGAGCAGTTATGGCGGCGTCCAGCGGTGGGGAGGTGTTGGTGTTGCAGAGCCGACAATAGTGAAGTGCTTCCAGCTTCGACTTATGCAATGAATTGATGCCAATCTGTTTTTTTTCGGTGAAGTAAAGGTCTCAAAAGTATATGTGGTGTATAAGGGAACCCCCCCCCCCCCCACCCCTTTGAGATTTTTTTAGGGCTTCACGACTATATGCCAAAATATAGATTAAGCAGATGGTAGGAGCATGGGGGACAGGTATCCATTCTAATTTAGTAGTCGAGGAGGTGTAATGATGGTAATGAGAGGCCCATATTTATTCATATGTTTGCTGGTTTCATTCTTACACTATATCAGATGTTTTCAGGTGCACTATTAGGATGTTAACTTATTTAACCATCGTCTCTGTGAAGGAGGAAGTTCAGATTTCCAGTTTTGAAGGGATACACCTTTATTCCAGTTGTGGGCGCAAGCAATATAAAGTATTTTTTATATTGTGGTTCACATTTTTTTTTTAAATTTTTTATTTTTCACACCATAAATCACATTAGCCATGATATACACTTTTTCTTTTTCACACATATACAGTGACTTTTTCTCCCCCCCCTCCCTCCTCCCAAGCCACCCCCCCCACCCCCCCCCCTCTCATCCATTTTAGGTATACAATCTAGGTTGCATTAAACCAGTCAGACAATATTGTCATTCAACAAAAATACACCAGAAATTCTACTGAGTCCATTCTTTTCTTTCCTTCTCCTTCCATCAACTTAGGTAATGTTTGTCCCCGGTAGGTTTTCGCTATTGTATTTAATGTAAGGCTCCCATACTTGTTCGAATATTTCAATATTATTTCTTAAACTATATGTTATTTTTTCTAATGGAATACATTTATTCATTTCTATATACCATAGTTGTATTTTCAAATTATCTTCCAATTTCCAGGTTGACATAATACATTTTCTTGCTACGGCTAGGGCTATCTTAACAAATCTTTTTTGTGCATCCTCCAAATCAATTCCAAATTCTTTGGTTTTTATGTTACTTAGGAGAAAGATCTCTGGATTCTTTGGTATATTGTTTTCTGTTATTTTATTTAATATCTGATTGAGATCATCCCAAAATTTTTCTACTCTCTCACATGTCCAGATTGCATGAATTGTTGTTCCCATCTCTTTTTTACATCGAAAACATCTATCAGATACTGTTGGGTCCCATTTATTTAACTTTTGCGGTGTAATGTATAGTCTGTGTAACCAATTATATTGTATCATACGTAGCCTCGTATTTATTGTATTTCTCATCGTTCCAGAACATAATTTCTCCCATGTTTCCTTTTTTATCTTTATATTTAAATCTTGTTCCCATTTTTGTTTAGTTTTACCATTTGTTTCCTCATTCTCCTTTTCTTGCAGTTCAATATACATATTTGTTATAAATCTTTTGATTAACATTGTATCTGTAATCACATATTCAAGGTAACTTCCCTCTGGTAAACTCAAATTGCTTCCTAATTTATCTTTCAAGTAGGATCTCAGTTGGTAATATGCCAGCGCTGTATCTCCAGTTATATTGTACTTATCTCTCATTTGTTCAAAGGATAAGAATCTACTTCCTGAAAAACAATTTTCTATTCTTTTAATCCCTTTTTTTCCCTTTCTCTAAAGGAAAGGTTGTCTATTGTGAAAGGGAGTAGCTTATTTTGCGTCAATATTAGTTTTGGTAATTGATAATTTGTTTTATTTCTTTCTACATGGATCTTCTTCCAAATATTGAGGAGATGATGTAATACTGGAGAAGTTCTATGTTGTACCAAATTTTCGTCCCATTTATATAATATGTGTTCAGGTATCTTTTCCCCTATTTTATCTAATTCTAATCTCGTCCAGTCTGGTTTTTCCCTTGTTTGATAAAAATCTGATAGGTATCTTAATTGTGCGGCTCTATAATAATTTTTAAAGTTTGGCAATCGTAAGCCTCCTTGTTTATACCATTCTGTTAATTTATCTAGTGCTATCCTCGGTTTCCCCCCTCTCCATAAAAATTTCCTTATTATTTTCTTTAACTCTTTGAAGAATTTTTCTGTCAGTTGTATTGGCAGTGCCTGAAATAAGTATAATATCCTTGGAAAAATGTTCATTTTAATACAGTTTATCCTTCCTATCAGTGTTAGTGGTAGATCTTTCCAATGCTCTAAATCGTCCTGTAATTTTTTCATTAGTGGATTATAATTGCGTTTATATAATTGGCCTAGATTTTTGTTTATTTGTACACCTAGTTATCTTATTGCCTGCATTTGCCATCTGAATGGAGATTACTTCTTAAATTTTGAGAAATCCGCATTATTCATAGGCATTGCTTCACTTTTATTTACGTTTATCTTGTAACCCGACACTTCTCCATATTCCTTCAATTTCTTATATAATTCTTTTATTGATAGTTCTGGTTCTGTTAAGTACACTATAACATCATCCGCAAATAGACTGATTTTATATTCCCTGTCTTTTATTTTTATTCCTTTTATATTATTATCTATTCTTATCAATTCTGCTAGTGGTTCTATAGCTAGCGCAAACAATAAAGGTGATAGTGGGCATCCCTGCCGTGTTGACCTGCTTAAGTTAAATTGCTTTGATACATGTCCATTTACTGTCACTTTCGCTAACGGTCCCTTATATAATGCTTTAATCCAATTAATATACTTCTCCGGTAAACTGAATTTTTGCAATACTTTGAACAAATAATTCCATTCTACTCTGTCGAAAGCCTTCTCTGCGTCTAAAGCAACTGCTACTGTAGGTGCTTTATTTCCTTCTACTGCATGAATTAAGTTAATAAATTTACAAATATTGTCTGTTGTGCGTCTTTTTTTGATAAATCCAGTTTGGTCTAAATTTACCATTTTCAGTACCTGTTCTGCTAATCTGTTTGCTAATAGTTTAGCTATTATCTTATAATCTGTGTTTAGCAAAGATATTGGTCTATATGACGCTGGTGAGAGTGGATCTTTCCCTTGTTTTATTATTACTGTAATTATTGCTGTTTTACATGAATCTGGTAAGTTTTGTGTCTCATCAATCTGGTTGATTACATCCAGGAGGGGCAGTATTAATAAGTCTTTAAATGTTTTGTAGAATTCTATTGGAAATCCATCCTCTCCTGGTGTCTTATTATTTGGTAATTTTTTTTATTATCTCTTGTATTTCTACTGTTCCAAATGGTTCTGTTAATTTATTTTGTTCCTCTATTTGTAGTTTTGGTAGTTCAATTTTAGTCAAAAATTCATCTATTTTCCCTTCTTTCCCTTCGTTTTCAGTTCGGTATAATTGTTCATAGAATTCTCTAAAGTTTTCCTTAATTTCTTTTGGATTATATGTAATTTGTTTGTCTTTTTTTCTTGATGCCAATACCATTTTCTTAGCTTGCTCTGTCTTAAGCTGCCATGCTAGGATTTTGTGTGTTTTTTCACCTAGTTCATAATATTTCTGTTTTGTCTTCATTATATTCTTCTCTACCTTATATGTTTGTAATGTTTCATATTTTATTTTTTTATCCGCCAATTCTCTTCTTTTAGTTGTATCTTCCTTCATTGCTAATTTTTTTTCTATGTTTACTATTTCCCTTTCCAACTGCTCTGTTTCCTGATTATAGTCCTTCTTCATCTTTGTTACATAACTTATTATTTACCCTCTAATGAATGCTTTCATTGCATCCCATAGTATAAACTTATCTTCCACTGATTCCGTATTTACTTCAAAATACATTTTTAATTGTTTTTCAATAAATTCTCTAAAATCCTGTCTTTTAAGTAGCATGGGGTTTAATCTCCATCTATACATTCTTGGAGGGATGTCCTCTAGCTTTACTGTCAATATTAAGGGTGAATGGTCCGATAGCATTCTCGCTTTATATTCTGTTTTTCTTACTCTATCCTGCATACTAGCTGATAACAAAAATATGTCTATTCTTGAGTATGTTTTATGTCTAGCCGAGTAGTATGAGTATTCCTTTTCTTTTGGGTTTGTTTCCTCCATATATCCAAAAGTTTCATTTCTTGCATTGATTTAATTATAAATTTGGTTACTTTGTTCTTCCTGTTAATTTTTTTCTCCGTTTTTTCCATATTTGGATCCAAATTCAGGTTGAAATCCCCTCCTATTAGTATGTTCCCTTGCGTATTAGCTACCTTCAAAAAGATATCTTGCATAAACTTTTGATCTTCTTCGTTAGGTGAATATATATTAAGTAGATTCCAAAGCTCTGAATATATCTGACATTTTATCATAACATATCTCCCTGCTGGATCTATTATTTCCTCTTCTATTTTAAATGGCACATTTTTACTAATTAATATAGCCACTCCTCTTGCTTTTGAATTATACGATTCTGCTGTTACATGTCCTACCCAATCTCTCTTTAATTTCTTGTGCTCCAATTCAGTTAAGTGTGTTTCTTGGACAAATGCTATATCAATTTTTTCCTTTTTCAGTAAATTTAGTAGTTTCTTCCTTTTAATTTGGTTATGTATTCCATTAATATTTAAAGTCATATAGTTCAGCGTAGCCATTTTATATTTTGTTTATCTTCTCTTTCCGTTTTTCCATCATTACCTTTCCTCCTTTTCCATTTCTGTTTTCTTATTTTCAACTCTTTATAAGACAACATTCCTACAACATCCAACATTTTCCTTATTCTCCTATTTATATCTTCTTTATCCCCAATCTCCCCTTCCCCTCCTGAGTTGTCCTTTATCCCTTGTCGGACAACCACATCTCCCCTCTCCATTTGGATTTGCGAATCCACTCGCAAGTGTCAACTGATTTTGCAGTGACCGCTATTTCCCCCCACCCAGCCCCCCCCAGAAAAGATTTCACTTTTCATATGTCACAAAGGTCACTCTTTTAATTCCCTCCTTATTCTCTCTATTCCATTACCTTCCCTTATTAATTCTTGTCTATACTATCTATATTTTCCTCTAAGTACAGATACATTCACGTATGCACATTGTCTCTATTCACTCTTATACCTCTTTACCCGCATACATATCAATCATGATCATTTTTACTCTAATTACCCATCTTCATCCCTCAGTCTATTTTTGTCTTTACCCACATACATATCAATCGTGATCATTTTTACTCTCATTACCCGTCTTCATCCCTCAGTCTATTTTTGTAATTGTTCTGCAAATTTTCGTGCTTCTTCTGGATCCGAGAATAGTCTGTTTTGTTTTCCTGGAATAAATATTTTCAATACTGCTGGATGCTTTAGTATAAATTTATACCCTTTCTTCCATAAAATCGCCTTTGCTGTATTGAACTCTTTTCTCTTCTTTAGGAGTTCAAAACTTATATCTGGATAAATGAAGATTTTTTGCCCTTTATACTCCAGTGGTTTGTTGCCCTCTCTTACTTTTTCCATTGTCTTCTCCAGTACCTTTTCTCTTGTAGTATATCTTAGGAATTTTACTAAAATAGATCTTGGTTTTAGTTGTGGTTGTGGTTTAGAGGCCAATGCTCTATGTGCCCTTTCTATTTCCATTTCTTGCTGTAGTTCTGGACATCCTAGGGTCTTAGGGATCCACTCTTTTATAAACTCCCTCATATTCTTGCCTTCTTCATCTTCCTTAAGGCCCACTATCTTTATGTTATTTCTTCTGTTATAATTTTCCTTTATATCTATTTTTTGAGCTAGTAGTTCTTGTGTCTCTTTAGTTTTTTTATTAGATTCCTCCAATTTCTTTTTTAAGTCTTCTACCTCCATTTCTGCTGCTACTGCCCGCTCTTCCATCTTGTCCATTTTCTTTCCCATTTCTGTTAAGGTCATATCTATTTTATTCACTTTCTCTTCTGTGTTGTTTATTCTTCTTCTTAAATCATTAAATTCCTGTGTTTGCCATTCTTTAAATGACTCCATGTATCCTCTAACAAGAGAAAGTATATCCTTTACCTTGCCTTTCCCTTCTTCTATTTCACTGTACTCTTCCTCTTCTTCTTCCTCTGGGTTGGCTATCTGTTGTTTCTTTGTTGCCCTTTTTTTCTCTTCTTTCTTGTTTTCATTGTCTTCTGTGGTCTCTTCTTGCTGCAGGTGTTCTGCAGCTGTCGTTGCCGGCTGTGGAGATCGACTCCCCAGCTGGTCCCCCCTCCCGTCGATGTGTTTTTTTTCATGCGCATCGCGCATGCGCGAGGAGTCGCGCATGCGTGGTTGCGCACTTTTACTTGGCTCTGCGAGCCATTTTTGTAGTCCTATTTCTACCGACCTGAGGAAGCGGGCTTCTCTCTCCACAGCGGGCCTCTTCGGACAGGTATGGCCTTCTCCTTCTTCCTCCGTTGTCTTCTCTTCCTCTCTTCTTACCGTTGATTTTGATTTTTCTTTTTTTGTCGCCATCTTCTTTCCACCTTTATACTCACTTTTCTTTAACTTTTATTTCTGTGCCTTTGTATTTTCTCTTGTTTTTCCCGACTTTTCTGGAGAGGGCTGGAGTTCACTGTCTGGCCACTACTCCATCACGTGACTCCTCTCCGTGGTTCACATTAAGACCTTGTAGATCTCCCAAAATCCAGACCCTAGGGTCAAATGAAATTTCAGTTTTTATAATATCTAAGATTATTCCAACAATGTATTTCCAAAAGTCTTCCAGATGAGAGCAATTCCAAAGCAAATCTCCGTCACAAGTTTTACATTGGGAGAGGGGTTATGGTACATTTTGTGCAGTCCATGGTCATATTAAAGATATTAAACTGCATTTACCTATGTTTAGTTGAGATTAATGCAGTTTGAGACATTTGAAGGGTATTACACCAATCAACATCTTCGTAATGACATTCAAGATCTGATTCCCATTTATTTTTAATATTACTCTTAGTATAGATTGACAAGCTATTGTTTAAAATCACATAAATATACTCATTTGCAGTGTTCAGGTCTTCACTATTCAAGTGCCTGCCAAACGGGGATTCCGTTGAAATTTGAGCACAGTCCGCATAACGTTTATGGACCCAGTGTCTAATCTGAAAATGTATGAAGAAATTATGGTTTGGTAGATGGAATTGACAGACAATTATTGAAAATTGGCAAAGTTAAACTTGGCCTCAACTGTTTTTATACCACTATTAACCCAATGTTTGAAAATTCCATCTGTATTCTTATGAGGGATGTTGGAGTTATTCCACAGAATTGTTTTCCAAAATAATGAAGTATTTATACCAATAACTGCGTGAGCTTCTTGCCAAACTGCAAAAAAAAATTAGAATTATAGGTTTCTGATGACTGAATGAAATAGTGGGGGGGAGGGGGAGGGGAAGGGGAGGAGCCCTCATGCAAGTGGTGATAAATGGATTTGGGTGGGAGGGTACAAGCTGAGAAGTGATAGGGGAGAGGGGGATGGCTCTGTGAATGGAGAGGGAAGGGGCAGAGAGGGAGACAGGGGCATGACCTAATGGAAACTGGAGAAGTTGATATTCATGTTTTCCAGTGGAGAGGGCTCAGATGGAATATTTGTGTTTATTGTCTTATACACGTCCAATGTACAAATGCACTGAAATTCTTACTGGAGAATACATACAATAAGCAAGAAGGTTGAGGGGGGATTTGATATTGAAAATTATGAGGGGATAAATGGAGTAATTGTGAATGGGCTCTTCCCCTTGAGGGTAGGTGAGATTGGAATGAGGGGTCATAAGTTAAGGGTTAGGAGGCAAAAGTTTAGAAGTAACATGAAAGGGAGCTTCTTCACTCAGAGAGTGGTGGCTGAGTGGAATGACCTTCTGGAAGAAGTGGTTGCAGCAAGGTCAATTTTGTCATTTAAGAGAAGGTTGGATGAGTGCATGGACGTGAGGGGATTGGAGGGTTATTGACAGGGAGCAGGTGGGTGGGACTAGAGGAGATCAGTTAAATTGGTGTGGACTAGAGGGGCCGAGATGGCCTGTTTCCGTACTGTAGTTGTTATATGGTTATATAAGTCCATAGGATACACCATCCACAATAGTATAAATTAAAATTAATATTCATGAAATGGAAATTGGAATCCCTCTATTTCATGAATCCATAACATACTCTATCAGGGAAAGAGATAAGAGAAAAATAAGAAAGAGAAAGAGCCAGTTTGATGTTTGGACTGGAGTATAGGAGGGAAGATGGGATTGTGCAGATAATTTCTCTGTTTGACCCTTGCTGTTTTATAATCCTCTGAGACCTCTGTAACTGATGCAGAGAACCAGCTGAGCAGGTTTTGCAGGTCGGACCAGATCGTGAGAGCCAGGAAGAAAGCCCTTCTTTTCCGGCTACATTGAATGTTAATATGCAAAAGACATCAATAATGCAAGTCAGCCATTTACATTCAGGGATATTTCAATTAGATCAAATCTACAGCAAGTTATCAGTTCAACAACATGATTCTAATGATAAATAATCGCGAGATCTGATAATTAAACGAGCAGGATTATTCATTTGCACTCGGCATTGCAATGGAGAATGTTAACACCTGTTTCTATTAATAAAAAATGGGTTTGACATTATTGACTTAAAACAAGTGAGGTTAGGACCTGTGCATACTTCAGGTAACAGGAATTTACAGTTTTGAGAGGCAGCTTTGAAACATTGACCATGATTATTAGTTAGATTGATTCAAGCTTGATGTGCTGGGCTACTTTTCTAGGAGTCAGCTCAGAAATGAGTTGTAGGCAATTCAGATTCATTTCAGCCTCTTTCTGTAACACAACAATTGGCAACTGTGTCGAATGTTTCATGCAGGAAAATGCCCTGGGATGATTCTTGAGACTGCAGTCAAAAATGAATGTTAGCCAAACCAGATGATAATTTATCATGTCATACCATTTGAAAAGCAGAAAACTTTTGCAAATTAACTTTATAGGTGATGAATTTGACGCTTGTCAATGACATGCCCTGAAATAAATTGTTGGAGTATTTCCAGCTCTCCTTAACATCTCACATCTGCTCTCCAGCTCGTCACCAAGGGAACAGGAAGCCTGTTATTTTCTGAGGGTAACTTCCAGTGTCGTATTTAAGCTATAAACACAACGAAGGTGGCTCTCCCTTTAAATCAAGTTCTCCGTGAGATTTCAGCAGGAATATTGTTAAAAATGAATACCCATCTTCTTCACAACCTCTCTGGAACTCTCAGCGGAAAGGATGAGGGGTGGGGGGGGGAACTGGTACATTTTTTCCCACCGTGGTAGGAAGTTGTCAAAGTTTGACATGCCTAACACTGGTGACAGGAAGTGTCAGCTCCAGAAGGACCAAAGATCCGTACCAAAAAAGTACTTTTGTGGTGTAACGAGAGATGGTAAAGATGACGCACCACTCCATAACTATGGACAGCGGTCGTAGATGTCCAGAAATGGTTCGACCTAAAAGGGGAGGCAGGCAGGCCTCTTCAGCCCAGTTAAGCAACCTACATAGGAGAAGGTCACTCCGATATAAAACCTAGGACCTCGCTGTGACGTCCCAGCTTGCTTGGCCACGGCACACAAACCATGGGTGTAAAGGGTGGGGCCAGTACTGCGCACACTGCACTCCACCTAAAACCTCCTTTGCGCAGGCCCGAGGACAGGTCCACGTCCTCCCCCTCAAAAGATACACACAAACTCAAGCTAGCATGTTGGAAGATCGGAACCTTGCTAGACAAGGCTGACAGCCACCGACCTAAACATCGGTCTGTCCTCATCACACATGAACTCCTCAGACATAGCCGTTCTCAGCGAAGTCCGCCTTGCAGATGTCGGCAGCCTCCAAGAACACGGCACGAGCTACACACTCTACTGGTCTGGCAAGCCTCAGGCTGAACGATACCTATCTGGTGTTGACTTCATGGTCAAGAACTCCATTGCCTCCAAACTCAAAACCTCCCGACAGGCCACTCTGACCGGATGATGTCCATGCGACTCTCCCTTCAAAACAAGCGACACATCACTCTCATCAGTGTCTATGCTCCAACCCTTCAGACGGAACCAGTAGAAAAGGACAAGTTCTACACTGATCTGCGCAACCTCATTCAACGCACCCCTACAGCCGACAAGGTTGTCATCCTTGGCAACTTCAACGCTCGCGTCGACAAAGACTCAGAAACCTGGCCAGGAATCCTGGGCAAGCATGATGTCGGTAAGTGCAATGACAACAGGCGCCTCCTGTTGGAACTCTGCACAGAACAGCAGCTTGTCATTACTAACACCCTTTTCCAGAAGAGAGACACCCTGAAGACTACCTGGATGCATCCCCGATCCAAACACTGGCACTTCCTGGACTACATTCTGGTGCAAGGAAGAGACAAACGAGATGTGCTCCACACTAGACTCATGCCCAGCTCGGAAGCTCAACCTTCACTTCAAGCCAAAGTTCAAGAACAGTGGAGCCCCCAGAAAGAGGTTCAATGTTGGAAACTTGCAGTCAGACGTAGTGAGAGGAAACTTCCAGGCAAACCTCCAAGCAAAGCTCGAGGATGCAAACTGCCTCATGGACACGTCGCCTGAAACCCTCTGGGATCAGATGAAAACGGCCATACTGCAATCCACTGAAGAGCTACTGGGCTTCTCTTCCAGGAAAAACAAGGACTGGTTTGACGAAAACAACCAGCAAATCCAGGAGCTGCTGGCAAAGAAGCGATCTGCCCACCAGGCTCACCTTGCAAAGCCTTCCTGGCCAGAGAAAAAACAAGCCTTCCGTCTCGCATGTAACCAACTTCAGCGCAAACTCCGGGAGATCCAAAATGAGTGGTGGACTAGCCTCGCCAAACGAACCCTGCTTAGCGCCGACATTGACGACTTCAGGGGTTTTTATGAGACACTAAAGGCGGTGTACGGCCCCTCACCCCAAGTCCAAAGCCCACTGCGCAGCTAAGGCGCCGAAGGCTTCCTCAGCGAAAAGATTTCCATCCTCAATCGATGGTCAGAACACTTCCAATCCCTTTTCAGTGCCAACCGCTCAGTCCAAGATTCCGCCCTGCTCCAGCTCCTTCATCAACCCTTGAGGCTAGATCTGGATGAGGTCCTTACTCGGGAAGAGACATATAAGGCAATTGAACAACTGAAAAGTGGCAAAGCAGCAGGTATGGATGGAATCCCCCCCCAGAGGTCTGGAAGGCTGGCGGCAAAGCTCTGCATACCAAACTGCATGAGTTTTTCATACTCTGCTGGGACCAAGGAAAGCTGCCTCAAGGACCTTCGTGATGCCATCATCATCACCCTGTACAAAAACAAAGGCGAGAAATCAGACTGCTCAAACTACAGGGGAATCACGCTGCTCTCCATTGCAGGCAAAATCTTCGCTAGGATTCTCCTTAATAGACTAATTCCTAGTGTCATCGAAAATGTCCTCCCAGAATCACAGTGTGGCTTTCGCGCAAACAGAGGAACTACTGACATGGTCTTTGCCCTCAGACAGCTCCAAGAAAAGTGCAGAGAACAAAACAAAGGACTCTACATCACCTTGTTGACCTCACCAAAGCCTTTGACACCGTGAGCAGGAAAGGGCTTTGGCAAATACTAGAGTGCCTCGGATGCCCCCCCAACTTCCTCAACATGGTTATCCAACTGCACAAAAAACAACAAGGTCAGGTCAGATACAGCAATGAGCTCTCCGAACCTTTCTCCATTGACAACAGCGTGAAGCAAGGCTGCGTCCTCGCACCAACCCTCTTTACTATCTTCTTCAGCATGATGCTGAAACAAGCCAATAAAGACCTCAACAATGAAGAAGGTGTTTACATCTGGTACCGCACGGATGGCAGTCTCTTCAATCTGAGGAGCTTGCAAGCTCACACCAAGACACAAGAGCAACTTGTCCGTGAACTACTCTTTGCAGACGATGCCGTTTTAGTTGCCCATTCAGAGCCAGCTCTCCAGCGCATGACGTCCTGTTTTGCAGAAACTGCCGAAATGTTTGGCCTTGAAGTCAGCCTGAAGAAAACTGAGGTCCTCCATCAGCCAGCTCCCACCATGACCACCAGCCCCCCCCCACATCTCCATCAGGCACACTGAACTCAAAACGGTCAACCAGTTTACGTAGCTCGGCTGTACCATTTTATCTGATGCAAGGATCGACAAAGAGATAGACAACAGACTCGCCAAGGCAAATAGCGCCTTTGGAAGACTATACAAAAGAGTCTGGAAAAACAACCACCTGAAGAAACACACAAAGATCTGCGTGTACAGAGCTGTTGTCATACGCTCCTGTTCGGCTCTGAATCATGGGTTGTCTACCGGCATCACCTACAGCTCCTAGAACGCTTCCATCGGCGCTGTCTCCGCTCCATCCTCAACATTCATTGGAGTGACTTCATCACCAACGTCAAAGTACTCGAGCTGGCAGAGTCCTGCTGAAGACCCAACTGTGCTGAGGGGAGGGGGGTCACATCTCCAGAATGGAGGACCATCGCCTTCCCAAGATCGTGTTCTATGGCGAGCTCTCCACTGGCCAACGAGACAGAGGTGCACCAAAGAAGAGGTACGACTGCTTAAAAATATCTCTTGGTGCCTGTCACATTGACCACCGCCAGTGGGCTGATATCACCTCCAACCGTGCATCTTGGCGCCTCACAGTTCGGCGGGCAGCAACCTCCTTTGAAGAAGACCACAGAGCACACCTCACTGACAAAAGACAAAGGAGGAAAAACCCAACACCCAACCCCAACCCACCAATTTTCCCTTGCAACCGCTGCAACCGTGCCTGCCTGTCCCGCATCGGACTTGTCAGTCACCAACGAGCCTGCAGCAGATGTGGACATACCCCTCCATAAATCTTCGTCCGCGAAGCCAAGCCAAAGAAGAAAAAAAGATGATGACAGATTTTCTTTCTCTAGCACATTAAGAGGTCATGGCTTTCTGTCTGCCCCAGTACTCTGAACAATTCCATTATGCATTACATGAGCATGCCATCATATTGCTATAGTTTAAGCATAATTTCATCTCTTCCTTGTTTCCATCAGGGTTTGCACTGACATTATCCTCACCTCACTTGGTGCCAATTGGAAAATGAGGTGTTCTCTGATGACTCCTTCCTCACTTCACATTCCAGCCCCTTGCCCTCTGTGCAACATCCCCCTGCTCCCTACCATGCTTATGCTCCAGGGAATCAAGTCCTAACCTGTTTAATCTTTCCCTGTAACTCTATCTTATTGATATCTTTCCTATAGTTCGGTGACCAAAACTGCACACAATACTCCAAATTTGGCCTCACCAATGTCTTGTACAACTTTGCCATAACATCCTGTTTGTTTAACAAATGCAAATGATGACAGCAAATTCACCAAGGCACCCTTACCTTCCATCTGTTGTATAATTCTCGTCTGCAAATCAATAACTTGTTCGTTGTTATGCTTCTCTTCTTTTCCTTCTCAATATAGACAGAACACGCAGATTTTCCTTCACACGAGATGCCCGCTGTCACCCTCCCTTCATGTAATTGACAAGCCTAAGACGAGAGGAGGAACAATCCCAACTGAGCTGCAGCCACCCGCTCAGAAGTTCACTTGCATTTTCTGGTGAACCACGAGAAGTTGGAGAGACTAGATGGGTCAGGCAACCTATGTGAGTAGAACTTGTCAGCCAATGTCTTGGGTTGGGACATTTTGGTGAGACTAAAGTAGAATGGGGTGATATTAAGTATATCAAGAGAGGGGAGAAGAAGTTGGGGAGGGACTATGATAGGGTATTGGATAGCAGGTTGGAAAGGAGGTAGAGTGTGAGACCATATTGGGGGTGGGAGGGTGGTAGTGGTTGGCTGGGGATGAGTGGAAGATTGGAGAGAAAAGTAAGACTGGGAATAGGTAAGGATGAGGAGGAAGCAATGGAACCAGATAGAGGTGGAGGTCACCTAAAATTGGAAGAATCGATGTTTTTGCTGTTGGGTTTAAGGCTGCCCAGGAAGAATACAATGTGATGGCCTTCAAATTTACGCTGGACCTCACCCTGACAAAGGATAAGGCTGAGAATACGCATATCTATGTGGGAATGGCGAGGGGAATTATAATGGTTGGCAACCAGGAGTTCTTGGTTGGACCCACATGCAGCACAGATGTTGGGCAAAATGTTTGCCTGATCTATGTTTGGTCTAATCAATGTAGTGGAGGCTGGACTGGGTATGCAAAACACAGTAAATTAAGCTGTATGATGTGCATGTAAAGCTCCTTTTGGGTATTTCAGGAAAAATGCATCCCACCAGCATGACTATAAGAAGCTTGTTTTGAGGCCTCCCAATGCTACAGTGCATCCTGCCAGGACCAACCAACTCTCATCACCTTTTCTCCTTCTCTACCCTTCTCAATGACAAACGTTTCCAGAATAAGGTGCCTCAAAGGAAGAAGATCATACTGAAATGACTTGAACCATCCAAGTACCTGCACTGAGCTTACCCCCCCAGTCATTTAGATATTGAGACCCGAGGATCTGCAATTCTCTTACATTATTAATGCTGAATTAAAGGTTTGTGAGTTAAGATCCTACTGAAACTTTGACCCTCCAGTAATTTATTTAGACATACAGCATGCAGGCCATTTCGGCCCTCATGCACATGCCGTCCAATTGACACTCAATTAACCTACACCCCCAGTACGTTTCGCACGGTGGGAGGAAACCGGAGCTGCAGGAGAAAACCCACACAGACAGGGGGTAAGAACATATAAAACTCCTTACAGACAGCGTGGGATTTGAACCCCGGTCCTGATTGCTGACGCTGTAACAGTACTGTTCTGCCCCAAATGAAAATCATCTTATGAAGAGATCACTGCTTGCCTCTCAAGGATTGATGTATTATTTACTGAACGACAGGGCGAATATTTCAGCACCGTGATTGAAAGAACAAGTTACCTGTTAGAATCAAAACTCATAGATATGAACAAGACACAAATTCATTGTTTCGCAGCAGCATCAATAGTGCAAACTTTTATATAGATCACCTCACAAAATAAATAAAAATAGCATGTGAAAAGTCAAAGTAAGGCAGTGACTTTAGTTCATTGATTATTCAGGAATTTGATGGCAGCGGGGAAGAAGCTGTCCTTGTGCCACTGAGTGTTCATCTCAAGGCACCTTTATCTTTTTCCTGATGGTAGCAGAGTGAAGAAAGCATAGCCTGGGTGGTGGGGGTCCTTGAGATTGAGGCTGCTTTCTTAAGTCACTGCCTCTTGTAGATGACCTTGAAGGAGTGAAGTCTGATGTCTGTGATGTCACAGGCAGAGCTAACAACCCTCAGGAGCTTTTTCTTGTTATGAACGTTGACACCTCCGTACCAGACAGTGATGCAACCAGCCGGAATGCTCTCCACGGTACACCTGTAGAAGCTTTTGAGAATCTTCAGTGACATATTGAATCTCCTCAAACACCTTGCAAAATATAGCAGCTGGCAAACCCTTCATCATGATTGAATTGACACGGAAGCTCCAGGACGGTGCCTTGGAGATGTTTGAATATGACCTTCTCCACTGTTGAGCCCTCAATGAGGACTAGTTCGTGTTCTCTTGACTTCCTCCTGAAGTTCACAATCATCTCCTTGGTTAATGTAAATATAAATGTAAACTTCAAATTCCTGAGTGTCAACATCTCCGAGGATCAGTCCTGGAACCTCTACATTAATGCAATGTTCGCCAGCGACTATACTTTGTGAGGTGCCTGAGGAGTTTTGGTACATCACTGAAAATTCTCGTCAACTTCCACAGCTGGATGGTGGAGAGCCTTCTGGCTGGTGGCATCACTGCCTGGGATGGAGGCACCAACATTCAGGACAAGAATAAAGTCCAGAGGGTTGTTAACTCGGCCTGCGACATCACAAGCACCAGACTTCATTCGATCTAGGACATTTACATGAGTCGGTGTCTTAAAAAAAGCAGCCTCTATCCTCAAAGACCCCCCAATCACCCAGGCCAGGCCCTCTTCAATCTGCAACCCTCAGGGAAAAGGTACAGGAGTCTGAAGGCGAGCGCTCAGAGGCACAAGGACGGCTTCTTCCCTGCTGCCCTCAGATTCCTGAATGATCACTGAACCCAAGACCCTGCCTGACTTTTAGTGGACTTTTTTTTTACAGTCATGTTGTAAAATGGTTAGGATATGAATGTTTACACTAAGATGCTGCCGCAACCCCGAATTTCATGACTTGTTCGTGACAATAAATCCCAATTTTGAGTCTGATTCAAATGTTGGGATTCTTGGCCCATCCAAGTTTTTGAAATCCTCTTCTGTGGCTTCAATCTTAGCTTTGTGAGATAATCACCAGCAAAATACCACTCAGGAACAAGGTTCCCTCAAAATTTTAATAGTCAGTGTGCACAAAAGTCTGACTTTGTGCAAATCTTTTTCCTGCGACACACGCACTGAACGCTCGTGCAAATGTAAACGTGAAATTGCCTCAGGATAATTTTGGCACAGCCAAAATGGCTAATAAAACTGTATTGGCATGTTTTAATATCATACAAATATAATTGCATTTCAATAACTATAATGGTTAATTACTACATTATTTTAGGTAATTCACCCTTTGTGTGCACCTTACCTGCCTTTGTGCTCTGCTTGCAAAAATGTGCATGGCGCACACGTGCACAGCTTAGAGGGAGGGGCCAGCACCCAGGAAGGATGCAATCAGAATACAGATATAATGTCAACCACTTAATAAAATTGCACAGTCAAAATCTAGCTCCACATGTTGATGCACTGCTTCCTGACAATAGTCCTGTATGTCCCCTTCATGCCATTTCTTGGACATTAATTTCAAGTTATACACTGATTTTACTCTAAATCAGGTTGTGAAGAGCTGTTAATTTCAATTCTTTGACACAGACACATTGTTTTTTAATGTAGATTTAAATGATTTTACCAATGAAAGTACTTGTAACCTCAAGTTAGCAGGGATGTACTGTGAGCTTACTTGCCTAAACACCAGCATAAATAAGGTTAGGAAGGAGAAAAATGTGATGAAGACCCTCTCACCTTTTCTACTGATTAATGTGTTATTTGCTTAGAACGATGGGCTATGTTATCCCATTCGGTCAGGTCAGATTTATGATTTGTTGTAGAATACATGCATGGCATCACATATAACTCATGATTCTTTATCCTGTGGGTGAGGCAGTTAGTTCAAAGCAAAACTGAACCCGACATATACATGTAAACAAATAAAGAATTGTAAACAGATAATGAATGTAAATAAACTGACTATGCAATACAGAGATAATAAAATAGAAAATCTATAAAGTGCACAAGTAAGAGCCCTGATTGAGTTTGTTGCTGAGGAGTCTGATGATGGAGAAGTAGCAGCTGTTCCTGAACTTGGTGGTGCGAGTCTTGTGGCATCTACACCTCTTTCCTGTTGGCAGCAGTGAGAACAGAGTGTGCGCTGGGTGGGCAAGGTCTTTGATGATTGCTGCTGCTCCCCGACGGCTGCGTTCCACGTAGGTGTACTCATTCGTGGGGAAGGTTTTGCCTGAGATGTCCTGGGCTCTGTCCACTACCTTTGGAGGGGTCCCCATACAAGACAGTGATGCAGCTTTCCACCAAACAGCTGCAGAAATTTGGCAGGGTTTCTGGTGTCATACCAAACCTCCATAAACTCCTGAGGAAGGAGAGGCGCTGATGTGCTTTCTTCACGATGCCATTAGCGTGTTGGGTCCATGAAAGATCCTCTGAGATAGTGACTCCCAAGAAATTTGCTCACCCTCTCCACCTCTGATCCTCCAGTTAGGGCTCTGATTTTTACAGGGAATTAGGCTTGGTCTTTTCATATATTTGCATTAATTTTGCTTTTTTTTTTCCTTATGATATCCCCTCTTCCACATTTTTCCTGATTTTTCCACAACAAAATAAGTTTCACATTGACATTGTTAGAGACTCTTTTTATTTTATGGCCCAGACATGGAACATTACAGAGGTTTTCTTAAGTATAGTAATACTGGTTGTCAGGTTGGTAATGAAAGGACCTGGATCCAAGATAATTACTGAAATAACAGTGGCTAAGTCAACAGAATATTGGGCAAAGCTACAATCTAGAATACAATTTCTGCAAATTTGATGGTGTGCACTCATTAATGTTCAGTTCAGCTCTTCATCAAGGTATGAGCATAAAGCTAAAAGGCGCCTGAATAAAAAGGTGGGGTAGGAGGGAAAGGGTCGGAGGAGGAGGAGGAGGAGCAAAGGCCAATAGGCAAGAGGCCATAGGTTGATAAAGGTGGGAGGGCAGAAGAGAAAACAAGCTGAGGTGAGGGGGTAGCTCTGAATAGAGAGGAAAGGGGGGTGTGGAGCTTGAGGAAAGAAGACAGAGGGATGGGGAGATGGGGAGAGAGGAGAGAGAGTAAGAGAGACAAGGGAGAGGCCTAATCGAAAGTGAAGGTCAACATTGGCTCCATCTGGTTGGAGAGTGTCCAGACAAAGTATGGCATGTTGTTCCTTCAGTTTGCAGGTTGCCTCAGTTTGGCAGTGCATGAGGGCCATGGACGGCCATGTCAGTGAGGGGATGGGGTTTGTAATTGAAATGGGGTTGGCCATTGGATGTCTCCATTATTGCAGCGGATAGAGCAAAGGTGCTCAATGAAACATTCTCTCAGTCTTTGTCCAGTCTCTCTGAGGAAGAAGAGACTACAACGGGAGCACCGTATGCAGTAGATGACCCCTGCAGATTCACAAGTGAAGTAAAAACACAACGCTGGAGAGACTCAGCAGCTCAAACAGTGAACTTTATGTAGCAACGGTACATAGCTAACGTTTTGGGCTTGAGGCCTTCATCAAAGTATATAAAAATATTGCCAGCCACCCGATCAAAATGGTAGAGGGGAAAGGCAGGAAGTGATAGGTGGATAAGGGAGGGAAGGCTCTGTGAATGGAGAGGGAAGGGGGTGAGAGCTGGAGGAAAGGAGACAAAGTGATGGGAATAGGATGGAGAACAGTGAGTTTGCTAGCAGAAACCGGAGAAGTCAATGTTAAGGTTGGCGAGTGCCCAGACAGAAAATCAAGTGTTGTTCCTCCAATTTATGGGTGATCTTGGTGGGATAGTACATCAAGCCATGGGAGTGGGGCATACAATTGAAGTGGTTGGCCATTGGGAGATCCCTGTCACTGGTGGGGACGAAGCGAAGATGATCAGTGAAGCGATCACCTTGTCTGCGCCCAGTCTCTCTGACATAGAGAAGGCCACAAAGGGAGCACCAGATGCAGTAGATCACTCCAGCAGATATGCAACTGAAGTGTTGCTTCACTTGAACAGCCTCTTTGGGACTCCAAATGGTGGTGAGGAGCAGATGTGCGCATGTGGGTCTTCCTGTGGCCACTGGCGTAGGTGCCAGGGGGGTGGTGGTGGTGTGATTGGTGGGGAGGGATGAGAGGACGAGGGAGTCATGGAGGGAGTGACCCCAATGGAAGGCGGTGAGGGGAAGAAAGGGGAAGATGTGCCTGGTGATAGGATCCTGTTGCAGAAGTTACGGTCAATAACGTGTTGGATGCGGGTGGTAGGTGAAGCTTGCTCGGAAGGACTGTTTGCTGCCCCAAATGGCGGTGAAGAAGGAGGTGTGGGTGAAAGTATAGGATTTCCTTTTGGCCATGATGGGGGTGGGGAGATGCTGAGGGCGCAATTAGTGGGAAGGGATAAGTGGAGGAGGGAGAAGACAAACAGGAATAAAAGCACCATTTGAAAAATTCAGCCTCAACCAAGATGAAACTAAGAATTCGAGGGTCTTCTGGCTGATTTCAACTGGAGCTCCTCCCCAAATATTGTTTGTCTACAGTTGCTTCTTTCCCCCTGTAAGACTGTACTGTCAAGGGGCTTGCAGTGAATTGAGAAGATCGCTATCATGCTGGTTGCATTCTTGTGCCGCTGACCTCCACCCCTTCATCACTGGGTTCTGCTCCGGTGATTGGCAGGCACCCAGGAATAAAGAGCGGAGGTCAGGAGCTTGAGGGCACAGCCTTGAATGTCAATGAAATTAAACTCGGGTGGCAACATTTTAATTACCTCAAAGTAGACTGGACATTACAGCTTGTGTTTTCAGTTTACTGCTGCCAGTTATTCGCTGAATTTCTGTATTGTCCCTTCACTTCTCCTTTAATCCTGCAGCCCATTTTGGCCTAATTTTGAAAGCATTCTGATTCAGGGAAATCTTAGCCATGTAATACATCCCTTAAATAGGCTCCAGACCGCTGCAGCTATAGTATGGTTCCAAGAACATTGGAGTATGAAGACAAATGGAAATAAACAGTCAATGAGATCACTGCTACCAAAAGCAGAAAAGAATAAATGTAAAAGTCTAAATCAATGAGAAAATTTAAACACACATACTAATGAATTCTGCCAACATTTGAGACATTTTCCTGCATTTCTCCATTGTGCTTTTCCCACATTTAATCCAAATAGTCTTGCACCTTTTGAAGAAGCTGATTGATATTTGTATACATGCATAGTTCCTTTGTCATTGTGTTTGCTCACACCATCACTTTCACCTACTTCCCCCATTTGGCAGCCTCTTGGAGTTCTTCCTGCCTTGAATACCAAATTTGCTAGTATTCATGCCCAGTCATTAGTACCCAGTCCCCCACTGAAATTATGAATGAAAAGGCTTGTTGTTCTTTACAAATAATGCAGGCTTTACAAATAATGCAGGCAAATTCAAATGGGACTGGTTGCAAGACAAAGGTCCCGGATGACGGACAGCTCTCTCAGTAAGCCATCAATGCACAGGATGTTTTGTTTCACTTGCACAATATAGGTAGAACTAGTTCAGCTATGTTCGCAGTCTGTCCAGGACCCCATAAAAGGGAGCAGGAAAGGAGCCAAAGTCAGTTCTGCCTGAATAGCACTTTGAACACCACCCCCCCCCCCACCCCGCCCCTCATTCAGCCATATATACCTTTAGTAAGGCAGCTCAGTGGAATGGAAAGGGCAGGCACCATTTATTTGGTGTTCAATGCTGTTCTGTGCAAGTCACATACTTTGGAGCAGCATAGGCCCCGGCTGGGAAAGCCATTGTCTTCAGCTCCTTCAAACTGAGGAAGTGGGGGCAGGGGAGGGGGGGAGTGGGTGGTTGGGAGGGGTGAAGAGGCAATTGACAAGTTTATTGTTCTGATCAGAGCCCCACTGCTTTAAAACACTCCAAGGGCTCTGTTACATGCTGTCAATGAAGGCTGTCAGAACTGACCAGTGAAGAAGCGCTGTTCAGGAAACAGCTTTTACCCTTCATGTCGACAGGCTTCACCGACTTCTCTTGTCAACCACCCCGGCCAAAAATAATCTCGGACTCAGAACGTATGCTTGTTTCCTGACCCATGCGAGCAACAGCTGGTTACCTTTCGACTTCTAGATTTTCTTTGGCATTAATGACTGATTATTACCTCTGTGACATAACACTAATCCCCAATGCCTGTTTTTAACAGATATTTTTGGATTTGATTTGGACATAGGCCAGATGAAGGTGTGCTTCAGTTTGAAATATATTGCAAAAGTCAAGACATTGTGGCTCAGGTGTCACATTTGCATGGAAAAGTAAACGTTCATTTCAATCCCAAATGTCCAGTCTTTATAAATAGCACATAAGTATATTCTGAATTAAGCTTTGTGTCTGGCTGTGGCTCTGTACACAATCCCCACCGTGCTCATTTCATTGAATGTGGAAAAGGTCAATTATTTTAAAGATTTATTTTTGGTGAATTCTTCTGAAGTTTCATTTATCCGCTTAGATTTTTGAAATCTTGCACTTTTATCACACACTGTATTTTTTTAATTTAAAACAAATGATTCAGATTTATTGCCTATAGTACCCACATGATATTCCAGACAAACTGAGATCCTTTTTCCTGTGGGCGAGGCAGAATTACCACTTATTGGTAGTGCAAATAACACTGTACACAGCGCACTCATGTAAACAATAAAGAAATGTAAACAAACTGACTACAGCACAGAGAGAGAAAAAATCAGGGAAGTGCACAAATAAGTGTCCTTAAATGGACCAATGATTGAGTTTGTTGTTGAGGAGTCTAATGGTGGAGAAGTAGCAGCTGTTCCTGAACCTGGTGGTGCGAGTCTTGTGGCACCGAGACCTCTTTCCTGATGGTAACAGTGTGTACTGGGTAGCGTGTATCCTTGATGATTGCTGCTGCCCTCCGACGGCAGCGTTCTCTTTAGATGTTCTCGATGATTGGGAGGGTTTTACCCGTGATGTCCTGGGCTGAGTACAGCTTTACCTTCAGGGACATTGGTGTCCTCATATCAGACCATGATACAGTTGGTCAGTACACTTTCCACCACACCTCTGTAGAAATTTGCCAGGGTTTCCAATGTCATGCCAAACCTCCACAAACTGCTGAGGAAGTAGAGATGCTGACATGCTGTCTTCACAATGCCATTGGTGTGTTGGGTCCAGGAAAGATCCTCTGAGATAGTGACTCCCAGGAACTTAACTTTCCTTGTCCTCTGCACCTCTGATCCCCAAGGATCACTGGATTGTACACATCTGGTTTTCCCTTCCAGATGTCAATAACATAGATAATATTCTCAGTTACACTGATGTAAAAAAAAGAGGATAGTTGTGAACCAGTCATATCTCTTTCCAGAGCTATTTTAAAACCAGCAGAATTATGGTCACTAGCCTTAAAGTGCTCTTTCATGATATTTCATTTGCTTGCCCTGTCCTATTTCCCAGTAGATTTTGAACACTGCTCCCACTCTACAACATACTTTTTTGGAAAACATTCCTTGACCTACTTAACAAATTCTATCCTTTCCATACCCTCTGAAACATAGCATTCCCAGTTTATACTCTGTCAAGTAAAGCCAAGTCATCTTTATTTATCATTCATACCATGCTCACACGGTAGAGATGAGATAGTATTTTTCCTGGTCCATGGATGTGTAGTTATCGTGGGATGTGCAGTTGGTGTGGGGATGTGTCGTTGGTGTGGGGATGTGATTTGCTTTGCTGATGTGTAGTTAGTTTGGCATATATAGTTGGTGTTGAGTTGTTTGTTTGGTGTGGAGATGTGTACTTGCTGTGGGGTTGTGCAGTTGTTGTGGGATGTATAGTTGGTGTGGGATTTGTCATTGGTGTGGGGATGTGTCGTTGCTGTGGGGGTGTGTGGTTGCTGTGAGCATGTTTTGTTTGTATGAGGATTTTTAGTTGGTGTGAGGATGTTTGGTTGGTGTTAGGATGTATGGTTGGTGTTGGGATGTTTGGTTGGGGTGTGGATGTTTAATTGGTGTAGGGATGTGTAGTTCGTGTGGGGATATGTGCTTGGTGTGGGGATGTTTATTTGGTGTGTGGATGCATGATAAGTTTGTGTGAGTATGTTTAGTTTGTGAGGGCATGTGTAGTTGCTGTGAAGCTGTGTAGTTGGTGTGGGGCTGTGTTGTTGGGGTGGGGATATTTATTTGGGGAGTGGATGTAAATTTGGTGAGGGTTGTATAGTTGGTGTGGGGATGTTTAGTTGCTGTGGGGATGTGAAGTTGGTATGGGATGTGTCGTTCGTGTGGGATGTGTCGTTGGCGTGGGGACGTGATGTTGGTGTGGAGGATTTGAAGTTTCAGTATGGATGTGTAGATGTTGTAGGGTTGTTTTCATGCTGTAGGGTTGTATATTTGCTGTAGGGTTGTGTAGTTGCTTTGGGTATGTGACGTTGGTATGGAGATGTGTTGCTGTGGGGTTGTCGTTTGTGCGGGGATGTGTGATTGGTGTGGGGATGTGTAGTTGCTGTGAGGATGTGTAGTTGGTTTGGGGATGTGTAGTTGCTGTGGGGATTTGTCGTTGGTGTAGTTAGTGTGTGGTTGGTGCGGTGATGTGTAGTTGCTGTGGGGATGTGTAGTTGTTGCGGGGATGTGTGGTTGGTGCGGGTATGTGTGGTTGGTGCGAGGATGTGTGGTTGGTGCGTGTATGTGTGGTTGGTGCGAGGATGTGTGATTGGTGCGGGGATCTGTACTTGGTTCGGGCATGTTTACTTGTTGCGGGGGATGTGTACTTGGAGTGTGGGTATGTGTAGTTGGTATGGGGATGTGTGTTAGGTGTGGTGATGTGTGCCTGATGTAGTGTTGTGTACTTGGTGAGGGGATTTGTAAATTGTGTGGGGATATGTAGATGCTGTGGTGATGTGTTGTTGGTGTAATTAGTTTGTGGTTGGTGCAGTGATGTGGGGAAGTGTTGTTGGTGGGGGGATGTGTGGTTGGTGAAGGGATGTGAAGTTGGTATGGGATGTGGCATTCATGTGGGATGTGTCGTTGGTGTGGGGAATTGACATTGGTGTGGGCAATTTGTAGATTTAGTGTGGATGTGTAGATTCTGTGGGTTTGTGTAGTTGCTGTCTGGTTGTGTAGTTACTTTGGGTATGTGACGTTGCTACGGGGATGTGTTGCTGTGGGATGTCGTTGGTGCGGGGATGTGTGGTTGGTGCGGGGATGTGTTGTTGCTGCGGGGATGTGATGTTGGGGATCTTCGCTAGGATTCTCCTTAATAGACTAATACCTAGTGTCGCCGAAAATGTCCTCCCAGAATCACAGTGTGGCTTTCCCGCAGAGGAACTACTGACATGGTCTTTGCCCTCAGACAGCTTCAAGAAAAGTGCAGAGAACAAAACATCACCTTTTTTGACCTCACCAAAGCCATTGACACCATGAGCAGGAAAGGGCTTTGGAAAGGGTGTGTCGTTGGTGTGGGGATGTGTGGTTGCTGTAAAGAAATCTCTTGGTGCCTGCCACATTGACCACCGCCAGTGGGCTGATATTGCCTCAAACCGTGCAGCTTGGCGCCTCACAGTTCGGCGGGCAGCAACCTCCTTTGAAGAAGACTGCTGATGTGTAGTTAAGTAAAGGCTGTTAAGCCCAAGCTTAAGCCCAAGCTTTCTTTTCTTCTTCTTTTTCTTTGGCTTGGCTTCGCAGACGAAGATTTATGGAGGGGGTAAAAGTCCACGTCTGCTGCAGGCTCGTTTGTGGCTGACAAGTCCGATGCGGGACAGGCAGACACGGTTGCAGCGGCTGCAGGGGAAAATTGGTTGGTTGGGGTTGGGTGTTGGGTTTTTCCTCCTTTGCCTTTTGTCAGTGAGGTGGGCTCTGCGGTCTTCTTCAAAGGAGGTTGCTGCCCGCCAAACTGTGAGGCGCCAAGATGCACGGTTTGAGGCGATATCAGCCCACTGGCGGTGGTCAATGTGGCAGGCACCAAGAGATTTCTTTAGGCAGTCCTTGTACCTTTTCTTTGGTGCACCTCTGTCACGGTGGCCAGTGGAGTGCTCGCCATATAACACGATCTTGGGAAGGCAATGGTCCTCCATTCTGGAGACGTGACCCACCCAGCGCGGCTGGATCTTCAGCAGCGTGGACTCGATGCTGTCGACCTCTGCCATCACGAGTACTTCGACGTTAGGGATGAAAGCGCTCCAATGGATGTTGAGGATGGAGCGGAGACAACGCTGGTGGAAGCGTTCTAGGAGCCGTAGGTGATGCCGGTAGAGGACCCATGATTCGGAGCCGAACAGGAGTGTGGGTATGACAACGGCTCTGTATACGCTTATCTTTGTGAGGTTTTTCAGTTGGTTGTTTTTCCAGACTCTTTTGTGTAGTCTTCCAAAGGCGCTATTTGCCTTGGCGAGTCTGTTGTCTATCTCATTGTCGATCCTTGCATCTGATGAAATGGTGCAGCCCAAGCTCCTCCCTCAGTACCTGCCTTGGAACTAGGCCAGCAACATGCGAGATGTGTTGATGTCTTCAATGATTAAGGGCTATTAATCACAACACTCTGTCTAATATGGTTGATCGACAGTGCTACACTGCATACACTGCAGTTGAAGCCCAGAGAATTGTAATATTTACAGCCACAAGAAAAATGTCTGGCAATAAACTGAGACAATGAAATGAGCAGGCACAATTCCTGAAAGTATTTCACACTCTATACAGTTTCTTGTTTGTTTGGTTTGTAACTGAGTAAACAGGAGCAATGAGGTTTGCTTCTGGTTTATTGGGCACAGAACTTAAGCCAGCCATGGTCACACTGACCAGGAGTTAATATCACTCATGTTTTAAGTTGTCAATTGAACCTGCAGTAAGATTCCTGACTACTTCTGGTATCTTCTGCAAGATCTTTGGTAAGCAATCCTATGTCACAGTGACATCAAATCATATTTTGCATGCTTGCACCTAGATTTATCGTCTGCAATCCTCTAGTATTCAGGATTTGACACAGACCTGACAAATACTGTGTGCTGTACTGAGTTATTCTTGAACAAGTGTTAAACCCTGTTGCAATGTGAAGCCTCCATACAGCGTGAAATTTTATTAACCCTCACAACTAAACAACATTTTTGACTTGTATTCACTATTCACCTCAGCAGAAATGAATTTAGTCATCTCCACGAAGGTTGCTTTGAATTTGTAACTGCGTCAGTAATGGCTGCTGCACAGAAAGTTACTCCAGTGGAGTTTATCTGAGCTAGTTGCATTAAGTGAGTGAAACACAAAAGTCTGCAGATGCTGTGACTGTAGTTAAAAGCAGAAATGCTGGAGGAACTCAGCTGGGCTCTCAGCATCCACAGGAGGTTTCAGGCCTGAGTCTTTCTTCCTATCGAAGAAGGGCTCAGGTCCGAAGCATTGGTAATATATCTTTAATATATATGGATTCTGTGAGACTGGCCAAGTTCCTCCAGCATTTCTGTTTTAACTACTTTTATTCATTGACTGGCACATTATTTTATCACAGTAACACTATAAAAGGTTAACAAAAAACGGATGAAAATTAAAATATTGCAAATTCTTTATATGAAGAATTATGCTGCCACATCTGTTCTGGCTCTCGAAAAATCTGGATTTAATTTGAATTCAATTCAGGAAAACAAATGTAACATTAAAAATAAAGTGTAATGATGGAAAGTCTCCCAGCTATCGTTTCTACCACATCAATAATAGAACAATGCATGCAACAAGCAAAGCATAATAGAGGGCTTTCCATTTTATACCAGAGAGTTACCACTTCAGGCTTCACAATACATAATTGCATGGTAATTGAAGAACATTTTTAAAATTGAACTCTTTGTAATGTTTAAGGTCCAAGTACTTTTCTATCAAAGTGGGAACTGTAGACGACACTTTCCAAGATCTAGTATTTTCCAATATCAAAACGTGTCATCTTCAAGGAGATGTGAGGACGATATTCTGAATTACTATCTTATTAATCCAATGAACCAAACTTTGTAAATTTAGCTTTATGGAGGTTTAATTCATTGATAAAACAGATAAACATTTTGCATAACTAAACACTAAGATTTTCATTATGATGAATAAACAAAGCATTTGGCGATATTTAAAGGTGTAACTATATTCGACTTTAAAGAGAAGAAATAAATGAAATAAAGACGAAATAAGACGAATTCAAAAAAATTATCTCGAGCTCACGTCTGCTTCATAGTTCGTCGAGGAATGAAATGCAAGATCTTCGTCTGCCCGGAAATTACGATATATTACACGATTGTAACACTACAAACAATACTTTTTCTGAAAGGGATAGGCACAAAATTAACTAAGAATAAAAAACACAAAGTTTTAACCTTTACAGGAACACAGATCAGAGCTTTGAAAACTTAGAGCAAACTCCTGTAAAAACTAGTGCAGGAGATGAGTTTCCAGGGTATTGTGACTTAGACATAAGGGTTGATAAAATTTAATATTTATTTTCCATGTACACATTTTATTAAACTTTACTTAAAGCTATTAAATTGTAAAACGTAAAACAAATAATATTAAATAAATTAATAAGATTTCAAAAATTGAATTCTTTTATGGTGACCAAGTTTACAAGACACAAGCTGGATGTATTTTAAACTGTAAAAAGATTATTTTAAATCCTCAAAACAAGGAAACAATTTATGTTTTTAATTTTATGAACTAGAAATTTCTATATGCACTAAAACACATGCCAAAATATAACTGTGCGTAGTTTCCACAGTAGTTTCCTATATTCAAGAGATTGTGCAGAAATCATGTGAATCCTTGATGCATAGTGTGATAGATTATGTTATATTTTATATTGTATATAGATATGTTTTAAAGGATATAAATTGTGTCAGATTTTTTATAGTGTAGGTCACAAACCAATACAAACACTTCAAAACAGATCTCATTTAAAATGCCAGAGCTCTGCACAAGCCAGACAGTGAACTGGAGAATTTCTATTGCTGCTGGGTTTTGGGGTCCTCTGGGCCCATAACATTAGCATGTACAAGCTAGGGTGGCCATTCCAAAAGGAAGACATGGTCATACCATTAAAATCTTATAATCTTTTTTATTGAAACACAGCTACAACCCCAAACATTGTTTGCACTTCCATATGTGATGGGCAGCATCAGTTTCGAAGTGAAAAACATGAATTGGGAGGGTGCCATCAGAGCCAAGAGTGGGGAGACATTAATGAAATAGATGTACGTGGAAAGGGTAACATGGGGGCCTGTTAACATGGTTAACAGGCCCCCAATAAAGAAAGAATAAAATATGACTTTTCATTGTGCAGCAGTGTGGAAGTGTTCAAAAAAAAAGATTGGTTTAAATTAACTAAATAGGCAAATAGTTCAAGGACCAGCGCCAACTGTTTAAAGTTTTGAACAAAAGAGCAAAGAGATGTGTGGAAATGCATATTAACCTTGATTATTTCAAGCTTCAAGATTCAACATACCTTTTATTATTTATGTAATAATGCAGAAAATGTAATATTACACAACATTTTATTTTGCCTGCAGTAAAGCTGACGAAGTGTCACCATTAGCATTAGAATGAGAAAGAGAAAAGAAAGTCCCTTCAGAGATTCACCTCCAGTACTCCCGCAGCTACACAGACCCTTGTTTGATTCTTGGGCAACCCAAGCTCCAGGTTCAAACCTCTGAGACGATCAGGAAGCCTTCTGCCCCCAAGGCCCTTTGGGACCCTTCTTGCCCTCAGCACCCTTTAAAAATGCCAATCCTGCGACCTGGTTCCCATGAGCCATTCTCCAGCAGCCCACAGCCTGAGTGGGATCTGCAGCCCTTGAAGACTTCTCTGGATGGCTGCCTTGGTCACCGTTCTTTAGGGTCACCTCCTTCTCAGCAGGAGGGTGTTCTCCCCGTTTGTGGTGCCCTGTGCTGGTCCACTGTTCCCCCTGTGCCTCATTGTACGCTTCCCAGCGCAGGTACACTTGGGCACAGACTCTGCGGTTTAAAGCCTGTATGGAACTGTTGGCATTGTTTGTGGTGCCCTGTGCTGGTCCACTGCTCCCCCGATGCCTCATTGTATGCTTCCCAGCGCAGGTACACTTGGCCACAGACTCTGTGGTTTAAAGTCTGTATGGAGCAGTTGGCATTAACCCCAGGCAGTGGGACCCTGCAAAGCAGTGCTGAGTCTCCGCTCCCCGCATTCCTGGATCTGCACCAGTGGCAGTGTTGCCATCATTTATGACCTGTATTAAAGGTGCATGGGAGAGATGGAAAAATATTCAATCATGCCTTCATAAAGGAATTGGATAGAACAGTGAGAAAAAAAGAGTTGGCTATGGAGAAAGAATAGGGGAATGGAATAGCCAGCTTGCTTTATAAAGAGACAGTATGGAAATAGGCTGAATGTCCCTCTTCCAAGATGTACCATTTCTATGATTCTCTGACCTGACCCTGGTCTTTGGATGAAGGTACTACCAGTGGGTGCAAAGTTTAGCATAACAGTTAGAGCAACACTGTTCCAGCGCCAGCGATCAAGACCGGGGTTCAAATTCTACACTATCTCTAAGGAGTTTGTACATTCGCCCCATGTCTGCATGGGTCTTCCCTGGGGGCGCCAGTTTCCTTCCACCATTGAAAACGCACCAGGGATTGTATGTTAATGGGGTGTAATTGGGAGGCACGGGCTTGTGGACTGAAATGGCCTGTTGTCGGGCCGTATGCCTAAAATTTGAATAAAATGTAAGAACTGGAGGACTTGAGTTACAAGGGAAGGCTGGATAAGCTAGGACTTTTCTTCCAGGAGTGAAGGTGGTGGAAGGGTAACCCTAATGAAGAGCGTGAAGAACATAGATAAGGAGAAAAGTTATAGAATAGATACAGGCATAGGGAAATCACTCAGGTGAGCAACTTGGCCTAGTGTGAGATGAAAGACTGTTTCCATGCTGCCTATTTTTTTGACTCTATGATTCTGCATTTTGTTTCAAAGGTAGGATATTTGATTGTGAGGTCTATTTTTTAGTCAAGGTTCATACTGTAAATTTAAATTTAGATATCCAGCATGGTAACAGGCCATTTTGCCACCCAACTTGGACTCAATTAACACCGTCAGTACGTTTTGAAAGGTGGGAGGCAACCGGAGCCCCCGGGGGGGGGAAACCCACGCACACATGGGGAGAACTCCTTCCAGACAGCGCAGGATTTGAACCCCGGGTCCTGATTGCTGGCGCTGTAACAAGCGTTGCGCTAACCACTTCACCGACCGTGCCGCCGACTAGTAGTATCTTTGAATAACAAAGATGCTGCCATTGTTTCTTCAGCACCGATTCATGTATCCCAGTCTATTGGCATCACACTTGTATTCCCAGAATTCATGCTCATTTAGGCCACTAATACAATTTCCTTTATTATTGAAGTACTGATCACATCTTGCTATCGAGGATGAGCTTCAAATTAATCCTGTCGTGAATACAAGAACCTATGCCTTATAATTGAATTCTAAGCCAATAACAACAAGTGCTCATCACTGCTACAGTCTTTAAGAGCACCCTAATTGTCTTCATTAACAAGTTCAACTCCAATCCACTGTGTGAACATCTGATTCAACCCAACTCTAAAGGACTTCATGACTGAACGGTATTCCAGTACTGCCTCTCCAGGAACATGTAAGAGGAGTGACCACTTTTGTCAGATGATAATAGAGGCTGTTCCTCGAGCCAATGCTCGAGTTCTTTGCATAGCAATGTCATGGGGATAAACCATGCACTATGGATCAGGCAATTTGAAGCTCCAAACAATTTTTTTTCCACAGCTTGATGTCTGCAATATTAATTTCAGACATGTTCGACATTTAAAGTTCAAATTTCTTCCTAACTTGGAACTGTTCACATTGACAATGTTCAGCATAACTCAGCTTTCAAAGTTGTTTCAGGGATCTGAGTGGAGCAATGGATTCCAGCCTTCATTAACTGGGATTCTGGGCTCAGAAATGCACTGTTGGAATCCAGCAAGCGGTGATGTATTCCCCCGATGATTGCTTCTTCCGATGTTGTTGAAGATTCTAAGTAGAATGCTGGGCAGTAAAACATTTGGCATATGTTGTTGTTCTCCCAGTAGATGAGGCCAGAAGTGTATGAAGAGCCAGAAGGAGGGAACTGTCCAAAGCAAATAAGCTGTTTTCCCAACGCTGACTGAGAAGTCAAGTTTAGCCAGCATGCGGAAGATAAGGACACCTCAGAGCGCAGGTATCATCAGGGCAAGGCATCTAATCCATATAAGGTTTCCATGAGAGTACAATGATCCTTCAAATCTGCACTAACGCATCAGCCTTCCACTCAAGTCACTGAGTTGGACTCAAACCATAACCCTTTGACTCGAAGGTGGGACTAAGTCCCAATTGAATGAATGACTTAATTATATTTCTGCATGAGCATTTAACCGTTTGCATATTAAGCTGAATTCAGATTTCTTTTTAAGCTTTGGAAGACTGAACAAAACCTGCATAAATGTTTTACAAGGAGGCAGGATGTTAAAGAGCAGAAGCTAATCTAACCAACAGATGTGACCGACCAAGCAGAAATGGAAAACAAGCTTTCTGAGCCTTGAAAGAGTAAAAAGAACAACTAAAAATAATCAGAACCGAATGTGCTGCATGGACAGCCAATATTTTCATAGTAAATGTCTAGTAGAATATAATATTGGTCATTGTCCATGAGCACTGAAGGGAAATTAGTGCTTGAGCTCTTCATTTACAATATGAATCCTACATCCTCCTCAGCATCCTCTTACAGGCCGACGCCACTAGCTTCAAAGTCCTCATGATACTCAGTCAGCTCTGTTGGGCAGCCACATCATTTGAATGTCGGACACCAGATTCGAATTCAATTTATAAATTCACCGACAACAATAATGGTTTGTGAATCAAAACATAGGATGGAGATTCCAAAGCAACAATGCCAAGGAGCTTGCTGTAGACTTCAGGAAGTCTATTCAGGAAAATAAATGTAACGTTAAAAATAAAGTGTAATGATGGAAAGCTATCATTTCTCGAGGGTTAACAATGAAAAGGAATAGCACCTGGAAAGGAATAGCATCTGGGCGTCCACATATTGGAGGGCCTCTCCTGGAACCAGTATATCGAAGCATCCATGAAGAAAGCGCACCAATGTCTCCACTTTCTAAGAAGTCTGAGGAGACTTGGCATGCCATTAAATACTCCATCAAACCTCTACTGCTGTGCTGTGGAAAGGATAATGACTGGAGCACAACAGCCTGGTTTAAAAACTCGACTGCCCAGGAACACAGAAGGGTTCAGAAACTGACAAACATACCCATGTCCATCATAGGCACTGACCTCCCATCCATTGAAGACCTATACAAAGCGCTGCTGCAAGAGGGAAACCAACATTAACACAGATGCACATCAACCTGGTCACAATCTCTTGTCACTGCTACTTTCAGGCAGAAGGTACCGTACTTCTAGGGCCAAGAAGTGTTTTTTTCTCTCTATCAGCTATCATGCTTTTGAACCTTCCCATGCTACCCTCACCAGAACACTACCCCAGCCAGGACCAAAGATCTGGCTGTAGTAACACCACACTTTTTATTGCACTAGCTGCAACTGTGAATCATTTGTATTTATTAATTTTCTTCTCTTGTGCATGAATTTTATACTTATTGCTTATTAGTGTTTTATATAGTGGTGTAGTTGCAACAAAATTTCAGTGCCTTTGTATATTGTACTCATGTATATGACAATAACCCTGAACATCATTTTTTATGGTCAGATTCACACAGCATGGAATTACTGCAAAACCCTGGCATTTGGCACCTATGGATGCCGGATAAGTGAATTTCCTGATTGCTTGGGGTTGCCTGTTGTGTGATTAGCAAACTAACAGCAAGGCATGCTAATTTTAAACTTCTATACTTTTTAACCTATTTATTTTCCACATATTTTTGGCCTTTTGCTTGAGGCTACCGATAGCTTGAATTCTGGATAATGGGAATTTGAAACTATCTGCCCATTGGTCGGTTATAAAACACCCACCTAAAATTTTTTTCTTTTTTCTTTGGCTTGGCTTTGCGGACGAAGATTTATGGAGGGGGTAAAAGTCCACGTCAGCTGCAGGCTCGTTTGTGGCTGACAAGTCCGATGCGGGACAGGCAGACACGGTTGCAGAGGCTGCAGGGGAAAATTGGTTGGTTGGGGTTGGGTGTTGGGTTTTTCCTCCTTTGCCTTTTGTCAGTGAGGTGGGTCTGCGGTCTTCTTCAAAGGAGGTTGCTGCCCGCCAAACTGTGAGGCGCCAAGATGCACGGTTTGAGGCGATATCAGCCCACTGGCAGTGGTCAATGTGGCAGGCACTAAGAGATTTCTTTAGGCAGTCCTTGTACCTTTTCTTTGGTGCACCTCTGTCACGGTGGCCAGTGGAGAGCTCGCCATATAACACGATCTTGGGAAGGCGATGGTCCTCCATTCTGGAGACGTGACCCACCCAGCGCTGCTGGATCTTCAGCAGCGTGGACTCGATGCTGTCGACCTCTGCCATCTCGAGTACTTCAACGTTAGTGATGAAAGCGCTCCAATGGATGTTGAGGATGGAGCGGAGACAACGCTGGTGGAAGCGTTCTAGGAGCCGTAGGTGATGCCGGTAGAGGACCCATGATTCGGAGCCGAACAGGAGTGTGGGTATGACAATGGCTCTGTATACGCTTATCTTTGTGAGGTTTTTCAGTTGGTTGTTTTTCCAGACTCTTTTGTGTAGTCTTCCAAAGGCGCTATTTGCCTTGGCGAGTCTGTTGTCTATCTCATTGTCGATCCTTGCATCTGATGAAATGGTGCAGCCGAGATAGGTAAACTGGTTGACCGTTTTGAGTTTTGTGTGCCCGATGGAGATGTGGGGGGGCTGGTAGTCATGATGGGGAGCTGGCTGATGGAGGACCTCAGTTTTCTTCAGGCTGACTTCCAGGCCAAACATTTTGGCAGTTTCCGCAAAGCAGGACGTCAAGCGCTGAAGAGCTGGCTCTGAATGGGCAACTAAAGCGGCATCGTCTGCAAAGAGTAGTTCACGGACAAGTTTCTCTTGTGTCTTGGTGTGAGCTTGCAGGCGCCTCAGCTTGAAGAGACTGCCATCCGTGCGTTACCGGATGTAAACAGCGTCTTCATTGTTGGGGTCTTTCATGGCTTGGTTCTGCATCATGCTGAAGAAGATTGAAAAGAGGGTTGGTGCGAGAACACAGCCTTGCTTCACGCCATTGTTAATGGAGAAGGGTTCAGAGAGCTCATTGCTGTATCTGACCCGACCTTGTTGGTTTTCGTGCAGTTGGATAATCATGTTGAGGAACTTTGGGGGACATCCGATGCGCTCTAGTATTTGCCAAAGCCCTTTCCTGCTCACGGTGTCGAAGGCTTTGCTGAGGTCAACAAAGGTGATGTAGAGTCTTTTGTTTTGTTCTCTGCACTTTTCTTGGAGCTGTCTGCGGGCAAAGACCATGTCAGTAGTTCCTCTGTTTGCGCGAAAGCCGCACTGTGATTCTGGGAGAATATTCTCGGCGACACTAGGTATTATTCTATTTAGTAGAATCCTAGCGAAGATTTTGCCTGCAATGGAGAGCAGCGTGATTCCCCTGTAGTTTGAGCAGTCTGATTTCTCGCCTTTGTTTTTGTACAGGGTGATGATGGTGGCATCACGAAGATCCTGAGGCAGTTTTCCTTGGTCCCAACAAAGCTTGAAAAACTCATGCAGTTTGGCATGCAGAGTTTTGCCGCCAGCCTTCCAGACCTCTGGGGGTATTCCATCCATACCTGCTGCTTTGCCATTTTTCAGTTGTTCGATTGCCTTATATGTCTCATCCAGGGTGAGGACCTCATCCAGCTCTAGCCTTAGGGGCTGTTGAGGGAGCTGGAGCAGGGCGGAATCTTGGACTGAGCGGTTGGCACTGAAAAGAGATTGGAAGTGTTCTGACCATTGGTTGAGGATGGAGATCTTGTCGCTGAGGAGGACTTTGCCGTCTGAGCTGCGCAGCGGACTTTGGACTTGGGGTGAGGGGCCGTACACAGCCTTTAGAGCCTCGTAGAAACCCCTGAAGTTGCCAATGTCCGCGCTGAGCTGGGTTCGTTTGGCGAGGCTAGTCCACCACTCATTTTGAATCTCCCGGAGTTTGCGCTGAAGATAGCTGCATGCGCGACGGAAGGCTTGTTTCTTCTCTGGACAGGACGGCTTTGTAAGGTGAGCCTGGTGGGCAGCTCGCTTCTTTGCCAGCAGCTCCTGGATTTCCTGGCTGTTTTCGTCAAACCAGTCCTTGTTTTTCCTGGAGGAGAAGCCCAGTACCTCTTCAGTGGATTGCAGTATGGTAGTCTTCAACTGATTCCAGAGGGTTTCAGGGGAAAGGGTCCGTGAGGCGGGTTGCATCGTCGAGCTTTGCTTTGAGGTTTGCCTGGAAGTTTCCTCTCGCTTCGTCTGACTGGAGATTTCCAACATTGAACCTCTTTCTGGGGGCTTTACTGTTCCTGGGCTTTGGCTTGAAGTGAAGGTTGAGCTTGCAGTGAACCAGCCGGTGGTCAGTGTGGCATTCCGCGCTAGGCATGACCCTGGTGTGGAGCACATCTCGTTTGTCACTTTCTCGCACCCCAGGATGTAGTCCAGGAGGTGCCAGTGTTTGGATCGGGGATGCATCCAGGTGGTCTTAAGGCTGTCCCTCTGCTGAAAAAGGGTGTTTGTAATGACAAGCCGCTGTTCTGCGCAGAGCTCCAACAGGAGGCGCCCATTGTCGTTGCACTTGCCGACGCCATGCTTGCCCAGGATTCCTGGCCAGGTTTCTTTGCCGACACGAGCGTTGAAGTCGCCCAGGATGACAACCTTGTCGGCTGTAGGGGTGCGTTGGATGAGGTTGCGAAGGTCGGTGTAGAACTTGTCCTTTTCTGCTGGTTCCGCCTGGAGGGTTGGAGCATAGACACTGATGAGGGTGATGCGACGCTTGTTTTGAAGGGGGAGTCGCATGGACATGATTCGGTCCGAGAGGCCTGTCGGAAGGTTTTCGAGTTTGGAGGCAATGGAGCTCTTGACCATGAAGCCTACACCAGATAGACGTCGTTCATCCGAAGGCTTGCCAGACCAGTAGAGTGTGTAGCCCGCGCCGCGTTCTTGGAGGCTGCCTACATCTGCCGGGCGGACTTCACTGAGAGCGGCTATGTCGATGTCAAGTCTGAGGAGTTCATGTGCAATGAGGGCAGACCGACGTTCAGGTCGGTGGCTGTCAGCCTTGTCTAGCATGGTTCTGATGTTCCAGCATGCTAGCTTGAGTTTGTGAGCATCTTTTGAGGGGGAGGACGTGGAGGGGGAGGACGTGGACCTGTCCTCGGGCCTGTGCAAAGGAGCTTTTAGGTGGAGTGCAGTGCACGCAGTACTGGCCCCACCCTTTACACCCATGGTTCGTGTGCCGTGGCTGAGCAAGCTGGGACATGGCAGCGAGGTCCTTGGGTCGTAGGTTTTATATCGGAGTGGCCTTCTCCTATGCAGGTTTCTTACCCGGGCTGGAGGGGCCTGCCTCCCCTCCTAGGTCGGTCCATACTGCCCGGACCGGGGCCTAGGCCGCCGCAGCTCCTTTTGTTTGGATCAGTCAAGGAGGTGAATGGTTGTTTGATAGTGACCTAGCAAATTTCTTTATGCATGTGACGAATGTAAAATGATATCAACTCAATTGCCAGTGCATTTATCTTAATGCTAGATGGTATACGACCGAGGCCGGCCGAGTGAGGCAGGCGGAGGCCCCGATCCGGGCAGAGAGTGGGAGGCGGCGGCCCCAGTACGGGCACAGAGAGAGCAGCAGCGGCCCCGGCCCTGGTCCGGGCGAAGGGTAGGCGGCAGCGGCCCCGATCCGGGCAGGAGCAAGGGGGAGACGGCGGCCCCGGCCTCGGTCGAGTGAGGCAGGCGGAGGCCCCGATGCAGGCAGAGAGTGGGAGGCGGTGGCCCCAGTCCAGGCCACCTAAAATAATCCTATCCTAATTACATTTTATCTTCCCACATTTCCTTTGTTCCATCAGGCTTTACCATTCACCTGAACATATAGGGCAATTTACAGCTGAGCTCCCAATTCTCTGCTCTCCTGGAGGCACCAGGGTAAAACTCATCATCCACACACACTCTGACTGCCTTACATGCACTGACTACCCATCTTAGGAGGGCTTAATAAAGGCTTTTTTACAAAGGTTTGTCTTGGTGGTCAGAAAAATATGTGGTCAGATGCTGTGTCCAGATTCAAGTAGAGGCATGATTAGTGTAGCGGTTGGCACAGCACTATTGCAGTGCCAGCGACCCAGGTTTGAATCCAGCATTGTCCATGATGAGCTTGTGCATTCTCCCTGTGCCTGTGTGGGTTTCCTCTGGGTGCTCTGCTTCCCTCTTACTCTTCAAAAATGTAGGTGTATTTGTGTGGAATGGGCTCATGACTAGAAGAGCTTGTTACGTGCTGCATTTCTAAAAATTAAAAAAAATTACTTCAAAGATTGCTTATCGTCTAGTTGAACATTAGAGTGCAGATAAGCCGGAGTAGAAAGAGAGGAGGTAATTAATCAGAGAGAACTATGCCATTGTTGGAAAGACTGCAGATTGGATTCACCAGGATGTTACAGGTGTTTGAGGGCTTGAGGGAGAGATTGGATAGGCTGGAACAAAGGAGGTTGAAGACTGATCTTATTGAGATATATAAAATTATGAGAGGCAAGGATAAGGTGAATGCCCACATTCTTATCCAAAGTGTAAATGAATCTAGCACTGGAAGAAATTTAAGAGGGTTACGAGGGGAATACTTTCACAAAAGGGTAAACAGTTTCTGGAACAGTTTTGATGCTCAGTAGAAAATGTTTCCAGATATATAGATAGAAAGAATTTGGATGTATATGCACCAATTGGGACTCATCCAAATGCCAACATGAATAAGTTTGCCAGAAGAGTCTGTTCCATGCAATTTGACTCCATGACATGACTTTTCCAGCCTACATCCTGCTGATTGAAGCCCACAACATTCCATCAGGAGTCTTAGCTCCAGATTTGTCAGAACAGAATTGAACCATGGCATGAAAGCTCCAACTATATCTCCTACCTGGCAGCTGGGCTTTTGCTGTTTTCCAATGGTTTTCCTGGGGGGGGGGGGTGGGTATAGGGCAAACAGCAATTGGAACTCCGAGGAACAATGTGCCTACTTCTCAATCATACAATGACCCAGATACAAGCAACCCTTCAGTGCCTTGTCCAAGTGTCTTTCATTTTGGACAATGTTGCAAAGCACTTCATTGGAAGATTGATGAGCAAACTTGACACTGAGCCACATCAGATGACATTAGAGATTGGTCATGGAAATTAGTTTGAAAGAACATTTGAAATTAAGTAAGAGAAGTTGGTGGGCAGAGTGATGTCCAGATAACAATCTTTCCCTCAATGTCTGCAAAACAAAGGAGCTGACATTGATTTCAGGTAATGGAGAGAAGCACAAATTCCAGTAGATATCAATGGTGTTGAGCTGGAGATGATGGAGAGCTTCAAGTTCTTCAGAGTATATACCGCCAACAACTTGTCTGGTCATCTGGTCAGAATACATTAATGTTACAACCAAGAGGGTGCACAGCAGCCTCTACCTTCTCAGAGAATGATGACATTTGGCATGATCCAGGGGGCTCCTAACAACTTTAAATAGAACCATAGAACATTACAGCACATAATCAGGCCACTTCGGCTTTTTTAGTTTATGCTGAACTATTATTTTTCCCTAATCCCACTGACTTACACTCAGCCCACAGTCCTCCATACCTGTCCCATCCATGTACCTATCCAAATTCTTCTTAACTGTTCAAATTGAGCCTGCATTCATACCTCAGCTGGAAGCTGGTTCCACAGCCCCACCACTCTCTGTGTGAAGAAGTTCCCCCCTCATGTTCCCCCTAAACTTTTCCCCTTTCACCCTTAATCATGTCCTCTGGTTTGTATCTCGCCTACCCTCAGTTGAAAAAGTCGATATACATTTTCTATGTCTATCCCCCTCATAATTTTAAATACCTCTATCAAATCTCCCCTCATTCTTCTACACTCCAGCGAATAAAGTCCTAACCTGTTTAACCTTTCCCTGTACTTTTCTCTACTTTTCCAAATACTCAGCATCATTTGATGACAGTAATACAACTGCCTGTACTGTTATCTTTATTTGTTATTGTGAGCACTATTGTGTGCGAAGAATTCAGACACAAAATTCACAGACTGTACAACAGGCTTTAATTAGCTTAAACTTGTACACATACCAGGTCTCTGTACCTTCCTGGTTCCACGTGCCTGACTAACTCCCAATGGGGGCTGGCCGGTGATTGACAGCGGTCAAGTTGGGCCAGCCTCCCAGGTTTTCTCACTGCTGGGTCAGCGTTTGCCCCCTGCAGTAGGTTGGTAGGAGTGTGGCCAGTGTAGTGGTTATATCTCCACATTTATAGATACACAATCTTCTATAATTTTGATCGATTGGAAATGCACAGGCAACTGCTAATGCTGGAATCTCAAGCAAAAACTATCTTCTGGAGGAACTCAGCAGGTTGAACAGCTTCCGTGGGTGAATAAAGGGTCTTCATGAAAGGTTCTGACCTCCAACTTTAAAAAGTATCACATTCTAGACCAGCCATTCTTAAAGGGAGCCTCCAGACATTATGATTTTATGACTGAAATCATATTTATAACTTTTATGTAGTCGATAGAAGTATGGAAGAAGCCAACTAAACTTGACTGCTTCACAGAGAAGGGGGGTCCCATAAATGTTGAGCAGAGTCCCAAGGAGGGGCATAGCCAAAGTTGGCATGGTTGGCGGTTATTTCAACATCTTTACAGTGCCAGTGATCGGGACCGGGGTTCCAATCTCATGCTGTCTGTAATGAGTTTGTCCCCGTGTCTGCGTGGGTTTTCCCTGGGGGGCTCTGGTTTCCTCCCACCATTTGAAATGTACCGGGGTGTAGATTAATTGGGTGTAAATTGGATGGCACAGACTTGTTGGTGAAAATGGCTGTTCTAATGCATTTAAGGTGTTCTGGTATTTCCATGAAGCCTATTTACCAATTGAGTTTGTGGATGTTGGAGATGCCTTTGGAATACCTCTGATTATGACAGCAGCCTTTGTGCAGTCTTAGCAAGGTATCTAAGGTCCTAATCAAGAAGGCTTATATGCTCTTGATATTGCCGAGCTCCCTGAGTGTTCTGTAGAGTCTCCCATCCAGACAAGCAAAGAGTGGATATTTACATTCTTGACCCTCCTTGTAGATGGAGGACAACATCTCAGGATGTCACAAGGGGAGTCGCTTATTGCAGGATGCAAAACATTTCTTGCACAGTATCCCTCAGGGTTTTAACTTGGAAATCGTAATGGTCATGCTGTTGAATGTAAAGGAGGCAATTATCTGCTGCCTTCCACCAGCATGAATGTCACTTGACACTTCTCAGGACCTGCTTGAAAGTTATCCAGTTTGTGCTGCATTTAGGCAGAATGATCCAAATAGCCAGGGGTGGAATAGCGTATTGTGCCATCAGCCTTGGAAATATTTGAAAGCAAGGGCAAGGATTTCAGAATGGAACCATTGCATAACTGAGAGACAATGCAGATCGGCAAACGGTGGGGTGATGAGTGAATGGGACCTGCAGCGTTTTTAGATATGAGCGGATGAGTATTAGTTGAACTGAAGCTTATGAGGTGTGAAAGATCAGCACTGGAATTGTCATGTTTAGAGGTTGCAAGGAGAATTAGAGAAGGGCACCATGTGATCAATTTAAATTAAGTTTTAAAATTTTTAATTTAGACCTACAGCACAGCAGCAAGCCATTTTGGCCCACGAGCCCATGCCGCCCTATTGCGCACAATTGACCTACAACTGCCCCCCCACCATTTCAAATGGTGGGAGGACACCAAAACCCCCTGAGGAATCCCATGCAGAAACGGGGAGAGTGTCCTAATCCCTTGAAGGCAGTGTGCGATTTGGATCCCAGTCCCGATCTCTGACGCTGCAACAGAGTTGCTCGAACCACTATGCCAACCTTGCCGCCCATATCGGTTTGTAAATCAGTTTATAACTGGGTGCTTGCTCACGTTCACCCACATATTTTACGAAGAGAAGAAAAAAATATTTAAGTGAGCTGCTGGAGGTACTCAGAGGGTCAGATGGCATCTGAGGACAGAAATGGACTCAATGATTTGGGTTGAGATCTATTTTGGGACGGACGATGGATTCCTCTTGTGTCTCCAGGAAAATCAAAATGTTCGTTGGCTGTCCCGCCTGAGATCAGTTGGCGTAGCACCAATAGCAACCCAGAGCTTTAACCATTATTGCAACCAGCGTCACTGCACAATCAAGTGGTGCCTGGGATATGTTGGCCCGGTTCCATGAATGAACTTTAGGGAGCTTTGTTCATGTGTGAAGTAAAATACCGGAAATGCTAGAATTCCTTTAAGAAAACGTAAAAAAAAACAGAGTGTGATGCACTGCAGGAGTCAGAAAGACTGTACAACAGGCTTTTTTTTGGGTAAAAGTTTTGGCTACAGTCATGGCTGTGATGGTATCTCCCGAGTGACTGGCTTGGAAGAGGCTGGCTCAGGATTATATCCTGGCCGGGTGTAGTCTGTCGTCTGGTGATCTTCCTGCAGGAACAGAGATCGCCCCCCGCAGTGGGCTAGTGATGTATCACCACACAGAGAAGGTCATTCAGCCCCTTACGTCTGTTCTGTCATTCAGTGAGATTATGTTGATTGTGGATGTCAGCTCTACTTTTCCCTTGCTTTTCCTAGTATTCAAAGATCGTTTGATCTCCATACATTGATGAGATGGAGGTGGACAGGGTTAGTACCTTTAGTAAAAACAGACCAAAAATGCTGGATGCGCTCATCTCAGCGTACAGCATACAAGACCAGCTAAGTTCCTCCAACATTTTGGTGCTTTTTTACTATAAACACGGCAGACGTTATACCTTCTAATTTCTGGGAGTCTATCTATCAGAAGACCTTTCCTGGAGCCAGTAGATTGAGGCAACCATGAAGAAGGCACACCAACATCTCTACTTAGAAGTCTGAAGAGATCCGGCATAGCGTCGTATCCTCTAGCAACTCTCTACGGGTGTCCCGTGGAAAGTATACTGTTTGGGTGCTCAGGATTGCCGAAGACTGCAGAAGGTAGCAAGCATAGCTCAGCCAATCACAGACTCTGACCTTCAAGAAGGTAACCATTATCATAAAGGACTCAATCATCAGAAAAGATGCTTGGGGGCTCTCTTCCTCCCATGAAGGACATCATCTACAAGATTCAATGCAGGTGAAAGGCAACTCCGCACACCCCTCACGGAAATTGTTCTACCTTCTGCCAACTGGTAGGAGATACTGTAGCATTCAGGCTCTTTCGACCAGATTGGGCAACAGACCACACCATCAGACTCCTGAATTCCCAGAACACTTGTGGATAATGTACCATGGACTTTTATTGTACAAGTCTTAATATTTTAATGTGTTTAACTTCTATTCTATCATACTTATGTAAATATGTTCCGTGGTCTTGTAAGTAGAGTATGAACGATAAATAAAGGTGACTTGATCATCCTGGTCACAATCTCTTCTCGCTACTACCTTTGGGAAGAAGGTAGCTGAAGACCAGTAGCTCTCATTCCAAGAACAGTTTCATTTGAATGGTTATCAGGCTTTTGAACCTCCCCTTACTCCACTAATCATCAACTACTCCGACATTTCTTATTTTTTTCACACTCTGGTAACTGCAAATATTATTATCGAGCCCTGACCAAAACAGATATATCTATACAATAGAAGCAGTGAAATAAAGATTTACCATTGATTCCAGGGATAGGGTGGACTGCCTGATAAGATTAAGCAAACTGTTCCTATATTCATTAGATTCCAGAAGAAATGGGATCTGTATCCATTATCTCTGTTAAATGTAGTTTAATGTATACCATTGTAGTTATTTTTATGGATAAAGTAAGTGGGAATATTGGATCATATGAACACTGCACAATGTAGATGATAATACATTCATTTTCATTATGTGAGTGAATCATCTCAGCTCTTCTAAGTAGAGAATTTCTCTCAGGTGAATAAATTTCAACTCACTCTGTTCTGAATAGATGATATCTTCTTTTGGGACCGGGAACCCCTCTACCATTCCCTTTCCAAGTCCCCACCTCCCGAATCCAGACATCAGACATCCCTGTTGGAATTTTGTTTGTTTTCATTAAGATCACCACCCAGTTTTCTGGAATCAAGGGTATATAGCAACAATTTGCTTCATCTTGTAATACACTCCACCCTATCCCAGGAATGGGTATGGTGAACCTTCAGTGAACTCCCTCTGTTGCATATACCTTTTCCTGGGCCTGTTGACAATACAACAAATATAGTATTTTCTACATTATTATTTTCACTGTGTGATATGTCCCTTCACTAAAGTGACCTGCTTTTTATGCTGCCAAATTTAAGCAAGATTGTCATTAAAAATAAGAGATGTGGGCCAGTCAGGTTTTAGGTCTGGCTCAATCACTACATAGTGTAACAGTGTAGGAGGCACTAACGAATGGGGCAAGGTAATGTGCTGCCTGCTCCAACTCCCTTGGAGAAGACCATGCCTGTCTTCATCAGTGATGCAAATTTTGCTGTAGGGAGTGAAACAGATTGTATTGAAAATGATAGCATCCTTCATCTAAAACTTAACCCCTACTCTCACTCACATCGCAGTCTCTGCTGATCTATTCCTAGCAGAGGGTGTGAGCTTGTCAATCAAATGTTCTCCAGTCTTCCCTCACTCCACACACCCTTATTCTCTCTTTCAGAATCATTAAGGGTGCAACTTTTTAATATCAGTTATTTGAGGAGATTGAGGATTAGATTTACTGGATAACTTGATGGGTAATTATATTTTACATTTCTGAATTATTTAGATAAATTATAGGTGATAAAAAATGGAGAATTATTCTGGAAAAATGAACTGTTTACCCAACAATACAATTTCCAGGACAAGGGATTCACTCAACTGCTTTGGATAATTATAGATCTGTTGAACAGAGCTTACATTTTGTATTGCAAACAAACAATCAGCTAGAGGAACTCTGCAGGCCAAGCAGGAATTGTCAGGATTTCTGTTTTTTATCTGCAATTTATCTGAGCTTTATCATACTTTGGGACTTGGGAGAATGAGAGATGCCCTCAACAAGGTTTCTGAGGAGAACTGATCGACGGATGCCGAGAGATTTTGCTCACAATAATGAGAATGAGGGAATTTTGTTTCAGAATGAAGCTCGTCCATTTATGATAGAGACGAGTAGGATTATTTTGTGACTTTGACAAGCAAGAGCAGAAAAATCAAGAAGCAATAATGTTGATTTATTTAAATTCTCGCTATTCTCAATCTGAACGTTGACATTCTACCTTTCTTAGGGGACGGCAGCAGGGAGGTTGAATGTGTGGATGTCGAGCACACGTGTGAAGGGGAGGCCAAGGGGTAAACATAGAGTACCCACCAGTGAAGTTACTTACAGCTATTGTCACAGTGAGTCTCCAAAGACCAGGCCACCGAGGCAGGCAGCTGGGTGCACAAAAAAAAGTGCAGATTCACTTGCAAGGTTGCTGGAGAGTCAAGGTTGAGGAACATGGAGGTGACCAGGATCCAATAAATGCAGTGTTCATGAATGTACATATGTGACAGCACCCAAAACCCTTGAGATCCTTAACATTGGTGATCTCTAGCAATGTCTAATCAATACTTTCTGCCATCTACAAGTGTCGGTCTAGTATTTACATAGCTTTCATCCCGACCAAATTGCTGACGGATAATATGTATGTACTGTATTTTGATTCAATGAGGAAATCATCTAGCATATATGGAGTGAGAACTTCTAGGGTTATCAGGCAGTTAATTTAGCTGTCAAGCCCTTAATGATATTTCTTTGGCTTGGCTTCGCGGACGAAGATTTATGGAGGGGGTAAAAAGTCCACGTCAGCTGCAGGCTCGTTTGTGGCTGACAAGTCCGATGCGGGACAGGCAGACACGATTGCAGCGGTTGCAGGGGAAAATTGGTTGGTTGGGGTTGGGTGTTGGGTTTTTCCTCCTTTGCCTTTTGTCAGTGAGGTGGGCTCTGCGGTCTTCTTCAAAGGAGGTTGCTTCCCGCCAAACTGTGAGGCGCCAAGATGCACGGTTTGAGGCGTTATCAGCCCACTGGCGGTGGTCAATGTGGCAGGCACCAAGAGATTTCTTCAGGCAGTCCTTGTACCTTTTCTTTGGTGCACCTCTGTCACGGTGGCCAGTGGAGAGCTCGCCATATAACACGATCTTGGGAAGGCGATGGTCCTCCATTCTGGAGACGTGACCCATCCAGCGCAGCTGGATCTTCAGCAGCGTGGACTCGATGCTGTCGACCTCTGCCATCTCAAGTACTTCGACGTTAGGGATGTAAGCGCTCCAATGGATGTTGAGGATGGAGCGGAGACAACGCTGGTGGAAGCGTTCTAGGAGCCATAGGTGATGCCGGTAGAGGATATTACTATTATTCTATGATGTACAAGTGTCCATGTATATATTAATTTCACATACAAAAGGCATTCCAATGACTTTTATACGATGTGGAAAAGCTGAGACAATGTTTGGTCCATGAGCTTCTTCAGAAAGGACTTATACATAATGGCCAATCCTCCATCATTGTCCAAATGACATGATTAAAACATTCCAAGTAAATGCTAGTTTCCTCATTTCCAAAAAAAAATACTTTCATCCTTTGGTCATTCAATAAATTCCACACTTGTTTGAAGAAGGACTTGCAGCTAGAGACCTGATCTGCCCTAATGATTGCAAGGTTAGCAATATTCCCTAACCTTTTAACCAGCCCCCTTTATGTGCTACATTAATGGCTTTTTCTCCCAGGATTTCAAACTTCAAGGCCATAGATTTTGCTTCATTACTTTTCCTTCCTTGTATTGTTTGGAAGTTTTAGTCCTAACCCATGATTTACCACTTTGATAAACAAAGCCTGATCCATTATCTTAACTTCTCAAGCAAGAGCAGAGTGAAAATTCACCACCTTCCCCAGATTTCTGTAGGTTTTACTCCAAGCCAACAGTTGACTTTAATGTGAGTAGTGATTATTATCACCGACAATATATAATTTGCATCTGGCAGTACATAATAGCATTTATCAGCAGTATATAATAACGTCTAATCAGAGCATTGCTGTCTTTCTGAAAATCTGTTTCTTATTGTGGCAGAGCAGCACACAATAAATAATTCACAATTTTCCAAATGATCACACAATGAGATATAATGGAGAGAGTGTTTGTTAAAATGCATAACATAATAATTACGTAACTCGCACATATGGCTAAGTCGATTTGGGGATTTTTTTTGTCTGCATTTGGACCAAATGCCAACCAATTAACAGCTACAGATATCAGAACTGATTGTTATTTCTCATCAAATAGCTATTCTTTTTCTGAGGCAGTCACTTAGAATTGAGGCTGGCTTATGATGCCGTCCAATATGGGAGCGGCAGTGCCTTTCACAGATGGGGCCGGAGGGGTCTGATGGGGCAGGTGGGTGGGTAGTTTGCACAAAATTGCTGGAGAAGCCCAGCAAGTCACTCAGCGTTCAGTTTGCAGCAAAGACAGAGATGCACAACTAACGTTTCGGATCCAAGCCCTTGATCAAGGTTTGATGGGTGGATTGTGCTCTTTCTGCTACTTGCTCAAGAATCTCAGTGCGGTGTAACCAAGCACTAACAGTGAGCAGTGGCTATTGTAGGGATAGTTGAGGGTGCCTATTAGAGGATAATATAATATAATTAGGCAGGCTGGATAATATAACGTAATTTGGCAAGTTAATATAATCAGTGAAACACGAAAGTCTGCAGACTCTGTAATTGTAGTAAAAACATAGAAATGCTGTGGGAACTCAGCTGGTCTCGCAATGTCCATAGGAGATAGAGATATGTGACTGATGTTCCAAGGCTGAGCAGTTCTTCTTCAATGTATGAATTGTTGGTTATATACCTTTGCCTCCTATGGACGTTGCAAGACTTGCTGAGTTCCTCCAGCATTTTTCTGGGTTTACTTAAACTAATATTTAATAGTTAGGGTCACAGAGTATGTGATGGTGCAGTGACACCAAGTAATTTTCTTGTTTTGCAATAAAGTGTAGTGTGGTGACCTCATGGACTGGACGAGCTACATGAAGACATCAGGATGCCATAGAAAGAAAGAGCATAGAGAGGTTATGTGGCAATGACATTGTATTTAATAATGATCACGTAGATTGAGCACTGTGCCAGTAAGAGCATCGCAACGTCAGGCAAAACAAGGCAGACCCATTCAGGATTATTCTCCTGCTGCATCACTCAAGTTGAGCCCTGAATAAACCACCTTGGTGTTAATGGACCGACTCCAGTTTTGATTCTTAAACTGCTCCATCAGTGACATTCGTCAATATATTGGATTATGTCAACCATTCACCATCTGGTTGAACCTCAAGTCATAAAGGTTATTCAAAACAGAATATAATCACTCCCATGACCTTTAAAATTCCTGTTATAAAAATAATATAATTCCTGGGAATGATTTCATGATAACAAAGCGTAATAACTTATTGCCCCATCCACAGGAAGAAGGCATTTTAATATATACCCTGCAACCTCTAATGCAATTAGTTAGCTTAAACATACAAATGTAATATTCTAGTTGCTTCTTCACACTTCACAAACTTTGATAAAGAATAATTGCACAAAGCATGCAATATTTGCAGGAACAGAGAGTGAGAAAGAATTTTACATTAAATGCGAAAACAGCCAGTAACATTTATTAAACTCCAAATGCAAATTTTTGCATTTTATGTTTGGAAATGATGTGGTGCTATTAAAATTGAAAAATAAAAGAACAGAGCTTGGTTCACAAAACATAGAAGATTAATGTGGTCTCTGCTGTATTTTGAATTTTCCCAAAGATGGTCATGATCTGTTGCAGTGAGCAAATTTAGAGACATTTGTGGCATGTAACTGAAATAGCATTCCAATATAAGTTAAATATAGCTGGTCTATAAATAAAAGACCATACATTACTCTAAAATCAGTTTTCGGAGTGTATACTCTTACCCTTCATTGTATAAATGCGTGCAGTCACAATCGGAGTATTTTTCACTTATGCCATGAAGTCAACAACAACACTTCAAAGTGAATGATGCACCACGTGGTTGACGTTTAATTATTACTGTAAAATTCTTTTCTCGCTCCTGTAATTTTCAGCAACTTTGCATTTCTGGTCCTCTTTTGAAATTATCCGACTAACTTCAATAATAGCACACAATGCTCATTGGAAAATTGGCGCTCAGCTTTGGAAGAGCACGCTCTTGTTTACATCTGATGATGCCAATTGTCACAAACTGCTGATGGTGAACCTCAATGCCGCTGCTAATGGAATGCAGTGACACCATTCTCTTGAAAGCAGCAGGAGTTATCTCTTCGTACTATATAGTGATTAATAGACGACTCTATTAACTGCTCAGACAGCTCCAAGAAAAGTGCAGAGAACAAAACAAAGGACTCTACACCACCTTTGTTGACCTCACCAAAGCCTTTGACACCGTGAGCAGGAAAGGGCTTTGGCAAATACTAGAGTGCCTCGGATGCCCCCCCAAATTCCTCAACATGGTTATCCAACTGCACGAAAACCAACAAGGTTGGGTCAGATACAGCAATGAGCTCTCCGAACCCTTCTCCATTGACAATGGTGTGAAGCAAGGCTGCATCCTTGCACCAACCCTCTTTACTATCTTCTTCAGCATGATGCTGAAACAAGCCATGAGAGACCTCAACAATGAAGACGCTGTTTACATCCAGTACCGCACAGATGGCAGTTTCTTCAATCTGAGGCGCCTGCAAGCTCACACCAAGACACAAGAGCAACTTGTCCGTGAACTACTCTTTGCAGGCGATGCCGCTTTAGTTGCCCATTCAGAGCCAGCTCTCCAGCGCATGATGTCCTGTTTTGCGGAAACTGCCAAAATGTTTGGCCTGGAAGTCAGCTGGAAGAAAACTGAGGTCCTCCATCAGCTAGCTCCACACCATGACCACCAGCCCCGCCCCCCCACTTTTCCATCGGGCACACAAAACTCAAAGGGTCAACCAGTTTACCTACATCAGCTGGACCATTTCATCTGATGCAAGGATCGACAAAGAGATAAACAACAGACTCACCAAGGCAAATAGTGCCTTTGGAAGACTACACAAAAGAGTCTGGAAAAACACCCACCTGAAGAAACACTCAAAGATCAGCATGTACAGAGCCGTTGTCATACCCACGCTCCTGTTCGGCTCCAAATCATGGGTCCTCTACTGGCATCACCTACGGCTCCTAGAACGCTTCCATCAGCACTGTCTCCGCTCCATCATCAACATTCATTGGAATGACTTCATCGCCAACATCGAAGTACTCGAGCTGGCAGAGTCCGCAAGCATTGAATCCATGCTGCTAAAGACCCAACTGCGCTGGGTGGGTCACGTCTCCAGAATGGAGGACCATCGCCTTCCCAAGATCGTGTTATATGGCGTGCTCTCCACTGGCCACCGAGACAGAGGTGCATCAAAGAAGAGGTACAAGGACTGCTTAAAGAAATCTCTTGGAGCCTGTCACTTTGACCACCGTCAGTGGGCTGATATTGCCTCCAACCGTGCATCTTGGCGCCTCACAGTTTGGCGGGCAGTAACCTCCTTTGAAGAAGACCGCAGAGCCCACCTCACTGACAAAAGACAAAGGAGGAAAAACCCAACACCCAACCCCAACCCACCAATTCTCCCTTGCAACCGTTGCAACCCTGCCTGCCTGTCCCGCATCGGACTTGTCAGCCCACAAACGAGCCTGCAGCTGACGTGGACATTTACCCCCTCCATAAATCTTCGTCCGCGAAGCCAAGCCAAAGAAGAAGATGGTCTAAAATTCTGTAGACTCCCAAATAGATTGAAAAATGGTGAATGTAACCTCACTTTTAGTCAAAGGCCGGAGACAGAAACCAAGAAAGCCACTGACCAATTAGCCTGATGGGGATAAGGTGTGAATCTATTGTTAAAGGGGACCTGATAAATAATAATACAATTGGGCAGATCCATCTATGTCAACTGCTGCCTCAAAAAGACAGCCGACGTCATAAAGGACCCCATCACCTCTTCTCACTGCTACCTTTGAGTAAAAAGGTACAGAAGCTAGAAGGCCAGCACCTCTTGGTTCATGAAAAGTTTCTTTCCAAACCTTTGAGACACTTGAACGTCTCCTTGGCACATTAATCATAGGCTATTCTGGTAGCTCCAAAGGAGTTTGTGCAATACTACAAATCACTATTGATTTGTGAATATTTATTATCCATCTTACGAATTTATTGCTTCTTTTAATTTAACTCAGTTAAATTTAAAGTTAAAGTTTAGACCATAAAAACTAGTATATCTCATTCCGGGTGGCACGGTTGGCGTAGCGTTCAACGGACATTGTTACCGCACCAGAGTTCGAATCCCACAGTGTCTGCAAGGAGTCTGTCCGTTCTCCCCATGTCTGCATGGGTTTTCCCTGGGGGATCTCACCCTTTAAAAATGTACCCAGAGTGTATGTCAATGGGATGTAATTGGGTGGCATGGACTCTTGGGCTGAGATAGCTTGTTACCTTGTTAAATGTCTATTCTCTGCACAGGTCATCCAAATGATCTGGGTGTAGGCCCTCAGGTCATGAGATCTTTTTGGTTTTCAGTCCCATTGACATTTCCAATACTTCTTTGCATTATCAATGCCATTCTATTAATTTAGGGGAATGTGAGACAGAAGACTTGATCCATGGTGGAGATGTACCTGAAGGGCGACGCAGTGTTCCAGTTAACAGAGCTGCTGCCCTCACAACTCCACTGACCCAGCTTCATTCTTGACCTTTGGTGATGCAATTCATGTGATGCTGTGGGTGTCCTTTGGGTCCTCTAGTTTCCCCCCCTCCCCCATCCCCACACCTAAAACTGAACTGTTGGTCGCTAAAGTGGCCACTGTAGAATGACATTGGTGCAGAACTGGGATGAGATTTTGGGAATGTATGGAGCTACAGGGTATGTTTCAGATTCAGGTCAGATTTCAGATTTATTGTCAGAGTGCATACATGAACCTGAGACCGTGAATCAGGTGCGGCCAAATTACCACTAATTGATAGTGCAAAAGTTAAACTGTACACAGCGTAAATATGTAAACAAATAAGAACTGTAAACAGATAACAAATGTGAGCAAAATGACTGTGCAATACAGAGAGACCAAAAAGAAAATCAACAAAGTGCACAGGTAAGAGTCCTTAAATGAGTCTCTGATTGAGTTGGTTGTTGAGGAGTCTGATGGTGAAGGGAGAGCAGCTGTTCCTGAACCTAGTGGTGTGAGTCTTGTGGCACCGATACCTCTTTCCTGATGGCAGCAGGGAGAACAGAGCTTGTTAGGTGATGAGGATCATTGTTGCTGCTCTCTGACAGTGGGAGGGTTTTGCCTGTGATGTCCCTGGACTGTGTTCACTATATTTTAGAAGGTTTATTGGTGATCCCATACCAGACCCGTGATGCAGCCAGTCAGCACACTTTCACCACACCTCTGCAGAAATTTGCCAGGAGTTCTGGTGACATACCAAACCTGCACAAACCCCTGAGGAAGTAGAGATGCTGACGTGCTTTCTTCACGATGCCTTTGGTGTGTTGGGTCCATGAAAGGTCTGTCAAGATAGTGACTCCCAAGAACTTAAATTTGCTCATTTAAGTTCTCCCAATAATCACTGGATCATGCACCTCTGGTTTTCCTTTCCTGAAGTCAACAATCAGCTCCTTAGTTTTGGTGACAATGAGTGCAAGGTTGTTGTTGGTGCACCATTCAGCTAAGTTTTCAATCTCCCTCCCATTTGCTGACTCATCCCCTTCCTTTATACAACCATGGTATCATGGTATCGTCAGCAAATTTGTAGATGTAATTGTACCGAGCCACACAGTCGTAGGTTTAAAGTGAGTAGAACAGGCGGCTAAGAACAGTCCTGTGGTGCTCCGTTACTGATAGAGATTGTGGAGGAGAAATTCTTATCAATCTTCACTGATTGTGGTCTGGAGGTGAGGAAATCCATGATCCAATTACCCGGTGGGGTGTTAACTCCCAGGTCTTGGTGTTTGCTGATCAGTTTTGAGGGGATGATGTTGTTAAATGTTGAACTGTAGTCAATAAAGAGCATCCTGATAAATGAATCCTTACTGTCCAGTGTTCCATGCCAGTGAAATGGCATCTGTCATAGTTACAATAGGCGAACTGGAATGGATCCATGTCACTGCTCAGACAGGAGCTGACATGCTTTCAAAGCCTTTCAAAGCACTTCATCACTGTTGATGTAAGTGCTACTTGTCGATAGTCATTAAGGCAGGTTACTTCACTCTTCTTGAGCACCAGTATGATTGACGTCTGTTTGAAACAGGTTGCTACCATGCTCTGCTGGAGTGAGATACTGAAGATATCTGTGAATACTTTGGTAAGTGGGTCAGCACAGATTTTTAATACTCAGCCAGGTACTCCATCCAGGCCAGATGCTTTCCGAGGATTCACTCTCCTGAAGGCAGCATGCAAGTTATCCTCAGATACAGATGGGGATGTGGGGGGAGCAGAGGGGTGGTTCTTTGGTGTTACTGTCATCAAAGAGGATGGCAGGCTCTACCACTTCCTCCGGGTACCCTTCGGAGTCACAAATAGTGTCTCCATATTTCAGAGGGAAATGAATCGGATGGTGGACAAGCACAAAATAACAGCTATGTTACCCTATCTGGATAATGTCACCATCTGTGGCTATGACCAGCAGGGCCATGATGCAACCCTTGGCAGATTCCTAAACACTGCTAAGTCCCTCAATCTGACCTACAATGAGGACGTGTGTGTTTAGCACAACTCGCCTGGCCCTCCTTGGATGCGTCATGGCACATGGTGTCATTGCCCCCGACCCCCGACCCCTTATGCGGCCCCTTATGGAACTCTCCATCCCGCACAACCTCAAGGTACCAAAAAGGTACCTGGGGTTCTTTTCCTATTATTCCCAATGGGTGCCCAACTATGCTGATAAAGCCTACCCCCAGTAAGATCTACAACCTTCCCCTTATCAGCAGAAGCCCGGGCAGTGAGACACGCCATTCCTCTGTCGAGGAGGAGGCACAGACTATCATTGAGGCAGTATGCCACTGTTGTCATTACCTGGCCGGGAAGAGATTTACCATGCTAACGGACCAATGAGCCATTGCTTTCATGTTCAATTCCAAATTGTGGTGTAATCCTGACCAAATGACCAAATAACCAAATCCTGAGGAGGAGAATCGAGCCCTCCACCTACAACTACGATATGTTGCCGGGTATGTTCAATAACTCCCCTCAGTTGCCCTAGCCTGGGGTGTGCATCTCAGCCACCTTCTGTCCCTCCACAATGACCTTTGCCACCCTAGAGTCATGAGATTGTTCCACTTAGTGAAAGCCCGGAACCTTCCCTACTCCATCGAGGATGTCAGGTCATTGACACTGACACTGTCGGGTCTTTGCAGAACGTAAACCACAGTTCTTCTGGCCCGACAAGTCGCACCTCGTAAAGGCCACCCTCGTCCGACAGGAACGTACACTTCTTGAACATCATTGACGAGTACTCCAGGTTCCCTTTTGCCATCCCCTGTCCCGACATGATTTCAGCCACCATCATAAAAATGCTCTGCAGCATATTTATCCTCTTCAGGTACCCGAATTACATCCACAGTGATCGAGGGTCTTCTTTTATGAATAATGAACTGTGGCAGTACCTGTTGGCTAGAGGCATTGCCAGTAGTAGGACGACCAGTTGCAACCTCCGGGGGAACGGACAGATAGAGAGAGAAAACGCTACAGTTTGGAAAGCTGTCCTCCTGGCTCTAAAATCCAAGGGCCTGGTACTGTCCCATTGGCAGCAATCTAACGTGAGATTGCCATCCAATCTCTGCTATGCATCGCTACCAAAGCAACCTCACATGAACGCATGTTTTCCTTCCCCAGGAAGTCGGTGACTGGAACCATACTGCCACACTGGCTCTCATCCCAGGACCTGTCCTGCTGCGGAAGAGGTGCAACTCCTGGACGCCAACCCTCAGTATGCCTACATCGTATACCCGGGCGGCCCCGTCTGGGACCTGGCATGTGCCGGAGACCCCTGCCCACTCCCCATCCCCTTCAACCCAGGTCCTACCTACACCCATCTGCCCCCATTCAAGGACATGATGGAGGTCAGCCATCCACACCCCCCCCCCCACCAACCCCCATCCACCATATACTCCAGTTCCTGCTCCAGTTGTTCTAACCACCATGACTACCCTCGCATACAACCAAGCCCAACCTCCAATGAAGCCAGCTTCGGGACACACAACCGGGCAACGGAGCCGATCATTATACCACTACCAGTTACAGAGGCAAAGGAGACCACCCAACTGGCCAAGCCTCTAGGAGTTTTAATCCAGCGGGGTTTTGTTTTAAAAGAGGGGGTGGATGTGGTGATACAAATATGTGAATATGTCACTGCCAATGGATAGCTGGCCCGACCCCCACTGGTGACCCGCTCCCTGGCAGAAAGGTCGACCTCCCTCTCTCTGTCCTCAATCGAGTGCCTGGAATCGGGCCAGCTACAAGTCTAATGTGTAATAAAGCCTATCGTTCCTCACTCTACAGAGTTATTGATAGAGCCTATCACCCAGATCCCCTGATCCCATCATTCTGCTTGATGCTTTGACCACACTATTTATTTATTGCTCCTGAAGATGAGGTTCTACTAGCAGAATCAAGAGCCATGGTTCTGAGTGTAATTCATAGCAAACCAAAGCTCCTTGGACAGTGACCCAAAAATATCCCCAGATTTATCGCCCCCTCCATCAGCTTAGCAACTTTAAATGTTCAAAACCAGCCAGCGTCTGGTTCATTTGATCTTCATGTTTCATCTGTGAATAATTGTGATTGTATGTGAGAGTATTTGGTAGGGATGCTTTAACTCGATTCATGGTAAATGGTGCCAAAGACATTATTTTCTAAAGATTTTGATTTTGGGTTACCTTGTGCTTGCTTAGTTGATGATTTAGCCTAAAATACCAGCTGGGTGACCCATAGAAACATATGGCCTTCAAGCCTACACTGCCATTCATTATGATCATGGCTGATCAGTACCCATTTCCTGCCTTCTCCCCATACCCCCTCATCCCCCTTGGTCACAAGGGCCAAATCTAACCTATACTTAAATATTGACAGGGAACCGGCCTCAACTACTTCCTGTGCCAAAAAATTCCACACATTTACCACTCTCTGAGAGAAGAAATTTTTTCCTCATCTCAGTCCTAAAAAACTTCCCCCTTATCCTTAAACTATGGCCCCTGGTTCTGGTTTCTCCCAGCGTTCTGGCCTAAAATGATAGTCTGCTGGCTCCAATATTTAACAAGGGCTCGACAATCTTATCCTCAATACAAGTATTGCAGCACCACACTGTCCTTAACGGAGAAACCAAGAGAGGCTGGAGACACTCAGCAGGTCGTGAGAAAGGGTCCCACCCCAAAACAGTGACTGGAGATGCATGAGAAATGAGAAACCTTGACTGCCCATTTCATTCCATGGATGCTGCCAGACCTGCCAAGTCTCCGTTTTCATAAGATTCGCGCATCAGTTGTTTCTTGCGTGGACCCCGCTTGGCTCGATTGGACCATCTCCTCTAGAATCGTCAAACTCATACAGTGGGAGATGATCCTAAGGATCTATTGGGGGAAATAGCTGAGGAACTCTGCATTTCATTTGACAATGCTCAGAATGCTGGCTTCCAACTTTGCTTAACAACTCCAGGAGTGAACATTTAGGGGAGAATTAATTTGCTTCAGAGGAACTTGAGAGATGTTTTTTTAATTTTCTTTGCTCTCCAGATAGTTCCAGAGCCTGAGCTTTTGGTACACGAAGACACGACCAACAAGTAAAGAGTTTTCCCTGGGGGCTCTCACCCTTTGGTTTAAGCTTTGGGATGATCATAAGACCAAAATAGGAGGAGTAGTGAGAAGAGCAAAGGAACGGAGGAATATGAAAATGAAAATAAGAACTTGAACAGGACTCATTATGGGTGAGGAAGGGCAGAGATAGGGTGAGACCGATGGTGTAAATTCAGATTGTGGAAAAGAGTTGGGAGAAGCTCAAGTTTAAGACCAGGCCAAACAGAAGGGCCATGAAATCAAATCAAATTGAAGTTTAAGCTTATTTATTTGGCTTTGGTGTACAATCTTAACAGGTTGACTGACATTCATATAGAGTAGAAGAGCACAATTAACAGAGACACAATTTAAAAAATGAAGGTACTTGTCAGAGTGTAGAGAGAACACAGTAGAACAGTTGTATTTTATGAGAAGAGAGGATTTTCTGGGTGCTCGTAAGATTTTATTCTGCTTCGTTGATTACCTGTGAGGGTGGTAGATAGAGAATCAGATTTTATTGTCAGGAACCTGGCATAAAATTCCTTGTTCTGCGGCAGCATCACAGTGCAACATTTATATAAACCACCTTACAAAGTACATAAATATAGTGCAAGAAAAAAATTAAAGTCTGGTAGTGTCTTTGGTTCATTGATCATTCAGGAATCTGAGGGCAGCAGGGAAGAAGCTGCCCCTGTGCCACTGAGTGCTCATCTTCAGGCTCCTGTACCTTTTTCCTGATGGCAGCAGAGTGAAGAGGGCATGGCCTGCGTAGTGGGGGTCCTTGAGGATAGAGGCTGCTTGTTTAAGACACTGCCTTATGTAGGTGTCCTCAATGGAGTGCAGTCTGGTCCCTGTGATGTCGCAGGCCGAGTTAACAACCCTCTAGAGCAGGGGTGTCAAACTCAAATTCACGGAGGGCCAAAATTAAAAACTTGGACTAAGTCAAGGGCCGAATTAAATATTTATTGAAAATTTTCATCTGCATGTTTTCTCTTCTTTCAACATATGTAATGTTAAACTTTAGGATATAACTTTAGGAGGATAATGTTACAGGTCAGGAGTAGGTAGTTCAAGTTCACCCTTTGCTTGACCTGAGGGAAACATATTTGGTCCCTGTGGAGATGTAGTCAGCATTCACAGGCTGTGTCCATTTTGGCCTGCATCAGGACTCAGCATTTCCTGCTCACTCCTCAGGCTCTAGGCCTCTATTCACCCTCGACCCACCATCCCTCTACCTGACCAGTCCTTTACCCAACCTCTACTCACCCCTCACTCCACTCGCTCTGCCTCTAGCCACTCCATCCTATACACGCCCCTCTACTGCCTCTCCCCTCAACCTGTTCCTCCCTCTACCTGACTCTCACCCTCTAATCACCCCTCCCCTACTCACCCTGACCCTCCCCTTTTACCTCTTCCCTATCCACCCCTCCTTCTACTCATCCCTCCCTCTAACTGCCCCTCGCACCACCATAACTTCCCCTGCCCATTACTCTTCACCTACACCCTCTGCCCACCCCTGCTTACCCACCCACTCAGGCCCAGCGCGCTGCCGATCAGCCTTTGCAGACAGCCACCATCTCTCCCTTCACGTGCAGGGCCGAACCAGCCGTCCCTGGGGTCCGCGCGGGTGCAAGCGCTGAAGGCCGTGGCGACCGGGAGAAGTGCGCTCGCGCTGTGGAAGGGCCATCCGGTGCCAGTCACGCGGGGCTCGCACTGCCGGGGGGCCGTGCGCAGCCTGCCATGCCTGTCGCGCTGACAGGAAATCACAGGCGCTCGCCAATCCGCCGCACCGCTCGACAGGTGGTTGTGCGGTGAGCCTTCCAACTGGCTTGCCGGCTGATGACATCGACAGACTTCTCGTGTTACAATTTCTCGTGTTACAATGGGGAAGGATGTGCAATGAAGGGGGAGGATGGTGGGGGTGACATTACCAAAAAAACAGCATCGGCTCTCGCTGCAGGGCGGGCCACCTCTAATACATTTTTGAAATGATCTTGCGGGCCAAATATAATTATATCGCGGGCCAAATTTGGGCCAGAGTTTGACATGTGTGCTCTAGAGGTTTTCCTGTTCTGAGAATTTGCGCCTCCATGCAAGGCAGTGATGCAACCAGCCAGAACACTCTCCACAGTACACCTGTAGAAATTTTCGAGAGCCTTCGGTGACATACTGAATCTCCTCAGACACCTCACAAAGTATAGCCTCTGCTGACTCTCCATGATTGCATCAATATGGCCAGGACAGATCCTAGGAGATGTTGACACCCAGAAATTTGAAGTCCTTGACCCTCTCCACTGCTGAGCCCTCAATGAGGACTGGGTCATGTTTTCCCGACTGCCTCCTAAAGTCCACAATCACCTCTTTGATTTTGCTAATGCTGAGGACAAGGCTGTTGGAGTGAAACCACTTAATGGGCTGATGCATCTCCCTCCTGTAGGCTTTCTCTTTGCCGTTCATGATTCTGCAACAACCATGGTGTCATCAGCATATTCATGGATAACATTGGAATCAGAGCTTTCAAATGGCTGGACATTAATGAGATAATATTATTCAGGAAATGGGAAAAGTGGGGGGGGTATAAGGCTGACAAGATTATGCTACTTAGTTTGGTCATAGTTACCAATGATCTTGCAATAATTCTATGCCATTATGATTCTATGAGGTGCCAGAAAGATTTTGAGGTTTTTGATGCAGCCATTCTTTAATGGACATTAATACTCTGAGCTGTTTCTTTCAAATTTGGATTTTGGATTATGGGTGACAAAATTTGGACACAATTTAGTGTTTCTTTTCTGATGTTGGGTGGATTAAAGTGCATAAATCTAAGAACACTGTTTCAGATCTGATTATCACTGATCCTAGAACCATATCATTTGTAGAACAAATGTTAACACCTTTGTATCTGAGATCCTTTGGGCAAATTAAATTAACTAGGAAATGAAACTTGAAGGTACAATAATCATATAACACAGTGGTCTCAACCTTTTTCTTTCCACTCATATACCTCTTTAAGTAATTCCTATCCCATAGATGCTCTCTGATTAGAGAGGTGGTATGTAGGTTGAAAGAAAAAGGTTGAAAACCACTGTTTTAATCATGGCTAATTGAATCATTTGTATACATTTTCATAACTCCAAAGGAAATGGGCCAAAGACAATTTTTCTCAAGCAAAATATTTTAGTAATAATTGGGTCTAGAGCAGTGATTCTTAACCTTCCCTTCCCACTCACATCCCGCCTTAAGCATTCCGTCACTAATCACAGAGCACCGATGGCATATGGATTACTTAAAGTGGGATGTGAATGGAAAGAAAAAGGTTGAGAACCACTAATATAATGGAATGTATCTCACATTTATGGCATGTAATTAAGGATACATTTTCCTCTAAAAAGTTGAATTACCAAGCAAATATTTTGACATTATAGTTGAGCTTTGTGCAATCATGAAGAAGTTTTGCCAGCGACCTTACTTTGTGAGGTGTTTGAGGAGATTCAGTATGTCACTGACTTACAAAAACTTCTACAGGTGGACTGTGTAGAGCATTCTGACTGGTTGCATCACTGTCTGGGATGGAGGTGCCAACTCTCAGGACAAGAATAAACTCCAGAGGGTTGTTAACTTGGCCTGCACCAGCCTTCACTGAGGATATCTACATGGGGCAGTGTCTTACGAAAGCAGCCCATATCCTCAAAGACCCTCACCACCCAGGCCATGTCCTCTTCACTCTGCTACTGTCGGGATAAAAGTACAGGAGCCTGAAGACAAGCATTCAGTAGCACAAGGATGGCTTCTTCCCAACTGCCATCAGAATCCTGAATGATTATTGAATAGCCTTATTTTAAATTTTTAAATTTATTTTTTTGTTAGGTGGTTTATATGAACGTCTGCGCTGTGATGTAATGCTGTCGCAAAACAGCGAATTTTGTGACTTGTTCATGACAATAAGTTCTGATTCTGAGGTTACATGTGTTCTTGTATCTGTACTCTCAAAGCTTGAAAATCTTTATTGAACATTTCCCTGCCTCTCATGCCATTTGTTTAGTTGGATATGTTCACGAAGAATGACTGCAAAACTTCTAGAAGTGGTTTTGTCATTTCAGGAGATAGACCAATCGAGATTTCAGGTCGGTGGTCATTGAGCTGAACTTTCAATTAATTTTGGTGCTCAGAAGACCAAAAAGATTTCAGCCAAACTAAATCATGCCAAGAAATAGGTGGCACAGACCCGACGAATTGCCACAAAATCTTTTCCATTGATAACAAAGCAGGAGTGTTTCCTCACAATTGAATTTTTGTCCATGTTGGGATCATTGCCAAGCACAGTCACAAAATACATTTAATCCTCTTAAATCCAATGAAAATAACACTCAGTGAAAGAAGAAGCTTCTGTTTTGGACAACAACACACAGTAGGTCAAATGTAGTATTAAAACAATTCATAAGTGCAAAATGTTGGTTGTAATTAGAAAACCTGCTCAAGACATACCCATCAAAACATCTTGGAATTACAGATCGACAGAAGGCTACACTGGGCGCACATAGGGTCGCTTTACCCAACATCTCCATGTGGCACACTGATGCTTTGTGATATTTTACACGACTTGAACTGGAGCAAATAGGTTGAAACACTTTTTTTATAATTTCTTTTTGCTTTGCATTTTGTAAGTTAGCTCCCAACACATCCTTAAGGCATTGCCCTCCTGCCAGATAGTGACTGAAATAATCGTGTATATTTGTGCTATGAAGAATATTCAACTTGGAAATTTTGTAGACAATTTTGAAACCTCTCACCAATATCCATGGATGTTGCTGCAAACATGAGTCATATCTTGATCTAATTTTCCTACCTAATAGAGAGTTTGATGTCATTGACACAGCACCGTTTTTGACCAGCAGGTGTTGCTTAAAGTTCCATTCCAGTGGTATAGTTGAATTCAGTTTTGAGGGAATGAACTCTAAATTTGAAGGCACATTGATCAACTCTAATTGTTCTAATAATTTTTTTTGGTGGGTGTCAACCTAGTGACTGATTACAAATTGGCAAAACACTTGCATGACATTTTAAATTTTCTCTACCAAAAAAAATGCAAGCTATAATTGAAAATAAACACAATTTCAAGTCCCCAAACAAGAGAGTGAACATTCAGGTCATACACACTTGTGAAAATGTTTTCTTTTTGCTTTTCTCATTGAAACTTTAATCAATGATTTGTTCAGTCACAGAAATAAAAGCTATGTGCCGCTGCCCATTATTCTTGGAGGGTGAATCTTGGCAAAATGGCCACTTTATGTTTCAATGAATGACTTAAGAGTCTAAATTTAAATTTTAAATTAAATTTAAATTTACACATACAGCACAGTAACAGGCATTTCAGCCCACGAGTCCGTGCAACCCAATTACACCCAATTGGCCTATACCTCCGGTACGTTTCAAAGGGGGGGAGGAAACCGGAACCCCCAGGGAAAAGCCACGCAGGCACGGGGAGAATGTTCAAACTCCTTACAGACAGTGTAGGATTCAAACCATGGTCCCGATCGCTGGTGCTGTGACAGTGTTGCACTAACCATTATGCTAACGATGTCTGTTCATTCTGTTTGGACTGGACTCGTGTGGCTTCAGGACCTGTGGAAGTGCTGGAGGTGAATCTATGGACACTCGGTGACTCTGGCGGGGTGTTGGGTGGGGAGGTGGGACAGGTTTGAGAGTCTCCTTTGCTTCTCTCTCTCTCTGACTTTAAAAACAGTAAGAGGTGCATAGGCAATTCCTGCTGCTAGTGAATCTGTCAGCTTTACAGCAGGCAAAAAGAATATAATATAATATAATATGACGCTGTTTTATTGCTACGATAATAAAATGAATCGAATCTATCTAGAGGTATATTTTCAGGACTATTTAGCTAATGTACTATTGTTGATGAAAGGGTGGGGTGGTGCATAAGAGGGAATTGCAGAAGTGGGGATTGATAGTTCAATTATGGAAAATTTATTGCCTAACGTATGAAACATTTTAAAGCAGGGATCTCTGAATAAAATTAACTACACAAACTCAACATAAATCAAGAAGTAGATTGAAGCATTTGCTGATTTGAATGGCTCTGCACCATTGTGTATTTTTCCTATCTATTAATTGGCAACTTCCAAATGGCCATTCTATTAAATAGCTGCCACAGATTTGAAATATTGAGGTAGGATTTATGAATGAATATTCCCAGGAATTTGGACATGGAAATTAATGTGGACGTACTATTTTCTGAGTAGCACAACCAACTTTCATTTGAGTTCTCAGAATGAGTTTTACAGAGCTCAATATATTTATTTATAAAAGTTATTCCTAAATAGTACATAGGAACATAGGAACATAGGAAGTAGGAACAGGAGTAGGCCAAAAATGGCTCATCGAGCCTGCTCCGCCATTCAATACGATTATGGCTGATCTAATTTATGACCTAACTCCACCTACCTGCCTTCTCCCCAAATCCCCTTATTCCTCTGATTTCCCCTAATTTCATAATTTCTTCAATGTACTGCAATCAGGTGGAGTGGGAATTGTAAAATTAGGGTAACTATGATTTCACTCCTAAATCTGTGGGTTCTCCTAAAGTTAGTGTTCAGGTAAGTTTATGTATTATTGTACCTACAGTACTCTCCATAATGTTTTGGACAAAGACACTTTTTTCCTTCATTTCTTCATGTGCTCCACAGTTTTAAATTTGTAATCAAACAATTCACATGTGATTAAAGTGCACATTCTAGAATTTATTTAAGATTATTTGTATACATTTTGGTTTGACCATGGAGAAATTACAGCACTTTTTACATATAGTTCCCTCATTTCAGGGCATCATAATATTTGGCTTCACAGGTGTTTGTGAGTCCTCAAGTATGTTTAATAGCCTCACTGGTGCAGGTATAATAGAGCTAGACTTGCTTCTGATCTTTCGATCACCTTTGGAGTCTGTAGTTGCCATTTTTCAGCATGAGGACCAGAGTTGTGCCAATGAAAGTCAAAGAAGCTATTATGAGGCTGAAAAACAAGAATAAAACTGTAAGAGCCATCGTCCAAACCTTAGGATTACCCAAATCACCATTTGGAACAACATTAAGAAGAAAGAGCTGTTGTGTGTGGAGGAAAGTTGCCTCCCTGCCTGTCTGGAATGTGTGTATTGCGGGTTGTCTCATGTCCTCCCCCTCTGAAACCTATTCGAAAGACACATCACTTGTCAATCAAGTTTCGACTCCAGTACTAAGCAAAGATATTATGAATTAGGAGAGAAAGCTCATAAAGTCTTAGCTTGGCAGTTGAAAACAGAGCAGGCATCTAGAATAATTAATGCTGTTAGGAAAAGTTTAAAGATGATTACTTATAATCCTCAAGAAATTAATGATTTATTTAAGGAATTTTATTCTGATTTATATAAGTTGGTGTCAACTAGAGATGAAGCTAAGATTGATAATTTTTTAATCTCTGAAAAATTTGTATAGTTTATCATATCAAGATCAAAAAAAAATTCATGCTCCTTTTACTGCAAGAGAAGTTAGTGAATGCTTAGTTCATTACCAAAAGTTAAGTCTCTGGGAGAAGATGGTTTGCTGTCAGAGTTTATAAGAAGTTTAAGGATCTTTTAATCTACCGAGACAGAGGTGCACCAAAGAAGAGGTACAAGGACTGCCTAAAGAAATCTCTTGGTGCCTGCCACATTGACCACCACCAGTGGGCTGATATCGCCTCAAACCGTGCATCTTGGCACCTCACAGTTCGGCGGGCAGCAACCTCCTTTGAAGAAGACCGCAGATCCCACCTCACTGACAAAAGACAAAGGAGGAAAAACCCAACACCCAACCCCAACCAACCAATTTTCCCTTGCAACCACTGCAACCGTGTCTGCCTGTCCCTCATCGGACTTGTCAGCCACAAACGAGCCTGCAGCTGACGTGGACATTACCCCTCCATAAATCTTCGTCCGCAAAGCCAAGCCAAAGAAAGAAAGAAATCAAGCAAAATCTCATTCTTTTCCAGAATCATTTTCAATTGCAATAATTACAATTATACCAAGATTTGTTGAACCCGGAATCTTATCATCCAATATCTTTATAAAATGTGAATTATAAAATTATCAAATAGATTAACTAAGTACTTACCTATTTTAATTAATATGGATCAAACAGGATTTGTTAAAAAAAAAATAATCTGCTGATAATATTGGCAGGTTAATTAGTTTAATTAATTTAGTTCAAAAAAGAGGTGATTTGAGTATATCGTTGGATGCAGAAAAAGATTTTGATAGATTAGAATGGAATTTTTTGTTTAAAGTGTTGGAAAAATTTGGTTTTTAGTCTTACATTTATAAATTGGGGTTAAAACCTTATTTAAAAATCCTTTAGCAAAAGTGATTACTAATTGACAAATATCTGCTTCTTTTCATTTATCTAGATCAAAGATGTCCCTTATAACCAGCTTTGTTTATTTTAGCTATTTCACCTTTAGCTAAGATTATTAGACATCATTCTAAGATTAAACAATAAAAGTTAATCAGGAAGAATATAAAATTAGTTTACTTGCTGATAATGTTTTGGTTTATTTGACATCCTATTAATTCTTTGTCCCAATTACATGGTAGGTTTGAAGAATATAGGGACATTTCTGGATATAAAATTAATTGGGATCATGCCTTTAATAAAGAGTGATTATATTAATTGTAAAATGATTACTATGTAACAGCCCGAACACAGAGATGAGAACCACCTGCAAAATGTGGCAACTGCTAGGACCTGGTGGTGACACCAGCCATCGTCTCAGGTGACCTCCGCATGCCAAGAAGATGGTGAGAATGCTGGCCAACCTGAGGTTGGTGCTCTGATGAGACCCTGATGTCAGTGCCAGGGGCCCATATAAACAGAGCTGCCAGTCCAATAAAGCAGTCTTCAATTTTGACTCCTCATATGCGCATCTTCCTTCCACACATGTTGTAGAGCGTATGTTACAATGAAATTCAGGTGGCCTGATGTTGGTATTAAATATCTAGGCATTCAAATTGATAACGCTTTAAAGAACTTGTATAAGTTAAATTATTTGCCTTTGTTTAATAAAATTGTTGAAGATTTAAAGAAGTGGAATACCCTACCTATTATGTTAGTTAGTAGGGTAAATTGTGTTAAAATGAATATTTTTCCTAGAAATCAATATTTATTTCAGTCGATCCCTATTCTAATTCCTCAAAATTTGTTGAAGGATTTAAATGTGGCTGTTGGGAAGTTTCTATGGAAAGATAAAATGCTAAAAGTTTCTATGGAAATATTGACTTGGAAGTTTGAATTGGGAGTTTACAACACCATCATTTTAAGAATTATTATAAAGCACTTCAATTAAGATTTATAAATGTATTGTTTAGTTTAGATAAAATTCCTGCCTGGGTTGTCATAGAGCTTAATAGGATAGGAGAAATGGATTCTCAGGATTTTCTATAAGTGGAATTCTTAATTGTTAATTGGAAATAACATAACATATATATAACATAACAATTACAGCACGGAAACAGGCCATTAGGCCCTTCTAGTCCGCACCGAACCAAACACCCCTTTCTAGTCCCACCTCCCTGCACAATGCCCATAACCCTCCATCTTCTTCTCATCCATATACCTGTCCAACCTTTTCTTAAATAATACAATTGACTCCGCCGCCACTATTTCTCCCAGAAGATCATTCCACACGGCTACCACTCTCTGAGTAAAGAAGTTCCCCCTCATGTTACCTCTAAACCTCTGCCCCTTAATTCTTAACTCATGTCCTCTTGTTTTAATCTTTCCTCCTCTTAACGGAAATAGTCTATCCACATCCACTCTGTCTATCCCTTTCATAATCTTAAATACTTCTATCAAATCCCCTCTCAACCTTCTACGCTCCAAAGAATAAAGACGTAATCTGTCCAATCTCTCCCTATACTCTAGATGCTTAAACCCAGGTAACATTCTGGTAAACCTTCTCTGCACTCTCTCCACTCTGTTTATATCCTTCCTATAATTAGGCGACCAGAACTGCACACAGAACTCCAAATTAGGCCGCACCAACGTCTTATACAATCTCAACATCACCTCCCAACTCCTATATTCCATGCAATGATTGATAAAGGCCAGTATACTAAAAGCCTTCTTCACCACCCTATTCACGTGAGTTTCTACCTTCAGGGAACGATATACCGTTACTCCTAAATCTTTCTGCTCTTCTGTATTCCTCAATGCTCTCCCATTTACCACGTATGTCCTATTCTGATTCTTCTTACCAAAATGAAGCACCTCACACTTATCAGCATTAAATTCCATCTGCCATTTTTCAGCCCACTTTTCTAAGCAGCCCAAATCCCTCTGCAATCCTTGAAAACCTTCTTCATTATCCACTATTCCACCTATCTTAGTATCGTCTGCATATTTACTAATCCAATTCACCACCCCATCATCTAGATCATTAATGTATATAATGAACAACAATGGGCCCAATACAGATCCTTGAGGCACACCACTGGTCACCGGCCTCCAACCTGACAGACAATTATCCACTCTGGCCTCTCCCTTTCAGCCAAAGTTCAATCCATTTGACTATCTTAAAATTTATACCTAAAGACTGCACCTTCCTAACTAACCTTCCATGTGGTACCTTATCGAAGGCCTTACTGAAGTCCATATAGACAACATCCACTGGTTTACCATCCACATTCCTAGTCACCTCTTCAAAAAATTCAATCAGATTGGTGAAACATGACCTTCCTCCCACAAATCCATGTTGAGTGCTCCTGATCAGACCCTGTCTATCCAGATGTTTATAAGTACTATCTCTAAGAATTTTCTCCATTAATTTACCTACCACAGACGTCAAACTTACAGGCTGATAGTTGCCAGGCTTCCTCCTTGAACCCTTTTTAAATAACGGAACCACATGCGCAATGCGCCAATCCTCCGGCACTATCCCCATATCTAATGACATTTGGAAAATTACTGCCAGAGCCTCTGCTATTTCCTCCTTCACTTCTCTCAATGTCCTTGGGAAGATCCCGTCTGGTCCCGGAGACTTATCCACCTTTATATTCTTCAAAAGCCTTAAAACTACACCTTTTGTAATCTCTATATTCCCCATATTTACCCAATTTGCTTTTTTTTAATCTCACATCTCCCAATATCCTTCTCCTTAGTGAATACCGAAGAAAAGAAACTGTTCAATATCTCCCCCATTTCTCTAGGCTCCACACACAGTTTTCCGCTCTGATTTTCTAAGGGACCAATTTTGTCTCTAGCTTTCCTCTTACCATTAACATATTTGTAGAACTCTTTTGGATTAGTTTTCACCCTGCTTGCCATAGTTTTCTCGTACCTTCTTTTAGCTTTCCTAATTCCTCTCTTAAGATTCCTCTTACATTCAATGTATCTTTCAAACATCTCCTTAACTCCATGCTTCTTATATCTAATGTACGCCTCCCTTTTTCTTCGAACTAAGTTTCCAATATTCCTTGAAAACCACGGCTCTCTCAAACCTTTTGCCCCTCCTTTTAACCTAACACGAACATAAAGCTTTTGCACTCTCAAAATCTGATCTTTAAAAGACTTCCATCTCTCTACTACATCCTGCCCATAAAACAAATTGTCCCAATGCACACCCTGCAAGTCCTTTCGCATCTCCTCAAATCTAGCTTTTCCCCAATCAAAAACCTCAATCCTTGACCCTGATTTTCTCTCTTTCCATAATGACATTGAAGCTGATGGCATTATGATCACTGGACCCGAAGTGCTCACCAACACTAACCTCCGTCACTTGACTCATCCCATTTGCCAACAGTAGATCTAACACTGCTCCTTCTCTGGTCGGCACCTCTACATATTGTTGTAAAAAACTATCTTGCACACATTTCACAAACTCTAACCCATCCAGTCCTTTCACAGAATGTGTTTCCCAATCTATATGTGGAAAATTAAAATCTCCCATAATTACAACCTTGTACTTATCACAAATATCTACTATCTCCCTACAGATTTGCTCCTCTAGGTCTCGGTCCCCTCTGGGTGGTCTATAATACATCCCTACAAGTGTAACCTCTCCTTTCCTACTCCTCAGTTCCACCCAAATAGCCTCCGTGGATGTGCCCTCAAATCTATCCTTCCGAGGCACCGCTGTAATATTTTCCCTGACAAGCAATGCAACCCCACCTCCTCTTGCCCCTCCGACTCTATCACACCTAAAACAACGAAACCCAGGGATATTCAGTTGCCAATCACATCCCTCCTGCAACCATGTCTCACTAATCACTACCACATCATACTTCCAAGTATCAATCCACACCTTCAGCTCATCCACCTTTTTTACAATACTCCTGGCATTAAAATATATGAATTTCAGAGATTTCCCAATTTTTAATCCCTGTTTTCCCTCATCTTTAATAACAACATTATTTACTTTTCCTGCCAATTGCCCTTCATCTTCTTCCAGAGCATTTCCCTTCTCTATCACCTGCCCATCCATATTCAAATACTTACTACAAACTTTCTTTGTTTGCTTTCTAACCTTCTCCTTACTGCTCTGTACTATTTTGTTCCCTCCCCCCAACCATTCTAAGTTTAAAGGATCCTGAGTAGCCCTAGCAAATACCTCTGCCAGGATTCTGGTCCCCCTGGGATTTAAGTGTAACCCGTCCTTACTGTACAGGTCACATCTCCCCCAAAAAAGGTCCCAGTTATCCAGAAACTTAAAACCCTGCCCCTTACTCCACCCCTTCAGGGAATCACCTATTTGGAATCATTTGATTGATTTGTGGAATAGCATTGATAATTAAATTGATATGAAAGGTTTAATATCCCCAAAAATTCCCCCTTGTCAAAATAAACATTCCATTTTCAATGGATAATCAATCTTTGAAGATTTTGAGACAGAGAGGTATAAAGAAGATTGAGGATTGTTTTGAGAATGAGAAATTTATAATGTTTGAACGAATGAAGGAAAAATTTAATGTATTTCTATGACCCACTGTGGCGGCAGTCGGGCTGGTGTACCAGGCGGCCCCAGTGGATGAACAGCTAGGGCAGGATAAGGGCCAGTGACCCCAAAATGGCACTGGTTGAGCAGCACAGCCAACAGACAAGGTCAGCGCGCGGGGAAGAAGGGATTATTATGTAGCTTTTGTTAGGTGGGCCATTGTGTCAGTAAAGGAGGGGAAATGGCAGGAACGTGAACCATATAAAAGTCAGACGAGCCCCCAATAAACCAGAGCTATACCTAACTGCACTTGTGTGTGTGTCTTTCTTCGAGCAGCATATGGCTACAATAGCTAATAATTTTTTTTTGTTATTATCAGGTTAAACTTTTTTTGTCTAGTTAAATAGTTCAGAGTTTGATATTAGCCCATCAAAAAGTCTTCTGTGAACAATAGATAGTGACATATCACAACAGCTTCCTGAAGAGTGGTAATGATCTATTGGACATCGGTTTGGGGAATTTGCTTCTTATAATGAAAATTATTTTCTCAATGGCAGTGCAGGTCTTCCTTCTGTTGCAGAGTCCAGAGGACCCCAAAAACCAGCAGCAATAGATATGCATCACAATACAGAGTTACTTAAACAAAAGTAGTTTTTAATTATATTTGAACAAGAAAGCAGAATTAAACTTTAACTTATTGCTTAACCTACTTACTTAACCTACCTAACCAACTTAATGCCCCTCTAATACTAAGTGCAGGTGTGTATAATGTAAAGATTAGAAAAGTTCTTTGGATCACAGTCCAATCCCATGGGTTGCAGGCAATTCTTGTACAATGCACAGAAATTAACATTAACAAAGTTCACCAGTCTTTCTTTGGTTACTTACTTACTTTGGCTTGGCTTCGCGGACGAAGATTTATGGAGGGGGTAAAAGTCCACGTCAGCTGCAGGCTCGTTTGTGGCTGACAAGTCCGATGCGGGACAGGCAGACACGGTTGCAGCGGCTGCAGGGGAAAATTGGTTGGTTGGGGCTGGGTGTTGGGTTTTTCCTCCTTTGCCTTTTGTCAGTGAGGTGGGCTCTGCGGTCTTCTTCAAAGGAGGTTGCTGCCCGCCAAACTGTGAGGCGCCAAGATGCACGGTTTAAGGCGATATCAGCCCACTGGCGGTGGTCAATGTGGCAGGCACCAAGAGATTTCTTTAGGCAGTCCTTGTACCTTTTCTTTGGTGCACCTCTGTCACGGTGGCCAGTGGAGAGCTCGCCATATAACACAATCTTGGGAAGGCGATGGTCCTCCATTCTGGAGACGTGACCCACCCAGCGCAGCTGGATCTTCAGCAGCGTGGACTCGATGCTGTCGACCTCTGCCATCTCGAGTACTTCAACGTTAGGGATGAAAGCACTCCAATGGATGTTGAGGATGGAGCGGAGACAACGCTGGTGGAAGCGTTCTAGGAGCCGTAGGTGATGCCGGTAGAGGACCCATGATTCGGAGCCGAACAGGAGTGTGGGTATGACAACGGCTCTGTATACGCTTATCTTTGTGAGGTTTTTCAGTTGGTTGTTTTTCCAGACTCTTTTGTGTAGTCTTCCAAAGGCGCTATTTGCCTTGGCGAGTCTGTTGTCTATGTCATTGTCGATCCTTGCATCTGATGAAATGGTGCAGCCTTTGGTGCTTAACAGGTAAGTGGTTACCACTCAGGAGGGTTCTTGCTGGTTTTCAAAAAGAGATTCCTTTTCCAGAATCAATCAGTTTTGCGGATGAAACTTGCCCCCTTCAGGGTTCTCCAGATTATCCTCTTTCTTTCAGGTCACCTTTCAGACCACCAGTCTTCTCCTTTGACCAGGCAGCCTTCCAAAGTTTGCCAGCTTTGTCCTTCTGGAACTGATTTCTGTGACTTCTTTTGTCTCACTCCCTCCCTCTCTGAGAGCAAAACTGTTCTGTCCTGGCTACAAAAATCACATGCTTTCCCAGGCAAGCTGCTGCCATTGCCACTTTGTTGCTTTCTGCAAAAAGCACTCTGTAAAAGTCCTGCAAAAATTCTGTGTGTGTGCAAGCTGCTGTAACAATTCCTCCCAAGCCACCTCAAAATACTCTGTCACACTTCGAATACTAGTGCCTTTGTGATGACCGAGCCCACCAGTGCGCTCTTTCTTCTTAATGATGTTCCCAATAGCTGATTTTGGTAATCCTCAGGTTTGGGCAATATCTCTTGCTGTTTTATTCCTGTTTTCCTGCCTCATAATGGCTTCTTTGCCTTTCATTGTCATAACTCTGGTCCTCATGCTGAAAAATGGCAACTACCAAGGTGATCAAAAGTTTAGAAGCAACTCTAGCTTATTAAACCTACATCAATTAAACAACAGTACTCACAAACACCTGTGAAGCCAAATGTCCCAAACATTGTGGTGACCTGAAATGAGGGGACTATGTATAAAAAGAGCTGTGATACCTACATAGTCAAACCAAAATATATACAGCACCATGCAGGTGTCACTTTTTATATGAAGATATAAAAGACATAGGCCCATGAAATCTGCTGCAGCTCAGTGTATAGCACTGTCACCTCTGAAGGAGAAGGTTATGGGTTCAAGGCCTATTGCAGCCGCAAGAGTGAGCAAATGCAGACTGAAAGAGAATTTCACTGTAGTACCAAGGGAGTGCAGTCCTGTCAAAAGTGGCACTTTCTGCATGAGACACAATCTATGCAAAAGGTTACATGATGCCACTGTGAAATAGAGGTATTATCAGTATCCTGGTCAATATTTATCCCTCAAACAACCATTTGAAAGTAGATTATTTGATTATAGTCTCACTGTCTTTTGGGAACATACTCCCTGGTCAATATTTATCCCTCAAACAACCATTTGAAAGTAGATTATTTGATTATAGTCTTACTGTCTTTTGGGAACATACTGTGTACAAAGTGGTTGGCACCAATAATTTCCCCCTCAAGTATCTTCATTGGCGAGAAGCAGTTTTAGGAGGTTTCAAAAGGAACTACAGCCTGGAAGCCTGATAAGCTCTTCCTTACTCCTTCCTTTGTCATCTGCTTTCCTCACTATCTGCCCAACCTTCAGAACTTTAATAACCCCTTCTCAAACATTTTTAAAGTCATATCCTCTCACTTGATAACAATGTCTATTTCGTTATACACTTTTATCTGCCAGAGCCTTGGACATTTTGTCTCATAAAATTTGATGCAAATGAGAAGATTATTTTTAGGGGCGGCACGGTGGGCTTTTACAGCGCCAGCGATTGGGCCCGGGGTTCGAATCCCGCACTTCCTGTAAGAGTTTGCATGTTTCCCCCATGTCTGTGTGGGTTTTCCCCAGGGGCTCTGGCTTCCTCTCACTGTTCGAAACCTACTGGTGGTGTAAGTTAATTGGGCGGCATGGACCCATGGGCCAAAATAACTTGTTATCATGCTGTATTATTAATTTAGCCAAATGTCCCAAATATTATGATGCCCTGAAATGAGGGGACTCTGTGTAATCTAGTTTATCAAAAGATGTTAAACATCCAACTAGAAACAGACCCCAAAAAATAGACAATTCCTTTATTGTTCCAAAATGAAAAAGCTTGACGATGAGAAAATATAGTTGAGATAAATAGTAATCGATAAACTAAAATTTCTTAAATCAAAAAATCTGCGAAATTGAAACCCAATCCGTAATGTACGTTGAGACTTGGCATCCATTTATAAACTATTTTTCCTATGAGTTAATTTGTATTTTGACTTCACCTTCCAGACTGTTCTGGATGTTCTGTTGCAAAGACCCAGATAAATAACTTATACTGATCTGTCGCGGTGAACTCTCAGCTTAGGCTGCCCAGCCTCTTTTTTCCTTTTGGTTGTTTCGATGGGGTTTCAATAACAATTTTTTTCTCTTTTTTAAATATTCCGAATTGAGGAGAAAGGGATAATATTGTTCAAAATGTTACAACGTTACATATTGTATTATGTATTGTAATATATTGAGGTTTCTGTTTTTACAATTTGATTCTGTATTCGATTCTCCTCATGTATTGTTTACTCTAATATGTTTAATAAAAAGATTGAAGAAGAAGATAATATGTCTTCATTAGGATTTAGTGATTAGATGGTAAATCTAAGGCAATATTTTATTGAGAGGAAGTGATTTAAAGGTAGATATCTCTCTATTAATTAGCTTGTGTCATTGGCTTCATTGCTTGGGGACAACACTGAAATGAACTTAAAAATCCATGAATATTGTGTGTAAATATGTTAAAAAGGATTGCTTTTTTTCCAGATATGATACTATGCTTGTTTTGGAAAAATAGAAAACTATATATTTTTTAAAAATCCATGGCTATCACTGAATTTGGATGAAATTAAGCATTACGAGTGAATGATAACATCTCACAATTGCAGTCTGTAATATTGAAGGTTAAAGTTCTTACCTTCAGGCACAGACATGCACTCAGGACTGATGCTTCAACACCACTCATGCCAGTAAACTAATGGATGCAGGGACACACAAGGAATTGCAGATGCTGGAAATGGAAGCAAAAATCAGACCTTGATAATATTGATCTCTGTGGCTTTCGTTAAACCCACCCCCTTCACTTCTTCCCCCCCTCACCCCCAACCTTTACCTTCCCCCAGGTCTGTCTCTCTCACTTTTCCCTGACTCCTGTCACACAGATATAATCTCACCTCTCTTTTTACCACATCCAATTAACACCCTTTGTTGGTCTGGACTCCCTCGCCCAGCCGGCATTGTCTGAGCTTTCCTGTTTTTAGCTCTGCTTATTCCTTGAAGAAGGGCTTAGGCCCGACATGTCGGCAATATACCTTTGTCTCCTATGGACGCTGAAAGAACGGAGCATTTTGGTATGTTTTTATGGCAAAAATCAGACACCTGGAACCACCCTACTGATTTCCCATATTTCTTCTGTTTCTCGGAGTTCCTATACTCATCCCATCGCCCCCCCCCCCCCCACCTCCCCTGGCTTTCACCTTACACCTGACCAGTCTCCACATTCAGCACATCATTTCCTCACTAGACTATCTCAGCTCTGACCTCTTAGTCTTCATGAAGGGTTCCGACCCAAAACGCCGATAATTCTTTTTCTCCCACTGATGCTGCTCGACATCCGAGTGCCTCCAGCGGATTGACTACTTATGAGGGATTCAAAAGTGTTTGCAGCAATGTTCACTTCTTAGTTGCTTTTCTACCTGTAGCACCAACAATTTGCATCATGATCTAAAATACAGGTGAATATATCGGGAAATTGAGCAGAGAATACACTGTGCATGACTTGTCTCAATAAAGGGATATATATCAAGATTAAACATGTGATGCATTGTGCTTTTTAAAGCACATTCCATTTTGCACGTTATTTTAAATTTAAATGTTTAAAATTCTATCAACATTTATCAATTGAAACCTTTACAATTGTCATTAGTTTCGAACTGTCCTCATATTATTGGATACGTAAATAAAGTCTCATTATTTTCATTCAACCTGAATGTTGGAAAAGTGTGTGGGTGACATACAAGTATAAACACCATTGACCACTCCGGAGCCAGGACTGCAGAAGGAAGCAGAAGGCTCCCTGTAATTAAGCTGCTATAAATGTCCTCAAATCCTTTGAAACTGTGGTCTGAAGAACATTTTTAAGTCGTAATAATTGTTTCTGGAACCTCGTTGGCCAATTAAGCTAGGTTCTTTTTGCTCATAATATGGGGGTCAGACAGATCGATGAGGAAATGTTGTTTCTCATATAGCACCCACTGGAGCCAAGTCAAAGGTTGTTTATTTCAGCTCTTCTGCATCGGGCCAAAACTATTTATCGATACCAGATTTTTTTTCCACTCACACACTTTTATGAATTAAGCTTGTGGTCTGAGGATGGGCTGTGCCACTTGTAAAATATGACCGGGTTATTGAAACAGAGTACAATAATAACAAAAAAATGTAGTGATCAAAGCCACTCTTTTGATACCAGTGCAATATTGTCTGAAGACGAAGCATTTGCTGGAAATGACATTTTACTGTAACTTGCTGGTTGAGAACTCCCAACAAAAGACTTCTGACAATGACAGCAACTAATTCCTTCGGGTTGTCACGGAGCCCAGCATGTAGCTCACCAGAACGTACTTTCAAACACCTTTATTAGCCTAAAATACACCTCAATTGCTTTTTTTTAAATCGGTGAAATGCTATTCTGAATCATGATATATTGGTGTTAAGCATCAGAATTTATGGTGGATTACTACAATAAAACTTTTATAAAGTGAAAGCTCTTGCCCTGGCTTTGCCACCTGTCAAAGGGTCTCAGTGAAGAGTCTCTTGAGCGCACTATCTGATCTGTACATCCATACTCACTGCTGGGCCATGACCTTACCTTATTTGGTACTTCCCAAGTGTAGAAGGGCAACTGCATCTGCCTTTCACATGCAGAGCCATAAAGTCAAAATGCTTACAGCATGGAAACAGGCCCTTTTGCCCAACTTGGTCATGTGCACCAAGTTTTAGACCCAGGTTAGTCTCATTTGTCTGAATTTGGCCCCTATCTCTCTAAGACCTTCTCTAGCCACATAACGTGAACCATGGTAACTGAACCCACATCCTCTGGCAGCTTGTACCACCCTCTGAGTGAAAAAAAGATGCCCCTCAGCTCTCCTTTAAATCTCGAACCTCCCACCTTAAACTGTACCCTCTTCGATTCCCCTTCCCTGGGAAGAAGGCTATGGCCTACTCAAAGATTTTGAGATAGTGGAAGACCATGGGCGGCTTGTCCAGACAACAAATGAGATTTGCCATGATTTGAACTGACGGATCTCAGGGAGATTTGCTTTGTGCATCAGAGGTGGTTACATGAATGTTTTCTGATCAGTATTTTTTTCTCTTAGTGACAGCTCCATAATGATTCATCTTTTCCCTTCCCTTGAAATTAACAACTAATGCCCGCCTGTTGTGCAAATGTTCTTTCCTTTGTTAAGTCCTTTTTAATGACTTATTTGCAGGATTTGCTGAGGATTTATTTCATTCAGGCAGCACATTAATTTCCTCAGTTTGAAATTGCAGTGGAGGCATTTAAGAGGATTGGCGATGTTTAAGGGAAATTTAATGCAGGAAATATCTCATTAAAATATTGAAAGTGTGTATTTCACCATAATGCCAAGTTGCTTGTTTTTGCAAAAAGACTAAATATTGGGAGAATTTGAAGGAGGAAACAATTTACTCAAGTTAGAACCCACATCGTCTTAAAGTTCTTGTTCTGGTGTTTTCTATGCTTTACCTATTGTATTTACTCATGTTTAATTTGTTTCCCTTACTACTCGCCACCCATGCCTTAATGGGCCTCAAACTTTCTCAGCCATTTCACTGGGTAGTTGAAGTCACTCAGATTGATCTTGGACATGACACAATGATGGATTGGAATAATGGAAGAGTTACTTCCTGAAAGGACATTAACAAACAAAATCCCACCCTCTTATAACAGAAGGTGGAACGTTAGTGCAAAGCCTTTACAGCACTAGCGATCGGGTCCTGGGTTCAAATCCTGCACTGTCTGTAAGAAGTTTGTACATTCTCCCTGTGTCTGCATGGGTTTTCTCCCCCTGGAGGCTCTGGTTTCCTTCCACTGTTCGAGACCTACTGGGAATCAGGTGGAAATCGGGCGGCATGGGCTCATGGGCTGAAATGGCCAGTTACCGTGCTGGATGTCTGAAGTTAAATTAGAGGCATCTCCCGCCTTGCCAGTGATAGGGCCTATAGGTGCCACCTTGCCCTTTTCCAGCACCTCAGAACACAGAACTGGAATCATCTTGAGAAAAGAATACATTTAGATGATTATATCTGTGCACTGTCCCCGTTGGAAAATGTCCAAGTTCATCAAAGAAAGAAACTGGTGGAAAAATAAAAAACTATTGCTGATCCCAGCCAGTCAATGACCACCTTGCGAAATCTCAGTATTGCCCAGAAGGACATCCCCTATACTCCTTAAATATGTTTGCATCGACCTTTCTGTAGTTCTCCAAAATTATTAGTAGTGGACAAGCTCATCTTTTTTTTGAATATTTTATTTAATCAACATATAGAGGATCATAATAACAAACAGTAGTAAATAACCAAAATACAATGTTAACAAATATATGCTGAACATATATATATAAACTGAAAATTAAAAAAACCTCTCTCCCCCACGAAACCTAATCTAATCTCATAACTAAAATACATAATGTCATTACTGCGTGATTATTCAGAAGACGACACTCAATGATCCCAGAAATATCATAAAACTGTTATTCTTTCAGGGAAAACTTCACTGGTCAGGAGAATTTAAAAAATATATAATTTTAACCACATGATTCTTGCGCATGGGCTCCAGATTTGTAGAAATCAGGAATATTTGCCCCTCAATTGTAAGTCTTTTTCTTTCTTCAGGAATACAACTTTGAATCTCAGCATGCCATCTTTCTAATGTTACTGAGACATCAGATTTCCATGTTACAGTGATAGATTTCTTTGCTATTACTAAAGCTAACTTAACAAATTTTAATTGAGAATCTGACAACAATAATTTAGTGATAACACTTTCAAAATGTCCTAACAGCAATAATTCAGGATTTAAAGGAAAAATCATTCCAGTGATTTGTTGCAAATACTTACAAATAGAAACCCATAAAGAATTGGCCTTCAAACAAGAATATGTAGAATAAAAAAAAGTTCCAACTTCTTTTCACATCTAAAATACTGGTTCAATAAATTCAATCTCCATCTACTCAATTTTTGAAGTGTGATATACAATTGATGTGAAAAATTATAATGGATTAATCTATACCGTACATTGATTGTATTAAGCATAACTTTTTTTACATAGATTTTGCCAATCCTGCTGATCTATTATCGTGTCTAGATCTTGTACCCACCTTTCTTTTGAATTAAAAGTTGAAGTGTCCATAACACAGACAGTGTGTCAACGACGCCAAAGAAAGTTGCTCAGGGTGTGGGAGGTTTGCTTGGGGCTCTCAGGGTCCCGAACCATTCATGAAAACACTGCTCATTTTCCTCAGTGAACAGGACTCAGAAATGGATCACATTACCAACTGGTGCTCTGTAAGGCAGCTTCGCCAAGTTCAAGTTTATTACATCTGACTGTGAATGTACAACCAAATGAAATGTTTCTCCAGACCTTGTACACACACATGGATACAAAACACAGAGCAAATAATAAAGACATACAACGATACAGTTTAAAATGAACATACTGGTACATGAATATATTTGGACGATTTACTCAGTTATAGGTTGCTGTTCATCAACCTGGTGGAAGAAGCTATTTTCCAGCCTGGTAGTCCTGATCTTGATGTTCTTGAAGGTAGTGGGTCAAAGATACTTTGTGGAAAGGGCCCTCCATAATTTTTTTAGTCCTACTCAAGCACCTTTCCCGATAAATATTGACTATAGAGGGAAGGGAGACCCAAGTGATCTTCTCAGCCATTTTGATGGCCTTTGTATTGATTCTGGTCCATACCACACAATGATGCAGCCAGACTGGAGACTCTCGTGCTCCTGTAGAATGGTGGTAGTGCAAAGTAGCACCAAGTGCAGGATATAGTTTTACTGAGAAAATGCAGTTAAAACAGTGATGAATGTTTGTGAGATCAAAAAACCCTCTTTTATATGTGAGAGGTCCATTCAAGAATCCGACATTAGTGACAAAGAAGCTGCCCTTCAATCTAGCGGTGGGTGCTTTCAAAGTCATTTATCTTTCAATTTTTTTTACAGATACATCACAGTAACAGGCCTTTATCTACCTGCCAATGCATTCACGGACATTTCACTCCAGGAAGGCATGGTACCCACCTGTTTCAAACAAGCTTCAATTGTACTAGTGCCTAATAAGTCCCTAAAAAAAATATCGATAAGTAGCACTAACTCTTTCATCTTGTATCCGTATGTGTGAGTTCTTAGGCAACAAGTGGATGAAGGAAAAGGTTCTTTACTTTAAAGTTGATGTAAACAGCCCATGAGGCAGACCATGAGGCTGCAAGCCTCCATTACCGATCTTACATGCTGCAGCCTCCCCTTCTGGCAGCCAAGCCTAATGAAAAAGGAACTATAATCAAGGTCTTGCTAGTGGCCATGCAAACATGATCACTATCATTACACTAACATCTATAGTGTTGAAGTGTTTTGAGAGCCTGGTGTTGAATCATATCAATTCCTGTCCAAGCAACGACATCGGTCCGCTCCAATTTGCCTATAATGGTTCTATGGCAGATGCCATCTGACTGGCTCTGCATAAAGCACTGGACAGAAAGGATGCATACATCAGGAAGCTCTTTATCATCTAAAGTTCAGCATTCAACACCAACATGCCCTCAAAACTGATCAGCAAACTCCAAGACCTGGGCCTCAACACCCCACTGTGTAATTGGATCCTGGGTTTCCACACCTCCACACCACAATTAGTAAGGGTTGGTAAGAACATCTCCACCACAACCTCCATCAGCTCCAGAGCACCATTCTTCACTCCCTGTTCTACTCACTTTGCATCTTCATCTGTGTGGCTCAGTATGAGAATAACAGCATCCACAAATCTGCTGGTGATAGAATGGTAGTGGGTTGTATAAATAGGGGCAATGAGTCAGCATATAGGAGAGAGATTGGAAATATGGCTGAATAGTGTACTAACAACAACCTCGAATTAAATGTCTCCAAAACCAATGAGCTGATTTAAATTTAGACATACAGCACGGTAACAGGCAATTTTGGCCCACGAGTCCGTGCCGCCCAATTTATACCCCATTAACCTACACCCCATTAACCTACACCTCTCCCCCCGGTATGTTTCAAATGGTGAAAGGAAACCAGAGCCCCCAGGGAAAACCCACACAGACATGGGAGAATGTACAAACACCTTACAGACAACCTGGAATTCGAATCCTGGTCCCGAACGCTGGTGCTGTAAGGGCATTGCATTAACCACTACTCTAACCGTGCTGCCCCTGTGGACTTTAGGAGGGGAAAACCAGAGGTCTACAATCCAGTGATCATTGGAGGATCAGAGTTGGAGAGGGTGAGCACATTTAAATTCCTGGGATGCACTATCTTGGAGGACCTTTTCTAGATCCAATATATGAATGTCGTCATAAAGAAAGTACATGAGCACCTCTACTTTCTCTGGAGTTTGCAGAGGACTGTTATGTCATTGAAAACCTTGGAAAACTTCTACAGTCAAAAGTGTGCTGACCAGCTGCATTGTGACCTGCATGGAGGTACCAATACCTACAAGTGGAAAGCCCTGCAAAAGGTAGTGGACATAGCCCAGTATATCACTGTATACCCACCATCGAGGAAATCTATCGTATAATTCGGCGTATGTCGAGTCATAAAACCATCAAAAATCACTCAAAATGTGGGGGTTGACATAAGCCAGATATACTTTTGAGACCTTAAATTCCCCGATAAAACAGACTGACATCGATTCGGCATACAAGTCGTTGCAGAAAGCACCTTCAAACCGCTGGCGCCGCTGCTCTCTGACACCTCCCCATTGTTGGGTGCCGTCATAACCACTCCTACCTGGGACCCTGACATCGCCGTGGCTGCTCCTGCCCGGTAGGCTGAGATTCCTACTACTCCCAGGAGCACAATGAAGACCCCAGCTCCGTGGGTCTTCACTGATCCTACCCGGTAGGCCGAGGTTATCTTTCTCTTACTTAGTTTATAGCTTTGTTACTTCCGATTGCGGTGTTTTAAAAAAAAATTGGGTTGCTCCTGGAAGGCTCAGACAGCGGAAAAAATGGGGGTCGACCTATATGCTGGGTATATCATAAAACCATTAAAATGAGGCCAAAAGGGTGTTTGATCAATCTGCCAGTTGAATTATATGCCAAAATATAAGGCACATTGGATTCTGACATTGGAGAGCACCAGCTATCATCAAGGATCCACATCACACAGGACAGGCTCTGTTCTCGCTGCTGCCATCAGGAAAGAGGTATCGGTGTCACAAGGCTCATATCACCAGGTTCAGGAACAGCTGCTCCTCCTCCATTATCAGACTTCTCAACAGCAAACTCAAAGAGAGACTCGTTTAAGGACTCTTGTGCACTTTATTTATGATTGAATATTTATTTTCTGTATTGTTTGTTTATATTTCTTTCTTTGTATACATTTCTCTGTTTTGTAGATGTAAGAAGAAATTCTATAGGGTCCACAGGATAAAAAATCTCAAGGTTGTATGTGAGTGAAAACACAACACCGGACAAACTTTATTGCAAACCATTGATTATGTATCTTGTAACACAACTGATTGCTCTCAGAGGCAAGTGAGGAGTACCAACACACTTTTAATAGCTTACAATCAAAGATCAGTAGGCATATTAGTGCTCAGGTGAATTGGAGGTATGGCGGGAAAACCAAGGTTTATAAGGGGGTAGGTGAGGGTACAGCCAGCCATCTGAACAATACATAGACAGTGAATTCCAGTTCACTGCATTCACCCCTCCCTTCAGAATTGAGCCTGTTTATAATAAAAACATGACAGAGTAGAATGGAAATATCTGTTTGAAATTTTCTGAAGATTGAATTTCAGTCCTGGTTTTATTTTGTGGATAAATTTGATCTCTCATGCACCTGTTACTGCAGTTCTTACTAACAATCAAAGATCCTCTTTTTCTTAATCTGTTTCGAGGAACTAGATTGTGTTGACCATTAAGTCCTTTATTATTTAACCCAGCCTTGGAACCTTTAGCGATAGCAATTTGTGACCCCAATGATATTCCTGGTATTAACAAAGGAGCTGAAATTCATAAGGTATCTTTATATGCAGATGATCTTTTAGTATATATTTCAGATCCTGAGAAATCTATTCCTTCAACGTTGTCCTTGCTTTCCCAATTCAGGATTTTTTTCAGAATATAAATTGAATCTCCATAAGAGTGAACTATTTCCAATGTATATGCATATACCTATCTATGAGCATACACCTTTTAGAGTGGTTAAAGAGCATTTTACATGCAAAGACGTATACAAATTCAGTTGTTTCCCTTTGATTGACGATGTGAAACAAACACTTTCTAGATGGCCTCCAATAGTTTTAACTTTAATAGGTCATATAAATGCTATCAAGATGATAATTTCACCCAAATTTTTGTATATATTTCAAGCAGTTCCCGTTTTTAATCCTAAATCATTTTTTGACTCTAAAATTTCTTCTTACATATGCAATAATAAGAATGCTGGGTTGACTAAATTTCATTTGCAGAAATTAAAGAAAGATGGTGTTATGGCTTTTCTGAGATTTTATTTTTTGGCAGTTAATATTCAATATATTATTTTCTGTTTGTATTATTATGACAGACCTGAATGGTCTGATTGGACCAAGGTTTGGAATTGAAATCTGTACAGAGATATTCATTCATTGGGAGCTGCTCTTCCTTTTCCACTTTCTAAGATTAGTAAACAATCCTTTAACCCAATACTTAAACATACATTATGGATATGGTTTCAATTTTGCAAATTTTTTGATTTAATAAAGTTTAGTTTATTGAGTACTATTTACCTCACTGACAAAAGACAAAGGAGGAAAAACCCAACACCCAACCCCAACCAACCAATTTTCCCCTGCAACCGCTGCATCCGTGTCTGCCTGTCCCGCATCGGACTTGTCAGCCACAAATGAGCCTGCAGCTGACGTGGACATTTACCCCTCCATAAATCTTCGTCCGCGAAGCCAAGCCAAAGAAAGAAGAAAGAAAGAAAGAAAGAAATTTCAACTATATTTTTCATCATCTATAATGGATTAAGCTTTTTCTTTTTGGATCTGTTTCTAGTTGAATGTTTTTTTTACATTTTTGATGTAATATCTAACAAAGTCACTTTTCTTTAGATATTTTTTGAATAAGATATTTCCTACCTTTCATGTATCATATCAATCTGATATGGTTGACACTCTTTCTCATTTGAATCCTTCCCATCAAGGTTTAACAGTTATTATTTACAATAATTTATTCAAATTGCAATCGATCTCAAATGAGAAAATTAGAGGAGCTTGGGAATTGGAAGTTCAGTCACTTCTCCCAGAGGAAGTTTTGGAAATGAATTTTGGAATGGTTAATACCTCTTTATTATGTGCCCAACATGCATTGATTCAGTTTAAAGTGGTACATCGGGTTCAGATATCGAAAGATAATTTGGCCAGTATCTTTCCTAATGTTAGTCCTCTGTGTGATAAATGTAAATCACAAGCGGCCACACAAATGCACATGTTTTAATCTTGCTCTGTATTGGAGAAGTATTGGATGGATATTTTCAAGATTTTGTCAATTATACTGGGTTGCAACCTAACCCATTGACTATTTTTTGAATTATAGTTCCAGAGGTGGGTCGAGTTCCCACTTCTGCACATTGGGTTGGAGCCTTTACTGCACTGTTGGCCAGAAGAGCCATTTTATTTAAATGGAAAGATCCTACTTTGATGCAATGGCTCTCTCAAGTTATGTCATGTTTAAGTTTAGAAAAAAAAATAGAAGTTGCACTTTTGATACCCCTGTTAAGTTTGAAGAGACTGGGCATCCTTTTATAAACTACTTTCTTATGAGTTAATTGCTATTTGAACTTCACCTTCCAGATTGTTTTGGATTTCTATTTTTTTTTACTGGCAAAGACCAGATAAATAGTTTCTACTGATCTGTTGTAGTGAACTCTCAGTTTAGGCTGCCCAGCCTTTTTGTTGTTGCTTTAGTAACATTTTTTGTCTCTTTTTTGAATATTCCAAATTGAGGAGAAAGAGGTAATGTTGTTCAATATGTTACACGGTGTATTATTATGTATTGCAATATATCGATGTTTCTGTTTTTACTATTCAATTCTGTATTTGATTCTCCTCATGTATTGTTTACTATGTTTAATAAAAAGATTGAAAAGAAAAAAAAGCACAATGCTGGAGAAACTCAGCAGGTCAAACTGTGCCCTTTATACTGTATAGCAAAGATGTAATTACATAATGGATGTTTTGGACTTGAGCCCTTCATCAAGATACAGTGTCTGTACCTGTATGTACTCTGACAATAAATCTGAACTTTGAACATTTTCTGGCCCACGAGCTAGCCACGTGATTAATTAACCTACAATCCCCGTACATCTTTGAAATGTGGGAGTGGGGTACCTGGAGCAAACCCATTCAATCACAGGGACAACACCTAAAAACTTCTTGCAGACAGTGATGGCCTCGAATCCGGGTCTGCTGGTGCTACAATAACATTGTACTAAACCACTACACTAACTGAGCCAGTCCTGTCCCAAGGAAAACCAGAGAAAATACATACCTGAGTCACGATATTTACAATTGAAATCTAGAAGGTGCAAAGGGCTGGTACAACCTTGCAAAGATGGTACGGGCTCCTGTGAATACACAAAGGTGCTGGAGAATCTCAGCAGGTCCTCCATTATCCATAGGAGGCAAAGATTCTGGGCTGAGCCCTTCATCTGCAGACCTCCTTGTTACACTTTACTGGCTATTCCTGCTTTGACTTTCTAGAAAGTATTTTTTTGTAACTGCTGGTTGCAGGAGTGGTATTAAAATTGGCACTGGGCACTTCCTTCTCCATCTGGAGAAGATTAAAGCCTGGTGTGCCTTTCTTTGACAGAGTGGATTGTCACCAACCATTCTGAAGAGAGTACCAGTGAACAGCACAAAGATTCTTGTCATCTTTCCTCTCTGGCTGTCAGCATCCTGTCCACTTGACTATATTGCAAAATGGTGTCATCAAGATCTAGAGTAGTGCTTTTCAAACTTTTTCTTTCTACTCACATACCACCTTAAGTAATCCCTATGCCATTGATGCTCTGTGATTAGTAAGGGACTACTTAAGGTGGTGTCTGGGTGGGAAGAAAAAAAATTAAAACCCTCTGTTTTAACCGTACCTAATCGACTCGTTACGTGTACTGTTTCATAACTCCACAGGAAATGAGCCAATGACAATTTTTCTCTTTCTTTTAAAAGTATTTTTATTAAGTTTAATAGAAAAAAACCTTCATACGTAGTCTTCTAATTAATAAAATAAATCAAATCACTTCACATGAAATACAAAACCAATTATCTAAAATTGGATTCTCCGAAATATTCGTTTATCTACATTTTTTTTCTATATTTCAGATAAATGAGGATGTCCGAAACCAATCAGAAATCCTCATTTATCCAAAATCTTTTCAGAGTCAAACTGACCGGGGATGTCCGGGCTCCTGGCGGTGGGGACCTCGGGATTTTGGTGGCAGTGGGAACCTCAGGTTCCTGGGCAGGAGTACGGGCCTCGGTGGGGAGGTGTCGGTCATTGGTGGTGGCCAGCATTTTGTTTGTGAGAATAAAACATTATTTTAATGCTTAAAAAGCCTTCCCTTCTTGTTTGTTGTTGTTTAAACACTGTTACAAGTGAATTGCTGTTGCTACTGGGCTGTTTTTAAAAAAAATGACCAGTTCTCCGAATAAACATTTATCGAAAATAGGCCCAGTCCCTACCATTTTGGATAATCGGAGTTGTACTGTACATATCGCATGAAAATTGTTAATCAGAAATATAACCATAATTATTTACTTAAATTATGCCTATCAAAACATCGAAATCTATGATTATATTGAGTTCACTGTTAATTCATCCCTCAAAATTAAATTAAATAGATGATATAATTAAGATTTATATATATATGAAATTGATTTTTTTTAAATACTTCTCAGGTATTTTCTTCTTATTCAGTGGTATGATCAATATTAATGATCCACAGTTAAACCCATCTTTTCTCAAGCAAAATATTTCAGTAACAATTGGGCCTAGAGCAGTGGTTCTCTCAACCTTTTTCTCCTACCCACAGGCCAAGGAGGCTCTGTGGCACCTGGTGTTCCTACACAGTCTTATCTCAGGAGCTAAGCAGGCTCAGGACTGGTCATCCCTTGGAGGGGAAACTGCTGAGGAACTCCAGGTGCTGTGGGTTACTGTGAGGGGTGCTGGACAAAGTGGCAACTCTCTGTCTTACCGAAGACAAAAGTTAAAGAATTTCATGTGTGTACATTCTAAATGTAGTATTATGTGACAATAATGGAATCTTTACCCTTTTACCTTAACCAATCCCTTACTAACCACAGGCATAGGAATTACTTAAGGTGGTGTGGGAGTGGAAAAAAAATTGAAAACCACTGTTCTAGAGTTTACTTGATTCATCAATGCACTGAGGATTATACAGCAACATCCCACAACTTTTGTGTTACTTTGCCTCTGCCTGCAGGACTAATCCCATGATTGGAGCATAACTGCTGACTTTCAAAGGAGGAGACTAAAGATGGCCTTTGAGGCTAAAATGGAGCAGTGTTTGGCCAAGTAGGCCTTGCTTCAGACAGCAGGAGTCTGGCAGTGACCACGGTGATGTCGTGAATGGAGCTCTTCAGAGAGCAGACAGCAAATCAGTAGTTTGCCAAGACACAGGTCACACCTCACATGTCCTACAGCCCATTGGAAAATTGTTGAATGTGGCTGTACCCTGCCTGCTAGCATGTACTTGTAATCCAACACACCAATTACAGAGATGGACGTTGGCGAGGGCATCATTGAGACTGGTTAATGAAGTTATAGGGTTTGCATGTGCTCCCTGTATCTGTGTGGGTTTCCTCCAGGTGCACCGGTTTCCACCTACCCTCCACAACATACCGAGTTGTACATCAATTGCATGTAATTGGGCAGCACAGTTTGAAGGGCTGAAAGGGCCAGTTACCATGCTGCACGTCTAAATTTAAAATTTTAAAATTTATCCACTATTTCTGGGAGGACTGGGCTCCAAGTTCAGTGAGAGGTGTGTGTCGGATACAAGCATACAACCTACCCAACTGGCAATTACATTGCATGTAATCTTTCTTGAAGACTTGGAAATGCATTGAGTATCCATCGGCTTTCTCAATAGGCTGCCTCAAAAGCCCTCACCAGATTCCTTGCCATCAGAAATTATCTCCTTTTAGTCTGTGCTTCTTTTTTCCCAACTTGTTCAGAGGCAGTCCCACAGAATCAAATTCGACCTCCTTCCACTCCAGTTCTGTAGCTTCTAAAATAGCCTGTACATGATCTGTAAATTCTGCCACAGATGGTTCAGGAGGCCATTGATTAAAAACAGGTGGTGGTTCAGCTGGGAGGTGGTGCACACTTTCTACTTGGCTTCTGTAAGCACCTGATGAAAATCATGACCTTCTTCACATAAGCCATACCATTTGACTGATTTGCCAGCTTCTATCATGTGCATTCTAACTTGTTCTAAAGCAACTCTATTTCAAAAGATTCATTCTGGCTTCAATTCTGGAGGGCACCATCAAATTATACTGATTTCAAATTCAATTACCCCCCCAGTGAGGCAATAATCCACTTAAAAAGCATAGTCAGCAAGGGTTGGGTGCTATTATCATCCTAAATTAGGCTCAGTGCCACACAGATGCTGCAAATTTATGATGGAGGACCTCGGCAGGTTGAGCAGCTGAGTTCTTCCGCAGACTGTTTGGGGCTTCACATTACTCAAGCCCCTTTCGCACTTGCATCCCAGTAAATCGGCCGTTCAGTGTCCCTGGATAGGAATGGGGGTTTGGCCTTTCACACTAGACCACTCCTAACCTGGACACTGAATGCTTTCACACTTGTAAGGGTTTATCCCCAGCATTCTGTCTATTCTACGTTTAATAAGAAGTGCCTGCAATGTTGCTGCCCGCTTCACACTTGCCTGAATTCAACGCTGGCATCTGCAGAAGCCGGGGATTGTACTAGGGGTTGAGGTTGGCAATCCCCGGTGTGAAATGACGTCACCTGACGCCGGCGTTGAGCAGATTCTGCTTTCGCACTTGCTGCTTTAAAGGTGTCTGATTCCTGGGATCGCTGGCAGTGTGAAAGGGGCTTCAGTGTCCATTAAAGGCAAACAGAGCAAAGTTCGACAGTTTGGGTGGCACAGTTAGCGTAGTGGTTATCACAACTCTATCCCAGCACCAGCGACCCAGTTTGAATCTGGCGCTCTTCATAGAGAATTTGCACATCCTCCTCATGTCTTTGTGGGCTCCCTCCAGCTTCCTCCCACCTTTCAAAAGTTATAGGGGTTGTAGGTTAATTGGATGCAATTAGGCTCATGGACCCAAAGGGCCTGTTACCATGCTGTAGGTTTAAACTTTAAAAAAAATCTTCAAATGTGCGCTACTTAAGTTTAAAAATTGGAAGAATAAACAAAACAAATAAACAGTGATTGGTTGTTTGATTTGAGATCCTGTGTATAATTCTGGACACCACAAGCCAAGAAATATATTAAAGAGGTACTAAGGAGTTTCATCAGGACACTTGAAGAAATGAGAAGCTTTGGAACAGTGCAGGTAGAGCCGAGACTCGATTCTTTACGATTTATTTGCTGGTGACCGTGTTTCCTGGGAGAAATTAGATTAGTGGTGGTGATGGGGTGGGGTGTTTTCTTTTATTTTTCTTTTGTTCTTATTTTTGTTGCCTTTTTTTATAACTCAAAGAGATTGGTCTACTTCAATAATCACAATGTATATCTCAATATTGGAATAGGAGGTGAATTTCTCACCATGATTTTTCTCTTTTTTTTGAAAATAAGACTATGTATAAGTGACTCATTCTGTACTGTAATATAAAAGCTATATAATTAATTAATATCTACACAATACATACATGTTACATTTCTCTCGATCAAATTAATAAGGATGTCTTGAAAAGAAAAAGAAGAGTGCAGGTTTGGAAAGGTGCTCAAGATGGTTCGATTTTGACCTTGGATGCTGTCTGTGTGTGAAGGGAAAAGCTCTGTGCTGAGCAGTTTGTAGGGCCTCTGTGGCACCTCAGGTGCACCACAAGCAACTATTATGATAATATGTCATCATAAGGCACTGAAACGGACCCTCAGTTCACCAAACCCTCACTGTCCATCAACACCTAGTTGCACTAATCCCATGTTATTCTCCCCATGTTCTCTGAAGCTGTCCCCAGATTCCATTTGCCCTCCTATATATGAGAGGTAGTTGCCAATCCATTTAAGGCAAAATCAGAATTTATTGTCATGAACATCACAAAATTTGTTGTTTTGCGGCAACATTTCAAGTGCAAAATGGCAATAAATTACTTAAAAAAAAATACATTAGTGCAAAAGAAGATAAAGTGACATAATGTCTGTGATTTGCTGACAATTCAGAAATCTGATGGCGGTGGGGGGGGGGGGGGGTGGTGGGATGATGTTTCTGTATCATTGGATGTTTGTCTTCTATCTCCTTCCTGACGGTAGCAGTATGAAGAGGGCATGACCTGGGTGGCATGGGTCTTTGAGATGAGAGGCTGCTTTCTTGAGACACCAGCTTCTGTAGATGTCCTTGAAGTAGTGAAGACAGATCCCCATGCTGGTGCTGGCCGAGTTCATAACTCCCTGTAGTCTTTTCCTGACTTGTGCATTAGCACCTCCATACCAGACAGTGATGCAAGCAGTCAGAACACTCACCTGAAGAAATTTGCGAGAATCTTTGGTGTCATACCAAATCTTCTCAATCTTCTCATGAATTATAGCTGCTGGTGAGCCTTCTTCCTGATTCCATCAACATGGAGTTCCCAGGATAGATCTTCAGAGGTGTTGATATCCAGGAATGTGAAGTTCTTCACCCTTTCTATTGCTGACCCCCTCGATGAGGACTAGTTTGTGTTCTCCTGATTTCCCCTCTTGAAGTCCACAATCAGTTCCTAGCTTTGCTAATGTTGAACGTAAAGTAGTCGTGACACCACTCAACGAGCTGATCTATTTTCACTCCCTCCCGTATGCTTCCTCATTGCCATCTATGACTCTGCCAACGGCCGTGGTGTCATTGGCAAATTTGTAGGTGGCATTTGAATTGTGCCACAGCACACAATCGTGGGTGTAGAGCAAGTAGAGCAGTGGACTATGCATGCACCCTTGAAGTGCGCCTGTGTTGATCGTCAGTGAGGAGGAGACATTGTTTATGATTCGTACTAAATGTGGTTATATACTTCCGTCTTTGGGATCTGGGAGGAAAATCAAACACCCAGAGAATGCCCACACAGTCTCAGGGAAAAGATGTAAACTTCACAATTATTGTTCATCTCCAAGTTATATTCAATCTGATACCCAAGTTATATTCAGTCTGATACAAGTAGACGTTGCCACAGCCTTTAACCCAGAACCTTTCATAGATGAATATTCAACATTGGTTTTCCAGGGTAACAGCTGTGAAAGTGTGGACCCAGACCTCCACCAAATCAATTCTGTATCTCCCAGCACCACAGTAAAAGCTAAAGGTGTCTGAACAACAGGTTAATGAATAGATATGGGATTGTTATTCCTCCATGCTTTCAATAATTTCCCTCAGAGATTCAGATGATTTCAGTAATGGAAGGTCTATCAGATGCTGCATCTACACATAGATTGCTCATAAAACTTAGATTTGGTTGCTGCAGATCAAATTAATATTATTTTTAATTGCATTTGACATAATTTTCCAATTTATCGTTAAATTACATTCTCAGTGAATAGCTTTTGATATAAATAATGCAGTAGATTAAGGTCTTAAAAAAGAGCAGCACGGTTGGCATAGCGGTTAGTGCAGCGCCTTTACAGCGCCATCGATCAGGACCAGGGTTAGAATCCCATGCTGTCTGTAAGGAGTTTGTACATTCTTCCCGTGTCTGCATGGGTTTTCTCCAGGGGCTCCGGTCCTCCCACTGTGTGAAATGTACATGAGGTGTGGGTTAATTGGGCACCACAGACTTGTGGGCTGGAATGCCCCTATTATTGTGCTTTATGTCCAAAATTAAAATTTAAAATAAATTTAAACATCATGTCCATTTAGTGATACAATTTGTACTACTTTTTAAACATTCATTACTCATTTGTTTTTGTTGATACATTACATTCACCTACCCAGAGATCTGCAGCACAACTTCATGCCAGATGTTGTAATAATTTCTCAACTCGCTAATGATTCCTTATATGAAATTTTCTTTCCCTAAGCCCAACTCCACAAATGGAAGTTTTCTCGTTTTGATTCTGTCGCATTGCTGCCAAGCAACAAATTCAAGCCAGAGAACATCATTTGGTTAATTTATAGGATGCAGATGACTTGGAAGTCAGTCTATTTCTCACCATCAAGCAAAGTTTCAAGTCAACCCAGTTCACATGGAAACTCTGGCTTTGCCAAAAAATCCAGCCAATAATCATTGCACATTGTTGAACTGAAGCATTCTTTCAGAAAACAGTTACCCACTATTTATGCAGGTCCTCCTTTTATTTTGTCAATGAAAATCAGAAGGTCGTCCAATCCGACAAAGCAACTGCGCCTTTCATCTCACAATGATAGGAGAGCCGCCTGTTTTACGGTTTCCCCTGATCACTCCTTCCCTTCTGAGCGACAGTGTGCTAAGCAAAGACACATTTTTTTGGCAAGAATAATTTTGTGGAGAAAATATCCTGCCTTGTTAATTAATGGTTGTAAATATCTGAGCATGCCACCCCCACCCCCCAGGCAGAATCTAAACAATATCGAGTTAAGAGAGCAGTTTAGGAAATGTATTTGTGTCTCTATCGAGCTGTCGATATACATTGTGCCTTGAAATGCATTAAGAAACTATTATATCTATAGGCAGAGATTAAAAATATCACATGTTCATTCCACGCCCTTTTTGTGGAAACTGACTGTAACCAGTAATAATGTGAATCACTATTTACTCTTACTGTGTTACAACCAATTCTGGCAATAATTCATCAACCTGAAATATTACTGGTTTCATTGCTAAATAGTATGACTGCTCTGCTAAGTATTTCTTACATTTTTGTTTCTGTTTATAGGTTTCCAGAATATGCAGGATTTTGCTTTTACTTTGCTGCAGCAGTTGCATTTATAATAATAAATTTTACGTTGGAGTATTCCGAGAACATTGTAATTTCAGTAGAAAATATGTCAGTTCATAAATAATATCATAGACTGATATGACACAGAAGGGGGCATTCAGACTATTGTGATTGTATCAATGGTTTGGTAGAGTTATGCAATTAATCACCTGTCTTTTGCCATAAACCCATACAATTCTTTGCTGTTTTCAGGGATATAATTGAATCCAACTTTCTGGGCAGTATTCCTAACTCATAGCAGTCTTCCTCCTGTTGCTCTGCGCTGCCAATCATTTTTATGGGACTCCACTTCAATGTCAGGCAAGATCATTTAGTTCCAGATCAATTAATTTTATGCAATATTATTTGGAACATTTCTTAAAGATGTGATTTGATTCTATTTAAATTCATTACTTTCTTATAATAGAAAACATTGTTGAGTCCCCATTGCTTCATGCAATTTTGATATGTCATACATACAAGCATGAACGTGTGTGTCAGGAGGAGACTGCACATGCACATACCAAAGCACGGTGCAAAACAAGAGTTGTGGGTTGCAGCTGAGACCCTTCAGTTTACAACAGAGAACGTGGCGCTCACAGTGAGTCAATAGCTGGCCCTACCACTTTTCACCATTCCTTCCAACCATCTCCCAACTTCCTTCATTCATCTCTGTTGGAAAACATTTTCTACGAAGGTAGCAGAATAGATAGAGCTGTTGGTGAAAACTCGTGCTGATGCTCAACACAAGTTATTCAGCAGAACTGGACCAACAGGAAGGCATAACGGTGACATCAGCCCTTTGATCTCGAATTGAAAGACTTGGAAAGTTAAAATGTGGCCACACGAGCAGCTGATCAAAGGTAAAGACCACACAAGGGAGCAAATAAAAGGAGTTATAACCCACTGCATTTTAGATAAATATGACAGCTGCTCCACACAATTTATGTAAAACTTGGTATCAACCCACTGGAAACAGAATTTTAATATGGCTTACATATATTAGGTATTAGACCAGTGGTTTACAAACTGTTTCTTCCCACTCACATACCATCTCAAGCAATCCTTTACTAATCACAGAGCACCAATGGTAAAGGGATTACTTAAGGTGCTATGTGAGTGGAAAGAAAAAGTTTGAGAACCAAAAATAGGCCTTTTTAAACTGCCGCACCTGGGTAGCCCTCCTGTGATCCAGGTGCATTTAATGGGTTGAAGGAACTTCCAGCATTTTTTAACCTGCAGAGAGATCGCCTCACTAAATCGCCAACCCAGCGATTTAAGGGGGATCCCACCTCCGCAACGACGTGGTGAGTAATGGGTTACGCACTCACTGGATGAAATGAAGTAAAAGATTTTAACCTTACTCTTCCTAGGAAGCAGGTTTAAATCACGTTATAATATCCCCTTTCCTGACCTGCGCTGCTGAGTTCCTCCTCTACCTTTGAATTTGGCGCCAACATGCTGCCCGGCGGCGTACGCACACGAGAGCTGATGTCACTGGAGAAACCGGGTCAGCCATCTTTGTTTTCAAGCCACTGGTGGACGAGACCTAGGTAAGTTTAATTGGGTTCCCTGACTGGATTCGTGGAAGGGCAGGGGCCCGGTTGATTTAGGAGCACACTGACTGGGTCGGATTCTTTCAAGCTGCCTTGTGAGTGGGGCGCTAACCATGCAAATCACTTGGTTAACCCCGCTTTACAAGGCAGCTTGAAAGCACCTACTGTATTGTACACCCAATTGTGTAATTGGATCATCGATTTCATCATCACCAGACAACAATGAGTGAAGATTGGTAAGAACTGCTCCTCCACAATCTCCATCAGTAATGGAGCACCCAAGGATTGTGTTCTTAGCCCCCTGCTCAACTCGCTTTATACCTAAGACTGCATACCTCCGTATGACAATAACACCATCTACAAATTTGCTTAATGATACCACAATAGTGGATTGTGTAAAGCAGTGGTTCTCAACTTTTATCTTTTCACTCACATACCATCTTAAGTAATCCCTGTGCCATAGGTGCTCTGTGATTAGTAAGGGATTGCTTAAGGTGATATGTGAGTGGAAAGAAAAAGGTTTGAAACCACTATTTTAATCATCCCTAATTAACTCATTATGCACACGGGTTCATAACTCCAAAGGAAATGGGCCAATGACAATTTTTCTCAAGCCAAATATTTCTAGAGCAGTCATTCTCAACCTTCCTTTCCCACCCACAACCTAAGCAATCCCTTACTAATCACAGAGCACCAATGGTAAAGGGATTGGTGGTACAATGAGTGGAAAGAAAAAGGTTGAGAACAACTGGTATAAAGGAAGGGGATGATTCAGCATACAGGATGGAGAATGAAAACTTGGCTGAATGGTGCACCAACAACAACCAATGTCACCAAAAATAACGAGCTGATTGGCAAATTTCTACGGAGGTGTGGTGGAAAGTGTGCTGACTGGCTGCATCATGGCCTGGTATGGGAGCACCAATACCCCTGAGTGTAAAGCCCTCCAAAAGGTAGTGGGCACGGACCAGGACATCACAGGCAAAACTACATCTACAGGGAATGCTGCCGTCGGAGGGCAGCAGCAATCATCAAACACTCACTCCACCCAGCACACACTGTGTTCTAGCTGCTGCCATCAGGAAAGAGGTCTCGGTTCCACAAGGTTCAGGAACAGCTGCTCCCCCTCCATCATTAGATTCCTTAACAACAAACTCAATCAGGGACTCATTTAAGGACTCGCACTTGTCCACATTATCAATATTCTTTTGCTCTCTCTCTATTGCTCAGTCAGTTTGTTTGCATTCGTTATCTGTTTACAGTTTTTTTACATGTTCACACAGTGTGCAGTTAATTTTTGCACTACCAATTAGTGGTATTTCTGCTTCACCCGCAGGAAATAGGAACCTCAGGGTTGCATGTAATATCATGTGTGTACTCTGACAATAAATCTGAAATCTGATATTAGACAGACAAAGCTCCCGGCTGCACAAAAGTGAGGATAAGTTGGTCAACATTTGCTGAAGATGCTACTGTAATCAGAGTAACACAGGGAAGGGGAACTGTGACATGTGAGGAAGGAAGGGTAAAATTACAATGCAGTTTTAGAAAAGCAAATGGACAGAACAAAAGAAACATCTGAGCAGTTACAAAGGCCATCCACTCAAAAACAATTCAAGGAGTCAAGTCAACTTATTCTAGCAATTTTAGTCATATCCTAGTGAGAATTTTTTTTATATTTCCATCTTTGGCCCCTTCAGAATAAGAAATCCATTGATATCATGTACATTAAGCACGTTACTGTAGGACCAGGAAAGCTTAGAAAATGAAAATAACCAATTCGGCCTTCCACTATCAACCTTCACTGTCTTACCCACACATTCTTACCCACACTTTATGCTTATTAGCAATACCTAAAACCTCATATTCAAGTAAAACACAAAAAGTCTGCAGACACCGTGGTTGAATGCTGGAGAAACTCAGTTGGTCAAACAGTGTCCTTTATATAAGCAAAGATATCGATACATAGCTACTGTTTCACGCCTAAGGCCTTTATCAAGGTATGGACAAAGTGTGGGCAGGCGGCTGAACAAAATGGTGGGGGGTGGAGTGGGGCAGGGGGAGGAGCACAGTCAAATAGGCAAGAGGTAATGGGGGGGTAAGGGAGGGAGTGCACAACAACAGAAAGAGAAGAGGGATAGAGAAGAGAGAGGAAAAATGAGGAGTAGGCTAGCAGAAATCAGAGAAGTTGATGTTAATACCGTCTGGTTTGAAAGTGCCAAGATTTACTCCATTTTATGGGTTGTCTTGGTTTGACAGTACATGAGGGCATGGATAGACATGTCAATGTGAGAGTGTGGTGCAGAATTGAAATGGTTGGCCCCTGAGAGATCCCTGTCACTGATTAAGACAGTCTACAGGTGCTCAATTAAGTGATCTCCAGTCTCTCCGATGTAGAGAAGCCCACAACGGGAGCACCAGATACAGTAGATGGCTTCCACAGATGCCCAAGTGGAGTGCTGCTTCACTTGGATTGACAGTTTAGGGCCCCAAATGGTGATGAGGGAGGAAGTGCGGCCACAGAGGAAGGTATCAAGGGGACGATTAATAGGAAGAAATGAGTGCACTCCTTTCCCTCTCTATTCATAGATCCAACCTTCCTCCCTTGTTTGCTGGTGTGCCCTCTCTCCCTTATCCATCTATTACCTCCTGCCTGTAGGAGTGTGCTCCTCCCCCACCCCTCCCCCCCACCATTTTGTTGGGGTGTCTACCCACAATTTGTCCATATCTTGATGAAGGGCTCACGCCTGAAACCTTGGTAATCCATCTTTAATATATAAAGTGCACTGTTTGATCCACTGAGTTTCTCTAGCCTTGTGTTTTTCAAGCTGGTATCTTTGTTGAAAGAGTCAGCAGCATTTAATTTATCTCATCTTTTAAGAGTTTGAGCACTTTATTTCATTTCTGGGTTGCTAGAATCGGGCCTTTACTACATTAATGCTTCATTTCCAGTTTCACTGGGAAGGTCGTTCGAAGTGATACTCTGTGAACTACCATGGCCTGCATGGTGAATGTGCTTCTGGAAAGACGTGGGACAGGGTATTCAGATTTTGGGGTAAATCAAATTTTTTTGAGTATTTTCCCCATGAGAAACAAGCTGAAAGTCCATTGCATGTACATCAATGCTCTAAAACACTAACGACACAAAGGCAAGCATTGTAGGGGTACTACAGTTTCATTGCTGTCGTTATATTTGTCTCCTTGGTTCTCGACTGAAGGCAACTGAAGTTGAAGAGTTTCGAATTAGACTGGTAGATTAGGTCGGATCCAGTGGAAAACCCATTGAAGATATAATGCAGCATTAAGGCAAGAATGACTGACCCACCCCTGCTTGACAACAGGTGGCCCTGTGATTGAATCTTTAGTGGATATTGTGGTGGCCCTCTACCCAATAGGCGTCCCGGCACATGAGATGGTGTTCGAATGTGGCAATCCCGCAAGGACCACGCCAACTAAGTGGCCTTTCTTCCCAGGCTGCAGGCTGCACAGCGGGAAACAACAAGCTCTGGCAGAAACGCCGACCATTCGGCGGTCGGCAAGCCTGTTTCATCATTTCCGCTGGAAGCAGCAGGACAACTAGGCCCAGCAGGCCTATATAAGGCAGGGAAAACCACTCAATACACCAGATTGTACCTACAGTGCATGGGTGCCTTGCTTTTGCATCCTGCGGTGGCAGGTGCTACAATACCATGGTTACCAGCATGGCTCACATACCATCACGAAACAAATCCAAGAAGAAGTCAAATTTCTGCTGGCAGCCAAATTTGTGGAATACATACCACAGTCCTTCTCCAGCTGAAATAATTAATGAGGTCAAGAAAGGATAGGGAAAATAGGTAATTCTGCACCCTCTTTTTTGAGCAGTTGGCACAGTGAGGATCATACCCACTTTGGTACTTGCACAGATACGTGTCAGCTCTGTCATGAGCAGAATTGACCAAAGAGAAAGAGGAAATGAAGCAACATTGGCACAAATTCTCAAGAATTACCAGTCCATAATATCTCAAAGTCGAGAGGTAGCTTTCGAGATCGTATTAAGAATCTTGAGTACCTACAGTGTCCTCCATAATGTTTGGGAGAAAGGCAATTGTTTTTCCTCCTTTATTTACCCCTGTGCTCCACAGTTTTAAATTTGTAATGAAACAATTCCCATGTCATTAAAGTGCACATTCCAGATTTTAATCAAAGTTAACCATATAACCATTTACAGCACGGAAACAGGCCATGTCGGCCCTTCGAGTCCACGCCGGTTCACTTAAACAACTCCACTAACTCCCCGCTCCCACTTTCCACCCATAATTCTCCAGCCCCCTCACATCCATGTACACATCCAACCTTCTCTTAAATGGCAGAAGGGACCCTGCCACACTATCTCTTCTGGAAGATCATTCCATTCTGCCACCACTCTCTGAGTGAAAAGCATCCTCTAACACTTCTCCTAAAGTTTTGCTCCCTTACTCTTAACTTATGTCCTCTTGTTCCAACCTCTTTCCTCTGAGGGCAGGGGTTTATTTATGCCTAGTTATTTGTATACATTTTGGTTTGACCATGTAGAAATTACAGCTCTTTTTATGCATAGTCTGCTCATTTCAGGGCACCATAATACTTAGAACATTTAGCTTCACAGGTGTTTATGATCACTCGGGTACGTTTAATTGCTTCATTGATGCAGATAAAATAGAACTAGACTTGTTCCTAAGCTTTTGATCATGTTTGGAGTCTGGAGTTGCCATTTTTCAACATGAGGACTAGAGTTGTGGTCATGGAAGTCAAATGAGCCATTATGAGGCTGAAAAACAAGAATAAAACAGTAAGAGACCTTAGAATTACCAAAATCAACAGTTTGGAACATCATTAAGAAGAAAGAGCGTACTGGTGAACTCAGTAATTGCAAAGGGACTGCTAGGCCAAGGAAGACCTCCATTGCTGATGAGAGATAAATTCTCATCACAATGAAGAAAAATCCCCAAATGCATGTCCGACAGATCAGAAACACTCCTCAGGAGGCAGGTGTGGACGTGTCAATGACGACTGTCTGCAGGAGACCTCACAAACACAAATACAGAGAACATCGGACAGCCAAGATTGAACTCAGGTCTCCGGCCTTGGTGAGAGAGTGGGTCTATGAGCTGTGCCATTATCATACAAGGGAATCTTAAAGCATAAGTTGGAATATTAAATTTAATTTTTAAAATTCAGAAATACAGCACGGAAGCAGGCCCATTTTGGCCCACGAGTCTGTGCTGCCCAATATACACCCAATTGACCTACACCCCGGCACATTTCAAATGGTGGGAGGAAACCGGAGCCCCCGGAGAAAACCCAAGCAGACACGGGAGAAGGTACAATCTCCTTACGGACAGTACGAGATTCGAACCCTGGTCCCGATTGCTGGCGCTGCAATTGGTTGACTAACGTCCTCTAATTTCTTTATTGAAACAAAGAATATAAAAGTATTGGAAGTAATTCAGGTTTAATGGACTGACACCTGGAATGAGTGGGTTACAAAGAAAGCTTAAACAGACTAGAGGACCTTAAGATCGTACTTTGATATTACATTTAAAAAATATTTTTCCAGTTAGTTTGTTTACATTTCTTTCTTTGTTTACCTTTCCCTCTTTTTTTACACATATCATTGTTTTTGAGTATCCTTTACAGTTACGGATAAGTAGAAATTCTGCCTCGCCTGCAGGAAATAGAATCTCATGGTTGCACATGATGTTATGCAAGTACTCTGACAATAATTTTGAACTTTCAACTTTGACTTGATTGAAATAGTTAATCTCCTGAAGTGTTCTGTAAGGGTACCTGTGGGAGACTATCTGTTCAAGAGTAACAAGTTGCCCAATTAAGAAAGTGGCAATGAACTTGTTACTGTCAGAGGGCTGTGAGTTTCTGCAATTTCTCCTCATAAATGAGTGTGAGGTGCTTCATTTTGGTAAGAAGAATCAGAACAGGACATACGTAGTAAATGGGAGAGCATTGATGAATACAGAAGAGCAGAAAGATTTAGGAGTAACGGTACATCGTTCCCTGAAGATAGAAACTCACGTGAATAGGGTGGTGAAGAAGGCTTTTAGTATGCTGGCCTTTATCAATCATTGCATGGAATATAGGAGTTGGGAAGTGATGTTGAGATTGTATAAGGCGTTGGTGCGGCCTAATTTAGAGTTCTGTGTGCAGTTCTGGTCGCCTAATTATAGGAAGGATATAAACAGAGTGGAGAGAGTGCAGAGAAGATTTACCAGAATGTTACCTGGGTTTAAGCATCTAGAGTACAGGGAGAGATTGGCCAGATTAGGTCTTTATTCTTTGGAGCATAGAAGGTTGAGAGGGGATTTGATAGAGGTATTTAAGATTATGAAAGGGATAGACAGAGTGGATGTGGATAGACTATTTCCGTTAAGAGTAGGAGAGATTGAAACAAGAGGACATGAGTTAAGAGTTAAGGGGCAGAGGTTTAGAGGTAACATGAGGGGGAACTTCTTTACTCAGAGAGTGGTAGCGGTGTGGAATGAGCTTCCGGGAGAAATAGTGGCGGCAGAGTCAATTTTATTATTTAAGAAAAAGTTGGACAGGTATATAGATGAGAAGAAGGTGGAGGATTATGGTCATTGTGCAGGTAGGTGGGACTAGAGAGGAGTGTTTGGTTCGGTGTGGACTAGAATGGCCTAATGGCCGTTTTCGTGCTGTAATTGTTATATGTTATATGTTATATGGTGGCGAGAGGAGAGTGAACATTTTTAAGGCTGAGATAGATCATAGTTTACAGGCCAGAAAGATGCAGGACTAATGAGGAGAGATGGAGACCTGAATCTGAGTTTCCAGAAAGATCAGCTGGGTTCAGAGATCCCGTGATCTACTTCTGATGTGTAAATTCCAACCTGTGCTTACGTTTGGATGGTAAAACAGGTATGTCCCTGAGCAGCTACTGGACAAGATCATTTATGGCAACAGTGATAATTCACAGGAACAATTTGTTTAATTTCCAATCAAAATCTCTGTTGGCAGTCTCCACGTAGATAGCATCGATATCAACTTCTCCAGCTTCTGTTAGCACCTCCCCTCGTCCCCTCACCCCTCTGTCTCCCTTCCTCCAGATCCCCACCCCTTTCCTTCCTTCTCCTATCTGAGTCATCTCTCTCTGCTCCCTCCCATCTCCCCCCCTTCCATCTCAACTTCTTTCTCTTCAAAACCCTCCTGCCTGTTTCTACCCATTTCATGTTAGCCCACGTTCCATCCCCTTCACTTCCCCCTTCCCCTCCACAGTTTTTTGTATTAATTTGGCATCTGCCTGATTTTTTTCGGCACTCCTAAAGGGCTCAAGCCAAAACGCTGGCTGACTTTTTCTTTCTATGGACACTGTGCGACATGCTGAGTTTTCCCAGCATGTTGGGTACTGCTATATTGGACAAGAAAGCTTTAAAAAAAAAATCAGGTGCGCATCAGGTTCAGTTATTGGCATTCAGAAGTGACAAAGTTCTTCTGTAACTCTTCTATCACATTTAAGTAACCAAATGTGGTGACTTTATTTACCTTGTCAAGCAGATATGCAAGTTTGCTGATGGCTTGGAAAAAATTATTTGCTTTCCTCTTCTTTCACCAGCCATGCAGCAGAAAGCCCATTACTTTATCGTGCTTCTGGTATCCTTGATTTCCATGAGTGGTTCGTCATCTCTCACATAAGTTGGGAGTTGAAAACTAGGCCTGCATTTTTATTGGGTTTCTGCCATGTTCTACCACAACTTCGCCTTGAACACCCTGGGAAACCTTCCTTCCCCTACGATTCCTAATACTGCACCACCTTTCCCTACTGGAGGGAAAGTCCTAATATGCAAAAGTACAATTTTTCTTTTTTTTTTTCCCCTGAACATTTTATTTAAGAATTTTAAAACCACATCCATGTATACCTATTCAATAAAACTAAAGAAAAAAATTAAGTACATATGCGGTATTACGCCCCCCCCCCGCCCCTCCCAACTCTCCCTCCCTCCATTCCTGCTCACCCACCTACCAACCCTCCCTTAAAATATCAAAGAAAGAAAAAGAAAAAAGTTTGGAGAATGTCAAGAAGAAATATAAGTCTCCATACTAATAATAATGGAGCGGGGGGTTGGGGAGGTGTTACCAAAGTTATGGGCTTTTAGAGAGACCTTCAAATTTTCAAAGCAACATATTGTAAATATGGGCTCCATATTTTTTCAAAAAAATTGATACATTACATAAATTATGTTAATTGCTCAGTTCAGTGGGCCATCACCCAACCCAAGTCCAAATTTGATTTGGAAAACAAAAGTACCCTTTTTTCTCGCATATGGCTCTTTATATAACACAACACAGGCAACATCAAATTTATGTCTAGCTACTCTTATTTTCTTTCAATTTTATTTTGAAAAAAACATCGAGTAATTACTCCTTTTAAGAGTCTCCATTTAACACCTTATTGTGTTACAGATCTGTAGTAGTTTCTAATCAACAGTTTACCAATGTCACAACCACCTGCCAAGTAAATTAACAATAGCAGAAGGTTAACCCTAACTCTAAAATAGTAAAGGTAAAATCATCCCAGGTGTTACATATACATTTTGGAATCATTACTTTCAGTTATATTATACCAATGTAACATCACGTACAGTTAGCTGATATTCAATACAGATCTAATTAGGTCACCAATTAGTGGCAGCTCAGAAACTACAATGATCTTTCATTCAGCTGAGAAACACAAGCCTCCAAAAATGTAATGTAATCAAGCACACCACGAGAAATATGCAGCCCGGGCAGGTATTTCATGTTTCACCCATGTTTTGAGATCCTACAAAACTTGAGAAACTGGAGGAGATTTTCCACTGTCTAGTTTGTGGCCAAGCTACCCTGTTTTGCATTAGCTGCGGAATGGAAGTTGTGCTCATAGAGAACGTAAAGCAAAATTATCCGCCGGTTGTTAGGTTTTGCATACAGTGCACTGTTCATTTGAAAACAATGAAAGACTTGATTGTGACTTTCTGCCCCTGGATTTATTTTTTTTTAATTGTTTGCATGTCCGCATTGATAAATGGCATGCTTGATTGAACATTTCCCAATCAGTTTTGAATTTTGAGAAAATGTGCCTTTGCAGGAGACTACAATAATCATGGAACTTTTCCTCCATCAAAATAATCAACACATTTACAGAAAAGGGTCTGTAAATCACTGAAAGAGAGCAAGAAATAAATATAGAAAAAAGGAAGGAAAGAAAGAAAAAGAAGGAAGGAAAGAAAGAAAGAAAAAGAAGGAAGGAAAGAAAGAAAAAGGAGGAAGGAATGAAAGAAGGAAAGGAGGGAAGGAAAGAAAGAAAAAGGAGGAAGGAATGAAAGAAGGAAAGGAGGGAAGGAAAGAAAGAAAAAGAAGGAATGAAAGAAGGAAAGAATGAAGGAAAGAAAGAAAAGAGGGAGAAAAATAAAAGGAAGGAAGGACTGAAAGAAGAAAAGAAAGAAAGGAATGATTGAAATAAGGAAGGGAAAAAGAAAAAAGGAGGGAAGGAAAGAATAATAGCTCAGTATAGCATCAATTTTTCCCTGATGATGGAAGCCAGATATTTTAAAAAATTTCAGTACACTTTCAGTTTGATAGCCTTAGTAACCAACAGAAATAATAATAATTATTAAGTAAACAGTTTGATCAATAGTGGCAGAGAAATAAATATTGCCCATACACTTTGACAAGTTCTCCTGCTCTATTTCAAAGTCATATACCGTACTCAGAGTGACCTTCCTCCACTGTGGTAATGCCCTAAGTCAGAGAAACAGTGTTTGAAGGTGACTCCAGGTACTTCAGGGAGTTGCAGTCATTTCAGGGTTGCTATCAAAACATCCAGTGATTTCCCACACATAGGATCAGGTGCTAGCAACTTTCCAATAATTGCCCAAAAAGGGGCCTCAAACATTTTAGCTCATACAGGTGCCAAAATCCATGCCGCCACGTGCACTGCAGTCAGCTATCATCTCTCCATGGATAAGACCTCATTTTCCTTCTGTCAATCCCTACAATGCCAGCATGTAAACCCTATTCTGAATTCCATTGAAACAAGCAGGCAATTAACAGTCAGCTCTCTTGCTGCATCTCGAGGCACATAATAGCCCTGACAAGGTAAGGATGGCAGATTTCCTTCTCTAAAAGGGCATTCAAAATGCAGACAGTCAAGTGGTTTCGTGGCTATTATTGAGAAATGCTTTTGTATATCTCAAGATTTATTTAATTATTTGAATTTAAGTTCTCCACTTAAATGGGGCGAGGGTGGTGGGGGGGGATGGATTCAAATTCTTTGGGTTGCTGAAACAATTAATGCAAACTGAAAACTTTCTAATCCCCCTTCAAAGGAAACATTCATTGCATGCATAAGTACAAGGAATAACAGGAAAATCCATGGTGTGACCAGTTTGATTTTTGCATATGATATTGTTCAAATGCAAACCATTTTTGTGGTTTTGTAGATGATATTTGGAAAACAAATTGTACTCCTATTGGCAATGGAAATAGGGATGCGAGAAGAAAGGTTTAGGCACAATATTCCGAATGACCCTCTGCTGCACCATGTGATTCTGGGCCTGGCGTATATATTTAGTGCTGCTCTGAATTGCCAACCACTTTCAAAATTCAGTTATGAAAAAGTTAGAGGAGCCAAATCTTAGAAGGTTTACAATGCACAATAATCACTCAGCATATGCTAGCTAAGGCCAAGGATGGTGCTGCAGTAACAAAAGCACTGCTGCTGGCAGGAACTGGGGAGAGCCGGGAGCTGAGACACGGTGCTCCTGTAGGGTTCAGCCACACAGTCCCACTGCTATCAGCTCCGCATGGGCTTTGAACGGCCTTGCTAAAGGAGCCGACAGTGGCTTTATTTAAAATTCTGCGACCGCGGGATTGGCGCCCAAGTCGGCGACGTCTATGATCGGTAGCAGTCACGAGGGGTTTCAGACTTCAGGAAAGCGGAGAACTGGCGCGGGGCACCAGACCACTTCCCCACCCCCTGTCTGAGAAGGAGAAGCCTGGATGGTGGTGCCACGACAGCAGACCAGTGAGGGACTCTGCGGTTGAAGGAACAACACGGGCAGCATGGTTACTCGAGGTGAGGAACCCATGGGAGGCCGTGGGGGGTGTGGGGGGGAGTCAAAGGACTTGCACCAGGCTGCAGACTGATGGAGAGTTGCTCAAAACTGGCTGAAGGGGTACCAGGTTGCGAGAGGGGGCTGAAGTGTTCCTAATCATATCGGAGGTTGGGATCTGGAGCTTGGGTCACCAATGGTTTGGACTAGACACTGTGTGGCTGCGGAGCTTTGGGAATGTTGGATTCCATGGATGATTGGTGACTCTGAGGGGACTCTCTCTCGCTTCTCTTTCTCTGACTGTGAGAGGCTCTTCAAGCAATTCTGCCAATGGCAAATCTGTCTGCCTTACTTTTTATTATAATGACAATAAATTGTCAGCTGTTCCTGATGACTACACCTGCAAAAGGTGCATCCAATTGCAACTCATGAGCAACTGTGTTAGGGAGCTTGAGTTGCAATTGGATGAACTGAGGATCATAAGGGAAGCAGAGGCAGTGATAGAGAGGAGTTACGAGGAGATAGTCATCCCTAGAAGGCAGGAGTCAGGGAATTGGGTGACTGTAAGAGTTAAGAGTGCCAGTCCAGAGTACCCCTATGGAAGTGCCACTCAGCAACATGTATTCAGCATTAGATACTGCTGGGGGGAGCAGCCTACCAGGGACGAGTCATGGGGGTCAGGTCTCTGGCACAGGGGTTGCCCCTGAGGCTCAGATGGGAAGGAGGGATAAGAACAGGGTAATTGTGGTTGGGGACTGATTTGTCAGAGGGACAGATAGGAGGTTTGTTGGATGAGATTGGGGATTCAAGTTGGTCTGTTGCCTCCCTGGTGCTAAGGTCAAGGATGTCTCTGATCGAGTTCACAGAATTCTGCAAGGGGAAGATGAGCAGCCAGAAGTCGTGGTCCATGTGGGGACCAATGACTTAGTTAGAAGTGGGGATGAGGTCCTGAAACAGGAATAGAATTAGGCAGGAAGTTAAAAAAACAGGACCTCTAAGGTAGTGATCTCTGGATTGCTGCCGGTGCCACGCGCTAGAGAGGGTAGTAATAGGAGGATGTGGAGGATGAATGCGTGGCTAAAGAGCTGGTGAAGGGGGCAGGGGATAAGATTTTTGGATCATTGGGGTCTCTTCTGGGGAAAGTCGGACCTGTACAAAAGGGATGGACTCCACTTGAACTGGAGGGGGACCAATATCCTGGCAAGCAGATTTGCAAGAGCAGTGGGGGAGGGTTTAAACTAGTTTGGCAGGGGGGTGGGGAGCAGAGTTTGTGAGCAGTGTCTAGGGTGCATGGCCACCTAGTTAAGAATGATAAAGATAATAAAGGAAGGATGGAGGTTGAGGTAAAAGGTAGAATAGGGAATATATGTGAGGGTCATTCTCTGAAATGCATGTACTTTAAAGCAAGAAGTATAGTGAACAAGGTAGATGAGCTCAGAGCATGGATTGGCACTTGGAATCATGATGTTGTGGCAATTAGTGAGACCTGGTTACAGGAGGATCAGGACTGGCAACTAAATATTCCAGAATATAAATGTTTTAGATGTGATAGAACAGGGGGTAAAAAAGGGAGAGGAGTTGCTCTGCTTGTTAAGGAGGACATTACTGCCGTGAGGTGGCAGGATGGTTTGGAGGGATCATCCAGTGAGGCTGTTTGGGTGGAATTGAGGGGTGGAGGAGGCATGAGGGTACTAATAGGAGTGTATTATAGACCACCAAATGGGCCAAGAAAATTGGAAGAACAAATTTGTAAGGAGATAGCATATATGTGTAGTAAACATAAAGTAGTAATCATGGGAGATTTTTAACTTCCCTCATATTGATTGGGATACCCATACAGTAAGAGGGCTGGATGGGCTAGAGTTTGTCAAATGTGTGCAAGATAGTTTTCTTAATCAATACGTAGAGGAACCGACTCGGGACGGTGTAATACTGGATCTCCTTTTTTTTAAAACTTTATTTAAAGGTTTTATCACAGGAATAAACAAAAGATTACATTTAAAGAAAAGATATAAAATAAAATAAAATAATATAATTACAATACAACATTAATAACCTAACTTAATTCAATCTAACCCCCCCTACATATACAACTAAAAATCTATATATATTAAAAAAACCCACCCTTCCCCTCCCCCAAAATAAAGAGTGAAGAATTAGTACAATTAATAATATTATGCATTTTAAAAAAACACACACAGAAAAAAGGAAAATATGACAAATAAAAAAATTAAAAAAAAGATTTATCAGATCTAAAATATCACATCTAAGAGCATACTTAAATCAAACTTAATTGCATATACTTAACAAATGGAGTCCACTTCAACTTATAAAAAGATATCCTTTCCATAATTAAACAAGACTTCATCTCTAAATACCACCTGTCCAAAGTTAGTATATTTCTATCTTTCCAAGTAAACGCTATGCATTTCTTGGCCACTACTAAAGCTAAATAGATAAAAGAAATCTGATAATTATTTAATCCTAAATCAATTAATGATTGCATATTTCCTAATAAACATAGAAACATAGAAGATAGGAGCAGGAGTAGGTCATTCGACCCTTCGAGCCTGCTCCACCATTCAACGAGATCATGGCTGATCTTAAAGTTCAGTACCCCATCCCCGCCTTCTCTCCATAACCTTTAATACCCTTTTACTGAAGAAATAGATCTAATTCCCTCTTAAATAGATTTAATGAACCTGCCTCTACTGCCCTCTGTGGCAATGAATTCCACAGATTCACCACCCTCTGGGTAAAGAAATTCCTCCTCATCTCGGTCCTAAATGGTTTGCCTATTATCCTCAAACCATGGCCCTGGGTTCTGGATTTTCCCATCATTGGAAACATCCCATCTGCATCCATTCTGTCCAGTCCTGCCAGAATTTTATAGGTCTCTATGAGATCCCCTCTCAATCTTCTAAACTCCAGGGAGTACAATCCCAATTTGTGCTTTCTTTCCTCATAAGTCATTCCTGCCATTCCAGATATCAGCCTGGTGAATCACCTCTGCACTCCCTCCATTGCAAGAACATCCTTCCTTAGATAAGGTGACCAAAACTGCACACAATACTCCAGGTGTGGTCTCACCAAGGCCCAGTACAGCTGCAGTAAGGTATCCTTGTTCCTATACTCAAACCCTCTTGATATGAAGGCCAACATACCATTTGCCTTTTTAACCGCCTGCTGTACCTGCATGCTCACTTTCAGAGACTGATGTACAAGTACCCCTAGGTCTCTCTGCACTTCCCCATCTCTTAATCTATTGCCATTCAAATAGTAATCTGCCCTCTGGTTTGTATTACCAAAGTGGATAACTTCACATTTATCCACATTGTAGTGCATTTGCCATGTATCTGCCCAGTCCCTCAATTTATCCAAATCACGCTGGAGCTTCCTGACCCCCTCTTCCGTGCACACAACCCCTCCTAGCTTAGTGTCATCTGCAAATTTGGAGATATTACATCCAATCCCCTCATCCAGATCATTAATGTAAATTGTGAACAGCTGGGGTCCCAGTACAGATCCCTGTGGTACCCCACTGGTCACCGCTTTCCACTCAGAAAATGAGCCATTTATCCCAACTCTCTGTCTTCTACCTGTCAGCCAGTTCTCAATCCACATCAATACTTTGCCCCCAATCCCATGAGCCTTGATTTTGGAAGCCAGTCGTTTATGCGGGACCTTATCGAAGGCCTTTTGGAAGTCCAGGTACACCACATCCACTGGCTCTCCCCATCTATAAAAATATATCAGGATCTAATACAACACAAATATTATATAATCTATTAAATATAGATTGAACACCTTTCCAAAACTGTTGCAATCGGTCACAGGACCAGACAGCATGTAAAAAAGTACTGGCTGTCTGGTCACAACGAAAACAACAATATGACTTACTAAGACCAAATTTTTTTAATTTTTCTGGTGTTAAGTATAATTGATGTATAAAATTATAATTAATCATCGCTAATCTTGCATTAATCAATTTCCAAATACTGTTTTGACAAATTTCCATCCAAGCTTCTTCAGCTATTGTAGAACCTAAATCTTTTTCCCATTTCAACTTATCTTTATCCCAATCTTTCTTACTTTCATTTTCTAGTAGAATACAATACAAATCAGATATATACCCCTTTTTTGGTATTGAAAGTACATATTTCTCAAAGCTAGTTTCAGGCAATAAAGTCATTTGCCGACAACATATCTGTTTTACAAATGATCTTAACTGATAGTACACAAATACAGAATTTCCACTAATACCAAATTTCCTTCGTAATTCCTCAAAAGAACAAAAATGTCCTTCAAAAAAACAATCAGATAAGTTTTTTATTCCTTTCCTTTCCCATTGTTTCAAAGTGATATTGGAGACCATAAAAGGAACAAGTTGATTATTATATAATGGCAATCGCCCAGACCATTTATTTTTGAGCCCCATTTTATCAAGTTTACTCGTCCATAGATTCAATAAATTTTCAATATTGGTACATTATAAGTTCGTAACAAATTTTTATTCCATCAAAACAAAAATTCATGTGGAGATTTTTCTAAAATAATTGCCAGTTCTATCTTTGTCCAACTGGGTGGATCCTCCATATTCATTAGTGCACTAAGAAATTTAAATTGAGCTGCCTCATAATAATATTTAAAATTAGGTAATCTCAAACCTCCAAATTGAAACTCCCACATCAATTTTTTCATTGCTACCCGCGGAAATTTTCCCTTCCATAAAAATTCTCCAACTGCTTTATATAAATCCTTAAAAAAACTTTTTTTTTTAAAATAAGTAATTGATTGAAATAAATATTGCATCCAAGGAAAAATATTCATTTTTATTGTATTAATCCTCCCCAATAAACCTAAAGGTAAGTCCTTCCACCTAATCAAGTCTAGTTTAATCTTTTTTTATTAAGGGAAGGTAATTAATTGAATATAAATCTTGATATTCTGTATTAACATTAATTCCCAAATATTTAATTTGTTTTGTCCACTTCAATTTCATAATATTTTTATATATCGAATAATCATCTTTACAAATTGACAAAATTTCACTTTTAGCCCAATTTACCTAATACCCAGATAATTGACCATAATTTTCTAAAGATTCTTGAATTGCTGGTAAAGAAATATCAGGGTCCACCAGGTATAATAAAACATCATCTGCAAATAAATTAATCTTATGTTCCTCATTCAAAACTCTCATACCCGTAACATTTTCATTTTGACGTATTAACTGTGCCAAAGGTTCAATAACTATAGCAAATAAAGGAGGTGACAATGGACATCCTTGTCTAGTAGACCTTGTTAAATCAAAAGATTCTGAGATCTGTCCATTAGTAGCAACTCTAGCCTTCGGACTATTATATAAAGCCTTTATCAATCCAATAAACAAAGAACCAAAACAAAATTTCTCAAGTACTTTAAATAAAATCTTCCATTCCACTCTATCAAAAGCCTTTTCTGCATCTAATGAAACCACTATTGGATAATTCATTTGAGATTTAAATTTATTTATCAAAGTAATTAGTCACAAAATATTATCAGACGCATATCTGTTTTTTATAAATCCTGTTTGATCTTTATGTATTATTTTAGGTAAATATTGAGCCAATCTATTAGCCATAACTTTAGCTACAATTTTATAATCTACGTTTAACAACTATATTGGTCGATAAGAAGAAACCTGTAAAGGATCTTTATTTTTTTTTAGTATAACTGTAATTATTGCATTAGAACAAGATTCAGGTAATTGAAAAGTTTTATAAATTTGCTGTATTACATTCTTATAAATAGAAGATATATCAACGTAAAAAGGTTTATAAAATTCTATAGAAAACCCATCTTCACCAGGTGCCTTTCCATTTGGCATATTTCATTTTCTGTAAAAGATTTATCCAACTCTTGTCTATCTTCTTGATTCAGCTGTGGCAAATTAATATTTTTCAAAAAAGAATCTATTGCATCTTCACTTACATCTTTACACTCAGACATATATAATTTTTTATAAAAATTGCAAAATTCCTCATTAATTTCTTTTTGTCTAAAAGTAATACCCGATTTTTTTCTAATTATTGGTATAATCCTGGATAATTGTTCTTTTTTTAACTGCCATGATAAAACTTTATGAGCTTTCTTGCCCCATTCATAAAACTTATGTTTAGTTCGATTCATTAAACATTCAAATCGATATGTTTGTAATTCATTATACTTTAATTTTAAATTAATTAACTGGTTCTTTTGCATTTCGGTAGCATTTTTTTGAAATTCTTTTTCACGAACAGTTATCTTTTTCTCTAAATCTTCAATCTCTCTAATTCTCTCTTTCTTTACTTTGGATGCATAACTAATAATTTGACCTCGTAAAAAAAGCTTTCATTGCGTCCCATAAAACAAAATGACTGGAAACAGAGTTAACATTATTACTAATAAAATCCTCAATTTGTTTTTTTTTAAATAACTAATAAATTCTGGTTTTTGTAATAACATAGTGTTAAATCTCCATCTTGAAGTTCTCTGAACATCTTGTGAACTCTGATATTCTAATAATAATAATGAATGATCTGAGACCAACCTTGCCTTATAATCCACAGATATAACCTTATCCTGCAATTGTGTTGAGATTAAAAAATAATCAATTCTTGAAAAGGAATTATGACGTGAAGAATAAAAAGAAAAATCTTTCTCTGTAGGATTAAGTCTTCGCCAGATGTCAACTAAATTCAAATCTTTCATCATATTAGTCACTTGCACTGCCATCTTAGATTTCTTAATTACTCTTGGATACTTGTCCAATAAAGGCTCCAATACCACATTTAAATCTCCCCCAATCATCACATTAGAATTTGCTTGTCCAAGTAATAAAGACACATCTTCAATAAAAGCTGTATCTTCAACATTTGGAGCATAAACATCAAGCAGAGTCCAAGCCTCATTAAAAATTGTACAATTCAGTTTTAATAATCTTCCTCCATTTTTCTCTTCATTCTGTAAATGAAATGGTAAATTCTTATGCACCAGAATTGCCACTCCTTTCTCCTTTGAATTAAATGAAGAATAGAAAACTTGTCCAACCCACTCACGTTTAAGTTTCAAATGTTCCTTATCTGTTAAATGAGTTTCCTGCAAAAAAGCCACATCAACTTTTAATTTTTTTAAGTAAGCAAGTACTTTCTTATGCTTAATAGGATTATTTAAACCCTGAACATTAAGAGAGGCAAACTTAAGTTTAGACATTACTACCAATAACACCAAGAAAAAGAGGAGAAAAAAAAAGAAAAGAAAAAAAGGAGAAAAAAAAGAAAAACACCCCTCCCCTTATCCCCTCCTAAAACTACAAAAAGAGAAAAGAAAAAAAATTAATAATAATTAAAAAAAACTTCACTCCTTAATCTAAAAATTAATGAAAAAAACAGGTAGGAGGTTCCAACCATCTCCTCCTGTGTCAACCACTCAATATGGTAACTCCTACAAGGTATTGGGTGTGAGATAACTCACACGTAGCTGATGACTTCTGGAAAATGATGCCCGCCCAGCAACCTCTCCCAACTCCCGTTTCACATTAAACTATCATCATTATCTAAAATCTTCTCAGAAAAATTTTTTTTTAATCAGCTTTATCACTCCGACCACCATTGTCTCCATTTCTTTTTGGAATTCGGTTCCCATCTTGCGTCTCCACTCTCCTTGGAGACCGTGGTGGACTACATCTTTTCTGAAATTGCTTAATTGACAACAATTGAGCAAAGTCCATAGCTTCCTTAGGGTTATCGAAAAATTTTGGTTGATAGCCATCTTGAAAAATCTTCAATACTGCAGGGTATCTAAATGTTGCTTTATATCCTTTTTTCCACAACACTTCTTTCACAGGATTAAATTCACATCGTTGAGACATAACTTCTTGACTCAAATCCGGATTTAAAAAAACATGATTGTTCTGAACCATCAAGGGAGATCTTCTTTATTGTGCATTTCTTATAGCCACACGCAGAATTGTCTCTCTATCATAATAATTTAAACAACGAACCAGAACAGGTCTTGGATTTTGTCCTGGAAAAGGCTTTCTTCTCAAAGCTCTATGGGCACGTTCCAATATTAAGCCTTCCGGAATCCATTCAGTGAAAAATTTTCTTGGATCTGATCCTTCTATATCTTCTAGCAAACCAACAATTTTTATATTATTCCGTCTAGATTGATTCTCCAAATAATCAACATTTTTTGCTACATTTTTATTCTGAATTTGTAAAGTTTCAATTGTTTTATTTACATCTTGTATTTGGTCTCGTACCTCGACTATGCCTTGATCACAAACATCAAGTCTTTCGCTCATTTCAAGCTTAAAAGCTCCATAATCAACCATCTGTTGCGTATTAATGTCCACCAAAGTATTAAGCTTTCTATTAATTTGAACTAAAGCCTTACCTATTTATTTTATTGTAGAGGATAACTTAGATTCAAGATTCTTAATAAGCATATCTACTAGAATAGATTCAGGCACAGTAGGATCCTGCTGTTTCTGTGTAGCCAAAGGGTCTTCTATTCCTTCCCTTGGTTTAACTGCTTTTCTTACAGTATGACTGCGTGTGGAAACCCCTGCCACAACCTCCTCAGCAGTATCTGGAGGCTGATGGCCTGGGTTATCCTTAACCCATATTATATCAAATGCCTTCATTACATCGTTGAAGTCTTCATTACTGGTGGTGCATTTCACAGCGCCACCGCTACATCAATCGGTGAACGTCTTTTCAAATTCGGGTCTTCAGCTGGCAGCGTCCCAGCTCTTCTAGCTGTCAAGGATTCACTGACAGCGCTCACAGCGGGCATTGATTCACGCGCCTGCGCCTGGCTAGCCCTTTGTTCCAAGGGCTGCCGGCGCCATCTTTAAAGAGCCCTACCGATGAAGAGCGGAGCTCCGTTACCGAATCTTGTACCTCTCTTCCTGGATCCATACCACGCTGAGTCCTGGCTTCTTGTATATAGGTAGGCTCAGATAACCTCGGGAAATGCAGTTTCTTAACGACCTGTTGCCGTATTTTTTTACTTCTTTTCAGCAGTTGTACCATTAGAAACTGATTCAACACCTCTAACTATTTCTAGACTTTTAAAAAGTTTTAACGGGCACTTATAGACAAAACAATAACAAAGAGTCAGGAGAGGACTGGAAGGCACGTCTGTTCCTTACGCCATCTTGCCACGCCCCCAATACTGGATCTCCTGTTAGGGAACGAGATAGTTCAGGTGTCTGAGGTTAATGTTGGAGAACAAATTGGGTCTAGTGATCACAACTCTATTAGTTTTAGGGTAGTTTTAGGGAAGAGCAAAGAAGGGGCTAAAGTTGAGGTTCTGGATTGGAGAAAAGCAAATTTCGAAGGAATGAGAATGGTTTTGGGGAGTATTGAGTGGGACATGGTTTTTTCAGGAAAGGATGTAAATGAAAAATGGAGAATATTCAAAGAAGAAATTTTGAGAGTACAGAGTAGATATGTCCCAGTGAGGATAAAAGGAAAGGCTGGAAGTCATAGGGAGCCTTGATTTTCGAGGAATATTAGAAATTTGGTTAGGAGAAAGAGGGAGGTGTACAAGAGGTATAAACCGTAGGGTGATGAGGAATTGAAAGAGGACTACAAGGAGTGAGAAAAAATCTTAAAGAAATTAGAAAGGCCAAAAAGAGGCACGAAGAGGCTTTGGCAGGCAGAGTAAGAATAAATCCAAAGGGTTTCTATAGGTACATTAAAAGTAAAAGATTAGTGAGGGATAAAATAGGACCCCTTATAGATAGGGAGAGTCGGTTATGTGAAAAGTCAGAGGAGATGGGGGAAATTTTAAATGAATTATTTTCCTCGGTATTCACTAGGGAAAAATAATATTGTACCAGTTGAAGTAAAGAAAAATAGTGGGGAGGTCATGAATCATATAAGGATAACTGAGGAGGTAGTGATGACAGTGTTAAAAAAGATAAAGGTGGACAAATCTCCAGGTCCAGACAATGTATTCCCAAGGACACTTAGGGAGACTAGTGTACAGATAGTGGGGCTATTAACAGAGATATTTAGGATGTCACTGGTCACGGGGTAGTGCCAGAGGATTGGAGGGTGGCTCATGTTGTTCCGCTGTTTAAGAAAGGGTTCAAATGTAAGCCTGGAAATTATAGACCTGTGAGTCTGAAGTCTGTAGTGGGTAAGTTGATGGAAAGTGTTCTGAGGGATGGCATTTACAAATATTTGGAAGAACAGGGATTGATAGGTAGTAGTCAGCATGGTTTTGCCAGGGGTAGATCATGCTTAACAAACCTTATAGAGTTTTTCAAGGGGGTTACAAAAAAGTTTGATGAAGAGAAGGCTGTGGATGTTGTCTATTTAGACTTTAGTAAAGCTTTTGACAAAGTTCCCCACAGGAGGTTAGGAAAAAAGGTGGAGGCATTAGGTATAAATAAGGAGGTAGTGCAATGGATTCAGCAATGGTTGGATGGGAGGTGTCAGAGAGTATTGGTAGAAAATTGTTTGTCAAATTGGAGGCCGGTGACTAGTGGAGTTCCTAAGGGATCGGTCCTGGGTCCACTATTGTTTGTTATATATATTAACGATCTGGAAGAAGGGGTGGTAAATTGGATAAGTAAGTTTGCAGATGATACAAAGATTGGTGGTATTGTGGACAGTGAGGAAGATTACCGTAGCTTAAAAAGAGATATAGGAAAGCTGGAGGAGTGGGCTGAGAAATGGCTGATGGAATTTAATACGGATAAGTGTGAAGTGTTGCATTTTGGAAAGGCAAATCTAAATAGGTCGTATACATTGAATGGTAGACAAATGAGGAGTGGAGAACAACAAAGGGATTTAGGAGTTATGGTAAATAGTACCCTCAAAGTTGATACTCAGGTAGATAGAATGGTGAAGAAGGCATTTCGAATGTTGGCCTTCATAAATCAGAGTATTGAATTTAAGAGTTGGGATGTTATGATGAAATTGTACAAAGCATTGGTGAGGCCAAGTTTGGAATACTGTGTGCAGTTTTGGTCACCAAATTATAGGAAGGATATAAACAAAATAAAGAGAGTGCAGAGAAGGTTCACGAGAATGTTGTCAGGATGTCAGAGTTTGAATTACAGAGAAAGATTGAGCAGCCTGGGGCTTTAGACAGAGGTGCACCAAAGAGGTACAAGGACTGCCTAAAGAAATCTCTTGGTGCCTGCCACATTGATCACCGCCAGTGGGCTGATATCGCCTCAAACCGTGCATCTTGGTGCCTCACAGTTCAACGGGCAGCAACCTCCTTTGAAGAAGATCGCAGAGCCCACCTCACTGACAAAAGACAAAGGAGGAAAAACCCAACACCCAACCCCAACCAACCAATTTTCCCTTGCAACCGCTGCAACCATGTCTGCCTGTCCCGCATAGGACTTGTCAGCTACAAACGAGCCTGCAGCTGACGTGGACATTACCCCTCCGTAAATCATCGTCCGTGAAGCCAAGCCAAAGAAGAGCAGATTGAGGGGGGATTTGATGGAGGTGTTCAAGATTTTAAAAGGGACAGAGAGAGTCAATGTGGATAGGCTTTTTCAATTAAGAGTGGGGGATATTCAAACCAGAGGCCATGGTTTGAGATTGCAGGGGGAAAATTATAAAGGGAACATGAGGGGAAATTTCTTCATGCAAATTGGGATGTGGAATAAGCTTCTGGCAGAGGTGGTTGAAGCAAGGACATTATTTACATTTAAGGAAAAACTGGATAATTACATGGAGGGGAGAAGATTGGAGGGGTATGGACCAGGTGCTGGTCAGTGGGACTAGGAGGGTGGAAATTTGTTCCGGCATGGACTAGTAGGGCCAAACTGGCCTGTTCTGTGCTGTATATGGTTATATGGTAACATAGGAAAAGAGAAAATGCAGCATGGCAACCAACTTTTCACCACACCATTTTTACACTGACTAGGAATCCAAATTAAGTTCATCCCATCTGCATGCATGTGCATCCCTCATGCCTGTTTTTTTTTAATTACTTGGCTAGGAGTCTGGGCTTCCCCAGCCAGTCCACTTATGTTTTGCTGACTTGGCGTTGAGCCATTGGTTTTCTGTAAATGACCTGGGCTGGACCACCCCCAGCACTATAAAGAGCATCACATATGCTCCAGTTGCACTCTTCACCATTATTGGAACTCAGTCTCTTGGGACCACTCTGTGCTTGAGTTGAATCACCTCTTTTCCATTGGGATAAGTGGAGAACCCTGCTTCACTTGGATCACTCCAGTCTCCAGGCCTAGAACATCCTCTGAACCAATTGTTGGTAATGGTAAGTTGTTGCCTGTAGTCTACTGTTAATTAAAGGATTTAGACTTGATTGATTGAAAGAGTTTAGTACCCCTAGTTTGGCTTAGTAATTTCCTCGTACAGTTAGTTAGTAGTTAGTAGGTGTATAGGTGTATAGAGATAGTGTATGTGTGCCTGACTGAATCAGTCTAGGGGTGGTGTGGGAGTGGGACTGGCAAGTATCGATTTTGTTTTCCTTGATTGTTGAACAGGGTTGTACATGCGTGTGCATTTTTTTTTAATGACTGTATTAAATTTCCATCCATACTGGAGGTCAGTACTGCCGGAGAAGCTCGCCAGGCCACTCTGGCTTCCAGCACCTCACCGAGTTGCTTCAGTCTTTCGGGGAAGCTCTTCGGGCCATAAGCCCCTGCCAACTGGAACGGCTCTTCCAGCACCACCATGCCAGAGGAGGCTGGAGCAAGCCAGACTGGTGAGGTGCCAGAGCAATACTCCACCACCCCTGTAGACATAACCCTCTATTTGTTTCATCTGTGTTGCTATTTCTGGTGGGCTCCAGGCCAGAGCCCCCAGGATATCACATCGGTACCTAAAAATTTAGCACCGCATCCCTGATCCTAGCACCTAGCTGGGATATTTCCATGAGTGTTAGTCATGTTCTTTTATTGATGGTCATCAGTGAAGTGCAACTTTCCCACACTTGTTATAAACTGCATGGGTATGTGCTTTATGCCCCTTATTTCCTCTAGTGCTAAGGTTTCCACATGGTTGCAGTGTGACTTTCCCATGCACTTGCTATAAACTGTATGGGTATGATATTAAATATTGCCGCTAGGGTTTCCCATGCCTCAGGACATCTCACTGCCCAGCTTGACCAAGTGTTCCCCTTTGGACAAAGACATTTTCGCAATTTTTGAGGTCTTCAGCCACAAAAGAAGAGTGTTCTCTTCATGACGATGGTGTAATAGGGGTCATCTTTCCTACAGTCTTCCTTACCCTGCACAACAATTCCTTAGGATCCTCACTGGAGTTGGAATGGTAGGGGACAAACTCCCCTGGAATCACCAATGGTGTGCCGTACACAAACTCTGCAGATGAAGCTTGGACATCCTTCTTTGGAGTTGTTCTAATGCCCAGTAATACTGGCTGATGAGCTTCCCTGGGTTCGGGCCCTCTAAATGAGCCATCAAGACTGACTTGGGATGTCAATGAAATCTTTCCACCATTCCATTGGCCTGGGGATGATAGGCATTCGTATGATGAATTGTTGTACCAAGCAAGGGAGACAAGGTCGTCGACAGTGAGGAAGTAAATTGTGGTCCTCTATCTGAAGTAGCAAGTAAACCAAAACAAGACATCCAGGAACTGAGGAAACACCAGAGCACAAGTAGCATCTACCATCTACCTCAGACCACCATGTAAACCTGTCCATTACTGTAAAAAGATACAGTATTCTCTTGAAACAGGAAGGGGACCAATGATGTCCATGTGGACATGGGCAAAATGCCATAACTGCAGGGAAGGACTACAGTAGTGCCTTAGTATGATGCTGAACTTTTTCTTTTTGGCAGGCAATGCAGGACCTCACTATTTTAAGACCGCAACACATGAACCTGTCCGAAACCATACAAATGGTCGATCTAATCGAATTATGTGAGAGACCATGCACAGAGTCAAATACTCAACATTTCCATGATGCTGGAACTACAGGGTGTGGGTGTCCCATTGATATATCACAGAGAAGTAGTTTGCCATTAACTCCAAACTGGACATCTTTCAATTGCATTTTTTTGACTTCAGTCCGATTAAGCATTCGTCTCATGGTCATGTTCTTGTGCTGTGGCCAGAGCAGTGTGGTCAATACCCTGATCTACAGATGAAACTTTGAGTGGAGCAGAGCAGGAAAGTGCATCAGCTACTACATTGTCTTTTCTGGAAATATGTAGTATTTTTGTGGAGAATTCTGAAATGAATAATAATTACCATTGTTGTCACACTGACCAGGGCTCTGTGACCTTGGAAAACACAAATGTTAAGGGCTTGTGGTCGGTGTACATAGTAAAATCTCTGCACTCCAAAAAATAATTGAAGTGTCGAATAGACAAGTAAATGGTCAAAAGCTCCTTATCAAAAGCACTGGATTTCTTCTCTATTTCACGAAGATGGCAGATGAAGAATGCTAACGATTTCCATTATCTGTTGCCATATTGATGAAGTGCACCTCCTATGGCCAGACTGGAAGCATCTGTAGAAAGGGCGGTGGCTGCATTTAAAACTGGGTAGTTGAGCATAGTGGCATGAGTCAGCAAATCTTTCATCTTCAAGAAGGCGTTGTTTCCCTCTTCAGTGAATATTCAGTTCTGATGTTTTCAGACAGTAAATCGAAAAGAGGCTTCATGATATGAGCTTCTCCCAGAAGAAGCCAATTTTAACTGTAGCAGGTCTTGAGTATTTGGTAATGGCCTCAACTTTGGATGGCAGTGGGATCATGCCTTCCTGAGTAATCAACCATTTCTTGTACAAAAGCGCATTTATCCAGATTGATGGTCAGTCTAAATTCTTGAAGATGAATAAAAAGTGTATGAAGATGTTTCAAATGTTCTTCCTTAGTCCAAATGACCACTAAAATGTCATTGAGGTAAATGAAGACATTGGTCATGCCACATCCTAAAGCGTCCATCACCATTTGAAATGATCGAGTGGCATTCTTTAATCCGAATGGCATTCATAAAAACTCAAACAACCCAAACGGGGTAATTATTGCTGTTTTTGGAATGTCTTCTGTCTCTTTTAGTACTTGGTGATAGCCATGCACCAAGTCTATTTTGGAGAAGATATTCGTTCCATGCAAATTAGCTGAGAAATCCTGAATATGAGGTATCTGATAATGATCCAGGATGGTGGCATCGTTAAGCCACCTGTAATCACCACATGGTTGCCAACCTCCATTGTATTTCAGATCCATATGTAATAGAGATGCCCAGGGACTGTCGGACCTACGAATTATACCTAGTTCCTCCATCTTGGCAAATCCTTAGCTAAACACAGCTTCTCTGGAGGCAAGCAGTGCACTTTAACATAGATAGGAGGGCCCTTAGTACAAATTCGATGAGTAACACCATACATTAGCATTTATCTGGATTGATGGTCGGAATGTTGAAACTGTTAACTGCTCATTTATCTGGATTGATGGCCTGGTCCAGGGCACTGACATGATGGTAATAATGAGTGGTGTTTAATTTGACTTTGCGAAGGTGAAATTGTGCTTCAGGCTCAGCCGTCCAGAAAGGTGGCAGCTTCACAGCGACGGCTGCATAGTCCACGTTTGTCCAAAAATATGTTTTTGGACTCGGAATCACCAATTGTGGCCACTGGAATCACAGTGGACATGACGAAATAACCACACAAGGCATTTCTAGAGTGAATCAAATGGATTTAATCTTCATCACCTGGCAACCTTTTAAAAGCCAGAATCACGCACTCAACATGCACTGACGTCATCACAGACTGATGTCACATGGCCATTTCGATTCCTCCTGGGAGTTGTCGTGCTGCTACACATGGGCTATCTGTGCTGTAGTGTTGTATAGCTTAATGGTTCTATTGGTTAATAGCGTCGTGCAGACTCAGTTCCTGTGTGAGTCTGAGCCAAAGTCTGTGACATCTTCCTCCTGCTCATCTTCATCACCCAATTCCATAAGTAGTTTAACCTGCCCTTAGAGCAGGTAATGGAATGGTTTGTGACCCAGGTCATTCCAAGTGAGTCGATGTCAACCGAAGTTATCAGCAGGAGGCCAGGGGCACAGAAGCCGCGGCCTGCACCTTTCAGCCGGGAATGGAACGGCAGGTAAGAAACACAGACTTCTAATACATTAACACAACATGTGTAATTTATGGGAATAAGTCGGGTGGCAGCTGCATGGTTGGTGTGTGACAGTTTTTTGTGTTTTTTTAAAAACAGTGGGGTCACAATGTCAGTGGCAGCCCGAGGGCACCATTTGACCTAAATACACCACTGCAGCAGCAAGCACAGAGCATGCCCTGCGTGGAGTGCATCCTTGATGAATCCTGCTGCTCTCCGGTGGCAGCATTCTATGTAGTGGGGAGAGTTTTTCCTGCAATGTTGCAGGGCTTTCCACTCAGTGTTATTGATACCCCATACCAGGACGTAATGTCAGGACACTTTCCACTACATATCTGAATATGTTTGCCAAGGTTTCCGATGTCCTACCCAATCTCCACAAACTCTGTTTTCAATTTTGCTATCAATCAATATCTTTGTCAACAATTCATCTTTAAGTGCATTTCAAAAAAATTGTGATCCTCAACTTAAACTGACGCTATTAATACATTAAAAGAGTCTGCAACAGAAGATCATTCCTAAGGGAGAGGTGGGGGCCCACAATGAAGGTTTGCTTCGACTGGGAAACACACCCAAATTTATATCAAGAACATACTCAATACTCCAAGGTGAAAGCCCCAAACAGGGGCTTCCCAGATCAAAGGAAAGATGGGAGTCGGACCTGGGCATCACAGTTGACGAAAGATGTTGGTCAGATTGGTGTAAGGACAGTGTGACAACAGTTATCAACTCTAGATACAGACTGGGCCCATTCAACTCTAGATACAGACTGGGCCCGTTCAACTCTAGATACAGACTGGGCCCATTCAACTCTAGATACAGACTGTGCCCATTCAACTCTAGATACAGTCAGGTCCAATACAATTTTCTGCACCAGCTCCACCTCACACCACAAAAAAATCCACAAGGCAAAACCAGAGGTGCTAGAAACGTGCGTCAGGTATGGATTGGAGCAGGGAACATTCGTTCATCCAACTTGGTCCTGCACAAAGGTAGCCCCATTTTGGTAGGATTTGGCTAACATACTAACTAGAATATTGAAGGTAACCTTCCTGCTGGACCCAACGTTGTATCTACTAGGAAACCTCATGGACATAAGCTCCAAATTAACCAAATTTCAAATTCAATTCATATTTATCTCTTTGGCCGTAGCAAAAAAATGCAAAGTGGTGAACCGGAAGTCTGGCTCCACTCTTCGTATCAGCAATGGATTCCTGAGATGCATCCCTGTATTCCCATGGAAAATATTATGTATAATCTTAGAAACCAACACAGCACCTTTGTTAAAATATGACAGACATATCTGAAGTACATGGGAGGACGACTGTAGCCGCCCCCCAACAAGAAGACTTAGAGATTTACTGATAGAAGATGGATCAAGAAAACTAGCTATACAAGGGAAGACTCCACAGCTTCTATGGATACACACTGGAAACACCGACACCACATCCAGCCTCTTTCCTTTATTTTCTTCTCTCTATCATCACCTCTACTTTCCTTCTCTCTCTGCTTGGGGTGGGGGTTAGGAATGGGAGGGTAAGAAACATTAGATGTATGGAGATTGCTGGAAGATATTGATATGCTCTAACAGTCAATGATGTGTTCTCCTGGTTTAATAATGGAAAATCAAAAATGAAATATTCCTCCAGCAATGACAATGGCAGCCCCAGGCCTTCCTTAGCAGGCACCTCCGGCCACCCAAACTCAAATGCAGCACCTTTGACTGGGACCTATTGGCAGTAAGGCACCCAGTATTTTCTGGAAGGCAGGCAATTCAAGGTCTTCACAGACCATAAACCATTGACCTTTGTCTTCCATGAAGTATCCGACCCGGGGATGGCCAGGGAGCAGCGACACCCCCATATTGACACTGTATGGCCACTGTTGGTCTCCTGTGGAGGGAGATATCTTCTCACCATGATTGACCGCTACACAAGGTGGCTGGAGGTGGTCCCACTTGCTGACACAGCCACAGAGACCTGTACCATGGCACTGATTAACACCTGGGAGCATATGACCTCGGAGAGAGGTGCACAGATCACTTCAGGGCTCTGGGCGGCACTGGCCAAGTTGCTGGGAACCCAGCTCCACAACTCAACGGCTTACCACACTCAGACAAACAGGTTGGTGGAGCAGTTCCACAAGCACCTAAAGGTGGCCTTGATGTCTCGGCTCAAGAGGCTGAACTGGGCATACGAGTTACCCTGGGTCCTCCTGCAGGTTCGCACCATACCTCTTCAATGCCTCTGCAGCCAAGATGAAATACAATGCACTGGTGGTAATACTGAGTGTGTTCTTGGCTGCCATCAAGGACACGGAGAACCCCATGGCCTCATTGGCTAAGTTGAGGGAAAAGCTGGGCTCTCTCGCACCTTTTCAGCCTCCACCACTCAGCTAGGCCAAAGCTTACGTCGCCAAAGATTTAGAGACCTGTGAGTACATTTTTGTGTGGGGGGGGTACACTGAATACCTCTGTAACAGCCGTATGAGGGGCCGTATAAAGTAGTCAGACCCAGTGGGTCTCCATGTGTGCTGGACATTGGCAGTAAGAAAAAATATTTTGTCATCAATCGCCTCAAACCAGCACACCTGGACATTACCTCCCCGCAACCCCTGCATCACAGAGGTAGGCTACCAAAAACGGGGAACAGTGGTCCTGTTGCCTGTTCTGGGGTTGGGGATCATATAACGGCCCACTAACTGGGACATGACCTGGTGCTCAAATGGCCAACAAAGCCGGCGACCCCACAGACTTCGCAGGGGCCAATGACCTTCATCCCAGACGACCACCCACACAGCAGGAGAGAGCGAGGGATGGTGGGAACGCCGCCCAATTGGAGATTGGCACTGCCTTGATGTCACTTCCGACAACAGCAACGAGGAGTGAATATAAGCAGATCTGCCAGTGAAATAAATCACACTACGACTCCTCGAGGGTGTGTCTTCTTTCCACACTTCATGTAGTGCCATGTTACAACCTTTAGCATCAAGGATGAGGTGCAGGAGTCTGAAGACACACTCTCAGCATTACTAAAACATCTTCTTCCCCTCCACCATCAGATTCCTCAATGGGCAATGGACACTACTTCACTTATTGTTTTTTCACACTGCTTTTAATTTTTTTTTAAATAGTAATTGATCGTAATTTTTGCACCTTGCTCTGCACAACAATGCTGCCACCAAAATAACAAATTTCATGACATGTTCACGACAATAAATGTGAATCCGATTCTTATTCTGAGGTCAAATGGCAAAAGGTCATAGGTGGATATGCGTGTAAGGGCAGAAGAGAGAAAAGCTGAGAAGTGATGGGGGAGGGATTAGTTCTCTAAATGGAGAATGAAAGGGACTGGGGAACTGGAGGAAGAGAAAGAGCATGAAAGGGGAAGGGGAAGGGGGTTGATGTTAATGCCATCCAGTTGGAGAGTGTGCAGATGGAATATTAGGTGTTGTTCCTCCAATTTGCAGGTGGCCTCAGTTGGCAATGCATGAGGTGATGGACAGAAATATCAGTGTGGGAATCGGGTGTGGAATTAAAATGGCTGGCCAATGGGAGGTCCCATTATTGCAAAAGACAGAGTGAAGGTGCTCAGTGAAACAATCTGCCAGTCTGCATGCAGTCGCTCTTTGATGTAGCGGAGTCCACAAGGGGAACATTGGTTGCAGTAGATGTCCCTTGCACATTCACAAGTGGCGTTGCTTCTCTTAGAAGGACTGCTTGGGGCCCTGATTGGGGGTGAGTGAGGAGGTATGGGCACAAGATTAGCATTTCCTGTGACCACAGGGTTAGGTAGCGAGGGGGTGATGTGTAGGAAGGGATGAGTGGACAATGGAGTCAAGGAGGGGGTGGTCCCTGTGGAAAGCGCAAGCATTGCATTTCCTCTGGTTATGGATATACCAAGGGAGTATCATCTTACCTTGACTCCATATTGTCTTCCTTCCTTCCAACATCACATCTCTTCCATCACTCCAACAACTTCCTGTTCCCTGAACTTTACCACCTCATTTTCACCATGGGTATCCAATCTCTACATATATCCATCTTCCATATCAAAGTTCTCAGAGCCCTTTTTTCCTCAACCCCAGGCTCAACCAGTCCCCCTCAACCACCACCCTCCTCCACCTGACAAAAATTGTCCTCGCCCTGAATAACTCTTCCTTTGACTCACTCTTCTTTCTCCAGGTTAAAGGGGTACTTGCATGGGTACCTGCATGGATCTCAGATATGTCTGCCCTTTTGTTGGCTATGTGAAGCAATCCATGCTACAAGCAGGCAAGGCACGACTACATTGGTGCTGCCTCGTGCACCCATGATGAGCTCCTCGACATTACCCACTTTGCTTCTAACTTTCACCCAACCTCAAATTCACTTAGAACATCTATGGCAATTCTCTCCCATTTTTCAATCTCTCTGCCTCTATCTCAGGAGAAAATTTCTTTACATATTTTGTACAAACCCACCAATTCCCACAATTATCTCAACTACACCTCCACATCCTGTCCCCTGTAAGTGTTCCATTCTTTTCCCTCAATTCCTCCATCTCTGTTGCTTCTGTTCCTAGGATGAGGCCTTCAGTTTCAAAACATCCAAGAAATCCTCCTTCTTCAAATGTGGCTTCTCCTCTTGCACCATCAACTTAGGCCCTTCCTCCATCTCCTCTATTTCCTGCACATCTGCCCTGGTCACAAGTACAGGATTCCACATTTTCCCTACCAACCCAGCAGCCTCCGCATCTAACATATTATCTTTGATAATTTCGGCCACCTGCAACATGATTCCACCAGTAGTCCTATCTTCCCCCTCCTCCTTCTATACGGAATGTTTCCTTTGGGACTCCTTGTCCACTCATTCCCCCCTTGGTACCTACTCCTTTGACCACAGGAAATGCTACATGTGCCTACACCTCATCCCTTACCACCATTAGGGGCCCAAATCATCCTTCAAAGTGAAAGAACACTCATTTGTGAATCTGCAGTGGTCATTTGCTCCATTCAGTGCTCCCACTGTGGTTTTTAAATTTAAATTTTTTAAAAATTTAGACATACAGCATGGTGACAGTCCATTTCGGCCCACGATTCCGTGTCCTCAACTTACACCAAATTAACCTACACTCCTGATACATTTCGAATGGTGAGAGGAAACTGGAGGCCCGGAGAAAACCCATGCCAACATAGAATGAACGTCCAAACTCCTTACAGACAGCGCGGGATTTGAAGCCCAGTCCCAATCACTGGCACTGTAAAGGCATCGTGCCAACCGCTATGAGCAACTGTGCCACCCTCTACCTTGGGTCTCCTCTACATTGAAGAGACTGGATGCAGACTGGGAGATTGTTTCATCGAATACTGTGGCTTTGTCTGCTACAATAGCACAGACCTTCCATTGGACAACCTTTTCAATTTTGCGCACTACTCTCTCTTTGGCATGGCCTCAGCCAAGCTGAGGCCACCCACAATTTGGAGAACAACATCTAATATTCCATCTGGACACTATCCAACCAGATGGCATTAACAATTACTTCACTGCTTTCCATTAGGCTATTTCCCATCTCTCTTTCCCAATCCCTCTACTTGCTTTCCTTCTGCTCCCCTCACCTTTCCTCTGCATTCAGAGAGCTACCCTCTGAGCACTTTTCTCTTCTGTGCTCCCACCCATATCCTTATGGGCCTGTGCCTCTCCCCCGGCTCCTCCCCCTAATGAATTTATTCAGGAGCATGCCTGCTTGTTGCTCGTACCTTGACAAAGATTTCTGGCCTGAAACATTTGTTGTTTAACTTTGCTCCATAAAGAATTATGTGTGACCTGCTGAGTTTCTTCAGCACTTTGTGTATTGAACTGCAATCAAAGCGGCAGTGGAGGTCTTACTTAACCTCCTTTTCATCCTGTTATGGGTCCAGAGGACCCTAAAGCCCAGCAGGAATAGAAATTCACCAAGACAACTGGTTACTTAAACAAAAGTTACTTTTAATTTTCTTTAAACATTAATACACGATCAAACTTTAACTTATTACTATTAACTTAACCCCCCTCCTAATTCAAAGCGCAACATATATGTAATGTGTGTTCAAGTTCAGAAAAGTTCTTTGATTCACACTCCAATCTCACTTCTCACTCCTCCAAGTTCACTGATATCAGGCAATTCTTGTACTGTGCAGAGAATTTAACATTTATGAATTTTCACCAGGCTTTGGTGCTTGAAAGGTAAATGGTTATCACTCAGGAAGGTTCTTGTTGGTTTTCAGAGAGAGAGATTTGTTGCTCATTGGGCACAAACTGATTCCTTCTGATTAGCCACTTACCAAAGAAATTTGCCCCATCAGGGTTTTCCAGATGATAACCTTTTTCATTCGGGTTCACTGTCTGGTATGGAGGCGCCAACACTCAGGACAAGAATAAACTCCAGAGGGTTGTTAACTCGGTCTGCAACATCACAGGCACCAGACTTCACTCCGTCGAGGACACCTACATGAGGTGGTGTCTTAGAAAAGCAGCCCCTATCCTCACAAACCCCCACCACCACCCAGGCCATGCCCTCTTCACTCTGCTAACATTGCAGAAAAGATACAGGAGGCTGGAGACGAGCTCTCAGCGGCACAAGGACAGCTTCGTCCCCACTGCCATCAGATTCCTGAATAACCAATGAACCAAAGACATGGCCTTCCTTTTCATGCACTATTATTTTTTTATAGTGATATTGTTAGATAGTTATTATATGAATGTTGGCCTTTCTTTTCATGCACTATTATTTTTTTATAGTGATGTTGTTAGATAGTTATTATATGAATGTTTGCACTATGATGTTGCCACAAAACTCTGAATTTTGTGAGTTGTTCATAGCAATAAATTATGTTTGTGATCTCAATTGAATGACATAACTCGCTGCCTTTTGGCGCCATTGAATTTCCAAGAGAAATAAATTCCAAAATGCTCCTCACTATGTCTCACCTCAATACTGGTGAGGGGTAAAGTGTTTGAGATGAAACTCGAAGAAGAAAACCATTTATCAAAGCAAAGGCAATTGTGTCTGGCACTCGATAGATTGCATCTGAAGCATACAGCCTTCTGCAACAGGTTTCCAACAATACGAAGGAAAATTCATCGATCTTTCATTGAGATTTGCACAGATTTCCTTTGCTGCTGAGCCTAACATAGGTTTTGACTGTGAACAGGTAGATGCATAATATTCTAGCAAGTAACATGACTTTTAAATGCTATTTTGCCCTTGCACTAAGGCATAACATCATTTTGGACACACATACAAATGACCAAGGGCTTCACGCTTTGACTGAAGTTGACACTTATTGTTAAATTATGATGTATCATTACACACAAGATATTAGAATTTCTCTAATTAAAGGAAAAAAAGCTTGTTGTTCATCTGCAGACTTTTCCGATTTATGGCAAATAAGCATGAGTTCCTGCCTTGGAGCATTATCTGCAAACTGCAGTCAGATGTTGGATCTGCCTAATCAGCCATGGGAACTCGGCCTTAATTAGACTGCCGGAACAAACAGGGCAGCACAGAGAATGAAAATTATTAGCCATCGTGCCGAGTTCTGTTTCTAATTTTAAAAAGGAAATTAAATCATGCATTAATCAATCTCTATGACAGAGCACGGCCAATTTTAAAAAAAAAAATAAAATCTCCTCTAACAAAAAGAGGAAATGAACAATGTAGTTAGGGAAAACCCATCTCCTTATGGACCATGTAAGTGTTTTGCAATGTTTTGTACTTCATACAAAATCCAAAATAAATAGACAATACCAATTAAACACATAGAGTCCCTACACATGGAAGTAATCAAGGTCACACTGGCTTAAGGCGAGGGAGAGTGCAAATGGGCAGCACAGAAAAGGGTTGTGATGGACAGAGCTAAGGAGCCAGGCAGATAAATTATACCTGAGTTGCAGAAATCCTCTTGAGGCAAGAGGTGCAAACATGTTCCAGGAACAGGGAGTTGCTGTGCATCAGGGTGGTACTACACAAACAATATATGTATGAAGACTGGTCAAAGAGCAAACAGAACACATTAAATGGTTAGTGATGAAACCATGCTATCCCTTCACAATTCGAAAACAACTTGCAGGGATCAATGAAATGAGACTGAGACACTGGCTGAAAACTCAAGACACTGGAAAAATACAACTAATTTTGTGTCTGCAACATTGTCTGTCTTCACTTGAATAAGAGAGGGAAAATGTCAGCTTCATCTCCAAGCTTTGAGGCCCTAGGAATCTTAGTTCACAACATCCTTTGCATGCCTGACACCAGACTCCTGAAAGAGTCCAAGCTTTGGGAGCAGATGACCAAGCAGATTGAGAGAAAGGCTTAAGGATATGTTTAAAGTTTCATTGATAAATTGCAACATCTCTACTGAAACCTGGGATCGTCAGGTCTCTGATGGTTCAAAGTGGAGAAGAAGCATTTGGGATAGTATCAAGAACCTTGAGGCATGCATTTGGAATACACAACCCTTTTCAAGTGGCAGGAGTGAACCACATCACAATCTGTGCAACCAGCCAATCAAACACTCCTGCACCATTTGCAGATGGGTTTGGGATTCTCATGTTGGCTTCCTCAGCTACCTTGAACCCACGAAATGGAGTGGAATCAAGTCGCCTGAGGGATCACTTCAGAAGAAGAAAATTCACACAAAGTTAACTGATGTTTCAAGTGCATTGAGATATCATTGAAGGGAAATCATTCAAATAGTTCCATTCATTAAAAAATCTTCAAAGAATGTTAGAAATTTGACCTGTTAAGTCAAGAATTTTATGACCAAAATGTTTTTCTTTGCTGTTAATTATTCAAGTCAAGGGATTTCTAGCAAGAAATATGCAAGTGAAATAATGTTCAGAAATACATAAATCTGTGCAATAGTGCTGGGAGGGATACAGAATTAATGCAAGAAAATAAGATTGGTACAGATCGACATGATGACCAAAGTGGACATGATGGACCAAAGGGCCTGTTCTAGGATGTATACCACCATGACTTTGCATTTACCTTGACAAAGAGCTCAGGCTGGAAATTAATAAGCAAATTTAAGACCTCACTTCAATACTCCACTGTGTAATTGGATCCTGGATTTCCTCACCTTCAGACCACAATCAGTGAGGGTTGGTAAGAACATCTCCTCCACAATGTCCATTAGTACAGGGGCACCACAGGGCTGTGTTCTTAACTCTCTGCTCTACACTAGTACATCTCAGAGCAGAAGCAATAGAAAGTCATCAAGACAGTTATTTTTAAAATGTATTTTTATTAATAATTACTAATATTAACATCTTGCTTAAATCTAAACTTAACCCCAACTATCCACAAATAAACATCCATGTTTGTGTGTGTTTGTGATTTACCCAAATCATTGCAGCTTAGACACAATAAGTCAAGTCCAAATGTTCAGACTTAGAAATCCAGTGTTCAAATCTCACAACTTTTAATCTGATGTTCAGAATTAATTATGAAGTAAATGAGACACCGAGTGAACAGACTGCTCCGAACTCATGAATCCTTGTTGAGTTGCTTCCAGAGAAATGTTCTTTCATGTGAATGATGGTCATAACTCCCCTTTTCCTTGCATAAGGAAAATGAAACTTATGCATTCCATGATGCTTCCAAAAAATGCTAGGCAAACATCAGATGAAATGACCATCGGAATGGTCACAATCTAATGAGATAATTCTCCTGCTTCATTTACCCAGATATGGGTCAATCAAAATGACCATTATGATGGTCACAGTGGATCACAGTTTGAGAAACAGCAGAAGTGTCCATTTCACACAAAACTTCACTTCATTATCTTTAGATGACATGCTGATGATACTAAATTCTGTTTCAATGTCCCAAAAAACATGACTCATAATCATATGACTTCCCAATACCAGATGTCTTTCCTTGAGTAAAAAAAAATTCATTGTTCTGGTTCTTAGTTGAGAGCATTAACTCTTTTTATAGTTTGGACTCAATGGCACCAAGCTGTCTGGAAAAAATGTTGTTATGAAATCTGTGAGTGTTTTTCACTTTGAGCCAACACTCACTAAAAAAACAAGAGCGTGCAACACCTCCCCCAACAGAGAACATTTTGAACTTTTAAGAGCAAAATTTTAACTGCAACCTACTAGATGATGAATATCATCACAATAATTATTTTGTAATAATACTAATGCCGCAACATCATCACTCACATCCACTGCCAAAGAAAATGGGTTTTCTAGGTCAAGTTGGTGATATAAAATGGCTTCAGTTTATCAAATTCTTCCTGACAAAGTTCTGTCTAAACATACTTTTCACTCTTCTTCAGAAGGATAGTCAAGTAAGGGTGATATCAGTATATTTATATATATATATACACACACATACATAATAAACAGAAATTTCTATAATATCCTATCATCCCAAAGTCTCCTAACAGCTTTCTTAACCATGGGAAAAGGCAACTCAGAAATCATCTGAATTTTTGCCTGGACATTCACAAACTTGCCTTGACCAACAACAGAACCAAGATAAGTCACAGTAGCATGGCCAAATTCACTTTTAGCTAAATTAACAGAAATGTTTGCTTTTGAAAATTTGTCAATCAATTTCTCTAACTCATAACTATGTGCTTCCCAGGTGTCATTCCCCATAACCAAATCATCAATATAAGCATCCATATGCTCTAAACCTTGAATCACAGAACTGATCATTCTTTGGAATGTCCCTGGAGCATTTTTCATTTCAAATGTTAAAACATTGTATTCATATCAACCTGACAAGGTCACAAATGCAGAAATTTCCCTATATCTCTCTGTTGAGGGAACACACCAGTAACCTTTTAATAAGTCAATCTTTATTAAAAAAAAACTGCCTTTCCAACCTTGCCCACACAATCATCCACCCTAAGGATAAGATAAGAATCGGTCTTTGTTACCATATTAACTTCTCTATAATCAGTGCAGAAATTCTCACCACTCCATCTAATGTAGGCACCAGGACACAAGGTGAACTCCAATTTGAAGTAGAATGACTAATAATATATATATTATCTTGGTGCCTGCCACATTGACCACCGCCAGTGGGCTGATATTGCCTCAAACCGTGCATCTTGGCGCCTCACAGTATGGCGGGCAGCAACCTCCTTTGAAGAAGACCGCAGAGCCCACCTCACTGACAAAAGACAAAGGAGGAAAAACCCAATGCCCAACCCTAACCAACCAATTTTCCCCTGCAACCGCTGCAACCATGTCTGCCTGTCCCACATCGGACTTGTCAGCCACAAACGAGCCTGCAGCTGACGTGGACATTTGTCCCTCCATAAATCTTCGTCCACGAAGCCAAGCCAAAGAAGATATATATATAGATAGGTATATCTATATCTATCTATATATATAAATAAAAGAAAGAAAGAAGTAATGAAAAGCAAGAAGAAAGAAATAGTATGGTTGCTTGGATTATCGCATTCCAACACATTTGAATTAAACCGATCTTATAGTTATTTTATTCTAAAGAAGGTTAACAGAGGACTCAAGAGGTTGGAAGAACATTTTTACATACTTATACCTAATATTTGCATATACAGACTCCAAATTTGCAAAGAATATAAGCTATTTATTTCACAAATTATGTGATTTTCTCTAAAGGGATATTAATTTGTATTTCTGCATTCCACCACTCCCTTATTAAGTGTAAATCTGATTTCAAAGTCACTACAATACAATTCCTCACTAGTGCTAACTCTATTTTAACAAATTTCATTTGATAAATTGATAATTTCACCTGAGGTCTTATTGATTCTCTATTCCCCAATGAGAATAAATTTGGGTTTACTGTAATTTGTTTGAAAAAAGTGGTCCTGTGGCCTTAGATGCAGAAAAAAGCTTTTGATAGATTGGAATTCAATATTTTTTTGTTTGAAATTCAGGATAAATTTGTATCTGGACAATTTTTTATCATTTGCATATAACGACCTTAAAGGTAATGTAGTATCTACTTCATTTCAACTGATGATATCTACTTCAGGTATCTACTTCATTTCAACTGATGATATCAAGTAGACAAGGATGCCCTTTATCTCCAGCTTTGTTTATATTAGCTATAGAGCCATTAGCAGAAGTAATTATAAGTGATTTGGAAATTAAAGGATTTAAGGTTGGTCAAGAAGAGTACAAAATTAGTTTGTTTGCAAATGATGTTTTAATATATTTTACAGAACCAGAGACCTCTTTAAGGAAATTATAAGTAAATTTAGAAGAATATGGTGAGATTTCTGGTTCTAAAATAAATTGAGATAAAAGTGAAATTATGCCCCTTACAAAAGAAATTTATACTCTGTCAGAGTATAGTTAAAATGGACAAAGGATGAATGAAATATTTAGAGGTCTGTGTAGATAATAATTTTAAAATCTAATATAAATTGAACTACTTGCCATTACTTTAAAATGTTGATGATTTTTTAAAATGGATGACTCTGCCTGTAACATTAATAGGAAGAATTAATTGTGTAAAGATTAATCTATTTTCAAGAATTCGATATCTTTTTCAAACTTTATCTATATTATTACCACAAAAAAATTCCAAGAATTAAATAAACATGTTAGGAAATTTCTTTGGGAAGATAAAATGTCAAGAGTTTCTAACTCCCTAATTTTAAAAATTATTATCAAGTGGCTCAGATGAGATTCTTTACATCTTTCTTTGAAGAAATAGAAAGCTGGCATGGGTTAAAATCAAACTAGATAATATAGGAGAGAAGTTAACAAAGGAATTTATATACAAACGGGATTCAAAATTATTAACTGGGACTAAAGAGTCACCAATGTTAAAACATTTGATTACTATTTGGAATAAGATAAATGATGAAATTGGAACAAGATGAAGTAAGTCTCCTAAATTGCCTTTGACTCAAAACCAATTTGTACCTTTTTCAGAAGATAATTTATTTTTAATCACTTGGTCCAATAAAAGCATTAAAAATGTTGTAGACTGTTATGAACAAGATCAATTGATGTCATTTGAACAATTGAGGAACAAATATGGAATACCTAATAATACTTTATTTTGTTATTTCCAACTTAAAGGAAACATTAGATTCAGAGATTACCTGTTGTAGCAAGGTGGAAACTCTTATTAGAAAAGGAAACACTAAGAAATTTACATCAACAATATATCTTTTACTGCAAAAAGGAACTACTAAGCAAGGACTCCATAAATCTAGTCAGAAATGGGAGTTGGACTTGAATGTCACACTTGATGAGCAAAGATGGTATGACAAATACTATCAATGTAAGATATAGACTGGTTCAATATAATTTCTTATATCAATTATATTGAACACCACAAAAATTGAATAGAGTAAATCAGTTTTATCAAATCAATGTGGTGAGAGATAGGTACTGTTTTTTACATGTGACTTGGTCATGTTCTAAGGTAAAACCCTTTTGGGCAACTTTAGGGATTTTTTTTAGAATATATTCAATCTCTTGATCTACCAGTTTACACCTTTCAACATTCTTTCGATATGGATGTTTGATAGGCTTGGCATCTCCAACATCAACATCATGACAAGTTGATGGAGTTCTCGTAGGCACGTCCGGAAACAAGTTCCTAAATTTTAGAACTAGTTGTTTCATTTGTTCCTTTTCCTGGAACTTAAGATGAGCCAACTTATCATTCAAATTTTTCAAAATACTCAAATTGGACAAATGAACTGGGACAATGTTTTGTTTGAAGTGACCCTCACAAGAGTCAACCTGTATTGTCTCATGATCCTTAAACTTCTCAGTTTTTTCAACAGCCAACACTTCTGGTGAAGGATACTTTTTGCTAAAATCCAAATTCTCAAAATAAGGTTTTAACATGTTGACATGGCAACTCTGTGTTTTACGTCTCTGATCAGGTGTTTTAACTATACAGTTGACTTCATTCACCTTTGACTCTATCTCATACAAGGCTAAAAGTTTTGCCCTAGGAGGAGTGGAATTTGTTGGTTTAAAATTTTTATCATGCCAGACTTTCATTCTGCTTTGAGCCATTTTCAAATTCTCTTCAGCTATTTTACAGACTTTATGCAAATGATCTTTAAACTTGGAACCATAATGTAATAAATTCAACTGCATATCCTCATTGTTCCTTCAACAGCATTAAAGGTCCTCTAATGATGTCCAAGCACCAGCTCAAAAGGGCTAAAGTCTAATAATTCTTGTACAAACTCTCTCACTACAGACTCTCTCACAGACCCCCTTATCCCTGTCCTTCTCATTCTCACAACAATAGGTCCTCATTATGTTTTTTAGGGCTGAATGGAGCCTCTCCAAAGCCCCTTGAGATTCTGGAAGAAATGTGGATGATCTGTTTAGCTCTCAATTTATAAACTCTCTGCTGAAACACCCCCGACATGAAATTACTTCCCTGGTCTGATTGCATTTCTTTAGGGAAACCAACTAAAGTGAAAAATTTTACAAAAGTGCTTGACACAATTTTAGCTTAATATTTCCAAGTGGTATTGCTTCTGTAAACCTGGAGGTTGTTCATATTATAGTTAACAAATACTGATTCCCAGCTTTTGTCTTGGGCAATGGGTCAACTCAATCAATAATAACTTTAGAAAAGGGTTGGGTATAAGCAGGAATAGGTTGTCAAGGAGTCACTTGTGGACCCTGATTGGAGAGGAATCAATTAAACAGATAGAAGACAGGCCTCAGAGTTAAACAGGATTTTAATTCTAATGGTGTCTCAAATCGGAGGCCCTTGATATGTTAATCTCCTCTCTCAGGGACAGATCTGAGCAAATAACACTTATAACAAGCAGTGCCCTAGCCAGCATGTCCTGTTTATAGGAATACCATGACATTCAATACAAAGAGATATTTCCAAGATCAAAATTTCCCATGCCCACTATAAATTGTGCAGGTTCTTTCATTGCCGCTAATATATTCTCATATTCACTATAATATTCCCACGCTCGCTATAAATTGCCCGCTCATCTTATCCACTGCTGCTATTAATTGTGCAATTTTTTTCAATGCTGCTATTATATTCCCACACTTGCTATAATTTGCCGGTTCAACTTTCCTATTCCTGCTATTAATTGTACGCATTCTTTCAACATGTAAAAATATTCTCATATAATGCACACATGCATATAATGCATGGTGGGGGGGGTGACTGGCTTGTAAAATACAGAACTTTTTGTCAATGTGCAGAGTGTAAGTTATGTTATGCTTATTGCTGTAGATAAGTTTATGATCAGCAATTCCGCTGATGCTTTCAAATGGTAAATGTTCTGTGAGTCCTGGATGCATTCCTTTAGCTGCTTTAATTTTCCAACTGAACTCATGCTATTCCTATTTGTGAAGCCCCCAACAACATTTCAAACACTTCTCAAGATATCTCACACCTGCTGAGTTTAAGTGCGATTTGCATGAGTGTGGCAAATGCAGCAGAAAGCAAGGCTTTCAGGACGCCAATGTGATGAATGGCCTGTCCATCTGGATTTGAAAGGTTTGTTGATCAGGATCCGACAATTAAGCAAGAGGAACATTATTTGGCATCTCACCCAAATGACAGTTATGCAATCAGTCTTGATACTTGGTCAGAAATGTTGGGCTAGAATTAGGGGTAACTTGCTATGATCTATCGGTGTGGGCTTTGGATGAGGACAAATCAATTGCTGATCGTCAGGGTGCAGATGTGATTGTGAAATAATCCTTGAGAAATATCTGCCACTATCTGTGAGTATCAGTGCAGACTCAAGGCTCCTGAAGAGGGTGAAGAAACACAAGACATTTAAAGCGAAGATATGAAATACAGCTGGATCCCAAAACATGAGGTCAAAAGAAATGTCCTTTCTGATTATTTTGGATCTCGCTACCAAAATACCTGAACAACAAACATCAAAAGTTGCTTCTCTGTCATTAGCAACATGATTAACATCAACTCACGATTCTCATTGATGGCGTGAATGACCCCTAATATAATGACTCTGACCCATTTGGATTCAAGCATAGTTTGACTGCGTTCTGCTTCTGGAACGTGAACTCCTCATTAAAATTTATTAAAGGAAGGAGGGCAGCCTCTGACCTTTGATTTCTACTGCTCTATTTGCACAGACTTTACTCATTAATTCTTTGGCATTAATCTCGTTTCTTCTGTTTATCAGATAAATTAAGTCTGCGAAGCTTTGTTTCTGAAACAGCAATATAGTTCATAGGATTCAACAATGATGGAACCAAAATGGAGAGCATCTTTTCTAAATTATTTTCATATGGCTAACTATGCATGAACTATATGTTTTAAGGGAAATCTGCTTTAATCTGAAGATTTTGTTTTAGAAATTAACCTTTATTTAGAAATTTGCCCTGTCCAAACTCCCTTGGGCTCTTTCTCAATTAACAATAAATTAATAATTTGGCTAGATGGATCTCAATATAATTATTCCTATATGTTGTAGTTAATTTCATTCATTTAATATGATTACCTTTGCATGATTATATGTTCAGACATTGAAAACATTTTCACCAATAGCCCTTACATTGGGCTCAGCTCTTGAGAACTGTATGCAAACTGATTTTTCCATACATCAGAAGCACCCATTTTGTATCACTAGCCGGATCAGATTGGTCTTTAAATACTAGCCATAATTGTTTAATACAATTGAATAACCAACACAACTAAACTAATGGAATATAAAATGCATTCTATCATTAATAAATATCATGAAAGATTTGGTTTCACCAAATACCTGAGCTCTGTCTAAGGGTCTAAATTTGTCTTCCTGAAGCCAACACCCCCAAAATTCTGACAACAACATGCCCATTCTTGGCCTCACCATTGCCAGGATGGGGCCAACATATGATATTCCTCTTTGATAGTCTTGAACCTGATGGGATAAACAATTACTTTTCTAATTTTAGTCAACCCCCACCTGTAATGTGTTCCAATGTTTCCATCTAGCCTTTACCTACTCCGAGCTTATTTTCCCACTTTTTCTAACTTAACTTCATTCCTGCCCCTGCCGCCATGGTTTCTCCCTCCACCTGTCTCTTCACATCTCCTATCTTCTGACCTATTTACCTCTCGGGCCATTCCCCAGCTAGTTTCCCTTTTGAATACCTAATATCACTGTAGTCTTGATAAAGTTTCAGATCGGAGACCTGCCAAGTTCCTCCAGCAATTCTTTGCTCAGAAAAAGGAATATGTTTCACCGCGGAATATTTTATGATAATTTTTTTTGTTATTATGACCGACCTGAAAAAATGCTTCAAAATGTATGCAAGAATTTGATAAAGTTGGAATTTGGTAAGTCAGATCAGTTGTAACTCAGAAAGCCTGTATGGGAGAAGAATAGATACATAAGTGTTTTAGGTCTCAACCATTATGAGCTGATTTCATTTATTTCTCTGAGAATGTTTGTGAGAGTAAGAGACAACTATTGCTTCTAGAATGTAATGATTTAAAGAAAATTCTGGACTTATATGCAATGCAATTCATGCCAAAAGATACTGAACATTCGGAAGTTCACAGGAGAAAATACATTTCCAAGTATTATTGATCTTTTCTTCGTGGGATGGATTTCAAAATTATTTCCAAGCTTTAGTTTTATCTTCTATCAGATACATTCAACTTGGAAGGTTCTTCTCCAATCTTCACCACATATGACATGATTCACAAAATGAAATCTCAATAAATTAAAAAGCAAGTTCTGTTTTCAAAATTACCTTCACCAAGTAAGGGAAGTCTGGGTAAAATGCCTCTGTGGGTGGGTCGTGGGAATACTTGGTCCTTTTGTCTTCCTGTTCAACCTCATTTAATAACCATTCACTGAGCAAATCCATGAGAGATCAACGGCATAGGAGATCCAGTCAGTATCGTGTTCTGAATATTAATAATTATTGGTCCCAAATTTTCCAGATGATGGAGGTGTCATAGTGTTCTTTTCGAAGATAATGAAATTCTTACATTGGATAAAAGGTTATATTGTCAGAGAGAGAACATGGAGCATCTTACACAGATCTTACTCTGCTTCTGGATCCTCGACTTTCTCATCGGAAGACCACAGTCAGTATGAATTGGAAATAACGTCTCCTCCTCACTGATTATCAGCACAGGCGCGCCCCAAGGATGTGTGTTTAGCCCACTGCTCTATTCGTTATACACCCATGACTGAGTGGTAATTCCAATGCCTTCTACGAGTTTGCCCATGACACCAGTGGCAATGAGGAAATGTACAGGAGGGAGATAGATCAGCTCGTTGGATGGTGCAGTGACAACAACCTTGCGCTCAACGTCAGCAAAACCAAGGACTTCAGGAGGAAGTCAGGGGAATGTGATCCAGTCCTGATTGAGGGGTCAGTAGTAGAGAGGATCAAGAACTTCAAATTCCCGGATGTCAACGTTGCTGAGGATCTGTCCTGGAACCTCTACGTTGATAACATCACAAAGAAAGCTTGCCAGCAGTTATACTTTGTGAGGTGTCTGAGGAAATTTGGTATGTCATTGAAGATTCTCGTAAATTTCTGCAGGTGTAACATGGAGAGCATTTTGGCTGGTTGCATCACTGCCTGGTATGGAGTCACTAACTCTCAGGACAAGAATAAACTCTAGAGGGTTGTTAACTCAGCCTGTGACATCACAGGCACCAGACTTCACTCTATCAAGGACATCTATATGAGGCGGTGTCTTAAAAAAGCAGCCACTATCCTCAAAGACCACTTACCTCTCAAGGCCATACCCTCTTCACCATCAGGGAAAAGGTACAGGAGCCTAAAGACAAGCACTCAGCAGCACAAGGACAGCTTCGTCCCCGCTGTCATCAGATTCCTGAATAATCAATGAACCAAAGACACTGACTTACTTTTCATGCACGACTATTTTAATTTTTTTATATACAGGGTAGTAATGTTGTAAGGTGGTTATAATATGAAAATTTGTACTGTGACGCTGCCTCAAAACACCGAATTTCACAACTTGTTCATGACAATAAGTTCCATTTACTGCAAAAATGGTCTTCTCTGAAACCACAACATTACCTCTGGACCAATGGTTCTCAATCTTTTTCTTTCCTCTCACTTTAAGTAATCCCTATGCCATCGGTGTTCTGTGATTAGTAAGGGATTGCTTAAGGTGATATGTGGGTTGAAAGAAAAAGGTTGAGAACCACTGCTCTTGACCCAATTGTTCCTGAAATATTTTGCTTGAGAAAAATTGTCATTGGCCCATTTCCTTTGGAGTAATGAACCTGTGCACATAACAAGTGAATGAGGGACTGATTAAAACAGTAGTTTTCAAACTTCTTCTTTCCACCCACATCCCACCTTAGGCAATCCTTTACTAATCACAGAGCACTGATGACACAGGGATGTGAGTGGAAAGAAAAAGATTGAGAACCACTGCTTTGGACAATTACGATACATAGATAGGAGCTGGAAATTTCAAAACATGTTCCAGAGAAGGAAATTGGTTCCACTCCTTTGGAGATTGTGATAAGTTTAATCTTCATAACCTGTGGTTGAGGCACTGTTGGTTAAACAAAAAGCAGTCTGACATAATTAAGATGATCATGTTGATTCTTCATACTCCTAGGCAGTGTCTTGTTTTTTGGGGTTGATGGATCCAATCCATGTGTGACTTTTGAGCTGCCTGATAGAGGAATCCCAAACCGCCTACCCACGTGCTATCAAGGCACCCTGGTCACATACGGCATCGTCTGCAAACCCAACAATGGCCTCATCGGCCACTCATACTGCCATATGCCAACCATGCCATCCTAAAAATTATATTTAGAGCCATCATCTTACACTGCTGGAGGAACTCAGTAGAGGGGGCAGACAGGGGAAAACTCTTCAAAGCGGGCACACCCTCAGAGACTTTTTAGTGAAGTGGAGTGGAGACACATTGGACAGCAGAAGATGGAACATGCAGAGCCCCTGATCTATAAACCATTTTTGTAAATTAAGATGGTTAATTTTGCAGCCGGTGTAACTTGGAACACATAGTAAGATATGGCCTTGTTGCATCAGCAGGCTTATTGCTGTATTTTGAGTTGATGAACACATTACCATTGCCAGCCAAATCAGCTTTAAACCAAAAAGGATCCGTAGTCTTTTTTCTAGGCAATGGATTCATTGGCGAATTTTAGGGTACTTAATTGGTTGTGAAATAATGCTGAATCACTTGTCTCCAGCAAGATGGCACAACCATTTCTCAGAAGAAAATCACATAAAACAAAAGTTTTTTCAATGGCTGGGAGAGTAAATTTATAATTCAATGTGTTAGAACCATAGAACCATACAGCACTGAAACAGGCCACCTTGGCCCCTCTAGTCTGTGCCGAACCATATTTATTTTGCCTAGTCCCACTGACCTGCACCCAGCTCATAGCCCTCCATACCTCTCCCATCCATGTACCTACCCAAATTCTTCTTAAATGTTAAAATTGAGCCCGCATTCACCATTTCAGCTGGAAGCTCATTCCACACTCTCACCATTCTCTGGGTGAAGAAATTCCCCCTTTCACCCTAACCCATATCCTATACTGAACACTATAGAGCTGAATGTCACCTTGGGCATGGGAGAACATATCTAGAGTTCTTGCTCTTGATTACTATTCAGCAAATTCCACCAGAAAGTGTGGAAATTATTCCTTTGTAAATTTATCTTTCGCTCACTACTAAATTGGATGCATGAAGAAAGTTAATCATACAGTGAAAGGCAGATTCAGAAAGGAACTGGACCTTTAACCCTTCACTGCATCTGCACTGACCTTCAATCATCCGTCAGCATCAATCCCGCCTTCCCATCAACTCACCTCAGGTTCTACCACTACAATCCAGAGTGACCAATGAACCTACCTTTTGGGGGCATGGTAGGAAACTGTAGCACCAGGAGTCAATCCATGCTGTCACAGGGAGAATGAGCAAACTCCATTGAACCAGCACAGGGGTCAAGATTGAACCCAGGTCTCTAATTATCTATTTTGGAGAAGCCCATATTTTTTTATTCGTGGATTCATTCAGTGAATTAAATGATAAAATAATGATTTGGTAAGTAGCTGCTTTTTCATATGTCACCTTAATAAAATTGACAGTATTATATCCTCTAAATCGTAACACAGTCAAGACATTGGAATAATAAATACAGAAAGATGAGCAACTATTTCTGTTGTTTTTCTTTCTTTTCACTTGAGAGGCTATTCCTTGACTGCAGGAAATAACTAATGTTTGCTCTGGTCTATGTAAAGATTTTATGACCCATTCTCAGGAGAGGGCTCTCCAGTGTGGTCCCTACCCCATCTCCGATTCTGAGGGATCACAGGTTTGCATTTGGAAACAGACTGGGGCTAATTGCCACCTAACTTCACAGATTTCAGTACAACCTAACTTTCTAAGGAATTCGGGGAGGTATGGCATGCTGTCAGATATTCTATCACATTTCTACAGTTGCACTGTAGAAAGTATGCTGCCTTGTTGCATTGCCGTCTGGTTTGGCAATATGAGTGTCCAGAAAGACCAGAAGATACCAAACATAGCTCCATCACAGGCTCTGATATCCGATTCATTGCAGACATCTATTTGAGGCACTGCCTCAAGAAGACAGTCAACATCAAAAAGGGCCCCCATCAGCCCAGCCACAACCTCTTCCCACTGCTACCTTCAGGCAGAAGATATAAAAGGCTGAAAACCAGCACCTCTAGTTTCAAGAACAGATTCTTTCCAATAGCTCTCAGACTCTTGAACCTCACCTTGGTAAAATAATCATGGACTGCTACTTTTTTTCACTATGATTACTGCGAACACTTATAATCTATCTTCAGTATTTATTGTCTCTTTTAATTTAATTTAATTAGTTTATTATTATAGTTTCTCTTTAATAGTTTCTCTTTAATAGTTTCTCTGTTACAGCACCAGAGACCGGGGTTGGAATCCCACACTGTTTGCAAGGAGTATTTACATTCTCCCCGGTTCTGCGTGGGTTTCCTCTGGGGGCTTCGGTTGTAAGTCATTTGGGTGTAATTGGGTGTCACGGGCTCTTGGGCCAAAAGGATCTGTTATTGTGTTGTAGATCTAAAAGGGCTGCACAGTTAGAGAAGCAGTTAGTGCAGTGCTGTTACAGAGCCAGCAGCAGGGGTTCAAATCCCACGCTGTCCATCAGGAGTTAGAAACATAGGTGTAAGAGTAGGCCATTTGGCCCTTCAAGCCTACACCATCATTCATTTTGATCATGGCTGATCATCTACTCAATACCCGGTACCTGCCTTCTCCCCAAACCCCCTACAAGGGCCAAATCTATTTCCCTTTAAATACAGATAAAGAACCGGCTTCAACTATTTCCTGTGGCAAAGAATTCCACAGATTCACCATTCTCTGAGAGATTTTTTTTCTCATCTCAGTCCTAAAAGATTTCTCCCTTATCCTTAAACGGTGACTCCTGGTTCTGGTTGTCCCCAACATCTAGCCTGTCTAATCCTTTAAGAATTTTAAACATTTCCATAAGATCGCCCCTCAATCTTCTAAATTCCAGTATGTATAAGTCTAGTTGATCCAGTTTTTCTTCATATGTAAGTCCTGCCATCTTGGTATCAATCTAGTGAAGCTTCTTTGCATAGCCTCTATGTCTTTCCTCAGACAAGGAGACCAGAACTGTACACAATACTCCAGGTAACGAATTGCTTAAGGTGGGATGTACCTTTGGAGTTATGAAACCAGGCACATAACAAGTCAATGAGGGATGATTAAAACAGTGGTTTTCAAACATTTTCTTTCCACTCACTTAAGCAATCCCTTACTAATCGCAGAGCACCTATGGCATAGGGATTACTTAAAGTGGTATGTGAGCTGTAGGCAATGGATAAATAACCTGAATTCCAAAGTCACTCAAATATTGTGTCTCTTTCTCTAATTACTGATTATAACTTTAAATGTCACAAAATTGAATCAATTTACTTAAATCTATACAATAGCAGCTAAGACAAAGTCAAATAATCCAATCAGAAGAAAGTGAGCTAGATGCGCAATCAAAAAAAAACCCATAATACTCATAAAAAAGAGCATCAAATGACTCAATATGGTATGTTGAGTGTGCATATTCATTCTGTGGCAGGTCTGCACCTACATATCAGATTATTTTCTAGCTCCTAAACACAACATCTGCTTCATATCATTCATGAGCATGGTGTTAGTTTGTAAGCTGTTGTCTCAGGTGCATTGGAGCCAAATCAATTCAGAGAGAATATTGGAGGCTGCTACTGAAAAAGATCAATTTAAAAAAAAACAAGCAAACATGGAACATGATGCAAACACTCAGCAGGACAGGAATCAGGACCAAACTCAGTCAGGGACTCATTTAAGGACTCTTCCTTCTGCATTTGATTGTTTGCTCTTTCTTCCTCTCTGATTTGTACAGTCAGTTGTTTACATTTATTTATGTGTTTACATGTGTGCCTTGTGTACAGTTTATTTTTGCACTGCCAACAAGTGGGAAATCTGCCTCGCCTGCAGGAAAAAGGAATCTCAGGGTTGTTTTATGTAATGTCAAGTCCTACATTAAATCTAAAATCTGTGAGAAGAGAAAAAGAGTTAATAGCTCAAGTGGAAGATCCTTCATCATAACAGAGGAGTTTGCAGAGTAGGTGGAGTAGGGATGGGTTGGACAAAGGAACTACCTCTGATAGGTGACACCAAGGTGGTGGGATGTGTGTGTGTGTGTGTGTGTGTGTGTGTGTGTGTGTGTGTGTGTGTGTGTGTGTGTGTGTGTGTGTATGTGTGTGTGTGCGCGTGTGAGAATGTGTGTGCGTCAGATTGTATGTGGGTGTAAGTGTGTGTATGTATGTGTGTGTGTGTGTGTGTGTGTGAGAATGTGTGTGCGTCAAATTGTATGTGTGTGTAAGTGTGTGTATGTATGTGTGTGTGTATGTGTGTGTGTGTGTAAGTTTGTGTGGGTGAGAGTGTGCGTGTGTAAGTTTGTGTGTGTGTGAGATTGTATGTGCATGTGTGTGTGTGTAAGTGTGTGTGTGAATGAGTGTGTTTGTGAGTGTGTGTGTGAGTGTGTGTGTATGTGTGTGTGTGTGTGTGTGTGTGTAAGTTTGTGTGGGTGAGAGTGTGCGTGTGTAAGTTTGTGTGTGTGTGAGATTGTATGTGCATGTGTGTGTGTGTAAGTGTGTGTGTGAATGAGTGTGTTTGTGAGTGTGTGTGTGAGTGTGTGTGTGTGTGTGTGTGTGTGTGTGTGTGTGTGTGAGAGAGAGAGAGAGAGAGAGAGAGAAATGAAAACATGAGCGAAACTAATATCTAAAGTTTTTGATTTTAATTTATTGAACCTGGGATATAAACCAAATACAAGCAAATGGGACAAGCTCTGGAAAGTGACTTGGTTGGCAGGGAAGAGATGAGCTGAAGGGTCCATTTTGTGCTGTATAACTCTATGACCTTTTTAATTTTCAAAAATTTTCTGGACTGATGGTACAGAATTCCACTAGCAACCTCATACAATCCCATTGCCTCACCTTTCCTTCCTCATGACATCTGTCAATATTGTGAAATCCTCTATCTGTCAACAGTATGGGTCTATTTTTCCCAAAATGATGAAAGCAATTCAAGGGTGTCTTCTCAGGTGAACCGGCGCTTGGTAATAAATGTAATCTTTCCATCATCACTCACATCCTGAGAAGCAAATATAAACATGGAGGCTAAAATACAAAGCTGAGCAAGCAGGTAAGTTTACTTTGGAATCAACACTACCCTCATGAAAGTGCACAACAGGAGTTGTAAAACTGCCACGGCAGCACATCACATAAAAGCTGCTTCACACCACTGCATTCCGTCACCTTGCTTTGGAACTAATCTGACAGTTATGGAGCCTAGCCAATTATTTACATAATGACCCCTCATAATGCACAGGCAAGGTTGTAAAGATTCAATATTTGCTAGATCAAAGAAACTCTCCATTTATAATGACTCAGGGTAGAAAACAGGGATCATTACCAGGGATTAGTGAGGCTTCAAAATTGATTTAATTTATGACCAATCTCAGCCCTTGGGAAGATACTTCACACGTAAATAAAAGTGAAGGAAGTACAGTGAAAGGTTACATAAATGGGGGGGGGGGTGGCACAGTTGGCGCAGCAGTTAGGGCAACACTGTTAGTGCGCCAGCGATCAGGGCCCGGGTTCGAATCCCGCCGTGTCTGCACATTCTCCCTGTGTCTGCGTGCATTTCCCCCGGGGGCTCCGGTTTCCTCCCAACTGCTCAAAATGTACTGGGGGGGTTGTAAGTTAATTGAGCGGCACAAACTCGTGAGCTTAATGGGCCTGTTACTGAGCTGTATGTCTAAATTAAAAATAAAAGGACCCAGTACAAGCTGATGATGCAGCAATCAATCAATTTATTCATATTTCCTTACATATAGAAGGAAACCATTTTGGAAGATCAAAGTTACACCAGTTCACTGAGCAATCTTATTCCCTCATTAATTTTCCTGCTAACCCACATTTTCTACATCCCCATCAACTCCAACACCCAGCTCCATATTATGATTAATTTACAGCATCCACTTAACTCAAGGGCCTGTAAATCGTTTGGATAAGGGAGGAAATATCCTACAACTGTGTTGCTCGCTACAAATTTACATCATCTACAAATTTGCTGACGATACTCCAGTAGTGGGTTGTGTTAAGAAACAGCCGATGTTGGGAGGAAAGGTGGGGGGGGAGAAAAAGTCACTGTATATGTGTGAAAAGAAATAGTGTATATCATGGCTAATGTGATTTATGGTGTGAAAAATAAAAAAATTAAAAATAAAAAAAAAAAAAAAAAAAGAAACAGCCGATGAATCAGCAGGCAGGAGGGAGATTGGAAACTTGGCCAACAACAACCTAGCACTTAGTGTCACCAAAACCAAGGAGTTGTTTGTCAACCAGGAAGGGAAAGCCAGAGATGTACGATCCAGTGATCATTGGGAGATCGGAGGTGGAGGTGTTGAGGAAATGTAAATTCTTGGGAGTCACTATCTTGGAGGATTTTTCCTGGACCCAACACACCAATGGCATCGTGAAGAAAGCACATCAGCGCCTCCACTCCCTCAGGAGTTTGCAGAGATTTCATTCGACACTAGAAACCCTGGCAAATTTTTGCAGAGGTGTGGTGGAAAGTGTGCTGACTGGCTACATCAAAGTCTGGTTTGGGAACACCAATACCCCTGAGTGTAAATCCCTGCAAAAGGTAGTGGACACAGCTCAGGACATCACAGGCAAAACCCTCCCCACCATCAAGAACATCCACAGGGAATGCTACCGTCGGAGAGCAGCAGCAATCATCAAGGATCCACACCACCCAGCACATGCTCTGTTCTCGCTGCTGCCATTGAGAAAGAGGTCTCGGTGCCACAAGACTTGCACTACCAGGTTCAGGAACAGCTGCTCCCCCTCCACCTTCAGACTCCTCAACAACGAACTCAATCTGGGACTCAGTTAAGGGCTCTTACTTGTGGACTTTAGTAATTAAAAAAAAATTCACAGTCTGTTTGTTTTCATTCATTATCTGTTTACAGTTCTTTGTTTACTTGTGTACTAGTGTATAGTTTTTTTTTGCATTACCAATAAGTGCCTCGCCCACAGGAAAAAGAATCTCAGGGTTGTTTGTAATGTCATGTATGTATTCTGACAATGAATCTGAAATCTGAAACTAGAGCAGTCAGAGTAATATACATGGTCACAGGAAGATTCCCCACATGGGCACCTCTTGAAGTCAGCATTGAACCTGTGAGGCAGTGGTATCACTAACTGTGACACAGTGAACAAGTTTAAATGCCAGTGAGTGGCAGCATTTGCTGATCTTCAAGGAATAGCTCATATGTTAGCGTTGGGCAGAGGGTCTTGAGTGGCAGAAACCCACAACTTCGCTGCTTTTCTCCCAAGAGACCTTGGTGAGTAGGAAAAAAACTCAGCCTTGTGATGTGCTTCACTGAGATGTGGCTGAATGAGGAGGGGGCTAATTTTCTGCTCTTCTCCTCCAGAGTCTCGTAGGCCAGACACATGGAGATGGCCTTTGCGAGCGTTAGTTCACTGTCACAGTGCCTTTCTCATGCCTTCATTGCAGCTGCCGCAGTCCAATCAACTCTTCACAGAGAGCTCCGAGGTTACAGGTCTTTGCTCTGATTTTTAGGTTGCTGACATCTAAGTGAATCAACTCGCCAGGCCTCTGGTTTCTGGTATTAAACCTCTGCCTTTGCATCATTAAGTTCTTTGGTGGATTGCACAGTTCTAAAAAAATTTCTTTTTGAACACTTGGGGCTCTCTCTTGACTCAGACAGGCTGGTAACAATACCCTCTTCATGCACCTCGTTTGCATGCATGAATGACCCAGGCAGACTTATCACCGTGCGCTGCCGTGATGAAAATGTCATATTCTTGTTTGAATGCATGCTGATTTTCGGCCACAAAACGAGTCAGGCCTTCCAAATCCATCTGTCATTATGGCGCAGTTACAAATGTGTTGCAAGCATGTTATGGGTTACTCAGTTATGACCTGCTTCTGACACCATGTTTGTTGTTCCATCAAATAACCAGACAAGGTTCAACCTCTGAGGAGGCCTTTACTGTTAAATTCAACAACAATACAAAGTACAATGAGATCTTCAATAAATGGCACCAGCCAAGCTCTGTTTTTTTAACCGAAATGCTTTATGGGGACTCATGCATGCGCGATACCACTGTGGCGAATACAGTGGCTGCAGCGGGTGCAGAGCAGCTGATTAGAGTGGCTGTCTACATCCCCTGAGCTGGTACATCTGCTGATCAAGTGATGCTCATTCGACCTGCTGAGGGAGCTGACCGCCATCATCCTGGTCACAGAATACATTCCATCCCAGGCTAACATCATAACTAGGGGAACTGAGCAGTGTGATCAGTAACCAAGCAACAACACACCCCAGTGCCTCCCTGATCATTGTAGGGGACTGCAACCAGATGAACCTGAAGTTTCTAACGAACTACATGTTAACTGTGAAACCAAAGAAGGCAACACACTCGACCAATGCTTCACTACCATGAAGAATGTCTACCAAGTGATATCACAACACACTTCAGTAAGTTTGATCATCTGGCTGTACTTCTACGTACAAGCTGAGACTGAAAAGTACACCAGGAGTGATGAAGACAGTGAAAACATGTTCGTGGGAGGCGGAGGAGAGTCTGCAGGACTGCTTTTATTCACAGGAATGGACCAAATTCAAGGACTCATTTTCAAATTTGAATGAATGTGCCACGGCTGTCCCAACCCTCATCGACACCTGTGTAGATGAGTGTGTGCCCATGCGTATATGTACCCCAACCAGGACCTGCAAATGAGTCAAAAGGTTCGCAACTTGGTGAGGGCAAGGTTAATGACTTTTAAGACTTGTGATCCAGATCTCTATGGGAAGTCTAGGTACAACCGGCAGAAAGCTATCTCAACAGCAAGGAGACATTTCCAAGAGATAGACGCAGATACTCGCAAGCTATGGCAGACAATTACATCCTACAAGGTGAGGCCAAACACCAGAAATGGGTGTGATGCTTCACTATCGATGAGTTGAACACCTTTTATGCTCCACGTTGAGGAGGAGAACTCAGCGATATCTGCAAGAGTCCCCACAGAAGATGGTGACCCTGTGATATCTGCCTCTTAGACCAACGTCCAAACATCCTTCAAGAGGGTGAACACTGGCGAGGCATCAAGCCCTGATGATGTACTTGGCGTATCTGTGCCAACCAACTTGTCGGGGTGTTCACGAACATGTTCAATCTCTCAATGTTGCAGTCAAAGGTTCCCGCCTGCTTCAAAAGGGCAACGACGATCGCCCATTAGCACTAACATTTACTGTGCTGAAATGCTTTGAGAAGTTGGTCATGGCCAAAATTAACTCACACCTAAGTAAAGATCTGGAGCCACTGCAATTCTCCTATTGTCACTGTCACTCCACGGTTCTGATCATCTAGACAACAAAAACACATACATTAGGTCTATCGTTACATACTCATTTTAACTGCAGCTCAGCTTTCAACTCTATCACACCTGCAGTGCTGGTCAACAGGTTCCAAATTCTGGGGCTCTGCAATAGGATCTTTGACTTTCTTATCAGAAGAATACAGTCAGTATGAATCGGAAACAACGTCTCCTCCTCACTGACAATCAACACTGGCGCACCTCAAGGATGTGTGCTTAGTCCACTGCTCTACTCTCTAGACACCCATGACTGTGTAGCCAGGTACAATTCCAATGTAATCTACAAATCTGCCAATGACACTACGGTCGACAGCAGGATCACAGGTGAAAATGCAGAAGCAAATAGAAGAGAGAGAGATCAGCCTAGTTGAGTGGTACCACAACAACAACCTTGTGCTCATTGTTAGCAAAACCAAGGAGATGATTGTAGAGTTCAGGAAGGGAACCAGCCCTCTTCATGAAAGGATTAAATTTGTGGTGTCAACATCTCCAACAATCTGTCCTAGGGCCTCCATGTTGATGCAATCATAAAGAAGGCTTGCCAGTGGCCAGTTTGAGGAGATTTTGTATGTCACCAAAGATACTTGCAAATTTCTAGAGGTGTACCATGGAGAGCATTCTGGCTGGTTGCATCACTGTCTGGTATATGAAACTGGCCAATCATAAAGAAGGCTTGCCAGTGGCTATACCTCCTGAGGAGTTTGAGGAGATTTTGTATGTCACCAAAGATACTTGCAAATTTCTAGAGGTGTACCATGGAGAGCATTCTGGCTGGTTGCATCACTGTCTGGTATATGAAACTGGCCAATCATAAAGAAGGCTTGCCAGTGGCTATACCTCCTGAGGAGTTTGAGGAGATTTTGTATGTCACCAAAGATACTTGCAAATTTCTAGAGGTGTACCATGGAGAGCATTCTGGCTGGTTGCATCACTGTCTGGTATATGAAACTGGCCAATGAAACTACAGACTGTTGTGAACTCAGCCAGTGCCATCAAGGGTTTTAGCCTCCACACCATAGTGAATATCTTCTGTAGGCAGTACCTTAAGAAAGCAACCTCTATCCTCAAGGACCTTCACCGCACAGATCATGCCCTCTTCACACTGCTACCTTTGAGAAGGAGGTACAGGAGCCTGAAGACTGGAACCTAATGGCACAAGGACAGCTTCAGATATCTGAATGGTCAATGAACCACAGACATTACCTCGCTTTCTCTTATTTTTGCATTAATTCATTTATTTTTAAAATTTGATTTTATAGCAATATCTGGACCGTAAGCTGCTCAACAAATTTCATAACATGTTCATGACCATAAATTCTGATTCTGATTTTGTAAGTACCAACAATGCAGCAGTTCCTGAATATGGCATTGGGCATCAACCTCGTTGGTCTCCAGAATGGAAACCCACAGTGTTCTAGTTCAGAAACAAGAGCACAGTGTGGTGAATCTGTGTCGTGCTGTCAGTCTTTCATTGTGTTTACTCTGCTTTACTGACATTGGGCGAGTATTATCCCTACGACTAAAAGACACTCCCCTTGGGTATAACTGTGTATGCACCCATTATCATTCATTATTGTACCACTAGTTTCTGCTAATAAAAGCCATGATTCTTCATCTTCTTCATTAACTGGCATTTCACATAGTTAACATGTTCAGAATTACCAGCCAAGTAAGATTGCTATTAAAGCTGTTTAACTCAAACTATGTACATTTTGCTCATACCTTGAAGAAGGCCTCAGAGCTGAAATATTGGGTATAAGGACGCTTCAGGATCTGATGAATTCCTCTAGTTTTCACTGCAATCATAGCGCCTGCAGACTTTAATGTTTGACTAAGGTCTATTTATTTCAATTTGTTGTTGCTATTTACGTTCGGGTGTAATTCCTATTTTGCTATGCTGTCGATCCCATAGTTCAGATTGAGGAGTGTCTGCCTTGTCTATGACTTGAATGGGGCTTCGTTTTACCTCACGTTCTGCAGAAGTTGGAATAAAACTTGAAGAAGTAAAGTACGAAAATCAGTCCTGCAGATACACTCAAAGAAGTCCACCAATAGGTAGTCAGTTGCAAGGGACGGAGGGACTGGAGAGTTAACTCCCAGCAAGACAACTTAATTTGATTCCTGAAGAATAACAAGTTACGAAAAAAGAAGCATCACTCACTATAGGGAAAAAAAAGCACATTCGAATTACTTTGTGCCGTATAACCAAGTTGTTAAGAAGGGCAATCTGGAAAATGCAGATTATTATTGCGATCTCTTTCAATTGTGTAATTATTTTCATGATTCATCATCTTAACCAAGGATTCAAGAATATTTGAAAATTATTTTCATTAAATAATTTGAAAGAGATAATCTTAATGATTTCTTTCCAAGCATATACATTTACAGACATTTTAATGTAAGAGTCAGTCTTGGTGCTGTGCAATTGCTTAACAAAAGGAGGTGTAAGGCCCTCCTTCTGTCCGATAGCCCACAGGTCATCCTTGGACAATGTGCAATACCTGTTTAGTCTCCCAATCAGGGTCACATGAAGCCAGGGTTGGATGGTTTTTACAAGCAGATTCTTCAAGTTGGAATTTACGGATGCAAAGTTAAAAACGCTGGGCAGATGAATCCGCTGATCAATGGCCAGGGTGACTGGTCAAGTATGGACACTGCAACTGAAGAAGGCAACGGGGAACCACTTCTGTATTTTGCCCTTGTATAATAATGAACTCAACATCGACTACGGTCTCAGTTCAAAGATGGAGCCTTCACTGAAGGAGAATAGGGAGGCAGCATCTACAATTCGGAGGGTCGGAGATCGTGACAGATGAAGAGACCATAATATGGTGGAATTTTACATTAGGATGGAAAGTGACAGGGTTAATTCTGTAACTCAGGTTCTGAACTTAAAGAAGGGTGACTTTGAGGGTATGAGACAAGAATTGGTTAAGTTAGATTGGCAAATGTTACTTAAAGGATTAATTGTAGAAAGGCAATGGCAAGCATTTAAGGATCACCTGGATGAAATACAGCATTTGTTCATCCCAGTTTGGAAAAAGAATAACTCAAGGAGGGTAGTACATCCTTGGATAACAAGGGAAATCAGGGAGAGTATCAAGTGTAAAGAAGAAGTGTATAGATTAGCCAGGAAAGACAAAATACCAGAGGATTGGGAGAAATTCAGAGTTCTACAGAGGAAAACAAAGGGATTAATCAGGAAAGGCAAAAGAGATTATGAGAGAAAGTTGGCAGGGAACATAAAAAATGACTGCAAAAGTTTTTATAGATATGTAAAGAGAAAGAGACTAGTAAAGACAAATGTGGGTCCCTTGCAGTTAGAAACAGGTGAATTGGTCATGGGGAACAAGGACGTGGCAGACCAATTAAATAACTACTTTAGTTCGGTCTTCACTAGGGAAAATATGAATAATCTTCAGGAAATAATAGGGGATCATGGGGCAAATGTGATGGAAGGACTGGGGAAAATAGCTGTAAGTTATGAGGTTGTGTTGGATAAATTGAAGGGATTAAAGGCAGACAAGTCCCCAGGGCCAGATGGTCTGCATCCCAGAGTGCTAAAGGAAGTAGCCCATGAAATAGTAGATGCATTGTTGATAATTTTTCAAAACTCTTTAGATTCTGGAGTAGTTCCTGAGGACTGGAGGGTGGCTAATGTAACTCCACTTTTTAAAAAGGGAAGGAAAGAGAAATCAGGGAATTATAGACCGGTTAGCTTGACATCGGTAGTGGGGAAAATGTTGGAGTCAGTTTTAAAGAAGTGATTGCGGCACATCTGGAAAGTGGTGAATTTATTGGTTTTATGAAGGGAAAATCGTGTTTGCCTAATCTTATTGAATTTTTTGAGGATGTAACTAGTAGAGTGGATAGGGGAGAACCAGTAGATGTGGTTTACCTGGATTTTCAGAAGGCTTTTGATAAGGTCCCACACAGGAGATTACTATACAAACTTAAGGCACATGGTATAGGGGATATGGTATTGAGGTGGATAGAGAATTGGTTGACAGATAGGAAGCAAAGAGTAGGAAAACGGGTACTTTTCGGAATGGCAGTCAGTTACTAGTGGGGTCCCACAAGGCTCAGTGCTAGGACCCCAGTTATTTACAATATATATTAATGATTTAGATGAGGAAATAGAAAACAGCATTTCCAAGTTTGCAGACGACACAAAGCTGGGCGGGATTGTAAGCTGTGTAGAGGCTGTTAAGAGTGTGCAGGGTGACTTGGACAGTTTGGGTGAGTGGGCAAATGCATGGCAGATGCAATATAATGTGGATAAGTGTGTGGTTGTCCACTTTGGAGGAAAGAATGGGAGGGCTGAGTACTATTTTAATGGTATCCAATTAGGAAAAGGGGAGATGCAAAGAGACCTGGTGTCACTATGGATCAGTCATTAAAAAGTGAGCAGGCAGGTGCAGCAAGCAGTAAAAAAGGCGAATGGTATGTTGGCGTTCATATCAAGAGGATTCGAGTTCAAGAGCAGAGAGGTATTGATGCAGTTGTATAGGGCCTTGGTGAGACCTCACCTGGAGTATTGTGTTCAGTTTCGGTCTCCTTATCTGAGGAAGGACATTATTGCCATGGAGAGAATGCAGAAAACATTTACCAGATTGATACCAGGGATGGCGGGATTTGAATATGAAGAAAAGCTAGAACAACTAGGCTTGTACTCGCTGGAGTTTAGATGATTAAGAGGAGATTTAATAGAAACGTTCAAAATTCTTAAGGGATTTGACAGGCTAGATGCAGGAAGATTGTTCCCAATGTTGAGCAAGTCTAGAACCAAGGGTCACAGTTTAAGGATAAAGGGGAAGTCCTTTAGGACTGAGATGAGGAAGAATTTTTTCACTCAGAGGGTGGTGAATTTATAGAATTCTCTGCCACAGGAAGTGATTGAGGCCTGTTCCATAGCTATATTTAAGAGTTAGATTTAGTACTTGCGACTAGGGGGATCAGGGGGTATGGAGAGAGAGCTGAAACAGGGTACTGAGTGGATGATCAGCCATGATCAAAATGAATGGCGGTGTAGGCTTGAAGGGCCAAATTCTCCCAACCTGACTAACTCCCTCTGCAGGCTCCCTACTTCCTCAACTCTACCCACTCCTCCATCTATCTTTGTGTAATCAGCAAATTTGGCCACAAAACTATCAATTCCATCAACTAAATTATTTACAAACAGGGTGGAAAGCATCGGACCTCACACAAACCCGTGTGGAACACTGGCAACTAATCAGAAAAGATGCGGCAAGGTTAGACCAGCAGTTATCGCAACACTGTTACAGAGCCAGCGATTAGGACCGGGGCTCGAATCTTGTGCTCTCTGTTCTCCCCGTATCTGCACATGTTTCCCCCAAGGGCTCCAGTTTCCTCCCACCCTCCAAAACTTACCGTGGGTTGTAGGTCAATTGGGTATGATGGGCAGCATAGGCTCTTGGGCCAAAAAGGCCCTGTTAACGTGCTGTATGACTACATTTAAAAATTAAAAATGCCTCTCCTTTGTCCCCATCCTTCGTCTTCAACCACAACAGATTTTCCTTGCATGCTGTTACCTTTGCCATAACACTATGCGCTCCTGCCTTGTTATCAGCCTCATGTATGAGATCTTATTAAAGGTCTTATGAAAATCCAAATTAACAACATTCACTGACTCTGCCTCGTCTCTCCTGCCCATTACTTCCTCAAAGAATTCCAACAGATTTCTGTCACGCTCTGAAGGAAACCATGCTAACTTCAGCCTATCTTATGCTATCAAGCACTCCAAAACTGTATTCTTAATAATAGACTAGAATCTTGCCAGAGACTGAATTTGGGCAAACCAGCCTATAATTTCCTGTCTTCTGCATCTCTCCAGCCTTCTGGAATTATTTCCAACAAGTGATTCCTGAAATGTCCCTACTCATACATTCACAATTTCTTCAGCAGTCTCCATCACACTCCTGCAGTTTAGTCCATCCAGTCCAGGTGACATCCACCTCACTCATTTCCCCAAACACCACCTTCTTAGTGATTGTGACTATATTCACTTTTGCCCCCTGACCATCTCAAATTTCTGCTTTGTCACTGGTTATCTTTGATGGTGAAGACTGACACAAAATATCATTCTGTTCATGCTCTAGTTTTTTGTTCCCCATTATCACTTCTCCAGCATAACTTTCCAGTGGACCGATGTCTACTCTTTCCTCTCTAAAATTTAATTTTTTTAAACTTTTAAATTTAGGGTAACAGTCCTTTTTGGACCACAAGCCCGGGGCTCTCAGTTACACCCAATTAACTTACACTCGGTACGTTTTGAATGGTGGGAGGAAACCGGAGCCACTGGGGAAAACCTACTCAGACACAGGGAGAACATACAAACTCGAACCCTAGTCCTGATTGCTGGAACTGTAAAGGCATTCAGCTAACTGCTACGCTAACCGTGCTGCCCTAACTGAATCTTACATCGCTGAAAAACATTTTGTCTCTTCTATATTATTGGCTGGCTTACTTTCATATTTAATCTTTTCTCCCCTTGTGGCTTGTTGGCATCTGTTTGTTTTTTAAAAGCTGCCTAAAGCTCCAACTTCCTGCTAAACTTTGCACCTTCATTTGCTTGCATGCTGCATTTGACTTCCTTTACCAGGCACTGCTGCCTTACCTGCCATTCAGAAGGCTGCTTTTTCTTTGGGGAGTTTCTTCTGCAGTTTCTTGTGATATTCAGCAGGGCAGTTCCCTTACCAGGCTGCGATGCATCAGGACAGGATGTTTTCTATGGGGCGCCTGTAAAAATTGGTGAGAGAATTTGAAGACATGCTAAGTATTCCCAGGCTTCTTTCTCAGTTATAACATCATGATGTTTAGATAGAGGGCAATCAAGTCAACTCCAATAATCAGTGACAGAAACCAATGATGCCATTGAACATGAGATGATCTTTATATAAGAAGAACATTTGTAACAGCCTCCCTCAGTAAAAGATATGGTCAGTCTAATCTTACAGGTGCTGAAGTTCTCTTGATTTACCATAATCATCAATGGATTTTTCCAATAACATTCTGATATTAATATGGTGCTTCATGGCACGTGTTAAACAAAGTTCTAATTCACAATATCCACCAAAGAGGCAAGGTATTGAAAAATCTTCAAAGATTTTTCCTCAAATAGTGCTCAAGTAATAAACTTTTCCATTTGGTCCTGTCTGTACATAAGTTGAGCAAATTTATTTCCTGTCTTCTGTCTCTCTCCAGCCTTCTGGAAATATTTCCAACAAGTGATTCCTGAAATGTCACTACTCATGCATTCACAATCTCTTCAGCAGTCTCTATCACACCCCTGCAGTGCAGAAGAAAATGGTTTAAATGCATAGCTGGAAGTGCCACATTTCTATGAGATTTCAGAGTTATTGTCAGACCCCAAGATTCTTTTCCCTGTAGGCCAAGCAGAATTTATACTTGCTGGTGGTGCAAAAAAACTGTACTCACGAAACAATGCATAAGTGAGAAATAAAAACAAAGAAAGAAATATAAACAAACAATGCAAATACAGAAAAAACCCCAAAATATTTCATCATAAATGATGTGCAAAGTAAGGGCCCTTGAATGAGTCTCTCATTGAGTTTGTTGTTCGGAGTCTGATGATGGAAGGGAAGGAACCGTTCCTGAATCTGGTGGTACAAGTCTTCCCTGATGGCAGCAGTGAGAACAAAACATGCCCTGGATGGTGGGGATCTTTGATGACTGCTGCTGCTTTCCGAAGGCACCATTCCCTGCAGATGCTGAGGGATTTAAATCTGCTCACCCTCTCCATCTCCATCTCTGTCCATAATGCACTTGACAAGGTTGCCCTCACTCAGACCTGTATCAAATGGGCATGAATAATCTCACCTCGTCAATCATTTATTCTATGGAGTAATATCAACATTGTACACAGTGTGGGATTTATCTAATTTTAAAATGAGCGTTTGATATTTTATGTATTTGAAAACTTTAGAAGGACTTTAGTGCAGCGAACAAAATCCATATATTGGCCTCCATTCACTTTAATGGCTAAATTTGATTCCCATGTCATACCTCAAGCTGATTTCAAAATGAGTGTGCATCAGTATACACATTTTTTTTACAGTCAGTTGGCAATGACATTTACTTTTCCTTTTAAAATATTTTTATTGTTTAACAAAAACCCTTTACACAAGGTATATTAATGATACCAAAAATCATATCATATCATATACATGTCACATATCAATTGTAAATTAGAAGCAGAACCATAATTATTACATAACTTATTTCATTCAGGACATCAAATTCTATAATTATGATAATTAACCAATTAAATAATAACTCGGACGACGTCCAAAATCAATACAAATAAATACACACAAAATTCCCTTACATATTTTATATTTCTCTGATGTGATCATGCGATATGATCTATCATCTGTAGTTAAATCCCTCCTTTACTTGTTTGTCTTAATAATGAAAAGGAAAAAAAATTCTCCCTACTAATCTACCCCCTCCTTCTAAACAAAGTTATCTGTATATATTGAAAATATGAATCGAATAATGGCCTCCAGACACCGGCAGGGAATCCCTGGATCATCCTCACCACTTAAATCCTCAGATTATGATAATAATCCATGAATGGGCCCACATTTTATCAAATTCAAACTTTGCATCTTTAATATTAGATCTAGTTTTTTTTCCAAACTTAAATAAGACATGAGATCGTGTACCCATTGAGTATGAGTGGGTGAAACAATGTCTTTCCACTTCATCAAAATTACTCATTTAGCTATCAACGAAGCAAAAGATTAGTTTCTCTTTGGGATTGTGGATAGAGAACAAACCAAATAAAGGAATCAAAGACATGGTTCTAATTTAGCCTGAAGAAACATTGATAAAGTTTGGAAGATCTCTTTCCAAAAACATTCTAAGTTCAGACACTCCCAAAATATGTGAATCAATGAAACTTCACAAATTTTACACTTATCACATAATGGATCCATATCAGGATAAAAACAAGATAATTTAACTTTAGACATGTGTATTCTGTGCAAATTGCAGCAAACCATGTTGTGCACAAAATGAAAACTCACTAATCAAATTAAGTGTCCCAATCCTTGTTCGAGAATGTTCTATTCAAATCACACTCCAAATCATTCTTAATCCTGGTCATTGAGGCCATTCTTAAAATGAAATTTCCAAGCGTATTAATTTAGTATTATGAATTCAAAATTATCGAACTTCGAAAATATCGACTTCTCTGGGTTTCGTTAAAAAAAAACCCAACCCCTCTTTCCCCATTGTCTCTCTATTCCCTGTCTCCTTTCGCACAGACATGATAAATTCTAACTTTATCATTTCCAATTAACACTTTTTGCTGGTCTGGATTCCTCCCTCATTGTTTGAATTCTGAGACTTTCTGACATATCCTGCTCTGCCTTTTCTTATTTTTCCTTGAAGAAAGGGTCAGGCCCGAAACGTTGGCAACATATCTTTGTCTCCTCCAGCATTTCAGTGTGTTTACTGCAATCACAGCATCTGCAACTTATCATGTTTCACTCACCTAAGCCTGTACCTGCCTTCTAGCAGAACTGTGATGGAAACAAGCTGGCCGTTTCTATCAGAGATGGAGACCTTTTGGACAATGCAGGAAGTGTTTAAGGTAGAACACTGCTGAACTGTTCTCACTCCAGTGTACCAGAGGAATTTTATTAGCTGACGTATCTGTGCTAAGTTGGTCAACATAAGCCTTGCATACTGCACCAATGTGCCATTTCCTCCCTAACAATAACATGGGAGTTCTGATTTCATTGTAAATTAGAAGTCAATTATCCCAGAATTACAAAAGTAAGACTATACGGGAGTTGGATTCACATTGCCCGAAACCTACTGACTCGTGTTTATTTTCAGCAATAATTACATTTAATTAATTTAATATCATATGAAAAAGTATTGCAAAATAACAACATTCTTTGACCATTTTTTAAAGAGAATTTGCACCAGCAAAAAACAGTTTGCATTTACAGGACATCTTTAGACAGTAAACTATCCAAAGAAATGTTAGACAATTGTTGCCTTGAGAGTGGAAGAGCCATTGTAAATGATGAGAGAAAAGAAAATATAAGGTTGGGATGAAATTTCAAACCTTAAGGTCCAGACAACTGAAGCCAAGGTTGTAAATGATGGGATAAGGGAAGCTGAGACCAAGACTCGAGAGTCTCAGAAGGTTTGATGCAGACTATGGATATAACAAATCAAGATCAGGAAATAAATATAATGAATTTTACAATTAAATTATTCTGGGCCAAGAGCAGCATGGGTCACCAAGAAAGCTTTGGAGGATCTCAAGGTTGTGAAGGGTAGTCATTAGAGTACTTTGGTCAAGAGATAACGAAAGCACAAATGAGACAGGTATTAATGGCTTGGTGACAAGAAGGAAGCATGGCTCTGATTCCAAAACAGGTGGACCCCTGACTTACAATGGGCTTCAGTTCCAGGATTTGCAATGTAAGTTGAAATTATTGTAACCCAAAATCTGATGGAAAAAACCCCACAAAATTTGCCAAAAAATACGAGTTTTTGACGGAAACAAAATGCGAGAACAGAACCATCATAACTTTGAAATATCGGGGCATCGTAAGTAGGGGTGTAATTGTAGTTTCACAAAATAAAGGAACAGAAGCAGGCCACTTCCAGCCTTTTCCCCATATCCCTTGATACCTTTATTAATGAGCTACTTATCCATTTCCTGTTTAAATACTCCCAGTGATCTGGCCTCCACTGCTTTGTGTAGCAGTGAGTTCCACAGATCCACTACCCTCTGTCTAAAGAAGTTCTTCCTCCTCTCTGTTTTAATTGGATAACTTCTAATTTTAAGATTATGACCCCTTGTCCTTGATTCACCCATCAAGGGGAACATCTTATCCGCATTCACTTTGTCAAGACTTTTCAATATTCAAAATGTCTCTCTGAGATCCCGCCTCATTCTCCTATACTCCAATGAATACAACCCAAAAGCTGTCAAACACGCCAGCCCTTGCATTCCAGGAATCATCCTAGTAAATCTCCTCTGCCCCCTCTCCAACAACATCACATTGTCATTGCCAACTGAAGGGTGGAGTGGTTAACTGAAGAGGCAAAGTGGTGGGAGAGGTTGAGGAAAAAACTGAAGTCTTCTCAGTGTCGAATTAGAAATACTTTCTGTTCTTGCTCAAATGAGTGGGAGAAAGACATCATGAAAACCGAAATGTGGTAAACACTGATTATTACTTAAACTGATATAAATAATTTGATCTCTTTGAAATAAGCATGGCAACAGGTGATGTCTAAATTTCCAAAGATGGTGGTAACCGCTGTAGACTAAGAAAGAGTGGGAGAGCAGAGAAATGATATTTCAGTGATCCTGCATGGATTACAGTGGCCTGGCCATCCAGCCTGAGACTCGAGAATGAGAGGTCTGGGAGAGGACCCAGCACAGCAGCAACCCGCAGGAACAGATCAGTGTTCAGTTGGGAAGCTGTTGGAGTCGATTGGATGAGGTTACCAAGTACCTGGTGTCATGATAATGAATATGTATGAGATATTCCGGAAATCACGTGGTATGAGGGAGAGATAAGAACACAAGGAAGAGAACAAAGGAAACGGGAAAATAAAAAGCCACTGAGAAGTTTACCGAAGTTTACCTGATAAAACTTGTGTTTAATGTTTTATTAACTTCACATTTCGGGCCACAAATGTGACATTGGCGACGAGGATGGGATTAGCTTGAAGAAAATTAAAGACTAAACAAGATTACAGAGGTTTACAGACAACTTCAAGGTGATAAGAATTTTCTCTGTGACTCAGTACTTTTGGGACTGAAATATTTCCTCATGGCTGGTGCAGACGGTAACTTTCTAACACATAGTGGAATTGCTCATTTTGACCCAACGGGTGATGCAAGCACTGTAAGTGTGAAGTGGAAGGCATGGCTGGAAGAATTTGAATCCTACGCTGACAGTCGTGGCCTATTTCTAGATACCGGTACAGTTGAACAAAAAGCGCAGAGAAGGGCGTTACTTCTTTTCACTGCAGGACCCTCAGTTCGGGAAACATTTAAGATACTTTTGAATACTGGAAGAAAGGATGAGTACCGGAAAGCGGTAGATGCATTAAATGCACACTATGTAGCGACACCGAATGCTACATTTCAACGCCATTTGTTTCGGAGAACGAGACAAGAAGATGGCCAGACAATTGCTCAGTACGTGACGAAACTACGCCAGCTAGCTGTTGGATGCAATTACATGCCAGCTGATTTGGACAACCAATTATTGGATCAAGTCGTACAGCACTGTAGATCAGATAAACTCAGAAGATGTCTACTGGAAAGAGGGAGTGAGTTGGAACTCACCGATGCTTTAAACATTGCTGCTGCATTAGAGGCTGTTGAAGGGCAATTTCATACCATGACCCTGAAAGACAACTCAAGTCAGCAAATTAAGAGGCTCTCACATCGCCATAACCAGCCAAGATATACGCCGACACATGACGTGGAGTGTTATAGATGTGGAAACCGAGGTCACTTTGGAAAAGACCCATATTCCCCGGCCAAAGGCAAAGTTTGCAGAAAGTGTGGAGGTAAGGACGACTTTGCAAAGAAGTGCAAAAGCAAGTCCAATGCAGACTAGAAGAGGAAGAGTACAACTTCCAAAGGCAAAGCCTGGGGGAAAGGAAAGTATCCTGGAAAGAAAGATCCAAACCATGTGCCAGAATAGAGAGATGGGTACTCAGACTACAACCCTACAAATATAAAGTAATCCACATTGCAGGGAAAACAAACATTGCAGATCCGCTGTCCAGATTGGTGAAGGATGGTGGTCCACAATCCAAGTCAGAATTGGGAACAGAAACAGAGAGCTTTCTACGCTTCGTAGCTATTCAGTCGACACCGAAAGCTGTGACTACGAAGGAAGTCGAGAGAGAATCCGAACGTGATCCAGAACTCAAGGAAGTAAGAGAATGCATACAGAGTGGACAATGGGACAAGTGTACTCACAAGGCTTACATTCCCATCAGAGACGAACTTTGTTGCATCGGACAGTGTGTATTAAGAGGTTGCAGATTGGTGATTCCGCAAAGATTGAGACCGAAGATCGTATCCTTAGCGCATGAAGGACACCTAGGCATTGTTGGTACCAAGCAAAACCTCAGGACCAAGGTATGGTGGCCAGGTTGTGATAAAGACGCAGAGAAATTTGTTAAAACTTGTCACGGATGTCAAATCACAAGTAGGAATAATCCGCCAGAACCGATCCGGAGTACGCAACTTCCGACAGGACCATGGATCGACGTAGCTGTTGATTTTCTTGGACCTTTACCGACGGGTGAATCAATTATGGTAGTGATAGATTACTACAGCAGATACTATGAGTACGTGGTGTTGAAGTCCGCAACCACTGAAAAAACAATACAAGCGTTAGCAGAGATATTCGCAAGATATGGATTACCTGTTACATTATACTCTGACAATGGTCCACAATTCATTTCAGAGACATTTGCGGAATACATGAGGACCACAGGTATCCACCATCATAAAGTAACTCCGAAATGGCCGCAAGCCAACGGGGAAGTAGAGAGACAAAATCAGTCCATTGAAAAACGATTGAGGATTGCACACGCTGAGAAAATTGGCGAGAAGCATTGTTATCTTATGTGGCTGTCTATCGAGCAACGACTCATGCAACCACTGGAAAAAGTCCTGCAGAAGCATTTTTTGGGAGAAAAATCCGCACAAAAATGCCAGAAATAAAGGAAATCCGAGACGACCAGGAGATGAGGAACCACGATGCTGAAAAGAAAGGTGCAGCAAAGCTGTACACAGATTCGAAACGTGGAGCCAAGTACTCAGACATCATGCCAGGAGATAATGTTCTAGTGAGGCATGAAACTGGTGGTAAGCTAGACACACCTTATTACCATCAACCCTATACTGTCGTATCCAGAAGTGGCAGTATGGTGACAGTCAAGTCTCTGACTGGAGTCCTGTATAAGAGAAATGTATCAAGTGTAAAAAGGTACCAGTCCAGAGATACATCGAGCGAAGAGGTTGAAAGGCCAATACGAGATGCTGAAATTGAGAGACCTGATGATGTTCCAGAGGCAGTTACCAGCACTCCTGATGAAGTGACTAGAGCACCAGAAACACCCGAAGCCGTGGCGAGCAGTATTGCCGACGCCGAGAGTGAACAACCGAGAAGCGACGACAATATCGCAGGCAGGCCGAAACGAAACCGGAAAGTGCCCAAACGATACGAAGACTTTGTGCCATAGTTTTAATAAGAACTTTGGGACAGTATTTAATCTTATATCATAAAGTGCATGTATGAATGCTGTAGGAAGTAAATTTTATGTAGTTGAGTTATAGTATTACCATTAGTTACGATGTTTGTATGTTTCCGAGGGATATTGGAAAGTGAAGGTAAAGTTTATTTCTGATTAAAGGAGGGATGTCATGATAATGAATATGTATGAGATATACCGGAAATCACGTGGTATGAGGGAGAGACAAGAACACAAGCAAGAGAACAAAGGAAACGGGAAAATAAAAAGCCACTGAGAAGTTTACCGAAGTTTACCTGATAAAACTTGTGTTTAATGTTTTATTAACTTCACATTTCAGGCCACAAATGTGACACCTGGAGGTGCATGAAAAGATAGGCCCAAGCCCACATGGTTTCCTTAAAGGAAAATCATGCCTGACAAACCTATCGCAATTTTTTTGAAGAGATCACAAGTAGGACAGACAGGGGAGATGCAGGGGATTTTATGCATTTGGACTTTCAAAAAGCCTTCAACAACCTGCCACATATAAGGCTGTGAAAGAAGATAAGAGCCCATGGAACTACAGGAAGAATACTCACGTGGCTAGAACATTGGCTGGTTGGCAGGAAACAGAGAGTAGGAATAAAGGGATCCAATTCTGGTTGGCTTCCAGTTACCAGTGGTGTTCCACAGGTGTTGGAGTTGGGGCTATTTCACTTTACATCATATATGAATGATTTGGGTTATGGAATAGATAGCTTTGTGTCAAATTTTGCAGATGATACCAAAATAGATGGTAATAGATGGTTCTGTGTATAACAAAAGGTTGCAGAGAGACTTGGATAGATTAAGAAAATGGGCAAAGAGTGGCAGATGAAAAACAGTGTTTGTAGAAGAAATAGACAGGCAGACTATTATTTACATGGGAAGAAACTTCAAAATTTTGAGGTGCAATTTGTCTTGGGAGTCCTTATGCAGGATATCCTAAAGGTTAACCTCCAAGCTGATTTGGTGGTGAAGAATGCGAATGCAATTTTGGCATTCATTTCAAGAGGAATAGCATATAAGGGCAGGGATGTAATGTTGAGACTCTATAAAGCACTGATGAGACATCATTTGGCTACAGCAGGGGTTCTCAAACTTTTTCTTTCCACTCAAATGCTACTTTAAGTAATGCCTATGCCATCGGTGCTCTGTGATTAGTGAGGGATTGCTTAAGGTGGCATGTGGGTGGAAAGAAAAATGGTTTAAAACCACTGTTTTCATCGTACCTCATTGACTCATTATGTGCATGGTTTCATAACTCCAAAGGAAATGGGCCAATGACAATTATATTTCAGTAACAATTGGGTCTAGAGCAGTGATTCTCAACCTTCCCTTCCTACTCACATCCCACCTTAAGCAATCCCTTACTGATCACAGAGCACCAATGGCATAGGGATTATTTAAAGTGAGATGCGAGTGGAAAGAAAAAGGTTGAGAACCACTGGTGTACAGTTTTGGGAGCCTTATCTGAGACAAAGTCATACTGGATAAATAAGGATCGATAGGCTGGGATTCTTCTCCTGGGACTTGGGAGGCTGAGGGGTAACTTGTAGTTGTTTATAAAATCATGAGGGGAAAATGTGCAGTAAAGAGTATTTTACCCAGGACAGGGAAGTGGGAGGGACCAGAGGAGTTTACAAGTGGTCATGGAAAACCCTACAAAATGGGATGATCTTGCAAGGTATCACACTCCGAGCGTTCTATCAGACCCATTATTGGCAGTTACCACTGTTACTTTGATCTTTATGAATGCAGAGGAAAAACATGAGAACGTCAGAGATGTTATACCATGTGAAGATAAGCCGTAGACAAAGATTCACCCAAAAAGAGTTTGCAGTAGAAAGTTAATGGGAGTATTTGAGTGTAAACAGTCCATGAATGAATAAAATTGTCAAATGCCCGATTATTTCCTTAAACGACAGGTCTGAGAGGAAAAGGTTCCTCTCAGAACAGTTTGTTTTTAGTCAAGTTATATGTGCTTTTTTTTGGACAGGTTAAATTCAGAAACTATGCTTGTGATTTTTCTTTTGGTAAATAAAAAGTTTCCTTCCAGTAAAATGCAGTAAAACATGAGTCATTCAGTGTTAACAGAGGAAGGCTAGAGGTTGAATTGGAGGGTTGACAGCCCTTGCTGAATAAGATATAAACAAAGATGTACATTGGTGTTTTATATTGGTGCCATAAAGCTTCCAACGATTTGGAAGAACCAATAAAGAGAATATCAGGATCTTCAACAAATAGATAAATAGAGGAAAAATGGTCTGAGATGCGACAGTTGGAAAATGTATTAATGTTAGAAATCAATCAACTTCAACAATAATTAAATATCTAGTTTACCTATGACATCAGGACTAGTGTTGGTTTTGTGGATTCTTGTTTATTTCATGTTCCGGAAATAACATGCAGCCTCTATTATTGTGTGCCAAAGCACTGTCATCAAAATCTGTTGATTTTGTCTGATTTCACAGTCCAGGATATCTTCCTCTTCCTTCAGTTTCTCTCGGAAGACAGCCATGTTTTTCAAAAATTCTTTTGCTGCATAGGAGTGCCTCCAATCAGGTAAAGCACAGATAGTATTCATGCTGCATTCATAATGGTCCTCAGCTGAGAAGCAGAATCAGGATTTATTGTCAAGAACAAGTCATGAAATTTGGTGCTTTGTGGCAACAACATAGTGCAAGCATTCATATTATAACCATCTTATGACATCACTGTAAAAAAAATAGTGCATGAAAAGTCAGGCAGTGTCTTTGGTTCATTGATTATTCAGGAATCTGATGGCAGCAGGGAAGAAGATGCCCTTGTGCCGCTGAGTGTTCATCTTTAGGCTCCTGTACCTTTTTCCCTGATGGTAGCAGAGTGAAGAGGGCATGACCTGGGTGGTGGGGGTCTTTGAGAATGAAGGCTGCTTTATTAAAACACTGCCTCATATAGGTAACCTTGATGGAGTGAAGTCTGGTGCCTGTGATGTCACAGGCCAAGTTAACAACCCTCTGGAGTGTATTCTTATCCAGAGACTTGGTGCCTCCATATCAGGCAGTGATGCAGCCAACCAAATTGCTCTCCATAGTACATCTGTAGAAGTCTAATAAAGTCTTCGGTGACATATCAAATCTCCTCAGACACTTCACAAGGTATCGCTGCTTTCTTTGTGATTACATCAACATGGAAGCTTCTGGACAGATCATCAGAGATGTTGACACTCAGGAATTTGAAGTTCTTGACCCTCTCCACTACTGAGCCCTTGCTGAGGACTGGGTCGTGTTCCCGTGACTTCCGCCTGAAGTCCACAATTATCTCATTTGCTTTTTGCTGATGTTGAGTGCAAGGTTGTCATTGTTAAACCATTTAACAAGCTGATCTATCTCCTTCCTATATATTTCCTCATTGCTGTTTGTGATTTTGCTGACAACTATGGTGTCATCAGCAAACTCGTAGATAGCATTGGAATTGTACCTGGCCAAACAGTCATGGGTGTATAATGAGTAGAGGAGTGAGCTAAGCATGCATCCTTAGGATGTGCCTGTGTTGATAATCAGTGAGGAGGAGATGTTGTTTCCAATTTGTACTGACTATGGTCTTCGATGAAAATGTCAAGAGTCCAGTTGCAGAGTGGGGTACAGAGGCCTAGAGTTTGCAGCTTCTTGATCAGCCCTGAGGGAATAAAATGGTATTAATGGCCTAGATCAGGGGTGTCAAACTCAAATTCACGGAGGGCCAAAATTAAAAACTTGGACTAAGTCAAGGGCCGAACTAAATATTGATTGAAAATTTTCAACAACATCTACATGTTTTCTCTTCTTTCAACATATGTAATGTTAAACTTTTTCTTATTAAAATAAATGTTTAATAATAGTTTTGGATAAGCTCTTTCCAGAAGCATTAACAAATGAGAAATAAAATATTCAATAAATAATATTTCTCTATAGAGGATTTGTCAAATGTTGCTAGTGTGCTGTTGAATAGTAAAATCTGATGGCTATTGAGAATGTGGGAGAATAACATGATTCCAGAAGCAATCAAATGGGTGACTGATTGTGGGCATGAACTCTAGCAGGGTTATTTGCCATGCCCTTTTTCCATTGGTACAGATATCCTTTAATTTACACACTTTTCAAGTTTTATGCCTAATGAGCTTGTATCCAGGTGCAGGACCATTTTTAACCAGGAATATATTTATCACTGTGACATGAAATTATTGGAAGATCGTTTTATCCTGAGATTAAAGTTCATAATCCTTACTCAGGCCTGTGTGCAGGAGGGCGGGGTTTGCGGGCGATCGGGTTGGACAACGACAGTGCGGGAGCATCGGCTCTCGCTGCAGGGCGGCATCTCGGCAGATCAGCGGCCCCGTCATCGTGAGTCGCGGATCGGTCTGCGGCAGGGAGGGGGAGTTGGCAACGGTCCTGGCGAGGTCAGGCCCGAGGCCTCCGGTTCCGGGCACTGGGAAGCGGCCTTGGCTTCCCCTGACACTGACCAGGCCCCAAAACCAGAGTCCACAGTGAGACCCTGCAACATAAACAGAGGAGGTGGGGGCGATTAGCAGGCTGACGCCAATGCATTCTGGGATTTGTTGTATTACTGTGCATGCACTGTACTGGCGCGGCGGCCAGCGGGCCACCTCTAATACATTTTTGAAATGATCTTGCGGGCCAAATATAATTATATCGCGGGTCAAATTTGGCCCGCGGGCCAGAGTTTGATATGTGTGGCCTAGATGAAGAGCAGCCGATGAAGAGAGGATATATATGTTAAGCTAGAAATCATTCATGAGTGTGAGCTCATATCGAGACAAGACGGCAGATTTAGCATAGACTATACAACAGAACAGCACTACAAGTGACCCTTCAGGCAAGATGTCTGCACTGATTACCGTGCCAATCTAACTCATCTCTCTGTCTGCACAGGTTCATGGTTGTTCATGGATCTGTCTAAATGCCTCTTAAGCATTGATTTCGTATGTTTCTACCTGGTAGCTTACTTAAGGCACTCTCTGTGTAAAAAAAAACGACTCCTCATTCCTTTAAACATTCCCCCCACTCACCTTAAACTTATGCTCAATACTATTTGTCATTTCCACCCTGGGAAATGATTCTGCCTCTCATGCAGTGCTGATAAACCAGTTGGGCTTTCTGTTGATAAAGTAGCAGATTCTCATTCACCATGTCATTTTAGTTTCTAATTTCTTAAGCATATTGCAACTCAATTCTGCCTCTATCCATTGGAAGACTTACTTATCCTCAATCCAGGTTTTGAATTTCTCATCCAGCACATAGATATCTTTCATAGAAAAATGGAACCATACAGCACAGAAACAGGCCTTTTGGCCCATCAAGTCCATACATAACTATTATTCTGCCAGGTCCCCACTGACCTACATCCAGATCAAAGCCCTCCATACCCCGCCCACCTATGTATGTATCTAAATTAGAAGGCTATGTAGTGTAGCATCAAATCCATGCTGCTGAAGACCCAACTGCGCTGGGTGGGTCACGTCTCCAGAATGGAGGACCATCACCTTCCTAAGGTCGTGTTATATGGCGAGCTCTCCACTGGCCACCGAGACAGAGGTGCACCAAAGAAGAAGTACAAGGACTGCTTAAAGAAATCTCTTGGTGCCTGCCACATTGACTACCACCAGTGGGCTGATATTGCCTCAAACCGCGCATCTTGGCGCCTCACAGTTTGGCGGGCAGCAACCTCCTTTGAAGAAGTCCGCAGAGCCCACCTCACTGACAAAAGGCAAAGGAGGAAAAACCTAACACCCAACCCCAACCAACCAATTTTCTCTTGCAACCACTGCAACCGTGCCTGCCTGTCCCGCATCGGACTTGTCAGTCACCAACGAGCCTGCAGCAGACGTGGACATACCCCTCCATAAATCTTCGTCTGTGAAGCCAAGCCAAAGAAAGAAGATGGAGTGTAATTTCTTTTTCACTCTTTGGTTGTGTGGTTCTGCCCTTCATAGATATCTGGGAGGTCTTTGACATGCCTGTGCCATATTCTGTTTGGAGGAATCAATATTTGATTGTCAGACTGTATATCTTTGCGCATAGTACTTCCATATTTTAAGATAGAAACATTGTCAAGTACAAAATAAACCAGGATTACATTTTGAAAGGTCTTTGTTTTCTGCTTCAAGTCTTTGTTGAATGAACTCAGCCAAAAAAAGAACTATACAAAATATAACTATCTGATTCTTTCAAAGGAAATTAAACCAAGGAAACTATCTTTCTGTGGCGGCGCACATCCTCATGGCGAACCAGCCCTGCTTGTATCTCTCTGGTTTCTCTCTGACTCCAGCATCCCTTCCAGCGGGCACCCTGGGCAGCGATTATGATGTCACAATGCACCAGATGACTGAGCTCATGCTGCCCTTAACGGGGCGCATTGAATTTGAATATAAACAGTTGTTAATGACCCTGTGCTGGCTGTGTTTCTTCCACTGCTCACACCATCACAGTGGTGACCCCAACGAGCCCAGATGTTTTTCTGGACTCAAAACATCATGGATTCAGCAGAGGTTCATGCTGTGTCCGCCAAGCTTCCCCCTTTTGGACTCACCGACCGAGAATGTGGTTCGGGCAGGCAGAAGCACAATTTCAACTCCACAACATCTCAGACGCCACGATGTTCTATCATGTTGTGAGTGTTCTGGACCAAGATATGGCAGCGAGGGTGGACGACATCATTTACCACCCCCCGGCTACGGGCAAGTAAACCACTCTCAAAGACCTGCTGCTTGGAATTTTCAGGCTAACTCCCCAGCAACAGGCTTCCAGGCTCCTCCACCTAGATGGGCTGGGGGACCATAGTGCGTTGGGACCGATGGACAAAATGCTGGTCCTGGCAGAAGACCACAAGCCTTGTTTTCTCTTCTGCCAGATATTCCTGGAACAGATGCCGGAGAACATCCAGCTGCTCCTCACAGGTGAAGACCTCAAACCTGAGGAGGGCAGCAGCCTGTGCGGATGCCCTCTGGCGCATGAAGAGGGAGAACGAGGCAGACTTCAACCAGGTGGCACAACTAGGAGCCAGTCGACCACAAGCCACACCCAAGACCAAGCCAGAGGAGGACCAGTTGACTTGGTGTTTCTTCCATCAAAGCTGGGGAGCGCAAGCCCATAAATGCCGTCTGCCCTGCGGGTTTTAGGGAAACGACTAGGCCAGCCGCCATTGATGATTGCGATGGCTGGCCACACAAACAGCTTCCTTAATGTTTACGGACAGATCCACTGGCCGCCGATTCCTGGTGGACACAGGGGCTGAGCTCAGTGTCCTTCCTCCCACACCATTAGAGACTCGCACCAGATCTCGAGGTCCACCCCTGCGGGCGGCCAACAGTTCCACCATCAGGACCAAGGAGAAGTTCCACTGGAGATTCATTCTAGCCTCCGTGGGCACCGCACTGTTAGGGATCGACTTCCTCAGAGCTCACGGCCTACTGGTTGACAGTAGGCAAAAGGCTGGTCCACTCCACCCGACTGGACACAGCAGAAGCCCGCAGTCCTGAAATCATCACTATAGCCAACACCAGGGATGAGTTCGACGAGATCCTCCACGAATTCCCTGCCATCTTACAGCTTTGGTTCAACACCGCCCTGCCCCAGCATGGGGTCTTCCACCACATCGCCACACAGGGCCCCCCACTACACACTAGACCCAGATGACTGCTGCCCAAGAAGCTCCAGCAGGCAAAGGAGGAGTTCTCCAGGCTCAGAGAACTGGGAATAATCCGGTGATCGAACAGTGCCTGGGCATCGCCACTCCATATGGTCCTGAAATCGTCTGGGGGCTGGAGATCGTGCGGGGACTACCGTTAGTTAAATGATGCAACCACCCCCAACTGGTGCCCAGTGCCCCACATACAGAACTTCTCTGCCAACCTGCACGGCGCACGGGTCTTCTCCAAAGTGGCCCTCGTGTGGGGATACCATCAGATCCCAGTGCATCCAGATTACGTGGGTATGACAGCCATTATCACCCCTTTCGGCCTTTTCGAGTTCCTGCATATGCCCTTCGGTCTAAAGAGCGTGGCCTCACGGTTGGAAAAGACCTGGAGTTTGTGTTCATTTACCTTGATGATATTCTCATTGCCAGTTGCAACCGCGATGAACACAAAGCCCACCTTCACATACTCTTTGCCCGGCTGGCAGACTTCGGCCTCACTGTCAACGCAGCAAAATGCCAGTTCGGCAAAGAGTCCCTCCAGTCCATGGGGCACACCATTTTGGCAGCTGGGGCCATGCCAGTGCTGGAGAAGGTAGCGGCTGTTCAACAATTCCCCAAACTCTCTACCCTGAAAGGCCTCCAAGAGTTCACGGGGAATGGTGAACTTTTACCATCATTTCATCCCCGGAGCCGCGCACAGCATGTGCCCATTGTTCGGGCTCATGGCCACCAAATAAAAGACTTTATTGTGGTCAGAGGAGGTGGACAGGGCTTTCATCATGACAAAGGAGGCTCTAGCCAGTGCCATGCTGCTGGTGTACCCACAGCCGGAGGCGCACATGGCGCACTTCGTGGGCACCTCAGCTACAGCAGTGGGGAGAGGGGGGTTCTGGAACAGTGGCTCAATGGACAATGGCGCCCACTGGCCTTTTTCACCAAGCAGCTGTGCCCGCCGGGAGCTCCTGGCGGTGTATTTGGCCATCTGCCATTTCTGCTACTTACTCAAGGGCACGCCATTCACAGCCTTCACGAATCACAAGCCCCTCACTCAAGCACTAGCAATGGCCAAGGATCTGTGGTCCACCAGACAGCAGCGCCACCTCTCGTACATGCCTGAGTTCCTGACTGACATCCGACACAGGGCCGGCAAGGACAATGTAGTGGTGGATCCGCTCTCCCATCCAGACATCAACACTCTTGGGGCCGGCCTGGATCACAAGCAACTGGCCCAGGCCATCTCTGGCCTCAAACTCAAGAATGTCCGGGTGTCCAGCAGCCCGGACACATTGCTCTGCGACGTCTCAACATGCATGCCGTGCCCGGTGGTCTCTGGAGTCTGATCCATGATCTCGCTCACCCAGCGGTAAAGACAGCCATGTGGCATGGGCTGAAGAAGGAGGTGGCAGAATTGGCCAGGAACTGTACTAGGTGCCAGACCTCCAAGGTCCAGTGACACACATGAGCCCCAATCCAAAAATTCGACCCGGCGGTTCGCAGATTCCAACACATCCACGTTGATGTCATCGGGCCCCTGCCGGTGTCCAAGCAGGCTCATTACCTCCTCACAGTGGTGGATTGGGCCGTCCCGATTAAGAAGGCCTCCACAGAGACATGCACCAGGACTCTGGTCAGCCAATGGATCACCTGTTTCAGAGTCCCGGCGCACATCACGAGCGACAGAGGGGCACAGTTCACGTCTGCCCTGTGGACTCAGATGGAAAAGCTCCTGGGGGGATCAAGATCCACCTCACCACAGCATACCACCCGCAGTCCAACGGGTTGGTGGAGAGGTTCCACAGGCACCTGAAGGCATCGCTTATGGCCAGGCTCTCTGGACAAGACTGGGTGGACCAACTACGCTGGGTCCTCCTCAGAATTAGGATGGCACCAAAGGAGGATCTGCAGGCTTCAGCAGTGGAGATGGTCTATGGTGTACCGCTTTCCCTGCTGGGTAAGTTTTTCAGCCCAGTCCCCAACAAAAATCTGCTGGCAGACCTACACAGACGACTGGCCTCCCTTGCTCCCCCACCCCCAGCATGCCACGGCACCCAGCCATTTCATCTCCCCAAAGAGCTCGACTCGGTCAATTCGTTTTCATGCGGAATGGACCACAAGATGCACCGCTACAGCAACTGTACGAGGGGTCATACAAAGTCTTGCACCAGTCCGGCGGAACCTTCACTGGAGGGAGAGGAACTTTTTACAGTAGACCGCCTGAAGGCAGCCCATCTGGAGTTACCACATCTGGCGCAGACGGCCGCGCTCAAGTGCCGTGGCCGGTTGCCAAAGCGACAGGACGTGTAGCCGGTTCTGGGGGGGGATTGTGTGACGCCACACATCCTCGCAGCGAACCAGCCCCACTTGTATCGCCACGTGGCTGGGCAGCCATGGGAAAATGGCATCATCAGAGGTTTTTCTCTGACTCCAACATCCCTTCCAGGGGGCACCCTGGGCTGCGATTATGACGTCACAATGCACCAGGTGACTGAGCTCATGCTGCTCTTAAAGGATCGTGCTGAATTTGTTAACGACCCTCAACATGGTGGCTGTGTTTCTTCCACTGCTCACACCGCCACACTTCCATCATTTATGCAAAAGCATTTTATATGGGGGTGGGTATGTTGGCATAGCGGTTAGTGCAATGCTGTTACAGCGCCAGCGATCGGATCTGGGGTTCGAATTCCGCGCAGTCTGCTCCAAAGTGAAAAAATCCCAGCACTGCTAACCTTGCCTGATAGGACTTATTTTCCAATCCAGGCAACATCCTGGTAAATCTCCTCTGCACCCTTCCACAGCTTCCACATCCTTCTGATAATGAAATGACCAGAACTCAACACAATACAGAGATTTGTAGAGTTGCAACATGACCTCTTTACTCCTGAACTCAATCCCCCTATTAATGAATCCCAGCAACCCAAAGACCTTCTTAACTCTCCTCTCAACCTGTGCAGCAACCTTGAGGGATATATGGATTGGGACCCCAAGGTCTCTCTGTTCATCCACACTCTTAAGTAACTGACCATTAATCCTTTACTCAGCCTTCTAGTTAGTCCTTCCCGGTGGCGTATCTTGGTAAAATAGTGCCTACGGGAAGCATTGAAATTGCACCCCCCGTTAAAAAAAATTGCATATAAAGTTGACAGTTGGGTGATTTTCACAGACAATTGGGCTGCTGTGAACCGCTACACCAACTGTGCCACCCAACATATCCTTGTAAATTTTACACATTGTGTTGTAATTTATTAGAAATGAAGCAGTGGATTAACTCCCACCCAGGATCCTAGGCTGAGCTTTAGTAAGGGAAAGCTCCCCCCTTCTCACTTCCACCCCCCCCCGCCCCCCCCCCCCCACCACCGCTCTGCTTTTCCCTGGCTCTGGTTGAGAAGTTCCAGCTGCATAGGGGATTATGGGTAATGAAGACAGCCATTACTCAGTTGACTCATGTCCAGAGATATGTGAATATTTCAATTTTAAAAAATCACAGACAGAATCCTTTGGATTCTAAAATGCAATGTTTTTTTGTCTTTTCAATTGTATGCTCTTTTCTCCAATGTACACACTTTGATTAGGAATGCACTTTAACAAACTGTTCACTCATAAGATGACCCTTGCCTATACTAACAATGTGAAAATATAATAGAAAATAGGTACTGGAGTAGGTCATTCAGCCCATCAAGGCAGCACCACTGTTCATTTAAATCATGGCTGATCTTCCACTATCAGTACCCTATCTCTGCCTTCTCCCCATAACCCATAATTTCCATGTCCACAAGAACCTTATCTAACTCCCTCTTGAACTTATCCAGAGACCCCACCTCTACCATCCACTGTGGCAAAGTGTTCTCCAGACCAACAACTCTTTGGGTAAAAAAAAATTTCATCTCTGTGCTAAAGGTCCTTCCCTGTAGTCTTAAACTATGGACTCTAGTCCTAGTCTCCCCCAACATTGGGAACATCATGTCCCCTCAACCTTCTAAGTTCCTACATATCAAACCTTTTGGCATGCGTCAATCCTGCCACTTTTTAACAAATTTCTTTGCATAAGAATAGTCTACTGTTTGTTGTTATAAAAAGCCTTTTTAACATGAGTGAAGACAACATCCCCACCCACTTCAATCCAGCACCATTGGTGGTGAACTCACATTCACAAAGCACAACAGAGATGCCGAACCCATCGAGAGGTGGCAATGCCAGCGGCTGCCAGGAGACATACACGCGCGCGCCCACACACACACACACACACACACACACACACACACACACACACACACACACACACCCACCCCCACGGACACACACCCCCCCATCCACCCAAACACACACACCCACCCACACAAACACATACACCCACACCCACGGACACACACCCCCCCAACTACCCTCCAACACTCCTCCACTCACATACCCCCAACCACCCACCCACACACACCCCAACAGGCCGAGCTCGGCAATCATGGACCAGCCTTCAGCGGCGGTGCTGAAGTTGGCCCGGACCGTGGCGATGTTGCCAATTCTCCTGGCGCTGCTGTGCGAACCACTTTGCCAGCACTTGGGTCAGGGCAGGGGCGCCAGAGACGAGCTATCGACTGGACAGCTGCGAAGAGCTCTGCCGTCCCGAGCACCGCAGAGCAGCTGATCTTCACCCAGATGAGCGATGGCTCCGAGATGGTCAAAGCCACTTCACACACTCAAGCAGATATGTATGTTTTCTATTGACTGTATGTGTTGAACTGTAAATTAAAAGCAAATGGCAATCTATTTTCTGGGTAATATATGAAAGTAAACACTCAGTTTCTCTTCTAATCTCTCCTAAAATTAGTTCATAGATTCTTTATTAACTTAATGAAGCATTGCTTGTACAGTTTAGCATCTGGATGATGGATGTGACATAATTTGTGGCGTGGTCCAGCGTCTACGCCAAGTTTCAACATTTTCAGCCACTGACCACATTCCTTCCTTAGTTCAAGACAAATAAGGTATAAATTCATGCAAACATAAAACTGTGGTGTGACTTCCTGGTATGAAATTATGTTTGGGAGTTTGGAGAGTGAAAATGATTTGTGATTTTAACATTTACATGTGCATGGCTAGAATTAGCTTTACAATGAGATTAAGTCGATAAGCTTCATGGGTCTCTAAATCGCTCGTTTACAAATCAGTTCAACTTGTTGACACAGACAGTGGTTTGATTTCAATCAGAAAGCAAAATGTGACAGTGTCATTAAAGAACATCAGACCCAAAATACTCAAAGTTCTTTTGCCAGATGGAGATTCTTTGCTTGGCTCTGAAGTTTGATATTGGGCGGGGGAGGCGAGGACAGTAGTGCCCACCCCCCCTTTGTGGTGTCCAGGGCATGTGCTAAGGGTGTCATACCCTAGATATGCCTATGGTCCTTCCAAAATGCATCACCTCACACTTAACTGTATTAAAACCCATCTGTTCCTTTTCTGCCCAACACTGCATCCTGTCTACATCCTCTTGTGACCTTCAACAACCTTCAGCTCCATCCACATCTCCAACCTTCATGCCATCCGCAAACATACTAACCCATCCTTCTGCCTCTCCGTCCAGGTCATTTATAAAATCACAAAGAGCAGGGGTCCTAGAACAGATCCTTGCTGCACTCCACTAGTCACTGACCTCCAGGCAGAATACTTTTCTTCCATTACGACTCTCTGCTTTCCACCTACAAGCCAATTAATCATCCACACAGCCTAGGTTCCACTGATCTCGTGACTCATGAGTTTCTGCATGAGTCTCTCATGGGGGACCTTGTCAAATGCCTTACTAAAATCCATGTCGACCACATCTACCACCCTGCCCCCATCAATTTCATTTGGGACCTCCTCAAAAACTCAATTAGACTCGTGAGGCAAGACCTTCCTTTCATAAAGCCCCTTTGACTATCCTTGAGTAGATTGTACTTCTCCAAAGGCACATAAATCTTAACTTAAAGAATCCTCTCCATTAGTTTGTATATCACTGATGTAAGACCCAGATTTTTCCCTATTACATTTTTTTTTAAAAAGGGGACTACATTTGCCATTCTCCAATCCTCCGGCACCTCCTCTGCAGCCAAAGAGGATTCAAAGATCACAGCTACTGCCCCAGCTATCTCTTCTCTCATTTCCCACAGCAACCTTGGGTATATCATATCCGGCCTCAGGGACTTATCAATCTTGAAGTTTTGAAGAAGATCCAACCCTTCCGCTTTTTTAATCTCCACATTGTCCAGCACACAGGTCTGTTCTATTTCAACTTCCCCATGATCAAGGTCCATTTCTCTTGTGAATACTGATGCCAAATTTTCATTTAGAATCTCCTCAACTTCCACTGCCTCCAGACACATGTTGTCTACTTCATCCTTTAGCAGCCCCACCTTCATTTTCATCATCCTTCTGTTCTTCATATACACATAGAATGCCTTGAGGTTCTCCTTAATCCTACTGGCCAAGGCCTTCTCATGCCCCCTTTGAACTCTCCTTTCTTAAGCTCCTTCCTGGCTACCATATACTTCTCATGAGCCCTTCATGTTTCCTATATCAAATGCCTGATTCCTTCTTCCTCTTGACTCATTGCCTCACCTGTTTTATCACCCACGGTTCCCTTTTCCTACCATCTTTTCCTACCACCTTTTCCTTGTCCCAGTGGGACAAACCTATCCTGCAAGTGGTCTCTAAACTGCCTCCACATTACTTGTGCTTTCACCCTTAAACATCTATTTCCAATTCATTCTTGATAGTTCCCACCTCATCCCTTCATAATTAGCCCTTTCCCAGTTAAGCACTTCTCCATTTGACTGTTTATGTCCTTTTCCATAGCAATGTTGAAGCTTAGGGATTTGTGGTGACTCTCACCAAAAAAGTTTAACAATAATATTTCCAAGAACTGAAATGCTCTCCCTGGTATCATAGAGCCCAACCGCCACAAAACATGCATGCATGCAGGCCTCAAGCCTCTGTCGGAAAGGAAAGGCTGCGCAGCACCATCTTTGATGCAGCTGCTCTGCCGGCACTTAACACACGGAGCCAGTTCACCTGCCCGTCAGCTACATGTGTCGCCACAGCACCTTCAGTATGGAAAAATCTCCAGTGGCACTTCACAGCAATGTTTAGTGAAGCCACAGCTACCAAGGGCAGAGTGAAGCAATGTGGGGAATGAGCAGACGCCAGAAGAAAAAGTCCAATAATCTACATTAAATAATCCCAGTACAGAAAGAGGAAAAAAATATATATAAAGATGGGTAGATAATAAATATTTACAGTTACAGTAGTGCAAGGAATAAAATTAAATGGTGTTTCAATAGGGCCAACAGGTCTTTTTTGTGGTGCCAATATCAGGCCTGGATTAACCAATTAAGCAAAATAAGCACGTTCTTAGGGCACCAAGGGAAGGGGGATCCACAGAGTTTTTTTTTCCAGTGGATTTACCATGGTGCAGCCCCAACAAAAAGGGGGCCGCCATGATATATATTGTTGGGTCTGGTCTGGAAAAAGACTGAATTTTTTAATCTATTATTTCACATGCACTTATTGAGTCCTAATGTCTTATCAGTTTGACAATGGAAGGGTGAGAGGGAACCATTGTTGGGCTGGGTTTAGGGTATTAGTTGGGCTTAATCTGGCTCTGGCCAGTGTAGTTTATGATTAGGGGAGGTTCAAAAATCTGATAGCCTTTGGGGAAAAAAAAATGTTCTTCAACCTGGACCTCAGGCTGTTCTCCCAAAGGTAAAAGTAAGAAGAGGTTGTGATCAGGGTGATGAGGATCCTTTGTGATGTTGGCTGCCTTCTTGAGGCAGTGCCTCACTCTGGTGTTGTCAACAAATGGGAGGTTGGAGTCTGTGATGGACTTGGCTATGTTTGCTACTTTCTGCAGTCTATGTTCTTAAGCACACAAATGCCCAAACCAGGTCATGATGCAACTGGACAGTGTACTTTCCACTGTATAACTGCAGAAGTTTAATTGATTATTTGGCACATCTGAAATCTCATCAGACTTCTTACAATGTAGAAGCAATGGTGTGTCCTCTTCATGGTTGTCTCAATGTTATTGCCCCAGGAGAGTTTTTCAAGAATGTGGACTCCCAGGAACGTGAAGGTAATAACACCCTCCAGCTTTGTCCATTCAATGCAACAGGTGAAGGGGGTTAGTATCTTTGCAATAAGCTCCTTGGTCTTGTTGATATTGGGAGCAAAAATGTTCTTCTGGCAACATGCAGATTCTCAATTTCTGACCTACCATCATTACTGTTTTTCAGCCCACAAATGGATGAATGGATGAAATGGCCAGTGAAAAATAGAGCTGAATTTTGCTTGATGTCAATTACAGAGAGTTCAGTTTAGAAGTTTAGCCAGGAGAGGAGAATCAGTCAAGTCAAGGAGCAAAAGAACATAGAACATTGCAGCACAGTACAGGCTTTACAGCCCATCATATTGTGCTGACCTATGTAAACTCAACAATCTAAATCTCCCATTAATCCTCTATTTTTCTTGCATCTATGTGCATGTTTAAGTTGTCCCAGTCACCACCACCACCCCTGGTAATGCATTCCAGGCTATCACCACTCTCTGCAAAAAGAATTATCTTGTCATCTCCCCTAAACTTTTCTCCCCTCACCTGATACAAATGTCCTCTGGTATTTGCTACTGTCACCCCAGGGAAAGAAGGTACTGTCCATCCACTCAACCCATTCCTCTCATGATCTTGTAGACCTCCATTAAGTCACCTCTTGTCCTTCTTCAATCCAAAGACTCTTCTTCGGCCTTAGCTCTGTTAACCTTGCCACATAAGACACGTTCTCCAAACCAGACAACATTCTGGTAAATCTCTACACCCTTTTCAAAGGCAACCAGAACAGAACAAAATTTTGTTCAGATTTAGGCCTCGAGGGTCCATCTGTTCTTCCACACTGTTGAGAATCCTGGCATTGACCATATACCTGTCCTTCAGGTTTGACCTTACAAAATGCATCACTTCACACTTAACTGGATTGATCGCCATCTGCCACTTTTTTGCCCAACTCTGCATCCTGGTCTAACCTCCAGCAACCTTCTTCACAACACCTCCAACCTTCATGCCTTCTGAAACTTAATGACCCATCCCTTAACTTCTTCGACCAGGTCATTTATAAAAATCACAAAGAGCTGAGGAGAGATGAAACAGAGGACAGAGAATGCAATGGAGGTGGAAAGAGAATAATGTTGCTTTGGTGATGAAGAGGGTCAAAAAGACTGCCAAGGTTGTGAATCATTTCATGCAGTCACCTAAGTGAAGGATGGAAATAATCTGGAACGATCAAGGCTTGAAAGGTGTTATATCAATTTAGATTCCTCCTTCACCCAACTTCCTCAATGCATAACGATTATAGTTTGGGGTATTGAAATATTTTCTTTTCCTGTTTATTTCTGCTACTCCAAACAAATAGGTCGTGAAATTGGCTTTAATTTACATCATAGTTGGACTTCAACACAGCTACGGATCTGTCTACATTCCTAGACAGGAATAAAACAAGCATCATGAATAGTGGAAAAGTTTGTCTGTGAACTTATGAACCCAGTCATATCTCCAGTTGGCTGATTAGAAGTCCATTTTTTCCTAATCATATTTCAACAATTTCCTTTACAATATGGAGAAAAAACTAAAATCAGCTTATCTTTGGCAAGCTGATGAATGTACAGCTGGGGAACATATTAACAATCACAAAGCGAAAAAAAAGTACTCTGATTAGCTTGTAATGAACAGAAGAGTGCTGAATTAATTGGCACATAGCAAGTGTTTGAAATGCTTTTCTTGAGCTCACGGACTTGAGTTCATTACCGCTGCACTTTGAAACACCAGAGATTTTGCTGATACTTAACAAATGTTAGCCTTTTTAAGGAAGGCAGGAATGGAATTTTTTAGAATACACATCAAATTGGCTGTTCTTATTTTTGCAATTTACAGAAATTAAATTCAGATTAAGTTATAGTCATGACTGAAGGTCGATCAGCTATTTTTGAAAATGACTGATTTTTTTTGCAAATTAAACCTCTGCCATTATTTATTTAAAACAGATTTTAGTTTGTCATTTTCTATTTCCATTGCTTGTGGAAGTTGTATTTTCTGATTTTATTGATGTTGGTGTTCCTGCATTTTATATTTGTAGATTTTTTTATTGCATAATCATGTTTTGCACTGGCGACAGTTATACTCCACAATTTTGGGTCACCTTTGTAGACACTGTGTGCCTTGCATACTTTATGAAAAAGAGCCTTCTATGTCTTGATCTGCAGTACCTTTCAAATGCTTGATGGTGTTTCTGAGATAATCAACACATTCAAGAGGAAATGTTCAACAGGAGGATTTTATTTTTTGTGTGTGTCCACATGATATCTAAAACATGCTAGCAGCCAGGATAGGCTCTTGAGGGAAGTCAATTTGTGGTGCCCAAAATAGGGGACTGACTTGATCGTCCTACAAAGTGTCATCATGGACTTGATGAGCTCACTCGCCCCTTTCAGTGCTTCAACAACTCTATCATCTAAGATTCTTGGAAGATGAAGAAACGAGATCTTCAAATGTATGATGTAATGTAGAGAGACCAAGTATTTCAAGTCAAGTTTATTGACATCTGATTTCACAAGTACAAACTGACAAACAGCATTCTCCTGTTCTCAGTGCAAAACATGCAAACAACCTGTTATAACACACATACAGACAAATAATATATATGCAGGACAAGTATTCATCAATACAAATTTCTAAATGTTGTTGTTTTTGTTCATCCTTCATAGTTGAAGATGACCATGACTTCAAATTTGAAGTCATGACTTGCGTTTGACCTGGATTAAAGTGAGGGAGAGTTGCGCAGGTCGTCAACCTCACTCTCTCACCCTGGCCTATCTGGACCAAGTGGCAAGACATAGTCGAGATGGCTGGAGACAGGTCAGGATGCAGTGGGTGGCCAGCAGTGTTCTCACTGTGCCCTCTTAGTGCTCCACAACACATCGCTGAGAATCGCCTTTCTGCCTGTTGAACCAGTGATGGTTTCTTCCACACAGTCCACTGAATCCAGGCTTCACATGCTAGGTAGACAGGCCCTGAGTGTTGTGGGTCCACGGCAGTTCTTGCAGCATGCTCACAAGCCTCCCCACCCATTGTTGGGCATCCTCATCCACCTTTGCAGCCATTGGAAATGTCTCCTCTTTCACCTGCTCTGCCGTTGGGACGGTCAGCTAGTGGTGCAGGAATGACGACACCCCCTCACTTGTTTTTTCCCACTAGGTGAAACGATTTCCAGGGTGTGGCATGACGAGCCAACAAGTGAGAGATTTAGGAGATGAGTGAGGTCCAGTGATGCCTACCATCCCCACCTTAGTGATGGGCAGCGATCAGCACCAGAGGTACTCCTTCCCCTCAGAGCTCCCTACACCCTACAAATTTCTAAATAAATATCATTTCTTGAATATGAGAGTCTCGGATGGTTAGTGTGAGGAGTTCCTTTGGTCGTTCAGCATTCTCACTGCCCTGGTCGTACTGGCTCTGATACTCCTGCAACTCTTTCCAGATGGGAGCAGCTGAAAGATGCTGTGTGCAGGGTGGACGGTGTCCTCAATTATTTTGCATGCCCTCCTCAGACAAGGATCTCAGTAGATCAAATTGTGATGTGATGTCTCACCTGAAAGAAAACTTTTGGATATTCGGAATTTCGGTTGACTGGTTTTCAGTTAATCAGAAATGCACTGTAGCACACTATGCATTGAATTCCTGAAAATTTAGTGTTTGCTCCTGTCAGAACTATTGGTTGATATTAAACAAGAAGGCTGCAGATGCAAGAGAACAGAAACATAACACACACGTACTGGAAGGATTCAGAAGGCGAAGCCTATGCTCAGAACTGAAACTTAGACTGTCTAATGCAGTGATTTTCAACCTTTTTTCTTTCTATTCACATTCCACCTTAAGGTGCCATTGGTGCTCTGTGATTAGTAAGGGATTGCTTAAGGTGGTATGTGGGTGGGGAAAAAAAAGGTTGAAAACCACTGACTCAATTGACTCGTTATGTACGCGGTTTCATAACTCCAAAGGAAATGGGCTAATGGTGATTTTTCTCCAGCAAAATATTTCAATAACAATTGGGTCTAGAATAGTGATTCTCAACCTTCCCTTCCCACTCACATTCCACCTTAAGCAATCCCTTACTAATCACAGAGCACCAGTGGCATAGGGATGACTTAAAGTGGGATGTGAGTGGGAAGAGAAAAGGTTGAGGACCATTGGCCTAATGTTTCTGATGATGCTGCATGACCTGTTGAGTTTGTCAAGCAGTTTTGGCTGATATCTTTGGAATTAATGAAACTATTTGTCATTTGGGGTGCCATGGTTGGTGTAGCGGTTAGTGCAACACTGTCACAGTGCCAGTGATCGGGACCAGGGTTCGAATCCCACACTGTCTGCAAGGAGTTGATATGTTCTCCCCATGTCTGCATGGATTTTCTCCGGGTGCTCTGGTTTCCTCCCACCATTCAAAAACGTACCTGGGATTATATGTAGGTGAAGTGGGTGTAATTGGGTGGCAAGGACTCAGGGGCCAAAAGGGCCTGTTACCGTGCTGTTTGTCTAAATTTAAAAAAAATTTACATATAGTCAATGACCAAAGCTCAGAGAACTCTGTACAAGCACAAGAAAATGAAAGTTGGAATAATGCACCAAGCTTCTCAATCACATTAAATGGGGGAAAACTATTAAGCATGTTCTGTCATTTAGTAAGATCTCGGCTGTTCTACACTGGCTTCAATCCCTCTTGTGAGCCAATCCCCCATAATCATCAATCCCTCGATTTTTCAAATATTATCTTATTGGCCTCCACCTTTAAGGGAAGAAAATTCCAAAATTTCATGAAATTCTGAGAAATTTCTACACACATCAGGTTGAATTGGCTGGTTCTTTTTTTTCTTCAGCTATGTCCCCATGTTGTTGATTCTTCAGCAGGTGAATATGTCTCAATGCCTGCACCATCAAAACTCCTTAGGAATTTGTATGTTTAAATATCTGACTCTTAATTCTTCTAACCTCTAAGGAAAATTCAAGCCCTTTCACACTTGCATCCCAGTAAATCAGCTGTTCAGTGTCCCAGGATAGGTTTGGCCTTTCACACTAGACCACTCCTAACCGGGACACTGAATGCTTTCACACTTGCAAGGGTTTATTCCTGGCATTTGGCCTGTTCTACCTTTAATGGGAAGGGCCTGCAATGTTGCTGCCCATTTCACACTTGCCTGATCTCAATGCCGGCATCTCTAGATGCCAGCGATTGTACTAGGGGTTGAGGCTGTCGATCCCCGACGTGAGATGATATCATCTGATGCCAGTGTTGAGCAGATTTTGCTTTCACACTTGCCACTTCAAAGGGCTATTGGCGTCTGATTCCTGGGATAACTGACAAGGATGAAAGGGGCTTAAAACTGTCCAACTCCTCTTGATAGGACAACTTGCTCATTCCTTTGAGGTAACAAAACTTTGAGAGATGCAGTGTATTCTGTGACCTCACCAATACCCTGTACAACTGCAGCAAAACCTCCTTATTTTTAAACTTCAACCCCTTTGCAATAAAGACCAGCATACCTTTTGCCTTTTGAACTAATTATTGGAGTTTGTAAATTATACAATCAGGTTCAGTACTTCTAGATTAAAGTAGAAAGAAGTTCAGCGAGAAGGTGCCCATTGCTATTCAGTGACCTTTGTCATGCATGTGAGAAGATGTTGGGTGAGGAGAAGTTAGATTTCAGTTGTGGGAAACCCTACGGCAGTCATCATTAAGCACGCAGGCTTTAAGATGAAGATAGCTGTCACAAAGAAGGTTCCCAGTATGAATTGTGGCTTTCATGAGATTTTAAAAAAAGAACTTAGATTTGAGCAGCACGTTTCAGTCAAAAATTATTTTGAAGTGCCTTTAAATTTCTAATACAAGTAACATGACAGGTATCTGCACAATTTAATTCTCACAAATAATGCATTATGATTATAGCTGGAGAAGTAGCCTTCTTTCATCCAGACGGGTAGTGGGGAGGTGAGGGGGGAGGTTAGTGCTTGATTTAACGACCTATCAAAAACCCCACCTTACAACAGTCCAGTTGTTCCTTTAATACAACTCTGAAATGACTGCTGAGAAGATGAGGTAAACTTTCTGGATTTGGACTTGAACTCACAACCCTTCAATTCACAGTTGGTAATTATGTTTAACAGGGAAACGTAAATCAGAAAACTTTTCTTGTGTTGGCCGGGAATAATGGTTACATTAAACATGTTAGATCCGGTCTATGTTGTTAACCAAGCAAAACTTGCCCTAAAGATGTAAAAATCAAGAATTAAAATCCTTCTATTGTAGCTTGAAAATTTTAATCTGTACAAATAATTTTGGAAATGAAAGATTGTGATCAGTCAATGCCAAAATGAAACTGTGTTCTTTAACCTAGGAACAGATGAGCAATTCCAACTGAGTGGTCATTCAAAAATGGTCTCACATGGATATCAGTGCATTGCCTCAAAAGTACCATCTACAACAGAGAGAAAGAAAAGCATCAGGTTTGATCACATATTATGTTTGAATATCAAAAATATTGGAATTTGGTATTCATAGATTTAAAACATAGATAATTGTAGACTTTACAACTGATGATAAGGTTATACCAAATAAAAGATGGTCGAGATCAATGGTTCTCAGCCATGTTTGCCTTTGGCCCCACTTTAATTTTTCAAAGAAATGTACGCCCCACCATTAGTGGAAAAAATGTATATATTCAAAAGAAATTTTAATTAAATCATTTACTGCAAGTGAAATTCAATGCAATTAAAGTCAGGAATACACTGGACACATATTTCATATTCAACAACTACCTCAATATGTCAACCATCTCAAACAAACGTTCAACAGTTTGTCGTCACTTCAGTGGGAACCTTGCCCCTGACGCTAGCTGCATATTTTTTTGATTCGAAAAACTAATTTTGTTCGTTTCAACCTTAAGTTTCTACATTTTGTAATTTCCAGTCGTTTTCTCTTAGCTTGTAGCAAATCATTAACAACACTGAAACCACATTCTACTAAATAAGTTGATGGAAAATGTATCGATGGTTCCCTTCCTAAAATAGTCGAGTTTGGGTGTTTCTTTTCAATCTCATTAGACAGCCAATTCATGGCTCCTTTCACTTTGAACAGAGTTTTCACAGATTCATCTTCTTGCAACTCAGATAATTCCTCTTGGGATTGCACTGGGACTTCAGATAAGTCCACCAGCAATGGCTGAGTTAACCAAGAGGGAAAATCCATTGCCTTTAAATCACAAAATCTATCATTGAAGTCGGTAACAAACATTGTCAAATGGTCAACAATGACATTTGCAGCAGAATTAGTTACCTCACACTTATTCAACCAATAGAATTGACTGAAATTTCTTGTTGAGATCATTTGGAATCCTCATCGCCAATGAGATAATTGGGAATGGATGATAAAAAGACTGGTCAGAAAAAGTATAATTATAATGTTAAACAAGGATAAGAGAAACAACAGAGAAACATCAGAAGCCCAAAAACACATTATGAAAATAAAAAGAACATAGCGTTTTTACTTGGAAGTTACCACGATTGTGTGGTACTGACAGTGTTGCCAAGTCACATCTTTCACACCAACATAACGAGTTTATTTTTTAAAACAACCCTCGTAATTATCTTCCAAAATATTCCTACGCACCCACTAAAATATTCTTAAGCTAAAATTTACCCACACCCCAAAGGCGTAAGCCCCATCTTGAGAATCTATAGTCTAAATTTTTTGTACCCCAGCGAAAATCTTCTTGTCTACTACATTAGTAAATACTACCTGCAACTAACTACATAACATAATTAAAACTTACGTGCTTGATCTTGTAGGTCAATCTAACTAAGGCATGCTGCACAGATGCACGACTATATGTCCCTGAACCCAGGCCCCATCAGACCACTTTTCCTGCATCCCTCCACCTACTCCTCTCATTCTTTCACCCAGATAATGCTCCTTCTCCCAGTGATGCCATCCGGTTTGCACAAACGTCCCTGTCTGCCCCATTTCAGCCATGTACTGGTGGAACTGATGGAAGTTCATCATGCACTTTCCAGCATGCAAGGATTCGTCAGTTGTACATGGTGACTTGAGTTCCTCATGTGCAGTCAAACACATTTGCTAATGAACGTCAGAGAAAATTGCATGTGCCAATTACCCACAATGCAAATTTAATCCACTCTTTAAGGCTCGGAGCATTTTTGCAACAATAGAAACAATCTGTGGAACTCTTTGGGGGCTACAATTCTTTAGAAGAATTGTGCATGGAATCCAAGCATCCAAAATATTCATATGCTCTCTTTGAAGTATAAAAGCATTAGTGCAAAACAATATAAATAAAATGCGAAAAAAAATTCAAAGAAACCTAGTCCAAATACTGAAAGAAATTGTTTTTGTAACAGTCTGAATGTAGCCAACAGCTCCTTTTTCCTGTTCTCACTAGCAATGTTATTATTTTATCAGTTAAGCCGCTGGTAATCTAATTTATTTTACAGCGCATTTGTTCACATCAGAGAGAGAACAGGAGTCTTTGGTACCTAAATCCCTTGTTTAAACTAACTTCTAGGGAATCCATGTGGGTGGGTTAAACAGAGATTGTTTTCTTCCATTCTATGGACTATCAGGAGCTGTCTGAATGCATTTACTCTCTGTTTATATATGTCCTCTTAATCTCATACACGAGTATTACTTGTACACAGTGGGCAAAATAAAGAGTGGGTGGAACAGGATAAATGCAATCATATAATTACTGTTTAAATTGCACAGCCATCAAATCAAATTGATATATTGAAGGCCTTGTACTTGCCATCTGTCATCTTAATATTCATTTCCCAGATGGAAGCATTAATTCTTGGCAGCCTTCTTGGGTGAGGAAATGACAAATAACTCTGAGATGGGTCTGCGTTGCTTGCCCAGGGTTTTGCCAGCTGCGGGTTTTCTGCTGATCAGCGGATATAAAGGAATAGCACACTGACTACCTTTAGAATTAGGAATTGGTGTGCTGATATTTATGATGGACACATTCACTCTCACCTCCTGGAGCAGCATGTTTACTTGTCAGCTGGACTTGTCACAGAATCGGAGAAACATTCTGATCCTAGAAGACATTCTTGTTAAATGTTTGCTGTCTGCTTACTTGTGTCAAAATAAAATTACAAGAGGGACCATTTCATAAAGGGGGTCTTATTTCTGATAAAGAACGGTGGGCTGGAAGGCGCTGATTTCTGGCCAGCAGAGGGTCGAGAACTACAGTGGCTCACCCCCTTCCTGACGTTGCCACACTTTGTATTCTAGAGGCAGGAGATGAGCTGGCGGCCACCACTACTGCCGTCCCTGATGTCTTCCTTCACTTCCAGATCTGCCACCGAATTTGGTGGCAGGGAACAAATATCTCAAATTGAGGGCAATTGACAACCATTTTTCACTCCCCCTCTCCCATATATTCCAGCTTTAATTGAAAACATGAGTATAGGTAATTTTCATTTTGTAAATGTATTTTAAATTCACTGAAACAACATAAGATAGGGGTCAAGTGAATGGTCCATAATTTTACTTACATTTTTATTGGAGTGTTACAAGCCCAGAAGACCCCAAAACCCAGCAGCAATAGATATTCACCAAGACAAATGGTTACTGAAACAAAAGTTGCTTTTAGTTATCTTTAAACATGAAAACCAAATCACACTTTTACCCCCTTCTCATTCTAAGGGCACATGTATGTAATGTGTGTGTAAGTTTGAAAAAGTTCTTTGGTTCACAGTCCAATCTCACTTCTCATTCCTCCAAGTTCACTGGTTGCAGACAATTCTTGTACTGTGCACATAATTTAACATATATAAAGTTTATCAAGCTTTGGTGCTTGAAAGGCTCAGGAAGGTTCTTGTTGGTTTTCAGAGAGAGATGTGTTGTTCCTTTTAAATCAGCCACTTCAGTGTCTTGCTGACGAAACTTGCCCCTTCAGGATTCTCCAGATGATAACCTCTTTCTTTCAGGTCACCAAAGAGTTCCTTTTTGTTTCTCTTATTCCAGGTGAAACATTAGACAGCCAGTCCTCTACACTTGCATGAACTACAAGATCTTTGACCAGGCCAACTTCCAAATGGGGCTTTCCACAAGCTTTCCAGTTTGTCCTGTTCCAGTCTAAGCTTCTGTTACTGGCTTTAACACTGTAGAAGTGATCTGTGTGTGTGTGTGTCTCTCTCTCTCTCTTTCTCTCTCTCTGAGAGAAAGCCTGTTTGATTCTCTCTGCTTGCAAAACTACATGACCCTCTTAGAATATCTCCAGACAATCTGCAGCTCCAACAAGATCTTTCATCTGTTGCCTTTTGTAAACAACAATCCATTAGTGAAGTCTCTTGAGTGCTCTTCAAAGCTCTTGCAAAAGCTTTGGGGCTGATATGTCTAGCATTAGCAGAGCTCCAGTATTTTAAATAAAATCTGTTTTAAAGTGTTTGTATGTGACCTACTCTAACAAACCTTTCCCAATGTATCTCCCAAAAGCATACCTATATATATATATATATATATATATATATATATACACTCTGTCACAGGAGTCATAGATTTATGGAGTTCTATTGCGTGGAAACAGGTCCTTCAGCCCAACTTGCTCATTTACATTTTTGATTTTGAGTTACAGCTCAGGAACAGGCCCTCCTGGCCCATCAGACACGCCGCCCAAATATACCCATGTGACTAATTAATCTTCTAATCTTGTACATCATTAGAATGTGAGTGGAAACTGGAGCACCCAGAGGAAATCCACTCGGTCTCAGGGAGAGCTTACAAACTCCTTATGGAGATTGGCGGATTGAAGCTGGGTTGCTGGCGCTGTAATAGTGTTGTGTTAACTTCTACGCTAACTGTACTTACCCTGGTAGTCCTATTTTCCTGCATTTGGCCCATGTCCCACTAAACCTCTCATATGTTCCTGTATGCCATCTGAACATTATGACTGTACACTTCCATGCACCTTACACTGTGTGCCCAAGGTATGCCTCAGATCCCTTTTAAATTTTTCACTTCTCACTTAAATCAAAGTCCTTTCATTTTAGACTATGACTATTTAACTTTTCTCTGCTCCTCACAATTTCATAAAGGCTATAAGCACTCCTCATCTACCCTGCACTCCCCCCACCCTGATCTTTAACCTCCTACACTTCAGGGTGTAAAGTCCAAGCCTATCTAGACTCTCCTTATCATTCAAATTTCCCAATTCTGGCAATATTTTCATGAATCTTTTCCAACATAATGATAGCTTTCCAACTGCTGGGTGACTAATACTGCACACAATACATGGATCTTCACCAACATTCTGGACAGTTTCTGTACTTCCTTTCCAATGAAGGGAAGTGTGACAATTTCCTTCTTCAACACCCTCTTTAGCTGTTATCTCCACTTTGTACCTGCACCCACAGTCTCTTTGTTCTCCAACACTCTCCTGGGCCCTACCATTCACCAGGTAAGTCCTGTCCTGGTTTCACCTAGCAAAGTGCAACACCTCGCCCTTGTCCAAGTTAAATTCCATCCCCCATGCCTTGGTCCACTTTCACAGTTCTTCTTCTTTGTCCACTGCACTCTGACTTTTGGTGTCATTCACAATCTTCCCAACCATGCTAACTACATTGATATCTAAGTTGTTCTATGGGTCAGAAGCAAATGTGAAGCCGGCATCTTCTGCACACCACCCACCATAGGCTTTCAATCAGAGTAAATACCTTCCACCACCACCCTCTGCTTTCTACCATCGAGCAAATTCTGTATCCAGTTGGCCAGCCTACCCTGGATCCCATGCAATCTAATGTAGGTCTTTGTCACAGGCCTTGCTAACGTTCATATAGACAATGCCTAACAACCTGTCCTTATAATTTTTCTTAGTTACCTCTTCAAAAAACAAATTCATCTTTGTGAATCACGATATCTATATGGAAGCCTCGTTGAATACATATACTCCTCTACTTAAGATGGAGTGACTTACGATTTATCAAAGTTATGATGGTATGAAAGTGATGCACATTTGGTAGAATCTGTACTTTGAATTTTGAATTTTGATCTGTTTCCGTGCATGTGATATCTGATATAACACTCTCAGCCAATAGTGGACGTTGGCAGTGAGTCGCAGCATCCATTCAAACTGACCCTCTCGCTTTACCGTCCTCACCATCCCAGCAGTTAATTTAAGTTTAATGCTTCAGGCCCAGTGTGCTTTCAGCTGTGCACGTTAACAGTGAGTTCCCGTACTTGTTATCTGTCAACAGTACCACCACCAAAACCAGGTACCGGATTCCTTTTTTGACATACGATTCCCCCACTTACAATGGGCTTGTCAGAATGTAACTCCATCGTAGGTACAGGAGCACCTGTATCTCTAATCAGTCTTTGTCTTTCCAAATACAGCTATATCCTGCCTCTCAGAATCCCCTCCAGTAACCCTCCCATCCCTGACATTATCTAAGCCACCTGTCTTTAAAAAAAGGCACCACATTAACCAACCTCCATTACCTCATCTGTGTCAATCGATGAAACAACTATCTCTGCCTTGGCTCCTGCAATTTCTTCCATGCTTCCCATAATGTCCTAGAATACATTTGATCCCACTCTGGGCATTTATCTACCTGAATATGACTTCCTCTTTTCTCATGTGGACTGTCCAAGACATCACTATTTTCTAGCCAGAGTTCCCTGGACTCCACATCTTTCTCCACAGATAATACAAATGAGAAATACTAATTTATGACCTTGTGTATCTCCTATGGCTCCACATTGAGATGACCTTGCTGGTCTTTAATACCGAGAATATTATTTTTGCAGTCTACCTGCAGTTAACAGTCAATAAATCTACAGATTAACAAATTTATAACCAGTTAAGCAATTGCAGTATTTTGTTGATCTTTGAAAGCAGTGGCTGATTTGAAAATATTAAAATGGAAATATGACCTTCCATTCTTTTCCCGCTGAATAGACTATCAAGAAATCATAACATTTATCAATGCATGAAAATGGTTTTCACAAAACAAGAAGAACAAAATGTTCTTCAATATATCCCTAAGTGAAATATTAATCACATTGAAGGATGCACAGACACAATTCCAATTCCAATTTCTTTCACTAACATTTAAGCAATCAATTAAATTGAATGACTTGATTGTCATTTGTCATGCAGAAAGCCAGAAATTATTGCTATCAATAATAATCTTCATCATATTAAATATGGCCAGAAAAGCTATTTCTGTACATAAAAAAGAGTGATCCATTTACCAAATTGTACCTTTTGAATTAGCAAGGAATATGTTAACATAGAAAGGAAAATAACATTTGCTTCCTTTCACAATACAAATGATTTCAGATTTAATTGTTTCTTTCATCTTACCACACTTGGGTCTAGGTAGAAACAAGTTCAAGTTTGAGGTTATTAGCTCTGGATTTCACAAGTACAACCTGACGAAATAGCATTCTCCGGTCCTCAGTGCAAAACATGCAGACACACAACCAGACATAACACACGTACAGACAAACAATAACACGCAGGACAAGTATATATACAGATAAATAAATGTTGTTTGGTAAATATGAGAGTCTCAGATGGTTCCGATGAGCAGTTTTTTTGATCATTCAGCATTCTCACTGCCCGTGGGAAGAAGCTATTTCTCAGCCTGGTGGTGCGGGCTCTGATCTCTTTTCCAACGGGAGCAGCTGAACGATGCTGTGTGCCGGGGAAGACGGGGGGTGGTGGAGGAGGTTTCCTTTACGATTTTGAGCACCCGCTTCAGACAAGGGTTGGGGGGGGGGGGGGGAAAGGGAGATTCAAGTGATACTGTCTATCACTCTTATTGTCTAGATGACTGATCTCAGATCAAATTCTCGACAGCAACCAATCCACACAGTGGATGCATCCACAATAGGCCACTATTTGAGTGGTCACTAAGGAATTTGGTGCTCTACATTCTCTCTACTACAGAGTTGATGTGTGATAGAGGGTGGTCATCCTGAAGTCAATGATCATCTCCTTCTTCCTGTCCACTTTAAGACTCGGGTTGTTCTTCTTTGGCTTGGCTTCGCAGACGAAGATTTATGGAGGGGTAATGTCCACTTCAGCTGCAGGCTCGTTTGTGGCTGACAAGTCCGTTGCGGGACAGGCAGACACGTTTGCAGCGGTTGCAAAGGAAAATTGTTTGGTTGGGGTTTTGTTACAATTGCACCATATCACCAAGTATTCCACCATGTTATTTTAAATAAATGAAAGAATAAGCATAACTATTGAGTAAGCTGGAACTCAAGAAAAGCACAGAAATTCTGGAAAAACACACTGAATTCAGCTGGTCTCACAGCATCCATAGGATGCTCTTGGCACCTACATCGGAGGGGCAGATGATGGTAATAGCAACCCCCCACCCCCACTCCCACCGAATTTATGAGTGTGGCGCTGTCCCCTCCCTCTAACACGCTAATGCCCCCCCCATCATTCGTTCTGGTGCCGACGCTGCTTCCTCTGACTGAGGATTCCATCTGCAATCCAATGGAGGGCCTGGTGAGACCCCTGATAATGGGGAGTTTGCTCTTGGATTTGAAAACCAATAATACTGCAGAGATTGGAATCTGAAACAAAACCAGAACTCAGTCAATCAACATCCATGGGTCAGAGAGAAAAGCTAAGAATTGATTGGGTGAGGGGGACAGCTCTGTGAATGTGCAGCTGAAAGACAGAGGGATGAGGAAAGAGAGAGAGAGAGAGAGAGAGAGAGATGGGGAGGGGAGGGGAGGGGAGGGGAGGGGAGTTAGAGGAAAGGGGGCAAAAGGATATGGATCAAGAGCGGTTGCGGGGGGAGCTTAATGGAAATTGGAGAAGTCAATGTCAAAGCCATCAGGTTGGAGTGTGTCCAGACAGATCATGATGCCTGGTTCTTCCAATCCATAGGAGGCCTCAACTGGGCAGTGCATGAGACCATGGACAGACACTCAGCAGGGAATGAGGTGGGGAATGGAAATGGGTGGCCACCAGGAGATCCCACTATCACAGAAGACAGAGCAAAGGGGCTCAATGAGGCGAACTTCCCAGTCATCATTCCAGTCATGCGGGGTCAATCCCGCAGGTGTAGATTTTGTGCATTTCACCTGTACAGCTGGGTTTCATTCAGGTTCTCTGATTTTCCACCTCATCCCAAAAATGTGCAGATTGTTGGGTTAATTGGTCATGGTAAATTGAAACTAGCTAGTAGGTGTGAGGTAGAATCAAGGGGATTTTAATGGGAATGTGGAGAGTGACAAGGAGTTTGGGTAGAAGTAATGCAAACGTTGGTGGTTGATAGTCAACATGAAGGGCTTCTGTGTTATATCTTGCCATAACATTAAGAGTCTTTAAACTCAATCGTAAATGGAGTCATGTGCTCATCAACGGTGTTAGTTAACAAAGATCTATTGGTCTCCAATTGATCAACAAACAATCGCTGCTTGCAGACAGCATTCAAAATTTCTACCAAGACTTACTTTAAACCTGGAGTGAAACACAGAAAGGCTGGAGGCACTCAGAAGATCTAGCTGAATCCTTAGGAGGCAAAAATGTTTCGGACCTGATCCTTTCTTCATGAACAGCGAGAGAGCAAGGGTCCATTGGTAGTTTCCACTTTGAAGTCCATGCTGCAATCCTACACAGGCAAGGGCTCTCAAATGTTTCTTCACTTCTTCAATTACTACTTTGGTGCTGTCTCATGTACCCACGATGATCTTCTTGACTTTATCCACCTTTCGGCCAACTTCGACCTCAACCTTAAATTGAGTTGGTCCATCTCCAGTAACACTCTCCCCCTTCTCAATCTCTCTGTTTCCATCTCGGGAGACAAACCCTCGCTAGACACCAACAACCACAGCTACCTCAACTTCGCCTCTTCACACCCAGTCACCTGTAAGGAATCTACTTCTTTCTCTCTGCTTCCAGGTTGAGATCTTCCATGGCAGATCATCTGAGCTGTCCTCCTTCTTCAACCATAAGCTCGGCACTCACCCGCATATCCTGCATTACACGCGTATCTACCCTGGCTCCCCTCTTCCCCTACACGCAACAGGACAGGATTCCCCTTGTCCTCACTTACCACCCTACCAGCCTTTGAATCCAACATATTATCTTCCGCTATTTCTGTTGCCTACTACGTCACCCCACCACCAGACACAACATCCTTTCTCCTCAACTCTCCACCTTATACAGGTACTGCTCCCTCCATGACTCTCTCATCCGCTCCTCCCTTCTCACCAATTGCCCTCTTGGCACCAGGCCAACTGATGCCCTAAGCACAGCCCAACACTGGTTCCCCCTCGACCCTTCCATTGTCCAACTGACAAGATATTAAGACTCAATAAGTGCTGAATGTGAAATAATAGATTAAAAACTCAGTTTTCTTCCAGGCCAGACCCAACTATATTAAATATAACCTGTATATTTGTGTTCTGTTTTCATTAATTGTGGGTTCCCTTTTTATGGGTCCGAGTTCAGCTGCACCGTGGTAAATCCGGCACTGAAAAATCTCTGTTGTTCCCCTTCCCTTGGTGCCTTGAGCACGTGCTTATTTTGCTTAATGGTTAATCCAGGCCTGCTTGCCACCTACCCTTGTGAACGCAGGAGGTCCTGGACAGTCCTTCCTAGGGAAGCAACGCTTCACTTGTGAATCTGCAGGGTTCATCTACTGCATCCGACGCTCCTGTTGTGGTCTCCCCTACATCAGAGAGACTGGACACAGTCTGGGAGATCACTTTGTGGAGCACCTCAACTCTGTCCGCTGCAATAGCGTGGATCTCCCAGTGACCATCCATTTCAATTCCCTTGCCATCATGTCTGTCGACGGTCTTATGCACTGCAAGACTGAGACCACCTGTAAAATGGAGGAACCTCATGTTCCACCTGGGCACCCTCCAACTAGATGGCATTATCGTCAACTTCTCTGACTCCTTTACCCCAGCTCTTCATTAATAGATTCAAGCCCCTCCCAACAAGACAGCAGGCACGTCCTCCTCTAGAATCTGTAATTTACCTCACTGCTTGTTTTCCTAACTTCCCTTGACTCTGTGCCAGTTTTCTGATTAAATACTGATGCAATAAACCCAAACAATAAACCAGTGTCTACTAGAATCCCTGAAAAGGTTGAGGACCTGGTGATATCTATATCTGAGGGCCACATCATAACATCATTCAAGAGAGTGAACCCTTGCAAGCATCAGGCCCTGACAGCGTACCTGGTAGGGTACTGAAAATCTCCACCAACCAACTAGCTGGAGTGTTCACGGACGTTTTCAACCTCTCATTGCGCAGTCAGAGGTTCCCACCTGCTTCAAAAGGGCATCAATCATCTTTGTACCCAGGAAGAGGAGAGTGAGCTGCCTCAACGACTACCGCCCAGAAGCACTAACTTCTACTGTGACAAAGTGCTTCGAGGGGCATTTAACACTGCGCACATTTCGTGTTGCAAATTTAATTTCCATTATTTTTCCCAGTAGTCCTCAGTTCACAATCTTTACAGTTCAGTCAGTGTCCATCAGCCACATGCACACCACTTCGGTGAACGTCAGTACTGATTGAGGGCTCAGGAACAGGGTATGATCTTCCTCTGGGAGTGGAGTCACCTTGGGCATTGCTGATGGTGTCACTGCAGGGGAGGGGGTGGAGGGCAATCCAGCTGTGCTCCTGCTCCTCCGTCTCCTGGATGGTTTGTATACTTTGCCCATAGCTGGGGAGCCACGGCGTTTAGTCTGCTCCTAGTCATCCGGAGCTGGTGGGGGAGGGGGAAGAGGGTGGTGACAGCCTCTGCACTGATCCCAGTCTCCTGGAGCCAGGGGCCACTGGGCTCTGCCTTGCTCCGTGTCTCCCGGAGCCGGTGGGGGTGGGGGGGGTGCTGGATGCTGAACCTCCCACCATCAGATTTAATTGTAATCTGGTTCTTTCCTTTCCCTGCTCTCCGTCCTTGAACTTCCTCTGTTGGTGTCCAGTGCTTGTGACCACTTCCTTCTCAGAGGCCAAGAGGTTGCTGGCTTCTGTTTGCGCCTTGCCCTTTTTCTTCCCTCTGTTTGCAGTGTCTGTTGCTTTCTTGGGGATCCCTACAGAGGCAAACCTCGAGGGGGGTGGATGATGGCCTTCTTGCTGTTCTCTCTCAGCATCACCTTTACTTGCTACTTGCTGGTCTAGAATCTCAACAAGGCTTTGATGTCCACACAGATCCTGTCTCCTTGACATAGCAGCCTATCAGGTGAATACATCCATGGGTGGCACATGTGGGTTAAACATGTGACCTGTTATCACTCATTCCTTCTGGGTCAGAAGGCTGAAGAGTGCTGCACCTTGAATAGTGAGAGTGGAGCCACGTACTCCTTCTCATAGAAGTCCAGAAGCAACCTCTACCAACCTGCCAAGGTCTTGAATATCTCTTGTCCATGACATCCTGGAGGAAGTAGATAGCCTTCACCTCAAATTAGAGGCATTCCATCAGGATTTTGCCCATGAAGAGTTCCCAGGAAAATGGCTAAGGTCCTTCACTGCCACCCTGATAGTTTTCCGGACTCTAGGTGCTGCAGAAGAGTTTTCTGTTGCAGCCGACCTTGTGGAGCTAATGGAGGTGGGCCAATGACTGGAAAGGGTTTTAGACTGGTCCTCCAATCCACCCCTGCAACAGCAGGCCAGCTCACACCAGACGATCTCCAGCTCCAAAATGTTCTCTCGGATGACTTCCTCTTCCATCTTCTTTGGTGTTGCAACTATGGTTCCTCACTTCTGACAGATCCAGTTGATCAATTCTGAGAAGAACAGCTACCATACTTGATCTTCACCAAAAGCCCAAGGTTCTACTTGTCCCAGATGTGAAGTATAGGCCTGGATCGATTGTGGCCAATGCCCCGCCACACCACCTTTCTTTCATGGAAAGGTTTTCCTGACAAACATCTTTGACCACAAGTCCACCAGGAAGTGATCAGCTTGGAATATCCTGCAGTCAATGAAAGAGGAGGATCCGATAGATATGGTAGGATGGTTCCAGGAACAGACCATCCCAGTCATCTGCCAGAATGCCTCATCACTGAGGCTCACAAACAAGCACCAGGACTTGACCAGACATGCGGTGAGAGGGGCCCTCCCAGTCAGATCCTTCATGTACAACCGGAACATCACCCACAATTCACATTGACACATGAAGACTGTGGGGTGTGCGGGTACAGTCACCCACCTCTTTGTAGATGCGCTGAGAGCATGTGGAGAAGGATGCATGTCTTGTCATGATTCATCCCCAGCAGCAGCGTGACAGAGGACTCTCTGACTTATTGGCTGTCCACTGGGATGCACCCTGAGTCAGACATCCAGAACTGCTGGAAGACCCATCAACTCGGTAAAAGACGCATTTTGGTCTGCCCAAAACCTGCTGGTCTTTCAGCAAACAGAGATGTTGGTGCCGGGAATGCAGGAGAACACACTGAGCGACACACTGAGGCTTGGTGCAGCCAACACAGGGGTGCTGTGCGGAAAGACCACTGTCCAGAGTGCTCCTGTTACCAGGTATTGACGCACTGAGACTGCGAGAAGGACCCTCAAAGAACAGAGGGGAGAGTAACCTCAAAACTATCATAATGGTTGAAATAGAAATGATTGTAGGGGCACGACACAAAGGGTGCAAAGACACTTTGAATGGTTTTCGTTTTGTAAAAATTTATTGTGAATAAAGTCTATTTGTGGTTAAAAAAAAGTTGGTTTCATATCTTTACCTCTGATGAGCGCTGTGAGACCTGCTGAGTTTGTCCAGTGTTTTTACTGATCTTTTGGAATGCCTTATTGCTCACATGACCAGACAAACAATCATCACTGTACACATGAAAACATTTTGTTGACTTTTAGCTGAGGGGAGATTCTGATAGTTTATTCTCAATTTTAAATACAACATGGTCTAATTAATTTAGCTTGATTACAAAAACACTTAACTGACAATTTCTAAAGGAGCCATTCTCTTTTTATCTTTGCCACCAAGCAGTAACCCATACCATTTCAAATGTGCTGGCGCTTAATTCTTCAATGACAGGAAATTATCAGTAATGGGGTGTTTATGGTACAGCACATTTCCTGAGAGCATTCCAGCCTGTCGACCACCTAACAGATAGCAGTGAGCAGACAGCTTGGTCGGTGACAGACCCTGTCTTGAATCAGCCTGGAAGGAAACTGCTGTTTACCAAGCTAAGAAATGAGGGTCTTTTGAAAGATGTGCTGATGATATCCCCTCATGTTGAGCTGCAGGGGAACAAGCTTCCCATACGAATAAAGCTCGGCCATTTGCAAAGCTCTTCGAGGGTTCTTCCTGACACGGCTCACACAGTTCGCTGATAACCTGCCTAATATATCTTTGTTCCACTAGCTATATTCCAATTAATGTGCAAAATGTGTATTCCATTTTCAATTGCTCCCTCCTTGCAGGTTATCCAGAGATTGGGATTTTTTTTTTTACCATTGCCATGTTTCAGCAAAATGTAGATAATAAGTCAGAGAAATAGAAGGTAGAAAGTTGTCCACGTTGTAAAGTTAGAAGGTAGAAAGCTGTCCATGTAGAAAGCTGTCCACGTTGTAAAGTTAGAAGGTAGAAAGCTGTCCACGTAGAAAGCTGTCCACGTTGTAAAGTTAGAAGGTAGAAAGCTGTCCACATTGAAAGCTGTCCACGTTGTAAAGTTAGAAAGTAGAAAGCTGTCCATGTTGTAAAGTTAGAAGGTAGAAAGCTGATGTCCACGTTGTAAAGTTAGAAGGTAGAAAGCTGTCCACGTTGAAAATTGTCCACGTTGTAAAGTTAGAAGGTAGAAAGCTGTCCACGTAGAAAGCTGTCCACGTTGTAAAGTTAGAAGGTAGAAAGCTGTCCACGTTGAAAGTTGTCCACGTTGTAAAGTTAGAAAGTAGAAAGTTGTCCATGTTGTAAAGTTAGAAGGTAGAAAGCTGTCCACGTAGAAAGCTGTCCATGTTGTAAAGTTAGAAGGTAGAAAGCTGTCCACGTTGAAAGTTGTCCACGTTGTAAAGTTAAAAGGTAGAAAGCTGTCCACGTTGAAAGTTGTCCACATTGTAAAGTTAGAAGGTAGAAAGCTGTCCACGTTGAAAGCTGTCCACGTTGTAAAGTTAGAAGGTAGAAAGCTGTCCATGTTGAAACTTGTCCACGTTGTAAAGTTAGAAAGTAGAAAGTTGTCCATGTTGTAAAGTTAGAAGGTAGAAAGCTGTCCACGTTGAAAGTTGTCCACGTTGTAAAGTTAAAAGGTAGAAAGCTGTCCACGTTGAAAGTTGTCCACATTGTAAAGTTAGAAGGTAGAAAGCTGTCCATGTTGAAAGTTGTCCACGTTGTAAAGTTAAAAGGTAAAAGAACAGCAGTAATTTTCCCTGGGAAATCATGGGAGTCACTCGTGGTTTTTACACAGCCACTGCGCAACGGGAAATTAATCAAACTTCCCGCAACGCTGGCTGTGTAAAAGGTTTAGAACAAGAATGAGCCACTTATTCCCATTCTGGAAAGTTTCCTGAGGTGGCCCCAGGCATTTATGCGGACCGCCTGCCATCTAAACTGAACTGCGGGCCGTCCGCAACAAAAGGCTAATGAATAGGACGCGCATGCTTGACGTGCTCGGCTCACAACACTTTTACGACCACATCTAAACTGTAAATTGATAACACAGTTTCAACGAAATAAAGTTAGTGTTTATTATTTTCCCTTCCGCTTGCATTGTGTCTGTTTCATCGAGTTATGTCTTGAAAAGTAACTAAGGTGATGCAACTAAAATATCTTTGGATGTCTGCATCATGAGGATCGTGTTAAACATAAAAGAGAACCACACTCCAATATATTTCTCTATATCATGTTTATCCCAAATATTTTTAACTGGATTGTTATGCTTGCTTTTGTATTGAAGACCAGCACTTAAGGATTGATAAAAAAAAACTTGGGTACACATCAGTTCTGGTGTAGATTTATAACTAAATGAAAACACTGCTCTTAGGAATATTGTAGAGTAGTTACTTATAGGTTTTGTGTTCACATGTTTGAACACACAAAAGATGTGTGCTCTAGTCATCATACAAGATGACTCTTAAAGATTTTGCAGAAAGCCTTCAGAAATACATTTAAAATGGTAAACATCCTGGTGTTCTTTTCTATAACTCGTACACAGCGAGGCTTGAATAGATCGTCCCCTACCTTTTTCATCATATGTTGGTTTGACTGTGGTTGGTATATTCAAGCACTGAGCTAGAGAACTCAAGAACCACAGTGACCATTTGAGGTAAAAATATATTACCGATATATATTCGGAAGGTCTCATGCCTGAAAAGTCAATAATATACCTCTACCTCCTGTGGACGCTGTGAGACCTGTTGAGTTCCTCCGGGATTTCTATGTTTTTAATGCCAAGCATAATGGACCGACTCCCAGCCTAGTGAGGATCTTCAGCCCACCCCACACCCCCCTCCCCTGCTCCTCACTTTCACCGTCATTACCAGATCACTCTCCATGCTGCCCAATGTTGATGCAGTGATGGTGTACGTTGCACACAGGGTCTCCATCTCAATCGACATTGATCGATGCCGAGCCTTCGAAATCACCACAACTCAGCTATTTTAGGGAAAGTGTGAAAATTACTGACAGAAAATTATCGCGACAGCTGTGTAAAAACCACAACAGAGAGATACAGGCCATTCAGCCCACTAAGACCATAATGCTCATCAACCATCCATTTAAAGGAAGTCTATTGTGAAACCTCGGGAAGTAGATCAGCTGGTTGAAAGGTGTAATGACAACAACCTTGTGCACAACGTCAGCAAAACCAAGGAGATGATTGTGAACTTCAGGAGGAAGTCAGGAGAACACATCTCATTCCTCATCGAGGGCTCATTAGTGGAGGGAGTCAAGAACTTCACATTCCTGGGTGTTAGCATCTCCGAGGATCTGTCCTGGAGACTCTACATTGACGCAATCACAAAGAAGGCTTGCCGGTGGCTGTATGTCACGGAAGACTTTGTTAAACATCTACAGGTCTATCATGGAGAGCATTCTGGCTGGTTGCATCACTGCCTAGTATGGAGGTTCCAACTCTCAGGGCAAGAGTAAACTCCAGAGGGTTGTTAACGCGGCCTGTGACATCACAGGCACCAGACTACAGTCTACATGAGGCGGTGTCTAAAAAAAGCAGCCTCAATTCTCAAAGACACCCCCCCCCCCCCCACTCAGACCCTGCCCTCTTCACTCTGCTACCATCAGGAAAAATAAAGATGAGCACTCAGTGGCACAAGGATAGCTTCTTCCCCACTGCCATCAGATTCCTGAATAGTCAATGAACAAAGACACGGCCTGACTTTTCGTTCACTATTATTTTTATTTTTCATTGTAATGTTGTAAGATGGTTTTAATATGAATGTTTGGACCACGACGCTGCCACAAAACATTGAATTTCATGACGATAAATCCTGATTGTGATCTATTTTATTCTTCACATTTCTGATCAACCTACTGGATTCATTTGCAAGCACATAAGGAGAAATTTTTAATGGCCATTTAACTGACCAGTCAAACTCTTAGGGGATGTGAGAGGAAGCTAGAGCACGCAGAGGAAGCCCATTCAATCACAATGAGAATGTACAGACCCCATACAGTCAGCACCAGGGGCTGAGATTGCCAGAGCTAAGACAGAACGTAAAACATTGAACAATGCTTCAAAGTATCAGGAACATCAGCCCACTCTATCTGTGCTAACCACGATGAGATTTTAAACTAACCCCATCTATTGGCTCATGGCAGACAAAAAGCAAGAAGGAAGGCATCCAGTCCAGATGGAGTACTGGCCAAGTACTGAATACCTGCACTGAACAACTGGGCATCTTCAACATCCAACAGGGCATGGTAGCCAACTGCTTCAATCGTAGAATTGCCAAAAAGAGTGTGGTAAATTACTCTTCACCAATGGCACCCATATCAGTGGTGATGAAACGTTTTGAGAGGCTGGTGTTGAAGCATATCAGCTCCTGTCTGAACGGCAAGATGGATCCATTCCAATTCGCTTATTCCAGCAACAGGTCTATGGCAGGTTCATCTCACTGGCTGTACACAAAACCCTGAAACACCTCGACAGCAAAGATACATGTGTCAAGATGCTCTTTATTGACTACAGTTGAGCATTCAATACTATCATCTCCTCAAAACTGAACAGCAAACTCCAACACCTGGGCCTCAACACCCCACTGTGTAATTGGATCCTGTCTTTCCTCACTTCCAGATCCCAATCAGTGAGGATTGAGAAGAAGATCTCCTCTACAATCTCCATAAGCACCGCGGTGTGCCCCACAGGGCTGTGCACTTAGCCCCCTGCTCTACATGCTTTACATTGATGACTGAATGGTTCAGTTAGAAAACAACACAAATTTGCTGACAATACCACAGCAGAGGTTTGTATACAATGGGGCAATGAGTCAGCAAACGGGGGAGGGGGGGTGGGTGGAAAGAGTGATAACTGCTGAATGATGTACTCAAGGTCACCAAAACCAAGGAGCTGATTGTTGACTTCCGGAAGGGAAAAGCAGAGGTGTAAAATCCACTGATCAGTGAGGGATCAGAGATGTGCAAATTGAAATTCCTGGGTGTCACAATCTGATAAGACCTTTCCTGGGCCCAACACAGGAATATCAGCATGAAGAAAGCACAGCACCACCTCTACTTCCTCAGGCATTTGCCAAGATTCAGGATGACATTGAAAACCTTGGAAAACTTGTACAGATGTACAGAGTAAAATGTGATGGGGATACCAATACCGCTGAGTGGTAAGACCTGCAAAAAGAAGTGGACACAGCCAGTACATCACAGGCAAAACCCTCCCCACCATCAAGAAGATGACTGAATATCTATGACTGAATACAGCAGCAATCATCAAGGATTCACACCACCCAGGACATGCTCTGTTCTCGCTGCTGCTGTTAGGAGCCACACAGCTCAGACCACCAGATTCAGGAACAGTAACTCCTCCTCCACTATCAGTCTCCAAAACAACATACTCAATCAGAGACTCTTTCAACCTCTTGAACATTTTTTTATCCCAGAATTTGCACAGTCTGTTTGTTTACATTTCTTTCTTTTGTATGTTTTTTATTGAGTACTGTTTACACTATCAATAAGTAGAAATTCTGCCTGGCCTGCAGGAATAAAGAATCTCAGGGTTATATATGATGTATGCACTCTGACAGAAAATATGAACTTAAACGGTACATTTAACAAAGGTATCTGGCATCCATGAAACTCTCATGAAATATTCATGAACCAAATTCTCAAGAAGGTGCTGAGAGGTTTCAGGATAATATTGACAGGATTAGTCAATGGGCAAGAAGAATATAAGGTGAAAAATATCTTTGGAAAAAATAATAAACATGACCCTGCCTTTTATAGTGCAAAATTAAAGGACATTCGAGGGAAAGCTTGGTTTTCTTATACGCAGTCACTGAAGTTTAACGGGGAGGAATTGAGTTAAAGCCAGAGTCATCTTGATCCTATTATAATCGGACCTGGTGAGACCACATCTGGAATATTGTTTGCAAGTCTGACTTCCCTACTTACAATGGATGAAGTGCAGCAAACGTTCACCAGATTGATTGCTTGGATGCTGGGTCTGTCCAGTGAGAAGATAGAAAGCAGACTAAGCATACTCCCCGGAGTTTAGAAGAATGAGAGGTCAACTCAATGAAATAAACAACATTCATGAGGGATTTGACAGAGTAGATACGCATTGAAATTTGGCTGAGGTGTCGGAGTTTCAGAACAAAGGATCTGCTGTTCAGGACTGAGATGGGCAGAAAAATCACCTCACCAAAGAGGTTAACTCTCTGCCCATGTTGACTGCAAAGAATCAGTTAGTGAGACAGAAATTGGTAGATTTTTAGAGAGCGAAGGAATAAGGGAAATGAAGTTAGTGGTGAAAATTGGTTCTGAGCTGAAAGGTCAGCCATATAATTATTGAATTGTGGATTCAGATACAAACGCTGGCTGAAATTGGTGCACTTAAAACGGGAGTATTTGAAATCATTCTACTGTGATAGAATTATTGAAGGATTTCAGACCTGATTGCCATCTCTGCAATATCAAGAATTGTGGACTCAAGGCTTTGTGAAACATTATTTTTTGGGTTACAACTTGATATGTGCAAAATCATTTGGCACTGTCATTCACTTGCGGCAATCCTGTGCGATAATGATGGACATGTTAAAAAAGTGGTTTCTTGGAAAACTGTGAGATTGATGATTGAATCTTGAATCAGACAATTTTCATTCATCACAGAGGATAACAGAACCCATGCTTCTTTAATTCAAGTTGGTGCAATCATTTATTTTAAGAAAACACAAAACTTCATACTAGGGAGGGAAAACAAGAGGTATATGACCCAGAGAGTGAGCAAATTTAAATCCCTGGGAGCCACTCTCTCGGAGGACCTTTCCAGGACCCAACACACGAATGTTATCATGAAGAAAGCATGTCAGCCCCTCTACGTCCTCAGGAGTTTGCAGAGGTTTGGTATGACATCGAAAACCTTGGCAAATTTCTAGAGATATATAGTGGAAAGTGTGCTGACCAGCTGCATCACAGCCTTATTGGTGCCCAAATACAACCTCTGAGCAGTAAACACTGCAAAAGGTGGTGGACACACCCCAGGACACCACAGGAAAAACCCTCCCCACCATCAAGAACATCTGTCAGAGGGCAGCAACAATCATCAAGGATCCACACCACCCAGCACACTCTGTTCTCGCTGCTGCCATTGGGAAAGAGGTCGAGGTGCCAGAAGAATCTCACCACCAGGTTCAGGAATAGCTGCTTCCCCTCCACCATCAGACTCCTCAACATCAAACTCAATCAGGGACTCATTTAAGGACTCTTACTTTGCCTGCTATTTATTACTGAATACATATTTTCTGTATTACAGTCAGTTTGTTTAAATTTCTCTCTGACGTTCTTTGCACTACAGATGAGTAGAAATTTTGTCTGCACTACAGGAAAAAAGAATCGCAAGGTTGCATGTGATGTCATGTATGTGCTCTGACAATAAATCTGAATGCTAGACTTTGAACTTTGTTCAAAATTATTTTGCCAACTATCTCTAACTGGAGTTGAAGGGTAGGATAGAGTATGTTTAGGCAGCGCCCCTTTGGCAATAGTGACATACATTTCAAATTCCTTTAAAATGAACAATTTGCTCAATTAGAGATCAGAAGGCAATTACAGAAGCTCAAAGATCAAGGTATGTGACTTTCAGTTTCACGAATTCTGACCATTGTTTTAATCGTCCCTAATTGACTCATTATGTGCATGGTTTCATAACTCCAAAGGAAATGGGCCAATGACAATTTTTCTGAAGTAAAATATTTCAATAACAATTGGGTCTAGAGCAGTGATTCTCAACCTTTCCTTCCCACCCACATCCCACCTTAAACAATCCCTTACTAATCACAGAGCATCGATGGCACAGGGATTACTTAAAGTGGGACGTGAGTGGGAAGAAAAAGGTTGAGATCCACTGGGTTAGATGAAGGAAGAATGCTGCAAATGTTGGGGAAGTCTTGAACCAGGAGTCCCGGTCTAAAGACTGAAACACAAAAGTCTGCACTAGGTCTAAGATTGAGAAAGAATGTCTTCATTAAAATTTTTTTTTAAATTAGCCATACAGCACGGTAACAGGCCATTTTTGCCCACAAGCCCATGCCGGCCAATTACACCCAATTATCCTACACTCTCGGTATGTTTTGAAGGGTGGAAGGAAACTGGAGCCCCTGGGGAAGTCCCATGCAGACACGGGTTGAACATAGAAACTCCTTACAGACAGTGTGGGATTTGAACCCCAGTCCCAATCGCTGGCGCTGTAATAGCGGTGCACTAACCACTACACCAACCATGCCACCCAAAAAAGTTGTGAACTTGCGGAGCTCCCTACCGCAAAAAAGTTGTTGAGGCCAGCTCATTAGATATAATCAAAAGGGAATAGGATGTGGTCCTTCTAGCTAAAGGGATCCAAGGATATGGAGAGACAGCAAGAATAGTGCAATGATCAACCATGGCTGTATTGAATAGTGAATTAGGCTTATAGCGTGAATAAAAGCTCTCACAACTGGAGGGAGAACACACGCCTTTATTAGATCATAACAAAGGGTAGGGTCTTACAAGGGTCTTCAGTAGGACTCAGGGTTTAGGCAGGAAACCTGGGTTATATATGGGTAGATGGGGGCGGAGCCTGGGGGAGGAACCAGCCATCTGTTCAACCCATCACCAGTGAATCTCAGTTCACTGAAAGACTCGTAGTGTTTAATGGCCTCCTCCTTTTCCTCTTTTATCTATGTCTCTATCTTCCATCTTCAACTTGAATCTTGCACCATCTGATCTTAGTTTGAATTGGATTATACAGCATGAAATCAGGCCCTTTGGTTTAATGTCCCCATGCCTAACATGATCTCGACCTATTTGCCTGAGTTTACCTCATCATCCCCTTCTAAACCTTTCCTATCCATGTCCCTGTCTAAATGTCTTTTAGATGTTGGAACTGTACCCAACTCTACAGATTTCTCTGGCAGCCTGTTCCACAAGCGTGGCAAAAAAGTTGTCTCTCAGCTCCCTTCTAATTTTTTCCCCTCTTCACCTTAAATCTGTGCCCTTTAGTTTTATATTCCCCCTACCCTGGGAAAACAAAAGATTGTCACCATTCACCTGATTAATGCACTTATGATTTCATAAACTTATATCAGATCACGCTTAGCCTCCTACGTCCCAGCCTCTCCTAACTCAAACCCTCCTCTCCCAGTATTCCAACATCTCATTCACATTTTAGTAGGCTTTTAGGAGAACTTTTCATTACTGATCCCAAACATTTTAAATCTAACGAAGTAATCCCATAATTGATTAAAAAAAAAACAGCCATTTGGTTATACCAGGGCAGCACATTAGCGCAACACTATTACAGCATCGGTGACCGGGCCTCAAATCCCACGCTGTCTGTAAGGAGTTTGCATGCTTTCCCCATATCTGCATGGGTTTCCTCAGGGTTCTCCATTTTTTTCCCTCATCTTCCAGAAATGTGCAGAGTTTATTTGGGTGGTACGGGCCTGTGGGCCAGTGATTTATCTCCAAATTTTTATAAATTATAACAGTGAATATGAAACAAACAATTTGATATGGAAGTGCAAATGGTTTACTGATGCTCTTTTGAAAAAGAATGCTGCCATTCTCTTTCTGAGTGAAGGCACCACCTTACTCTGATTAGACCCTAGGGGTTTTTAAGCTATAGCCCTCCAGGGACCCAGGTGCGATTAGTGGGGTAAAGGTGTTTCAAGCACCTTTCAAGCTGAGGGGTTGGGGGGATCAACCCAGTAAATCGCCAACACGGTGATTTAAGGGGGATTCCGCCCCTGCGATGACGTGGTAGGTGACGCAAACTGTTGGTGGTCAGTCGTTTCCCACCCCACCCCTCCATGGCAGATCACGCCAGAAACTTCAGCAGGGGTGTCCCTGTGACTGAGTCGGCCATTTTTGTTTACAAGTCGCTGGTGGACGAGACCTGGGTAAGTTTAATTAGGTTCCCTGACTACCTCCGAGGTAGGGCAGGGACCCGATTGATTTTGGAGCCCGCTGACCGGGTCGGACTCTTTCAAGCTGCCTTGCAAGTGGGGCGCTAACCAGCCAAATTGCCCCATTTTACAAGGCAGCTTGAAAGCACCTTGTGAAACACGTACTGTAGCTTTTAAACGCACACATTAAAAGAAAAAAATCATTATTCAAGCATAACTTGTCACAACACTGCTAAAATATGGTCAGGACAGCTTTCACCGAGCATAAGTATCTGCAGAATGAAAAATTGAATGAGGATCACCGTCCACAAATAGAGTGTCTTCTCAGCACCTGCCGCTGCCTTCAGTAAAAGAGTGGGAAGGTTTGAAATATCAGCTGAGTATTCTGGAAAACTAATGAAATGACGGACGCCTTGACGAAGGGCTTGGGCCCAAAATGTTGTTTATGTATCTTTACTTCCTATAGACCCCACCAGACCTGCTAAGTTCCTCCAGCATTTAGTTAGCTACAATCACAGCATCTGTGGACTTTTGTGTTTCAGTTCAAAATTACAAATATATTTGTAGTGAAAATCGCTGTAGGTTGGAGCCCACGATTACTAATGTACACACTCATGCTCTTTCTGCAGTGTTCCCTTTGGTGGTTGGTCTGATATTAGATGATCCAGACGGATTCGCTGCTGTGGGAATTGGCATTTTTAATGAATCAGACAAGCTGATAATGTAAACAGCAGTCGATGACCTGCAATCATTCCCAGCTGTGAAAGGACTTAACTGCTCAGCCTATTTCAACAGCTCCATCAGTGTGAGAGGATGCAAGGAAATTATGTGTAAAACTTGAACGTAGCCAAAAGAGTCACTGATGAGAATTGTGGATGGTTGTAGGGGGAAAATGCGGGACTAAACCATGATTTCTCTTTCAAATTTCTGCAGATGTGTGGTGGAAAGTGTGCTGACTGGCTGCGGTGCGGTCTGGTATGGCAGGGTCGGCGCCAAGAGGGGGAATCCGCCGGCATTGCGCCCCTCCCCCAAGTGAGGTGCTGTGCCACCCCCATACGGTCAGGCCCATCGCTCGCTGTCAGACCTGCCGCCCCCCACCCCCTCTGGGGTCACTAGCGTGCATCAAGCATCACTAGCAGCTCATGATGCTGTATACACAGACCTGGTGTTCACTTGTGTGTTCAACTTTAAGCTGATTAAAGCCTGTAGTACAGTCTTCTCGAGTTTTGCGTTTGTTTGCTGCACCACAGCACACCATAGACACATGATGCCATAAAAGCAGCACTCTTGGCACCTACATCGGAGGGGCAGATGATGGTAACAGCACCTTCCCACTCCGCTGAGCGAGTTGGTGAGCATTTCACTGTGTACCCCTTTTAACACGCTAATGCCCCCCCTCTAACATTCACCCTGGCGCTGACGCTGTGGTATGGGAACACCAATACCCCTGAGTATTAAAAAAGCCCTCCAAAAGGTAGCGGACGCAACCCAGGAGTTCAATGATACTACCCAGGAGACAAAACCCTCCCCACTATCGAGAACATCTACAGGGTTCGCTGCCGTGGGAGAGTGGCAGCAATCATCGAAGACCCACCACCGCCCACCGTACCCACTGCTGCCATCAGGAAAGAGGTCTCAGTGCCACAAGACTCGCACCACCAGGTTCAGGAACAGCTGCTGCCCCTCCACCATTCGACTCCTCAACGACAAACTCAATCAGAGACTCGTTAAGGACTCAACAACAAACTCAATCAGAGACTCATTTAAGGACTCTTTCTTGTGCACTTGTAAGTACGAGCTGTCCGTAAGTCGGACATTCGTAACCCAGGGACTGCCTGTGCATACAGTGAGGCCTTGTACTCTTAAACTACTGAACTACAGGATGTGATTAAATATTGTTTCAAATTCAAAACTTTGGAAGTGGTTTGATAGATTGTGCATTTAGCACATGAATAATATCAAATGACAAAAAATAATAACACCGCAGGATATTCAAGCAAATTTATTGGGAATCCGAAAACCCCAGACAGATTCCTTTTACCACTGCATTGTGAGATAACTCCTTTTGCAGACAGTGGTGTGTATTCATCAAACTATCCTTGTCCCAGATTGAAGACTGTCTCTTATTTGTAATCATAGTTGCGACACAGATCATTCCAGATTTATATTGACATTTAATCCCTAACAGTGGCTAATCCATAAAATGAAGTTTCGAGTTGAATTCTGGAATGATGAACAGGCATATTAACACACGGGATTTGACCTTTCCATTTTTACTTTAGTAGATAACATGATATGCCAAAAGGATTTGGTAAACTCTCACCACCCACATAGGAACAATGTAAATATCACATTGGTAGTCAATTCAGAGTCCAAAGAGAGAGCCCTTGTTTCCATCTAAGACTGTCTGAATTCAACTATTCTGAGCTCCTTACTCGTGTTCAATGATACTACTATTAAGCCAAAGGCTCTCATTGGAAGTAATTCCATGTCACAAAAGCATACACTAACCAGGACAACACCAATAATCCAGCACACTAGGTGTGTGGCGGTTAGTGCAGCACTTTCACAGCGCCAGGGTTCGGGACCGAGATTCAAATCCCACCCTGAGGAGTTTACACGTTCTCCCAGTGTCTGCGCGGGTTTTCCTCGGGGGCTCCAGTTTCCTTCCACCGTTCGAAACGAGCCGGGGGGTGTAGGCTAATTGGCCGTAAATTGGGCAGCACGGACTCGTGGGCCGAAATGGCCTTTTACCGTGGTGTACGCGTAAATTTTTTAAAGTTTAAACATTTTCTGGACTACTGGATGTTACTTTGATTAATACTCCAGAACAATTTTCATTGTAATTAAGTGAATATGAATTATAATAAATTTTCCAAAGAACTAGGCAAGAGTAAAGAAAACATGAGAGTTAAAGACCAAGTGAACTGAAAGAAAAACCAGGAGCCAGACCCCAGTAAGTGAAAAGAGAGGATGAGAAATGGGCTCCAAGCGTTAGCAGGGAGTGTAGAACCCAGTCCAATGGTGGGAAGGGATTGTGGGAACTGATACATTGGTGAATGGAAAGGGGGTGAGGCATATATCAACTGGTATCAGCATATATCCAAATAGTTGGTAATAGATATTTTTGAGTTCTACTCGACATTCGCTCCACAATCGCTCCGCAGCCCATGTACTATCACTGGCTCTCCACTCAGCTGTAGATCACCTCAAACTCAGCAGCTCATACATACATACAGCTCATTGACTGCAGCTCAGCCTTCAACACCATTATTCCCTCAGTGCTAGTTCTTAGCTTCTGTACCCCACTCCTCAACTAGATCTTTGACTTTCTCATTGGAAGACTACAGTCAGTACATATTGCAAACAAAGTCTACACCTTGTTGATATCATCACAGGCACACCCCAAGGATATGTGCTTAGCTCACTGATCTACTCATTATACACCCATGACTGTGTGGCCAGGCACAATTCCAATGCTATCTACAAAACCAAGGAGATGACTGTAGACTTCAGGAGGAAGTCAGGGAACACGACCCAGCCTTTATTGAGGGGTCAGTAGTGGAGTGGGTCAAGAACTTCAAATTCGTGGGTGTCAACATCTCTGAGGATCTGCCCTGGAGCCTCCATGTTGATGCAATCACAAAGAAGGCTCACCAGCGGCTATACCTTGTGAGGAGTCTGAGGAGATTCACAGAAGTCTCTCATAAACTTCTACAGGTGTATCGTGGAGAGGATTCTGGCTGGCTGGTTGCATCACTGCCTGGTAGGGAGGCACCAACTCACAGGACAAGAATAAACTCCAGAGGGTTTTTAACTCGGCCTGTGACATCACAGGCACCCGACCACTCCATTGAGGAAATTAGGCAGTGTCTTAAAAAAGGCAGCCTCTACTCTCAAAGATTCCTATCACCCAGGCATGTCCTCTTCTCTCTGCTACCATCAGGGAAAAAAGGTACTGGAGCCTAAAGACAAGCACTCAATGGCACAAGGACAGCTTCCTCCCCACTGCCATCAGATTCCTCGTGAATGATCAATGAACCCAAGACACTGCCTTACTTTTCGTGCACTTTTTTTAATAGTAATGTCATAAGATGAATGTTTGCACTACGATGTTTCGTAGAACACCGAATTTCATGACAATAAATTCTCATTCTGATTATTGCTTGGGACTTTAAATCAAATTATGCAGGATGGAACTTTGAAATCCACTGCTTGAGGGATTAACGAAGGCAAATGCTCTCACAACACTTAAGAAGTATCTTGTCAAGCACAGAAGAAAATGCATCAAGGGCTGATAAATCGAAGTGGAGGAGATGGGTGCTGGACACCACGATAATGGCAGACTGAAGAAACTCCATGGAGCAGTTTGGAATGCTTTGGTCTATTGGACAAGCTGTGGAGAGATGCAAATATTTGTAGTTGTCAAAATGTGCTGTTTTTAGGTAAGGAACTGAACTATTCTTGGACTTACACAGTGACTTTCTTGAATTCCAAATTACACAGAGGTGTCTCAAAAACAAAATATCAAGCGTTGCTCTCATATTGTTGTGGTGTCAGCATTTTAATAATAATTTTAATAAAAGTTCCTTGCATTTTATTTGTACTTTTACTAAAAGCCAGATATTTAAGTGTCAATTGAATTAATGAAATGCTTGACAATTTTATATTGAAACAAAACAACGTTGCAATGCCTCAATGAAGTTGAGCTGATTTAGAATCGTGTTCAAGTTAGCTTCTGAGCATTACTCATGTCTCAGTCTGACAAGAAAACATAAATTTAAAAAGCAAGTACGTGCGGTGGAATCCAGAGCGTAACTCTAACCATTTCTTAATGCTGTGCCCTAAAGCCAACGTTCCACAACTTTTAGAAAGAGCAGCAGCTAATCATGTTAATCCTCTTCTAAATGAATGGGTAAAACAGAATAAATAATCACAATGTTTTTAAAGCAGGGTAAAATCTTCAAGCTCAGGGTACAGCTTTTAACTCCTTCCCTAACACAATCTTCCATCTGTAAAGAATATATCATTATACCATGAATCTGACTTGCATTTGTTTCTAAGAGTGAATCCTCTTTCTCTGACTGCTTTGTGTGTGATTTAGCTCATCATTGTCCTGTGAAGCACATTAGAAAGCCTTCAGTGAACCTATTGTGTGGGATGTTCTGACATTAGAATTCAGTTCAAATTCTTAGGTGTCGGATCTTAAATTAAAATCGGCTCTTTCTCAATTTGACTAATTTCATGAAACGACACTTATAAACGGTCACAGTGTATATATTGCTTTCCAACTTATCACAGTTAAACCTGTGGATGCTGTGTGAGCTGCTGAGTAAGACTACAAATAGCAAGGCTACTGCCTCAGCATTCATAATATCTAAATCGGTGCTTGTGGCAGTAAATAACTTTCAAAAAGTTTCTTTCAGTAGACTAGAAAGATGTCTTTTTTAACAGTGCCCTAAAGTGATGCTTCAGACTCGTTTAAGAAAAACTAGACAGAGCTACATTTGTAAACCAAGAGTATTTCAACTTTTTCTTTCTGTGAACCGTTTTGATCATCACAAATCAAAAGCAGTTAATATTCTGCAGGATTTTGAATTCCATCCGTATTAACAATGCAAGTCAGGCTGTGACTTGAATGAAGTTTTGACTTTACCATAAAGCACAATTGTATGGCAGTGTTCTCCATCTAGATTCCCTGTGCTCCCCTCCCCCATGTTCCCTTGCATTCTACTCCCAACCCCGTCCCCCACACAGGAAGGAAGTATCATTTTACTTCTGTTGGCACAAAAGCTTGGAGCCACTAATTAAAAGGTACCTGAACAGATGGAAACAAAGGGCACTCCCCTGTAGCTAAAACACCCTGCAGCTGGGAGGCTCTGTCTGCTGCTTTAGATTTAGGTGAACTAAATCTGCTCTTCAAATAATATTCCTTGCTCCACAGGAAGTATTAATTACATGTTTGTAAGTGTAGCTCTGGGTGGGATATAATTACAGACTGAGATTTGTGTCTGCTGTCCAACAGAATTACACAGGAAACGTTAATCGTGCCAGCAAGTTTCAGGTGTTCTGCAGGTCATTATTTTCAGGGAGGGTCATGTGACATTTTGTTGCCCCCATGTCTGGAACACCTACTGAAAGATTTGAATAGGTAAGGTTTTAAATTGTTCTTTGTTGGTGCGATCGTAATTTTTTTGGTTAATCTTCACGTTGTTAACATCAATCTGATTGTCACATCTCACTGGTGATCACTCCTCAAGTCAAGTCACCTTTATTTATCGTTCATACCGTGCTCGCATGGTTAAGATGAGATAGTGTTTCTCCAGGACCATGGAGCATATTTACATAAATATCGGTTAGACTAGAAGTTTGTCACATTTAAAATATTCTTCTTTGGCTTGGCTTCGCAGGCGAAGATTTATGGAGGGGTAATGTCCACATCAGCTGCAGGCTCGTTTGTGGCTGACGTCCGATTCGGGACAGCCCTACGAGTCCTTGCCGCCCTATTTACACCCCGGCAACCTACACCATGGTACGTTTTTGAGGAAACTGGAACCCCCTCCCGGAGAAAACCCACACAGACATGGGGAGAATGCATAAACTTCTTAAAGACACCGAGGAATTGGAACCCAGGTCTGATCCAGATCATTGTCACTGTAAAGGCATGGTGCTAACTGCTACGCCAAAATATTAAGGCTTGTACATTAACAGTCCATGGTACCCAATCACCAAATGTTCTGGGAGTTCAGGAGTCTGATGGCTTGGGGGAAAAGCTCTTCCCAATCTGGACATCAGGGCCCGAGTGCTGGAGTACCTCCTACCAGATGGCAGAAGGGAGAACAGTTTACATGAGGGCAGGGTTGGCACCAAGGGGGGCATTCGTGGGCATTGCCCCCCAAGCGAGGTGCTGTGCCCCATACGGTTGTGGCCATCGCTCGCTGTCAGACCCGTCCCACCAATCCCTGCGTCGCTAGTGTGCATCAAGCGTCACCTGGGTCAAGCTTGACGCACGCTGGTGTCTCGCCACCCGCCCTAACACAATAAAAGCAGTGCACTCATCTCCTATGTCGAAGGGTTGGACGATGATAATGTTCATCAGCAGGTAGGTCCCAGCATCCAAGAACACCCCTCCCACCCTCATTGAATGAATTTAGGAGCCCCCCTCTAACATTTGTTCTGGCGCTGACCCTGCGTGAGGGGTATGTGGAGTTCCTCACAATGTTTATTGACTTTCGCCTACAATGAGTGTTGTTTATGGTAGGAAGAGAGCCCCTGATGACCTTCTCCGCTGACTTCACTCTCCTCTGCAGGGTCTTCCAGTCTGGGGAGGTACAGCCTCCAAACCAGGTGGCGATGCAGTTGCACTTATTCACTGCAGTTCAGCCAATCGTCAAGAAGATCTGTCCTGTGTCTTAATAAATATACACTACCTTTTGCTTACATTTCATTAATCTTGCTTCAACTGGAAGGGCATGTTTTACTCGATGGTTATGTTGCATTTAGTCAAGTCAATTTTACTGTCATCTGATTCTATAAGTTCAACCCAACAAAACAGTGTTCTCTCTGGCCCTCAGTGCAAAACACACAGACACCAGACCTAATACACATAGAGACAAACAACACATATGCAGGACAAGCATTCATTTATGCATATAAATAAATATTCTTTCGTGAATATGAGAGTCTTGGATGGGGCAGTGTGAGCAGCTGGCTTTGGTTGTTCAGCGTTCTCACAGCCCGTGGGAAGAAATTGTTCCTCATCCTGGTGGTGCTGGCTCTGATCTTTATCTTGGTTCTATTGTACTGCACCTTTAAAAGGATTTCTCAATCACTCTGTGGCCAGTGTCATATATACGTGTTTCAACAATGTAGTGTCTGCAACAATCCCTAACCAATATTTGGCTCCAAATTGAGAAAGAGCAGATACAAGGATGACGGATGGTAGACACTTCTCTGAGTACCCAACCTCAGCCCATGAAGCACCTCCTGTTCTGGCTGGGCAGAAGTTTTATCAACCACATCAGAACTGGAGCAAATTCAAGCCACCCACATGCACCCGGGTCTGCTTTGGAAGAAGACAAAGCAGCTCTCGACAATACTCCTTAATGTCGCAAAAAAAATCTCAATCTTCACTCATTATCCAACAATAGTTAATCTAAAAATATATTGGAGCTGATGAACAATAAAGCATCACCAAGAGGTTCATTAGGAAAATGGAAAAGACTTACAAGAAGAAGGAGAGGTCTGGCGTTTAAGGGAAGGAAGATCAATTTGTGAGCCTTCATCAAGACTTCAACTTCTGCACCTGAACTATTAACTGCTTCTCTCTCCACAGATCCTGCCTGACTTGCTGATACGCCAAACGTGCCAGCCAGTAAGTTCTGCTTTGCTTTCAGAATCTGCTGCAGGTTTTTTTATTTGGAAGTTCATTCCTTGCTTGAATAATTGTGGCTTTGAATGAGCCACACTTAGATTGGAGCTGTAGATGTAAATGTTAATTCAGCACAATCACCAGGCATTCTGGAAGAATCTCTCAGACAAATCTCAAAAGAATCCCATTGAATTGGGTGACACGGTCAGCCCAATGCTGTTACAGCTCGAGCAACCTGGGTTCAAATCCAGCGCTGTCTGTAAGGAGTTTGTACATTCTCCCGTGTCTGTGTGGGTTTCCACCAGGTGCTCCGATTTCCTCCCACCCTTCAAAACGAACCGGGGTTCGAGGTCAATTGGATGTAAGTGGGTGGCACGGGCTTATAGGGCAGAAGGGCCTGTTACCATTCTGTATGTCTAATTCTTTTTGAAAAATGAAAAGTTTAAAACTCAAACTACATCGATGTTTTATGAATGCAAAGAAAACACCACGTGATTAAACACAGCTTCAGCTTTGACATTTGAATGTCGACAAAAGGATCTGTAAAGTTATTGATTTACTGAAGATAACATTACTGCACAATCACACATTTTTGTTGTGACTCCAGACACCAAAAAAAAAACTTGAAACAATATATATGAAAATAACTCATTTTCATTAAAATTATTTCTTACTCTCCCTATCTCCACCTTCTCCCTATTTCCTCCAAGATGAGGCCTTCAATTCCAGGACATCTGAAGTCCCTCCTTTTTCAAACAAACTCTACCGTGGTCAATAGAGCCATCTCCTGGAGTTTCGTTCTTAGTCCCCCTTCCTCGCCTTTCATTCCACCACCCCCATAGCTTCATCCTCCATAATTTCTCGACTTTCCAACTTCCTTCACACAATGCGCAGGGATTGTGAATACCTTGTCCGCTGATACCTTCCCACCCACTCCTCTGTGACCCCCAGTACTTCATACACAGGAACTGTTACACATGCTAGTACACCTGCCCCCTCACCACCATCCAAAGGTCCTAAGCAGCCCTTCCACGTGAGGCAAAGATTTATGTGCACTTCCTCTAACCTCATCTACTGCATTCAGTGCACCCAATTTTTTCATATTGGTGAAGTTCTCTTTCATATTCTCTTTCATATTGGTGAAGTCAAATACAGACTTGCAAAGCATCTGCGCTCTGTCCCCAATGGCCATATCAAGCTCTTGGTTGCATGCCATTTCAGATTTCAGATTTATTGTCAGAGTATATATAAGATTCTTCTTCCTGCAGGCAAGGCAGAATTATCACTTGTTGGTAGTGCAAAAAGAAACTACACAATATACACATGTAAACATATAGAGAAATATAAACAGATAATGAATGTAAACCAACTGACTGTGCAATACCGAGAGAATAAAATACATCAATAAAGACCACAAGTAACAGTCCTTAAATGAGTCCCTGATTGAGTTTGTCATTAAGGAGTCTGATGGTGGAGGGGTAGCCGCTATTCCTGAACCTGGTGGTGCGAGTCTCATGGCACCAATACCTCTTTCCTGATGGCAGCAGCGAGAACAGAGCATCTGCTGAGTGGAGTAAAAACTCAATGCTGGAGAAATTCAGCAGGTCAAGTAGTGTCCTATATGTAACCAAAGTAAAAATACATAACCGACATTTCAGGTTTGAGACCTTCATAAAGGTATGGGAGAATGTCAGCAGGCGTCCAATTAAAAGAGTAAGGGAGGGGTTGCAAAGGCAGGAGGTGATAGGTGGAGAAGGGAGGGAGGGAACTGCAGTGATCAGGGGGAGAGGGAAGAGTGGGAGGAGAATTGGAAAGGGGAATGGAAGGGGGAAGGGGGGAGAGGAGAGCAGGTTAGCAGAAACCAGAAAAGTCAATGTAATGCCATCTGGGGAGAGTGGCCAGATGGAAAATCAGGTGTTGTTCCTCCAATTTGCCGGTCGTCATAATTGGACAGTACATAAGGTCATGGACAGACATGTGAGTATGGGGGTATGACACCAAACTGAAATGGTTGGCCTCTGTCACTGGTGTGGACAGAATGAAGGTGTTCAGAAAGTGATCTCCCAATTTGCACCCATTCTCTCTGATGTAAAAAAAGCCACAAAGGGAGCACCGGATGGAGTAAATCAGACCTGTGGATACACAAGTGAAGTGTTGTTTCACTTGAAAAGCCTGTTTAGGGCCTCAGAGCATGGTGATGGAGGAGGTCCCCTCCTGTGGAAGGGAAGAGTGTTATCAGAGTTGGACCAGGTGAGTTTGAGATCAGGGTGGAAGTTGTCAACCAAGTAGATGAAGTTGACAAGCTCATAGCTGCTGCATGAGGCAGCCCCGATATAGTCATTGATATACCAGAGGAAGAGTTAAAGGATCTTGCCTGTGTAAGCTTGTAGCATGGATTGCTCCACAAAACATACAAAAAGGCAGGTATAGCTGGCACCCATGCTGGTCACCATGGCTACTCCTTTGATTTGGAGGGAGTGAGATGAGTTAAAGGAGAAGTTATTTAGGGTGAGAACAAGTTCAGCCAGGTGGAGGAGGGTGGTGGAAGAGGGTGACTGGTCAGGTCTTTGGTCCAGGAAGAAGCAAAGTGCTTTAAGATCTTCTGTATGGGGGATGGAGGTGTAAAAAAGGGATTGGACATACATCGTGAAGATGAGGCAGTCCAGTTTGGGGAATCTGAAGACATTGGAGAGATGGAGCGCATGTGAGGAATTGTGGGTATAGGTGGGGAGGGATTGGATCAGAAGAGAAAAGATAGAGTCAAGGTAAGATGGAACTAGTTTGGTGGGGCAGGAGCAGGCAGAAAAAGTGGGTCCACCTGGATGGTTGGGTTTGTGTATCTTGGGTAGAATGTAGAAATGAGCAGTGCAGAGATCGGAGACAATGAGTTTGGTGGCCATGGGGGTGGGTGGTGAAGGTGACCAGAGATGATGACCAGTGTGTGTACTGAGTGGGGTGCTCTCCGATGGCAGCACTCCCTGTAGATATTCTTGATAATGGGGATAATGTCCAGGGTTGTGTCCACTACCTTTTGGAGAGCTTTATGCTCAGGTATATTGGTGTCCCCATACCAGATTGCAGCCAGTCTGCACACATTCCACCAGACACCTGCAGAAATTTGCCAGGGTTTCTGGTGTCGTACCAAACCTCTGCAAACTCCTAAGGAAGTAAAGGCGCTGATGTGCTTTCTTTACGATGCCATTAGAATGTTGGGTCCAGGAGAGATCCTCTGAGATTGTGACTCCCAGAAACTTAAATTTGCTCAGCTTCACCACCTCTGATCCCCCAATAATTTGGGTTTTCTCTTCCTGAAGTCAACAATCAGCTGCTTGGTTTTGGTGGCCTTGAGTGTGAGGTTGTTGTTGGTGCATCATTCAGCCGAATTTTCAGTCTCCATCTTGTACGCTGGCTCTCATTTCAACTCCCCTCGCTACACTGACCTTTATGTACTGTGACTTCTCTAATGCCAGAGTGAGGCCCAATGTAAGCTAGTAAAACCACACCTCATATTCCGCCTGGGCAGTAATAGCCCAATAGACATTGAATTTTCTAATTTCCTCACATTTTTTTCCATGCACCTTCTGCTCTTTTCAGTCACCATCTCCTCTTTTTTGGTTTATCACCCACCCCCTCCCCCCAAGACCCTTACCCATTTTCATTATCCCACTCCTTTTGGGTCTGATTACATTGTCGCCTCTCTTCATTCTACCCCGTTCGCACCTTCAGTATTGGCAGCCTTCGTTACCCACTTCACCTCGTAGGATTCATCATCCTCCACTTGGCCCCATTGTTTCTCTTGGCTCGCTCTCCCTTTATCTGACATACACCTCTCTACTGCTTCCGACTGTCTCCATCACCTGGTTCAGCTATCCTGTATGGGGATCTCTGCCTCACCCCTCCTAGCCTGTCCTCTTTACACTGGCTTCTCAAAAAAGAGTTTCAGCTCATAGCATCAACCATTCTTTTGCTCCCACTGATGCTGCTCGACCGTTGAATTTCTCCAGCAGAGTGCGTTTAGCTTCAGGTTCCAACATCTGCAGTCTCCTGTGTCTCTATAATCACTAAAGCTCAAAAATAATAACAGGTGATTAAATACTGAATCAATACTTTGGTTGTGAGCAAGCGGCTCTGTAAAGTTACATACTGACATACATGTCAACTGACAAGAATGCCTCTGCCTATTCAAACACGCAAACCATCCATGCACCCGACTTTTATCATGCATCATGAGACGGCTCTCTCTGCACACAATGCAATTGCCCTTTAATTGAAGACTGGTCCTCATTGGCATCAACCTTTATTTCCCCCTACATCATGACTCCAAAGAGATGTTCCATTTCATTTATGTAAACTTTTTCCACTCCCAAATCAAACCTGCTAATAGATGTCCCATACCAAATGGTCCCCGATATTTTTCGGCAGAAAACACATCAAATTGGAAAAGGCCGTTAGGTCACAATTAAGCGACCACAGAAATCTCGTAGGGTTATGAGGTGCAAGAGATTCCAAAGAATGGAAGAGATGCAATAAAAGGATTTGAATCACAGAAACACACATAAGAATTTTAAATTAAAATGTTAGTTACCCGATAGAAGTTTGCATTGTATGTGATCAAAATTTAACACCAGAGATTTGAATGATCTGATATTTAAAGAGGGCAAGGAAAGGTGTAGGTACATGCTTTAAAAGCACCTTTATGCCTCTTGGCCTGTGTTCCTCCCTCTTCTCATCCTCACCCCCAACTCCCCCTTACCTTGTTATTCAAATGGCTCTCCTGAGGGAGGGCTCAGGCCCAACATATTGACAGTCCTTTGCTTTTTATGGATGCTGCGTGACCTGAGTTTCTCCAGCATTTTTTAAGATTTAAATTTAGACATAACAGGCCATTTCGTCCCATGATACTTTGCCGCCCAATTACACCCAATGAACCTACAATGCCTGGTATGCACTCATGTCCGTCGTCATGAGTGCTTCGAGTGGGTCGTCATGGAGCACATCAAGCTCCTGCTGCCCCTGTCACTGAACCCTCTGCAGTTTGCATATAGATCCAATCACTCTATGGATGATGCCACCGCCCTCTATCTAACCCTCACCCACCTGGAAAATAAGAACTCGTATGTTTGAATGTTGTTTATTGACTTGAGTTCAACATTTAACACAATCACACCTCAGTACCGGATAAGGAAGTTGAGCGGCTGGGCCTAAACACCTCCCTCTGCAATTGGATACTTGACTTCCTGTTGGGGTGACCTCAGACAGTCTGAATTGGTAACAACACCTCCAAGGCCATCACACTGACTATGGGGCCCCCCAGGACTGCCTGCTGAGTCCACTGCTGTTCACTCTGCTGACCCATGACTGTGCAACTAAACACAGCTCGAACTATACTATCACGTTTGCTGACGGCACGACCGTGATGGGCCTGATCAGTAAGAATGAGGACTCAGCAGACAGAGATGAGGTGGCGGCCTGGAGTAGAGCCAACAACCTGTATCTGAACGTTAATAAAACAAAAGAGATGGTTGTTGAATTCAGGAGGGCCCTGGGACAATGCGCCTCTGACCATTAAACAGCTCAACAGAGAGGTCGTTAAGTGAATCGTTCCTTGAAGTGCACTTGGTGGAGAATCTCACCTGATCCCTTAACCCCAGCTCCACAGCACCACCTCTACTTCCTGCGAAGGCTGAGGAAAGGTCATCTCCCACCCTCCATCCTCACTACATTCTACAGAGGATATATCGAGAGCATCCTGTGCAACTGCATCACCGCCTGGTTTGGAAGCTCGGACTGCAAGACCCTGCAGAGGAGAGTAAAGTCAGCGGAAAAGACCATTGGGGAGCTCCCTTCCTACCATAAAGGACATCTACAACACTTGATGTAGGCAATAAACATTGTAAAGTACTCCACACACCCCTTGTATAAACTGTTCACCCTCTGCCATCTGGTAGGAGGTATGTCTTAATATTTTATTATATTTAAGTTATATTCTAACAAATTTATGCAAATATTCTCCGTGGTCCTGGAGAAACGCTATCTCGTCTTTACCATACAAGCATGGGTATAAACGTTAAATAAAGGTGACTTGATGTTTCAAACGGTGGGAGGAAACCGAAACCCCTGAGGAAAATCCACAAAGACATTGGGTGGCTGTACTAACTCCTCAGAGATACAATGGGATTCGAACCCTGTTCCAGATCGCTGGTGCTGTAACAGTGTTGTGCTAACTGTGCATCATTATTGCATGATGCTGTCAATTTTATTATAGCTATTCAGCAATATTACAAAAACATTCGACAAGAGTGAAGGCAGGACTGCTTAAGGATAAAGGTGGCAATGTGCCCCCTGGTAGAGGGGGTAGGAGAGGTCCTAAATGAATACTCTTTGCTTCAGTATTCACTAGAGAGATTGAGAGAGCAGTAGAGAGCAAGCTTCTGTGAAGGAGCATGTTGAGGTTAGAAAGAGAAAATTCTGGATCTTCTTAAAAATATTAGTATTGATAAGATCCCAGGTCCAGATGAGATATACCCAAGGTTACTCCAGGAAGCAAGGGAAGGGATTGCTGAGGCATTGGCAATGAACTTTGCATCCTCTCTGGTTACAGGAGAGGTACCAGAGAGTTGAAAAATGGCAAATGTAGATTTCTTGTTTTAAAAAGGTAGTGCGGAGAATCTTACATTAGTGGAGAGGAAACTGTTGGAGAGAATTTTTAGGGACAGGATTTACAAAAATTAAGAGAAGTATGGTCTTCTCAGGGATAGTCAGCATGGTTTTGTGATGGATAGGCCATTCCTCAAGAGCCTAATTGGGTTCTTTAAGGAAGTAACAAAATAAATCAATTAAGGTACAGTGGTAGATGTGGTGCATGTGGATTTTAGTAAGGCCCTTGACAAGGTCTCTCATGGTCAACTCATTCAGAAAGTCATGAGGCATGGGATCCATGGAACCTTGGCAGTGTGAATTCAGAATTGCAAAAGTCAGAGGGTAGTAGTAGGCGGAACGTATTCTGCCTGGAAGACAGTGATTAGTGGAGTTCCACAGGGATCTGTTCTGGGACCCCGGCTCTTTGTGATTTTTATAAATGAACTGGATGAAGAAGGAAGGATAGGGCAGTAAATTTTCAGATGACACAAAGTTTTGAGGTGTTCTAGAAGATTGTCATAGGTTACAACAGAATATAGACAGGATATAGAATTGGGCAAAAAAAGTGGTAGATGGAGCAGATAGGTAAGTGCGTAGTGATGAATTTTGGAGGGTCAGACTTGAAGGCAATGGTTAATGGAAAGATTCTTAATAGTGTAGAAAAACAGAGGGACCTTGTGCCATGCAGATTGATAGGGAAGATAAATGGGCTTATTGCATGCTGGTCTTTATTAATCAGGGAATTGAGTTCAAGAGTCGGAAGGTAATGTTGTAGCTCAATAAAACTCTGTTAGACTTCTCTCTTATGAGGCATAGTTGATAGAGTAAGGGCTTTTCTCTTAGGAGTGGAGAAGGATAAGAGGTGACTTAATGGAGGTGTGTGAAACCACTGTTCTGCCGTGATTGGCTGCTTCCAGCTGGACACGCCTCCTGAGACTGATCCTACCTATGGTCCCTTGCATGTTCCCCTTTCCCCTTTGCTTTGATTAGTCAGTGAGGTTGATGGTTGTTCCTGTCTAATTAATAAAAGCCTGATTGTTTCACAACTCCAGCCTTTTGTGATGATTGATGGTACATCAATTTTATTAACTAAAATTTTCAAAAAGAAGCATGGAATGCTACCTGAAACCTGAGAAGCTTGACATTGACCCCCGGTCGCCGGACAGCCTGAACATGTTCAAACTTTGGCTACGCTGCTTTGACAACTTCCTGGTGGTGGCCGCGGATGCTTTCACCACAGATGCCAACCAACTGAGACTACTCCTCTCGCGTGTCACGCCCCAAGTGTTCCCATTGATCAACGACGCCAGCTCATACCAAGCAGCTATGGAAATTCTCAAGGCCTAATATCATCATAAAATCTACAACCACTCCAGGCCACCAGAAAATAGTGACCTGGTGAGTCGAATTCTGAGTACCTGTGGGCTCTTCGGATCCTGTGTAGAGCATTCGACTGAAAAGCCGTGTCAACCGCCCAGAATACAGCAACAGCTATTGGAACAAAAAGTTGTCAATCTGCATAGGGCAGCTAAACTTAGAGACATTGAAGGTGGCCCTCCAGAATTCAGATGATTACTCTGCCTCTTGGTCTCTGTGGGCGCCGATATCCTGGGACGGGGCATCATCCCACCCCATGAGTGACTGGTCCCCTACACCACCCCACTACTCTAGTGATCTGACCTTGGCCGCCATTGCGTGTGGTCTCTCCAAGTGCTACTTTTGCAGGCAGGGTCAGCACTCGAGGAAACACTGCCCTGCCCAGGATGCAGTGTGCTCCAGGTGCTGGAAAAAGGGGCATGAATCAAACCTTAGCCAGTCCAAACCATCCATGAAATCTAGCAGTGTCATGTGCAGACGGTCACCATTCTGGGCTGCACACCAGTGATGTCATGTGTGAATTATGAGGGCCACCATTTTGGATTGTGTGCCAAGTGCCATTTTCCCAGGCATATAATATCACGAGGGAATGAGACCACCCATCTTGGGGCCAAAGGCAGCCATCTTGGGAGTGTGAGCACCCATCAGACTTGGACAATGAATCCATACTGGCCTCCATCACACTGAACCAGGAGGTACTACACGATCTCGCCAGATCCATGATGGACATCCATGTAAACGGGTGCGATATCAACTGTTTATTTGATAGCAGGAGTACAAATGTTTTATCCACCTCAATACTACTAAGCGACTGTCCCTTAAAGTACAGCCTGCCAAACACAGGATATCACTCGCGTCCAGCTCATTCATGGCCACCATCCATGGGTCCTACCGAGTGACCCTCACTGTTGAGCATAGTGTACAAATGGTTCAGGCTGCTTTTTATCCACAACTCTGTGCCCCCTTGCTATTGGGCTGGACTTCCATTGCCAATTCCAGAAAGACTCTCTGTAATTTGATGGTCCCCTCACCACTGCAATGAATAGTTCACAGATGGCCCCCTGCAAGCGATGTGTGGTCCCTTGAACTCAAGGATGACCCCCCCCACCCCTGCTGTTTGCCAAACTCACCCCTAATTGAAAGCTGGTGGCCACCAGGAGAGAACGGCACTGTGCAGCTGACAGGGCATTCTTTAAAGTGGAGGTTGAGCACTTATTGGGTGAGAGAGTCATCGAGGTTATACAACCAGGTGGTTGTAGTGAAGAACGGGCATAGGAATAGGATGATTATAGACTACAGCCAGACTATCAATGGGTACACGCAGCCCCCCTTCTCCAATCCAATATGGTCAACCAGATTGCACGATATTTTGTATTCTCCACCACTGACCTGAAGTCGGCATATCACCAGCTCCCAATCTCCCCAGAGAACTGCTAGTATATGGCATTTGAGGCAGATGGCCACCTCTACCAATTCCTCCGGGTCCCTTTTGGCGTCACAAGTGGGGTCTTCGTTTTCCAGTGGGAGATGGACCACAGGGTGGACCGCTACAATCTACAGGCCACTTTCCCATACCTAGATAATGTTATTATCTGCAGCCATGACCTGCAGGATCATGATGCGAACTTCCACAAGTTCCTTCGGGCAGAAAAATGCATGAAGCTTACTTATAATGAGAATAAGAGTGTGTTCTGGGCAGCACAACTAGCCAGAGCATGGTCAAAACCGACACCATTAGCCTGGACCGTATGCAGCCACTGATGGAACTACCCTTCCTACATACCCTCAAGGCTCTGAAGAGATGTCTCAGGTTTTTACTCTTACTGTGCTCAATGGGTCCCCAACTACATGAACAAGATTTGCCCATTGGTCAAAGCCACCATGTTTCCCCTGCTGGCAGAAGCCCAAGCTGCATTTCACCATATCAAGGACAACATCATCAAGCCATGCATGCCATAGACGAGTCCACACCGTTCCAAGTGGAGAGCAATGTGTCTGATTGCCACACTCAACCAAGCAGGTAGACTCTTTCTCACGCATGCTTCAAGGTCCTGAAATTCGCCACTCCTCTGTCAAGAAGGAGGCCCAGGCCATTGTGGAGGCAGTATACCAGTGGAGGTATTATCTGTTGGAAAATGATTCACTCTCCTCATGGATCAGTGAGCCGTCGACTTTATGTTTCATAATAAGCAAAAGGGAAAAATCAAGAACTATAAGATCCTCAGGGTGGAGAATTGAACTGTCCACTTCCAATTATGATATTCTCTACTGGCCCGCCAAACTTAATGACCTGCCAGACTCTCTTTCCTGATGAACCTGTATATGTGTTCAAATGGACAGACTGCAGGCTTTCCACTATGACCTTTGCCCCCCACCCCCCAACTTACTCGGATTTTTCATTTTAACAAATCTCGGAATCTACCATATTCCATTGAGGAAGTCCGGACCATGACTAAAGGCTGTCAGGTCTGTGCCGAAAGCAAATCTCAATTCTACTGGCCGGACAAAGCGCATCTGATCAAGGTTACTCACACCTTCAAGTACCTCAGAATTGATTTCAAGGGACCCCTCCCCTCCTCCAACTTCCTTACCATCATGTCTACTTCCTTACCATCATCGTTGATTACTCCTGTTTCCCCTTTGCCATACCTTGCCTGGATATGACCATGGTTACAGTTATCAAGGCCCTCCAGAATATCTTTGGGCGCCATGGCTTCATCCATAGTGACCAAGGAACATCATTCATGAGTGGTGAGGTGCGCCAGTATCTGCTGGCCATGGGCATTGCCACAAGCAGGACCACCAGCTTCAATCCTAGGGGTAACAGGCAAGTAGAAAGGGAGAACACCACAGCATGGAAGACTGTCCTACTGGCACTAAGGTCAGAGGGTCTCCCTGTCTCCCAATGGCAAGAAGACCTCCCAGACACACTCCAGTCCATCTGGTCACTTTTATGTATGGTCAACAACAAAACTCTTTGTGAACGGATGTTTGCTTTCCCTAGGAAGTCTGCCTCAGGGACTAGACTACCCACCTGGCTTACCTCCCCAGGACTGGTCCTGCTCCAGAAGCACACCAGGCAATCTAAGACTGATCTGCTGGTTGAGATAGTCTGCCTTCTTCACAGGAACACCCAACATGCCTACGTTGCCTTCCTACGATCTTGGTCTCGATCCGGGTCTTGGCTTCTTCGGGGCCTCTCCAACCACCACTCAAGTTCAACAGACACCCTCTCCCAGTTCAACCTTAGGGGTCCCAGAACCTGCAGCTGACCACCCCCTACCTCAGACCACCGTTATTGCCAATTAATTACCAGCTCCACTCTCCCCCACCACTCCACCTGTCCCTACCCCTCAAACTGTTAACAGGCCAACCCCACAAGCTATTCAGGATGCTTTAGCAGTGCCCCAATCATTGCCACATTGTTCACTGTGGCAGAGGAGACCCCCCTGTCAGATTTAATCTGTAAAATGTATATATGCAAAATGTTGTTTCACCTACTCTCTTTTTTCTCACCCCACTGGACTCTTCTTAAAAAGGAGGGGTGAATGTGGTAAACCATGATTGGCTGCTACTGGCTGGACATGGCTCCCAAGACCGATCCTATCCATAGCCCCTTGCATGCTCCCCCCTTTCTCTTTGGTTCGATCAATCAATGAGGTTGATGGTCATTCCAGTCTTTAATTAACCATTTCACAACTTCAGCCTTTTGTAATTATTGATGATACATCAGGAGGTCTACAAGATGAAAAGAGACAGATATCAGGTGGACAGTCAGCACCTTTATCTTGGGGCGAGACTAGCCAGCTGAGGGAGGCAAATTTAGGAGCGATGTCGGGGGTTAAAAAAAATATTGCGCAGTGAGTAGTGGGTACCTGGAATGCATGAGCCTGGTATTTAAAAGATTCTTCGACTGGAAAGAAAAACAGAAGGGTTTGGGGAATGAGGTAGGGAAGGTTTGGTTGGTTAAGTGGAGCCAAGGAGCATTTGCTGGAATGGCTGGAGCTGAAATGTCACCCACTTTGGCTCCTATTCTTGGACCAGGCTTCAGTCCAATTCTGATGGAAATTAGCAGGGAGATTAAAATTATATGCAGGTAATGAGCATGGCAAAATGTCATTCATGTAAGAACATAAACAACCAAAGCTTTTGCTTGCAACAATTGAGGTCCTCATTTAAATCAGGTAATACTTCTTGACATCTGCAAAGGAGCAAGTACATAGCTTCTGTACATTGACACCAGGTGCGCAAGCCAATAAAAATGGGCGTTGCAGCTTGTTAAATTGCCACATGCTGACAAAATGCTTCCAGAACAAAGGCAGTTTCAATTGTGCAATTGAGTTCTGGTGACTTCAGAAAAGAAATCTTTTCCTTTCTTGGCCGATTTATTTGCCGAAGCTCACATTTTCAAATTGAGCAAATATTGTCCTGAGGACTACACACACTTATACAATAACCCCGCCATTATTGTGCTCTACTAAAATTATAGGTGTACATTGGTGCAAGAATGTGTGCTACCCCTTCTCTAAATCTTCTATGCCACTGGAGTGAATAAGGTTGCTGGGCCCTTTAACAAGGTGGGAATTATTTTGGATTGAACTTACCAATTGAGCCAACTGGCACAATCTCTTTTCAGCTCTCTGACCTTGCATGCTTGCTGGCATATGTTTGCTAAATAGCGTGTGTTGATTTTGGGTGAAAATCTCTGCTCTCTTTGTCTCAACTGGTATAAAGTTCTGATAAACCACTGATTGCTTGAAAATTTACATCTCACTTTAAAAATTTTCAGTGGACTTCTGCATTTCAAATCTTTCCATTTCATCTCAAAGTTCCCTTTATTGTCACAAAATAATACATAAAACTGTAATGCACATAATAAACTTCAACTTTCGGTCGGCGTAGTAGTTAGCCTTTACAGCGCCAGTGATCGAGACAGGGGTTCGAATCCTGCGCTGTCTGCAAGGAACTCAGACATTCTCCCCGTGTCTGCGATGAGTTTGCCTGGTGGTTCCGCAGGGTCGGCGCCAAAATATATGCTGGGAGGCATTAGCGAGTTGAAGAGAGGCTTGTTCAGCGTGGCAGGGGAGGGGGTGCTAGCAGGGACCTACCTGCCATTAATGCCATCCATCCCTCCGACATGGGGCATGAAGATGCTCTATTTTATTGTGAAAAGCATCACTAGGCGTTACTGACACTTGACGCATGCTAGGGGCACAGCCGGGGGCAGGTGGAGAGTCGCTAGCGTGCATCAACCTGACGCAGTGAGGGAGTGAGGCAGACTGAAAGCCAGGTATGGCTGCGACCATATTGGGGAGGGGGACATCACTTCATTTGGGGGGGGGATGCCCGCAGCTGTCCCCCTTGGCACTGACCCTGCGGCTCCAGTTTCCTCCCATCTTCCAAAAATGGACTGGGGTTTGTAGGTCATTTGGGTGTAATTAGGTGGCATGGGCTCGTGAGCCAAAAAGGCCTGTTGCCGTGCTGTCTGTCAAAATTTAAATTTTAAAAAGATTTGTTTAAGCCAACCCTAACAATAAGGGAAAGAGAAGTAATAGAGAGTCCCATCAGAGACACTGAGTGCTTGTGGATTCACCTCCAGCACTCCCACAGCATCTGCAGCCACACAGTTTCCATTTCAGACCATCAGCCATCAAAGTTCATCATCCTAACCTCCAATTGTGCCTTCAGCACACAATGCGCTTCAGGAGCCCTTCTTGTCCTCAGTACCCTTTGAATCCCAGATCCAACACCTGGTCTCCATGAGCCAGGCTCAGCAGTTCCCAGCCCGTGTGGGTCCTTCGACTGCAAATCTCAAGCAGCCCGCAGCCTGTATGGGTCCTTTGGTCGCTGTCCTCATGGCTACTCCACTGCCATGGTCTCCTTCCCTGTGGGGCGATCTCCTCTCCTTCTCTTGGAGGGTGTTGGAGGTTGTTCTCCCCATTTTGGGCACCCTGCTCCCTCAAAGTCTATAACTCCTCGTGGTACTCTGCCCAGCACAGGCACCACAATCTTGGGCACAAACCTCAGTGACGGCAGGATATTAAAAAACACAAATTTGGCTCCTTTAACAGGAAGTTCAAACCTGTATGGAACCATTTGGACCAGCTTTAGGACCCTGTGGAGCAGTGCTGGGTCGCCGCTCCCTGCTCTCCCAGGTCTGCACCAGCGGCAGCCTTGCAGTTACAGCAGCAAAACCATTTCTTGTTTCATTCCCTGAGATCATTATCCACCACAATCCTATGGTACTTAAGGCCTTGTTGGCAATGGAGCCTTCATCCACCCCAACACTAGTAATACCTCCCCTGACTGAAGCCAGTGAAGGTGTAACTGTGAAACAAGAACATCTGTAATTGTAGTTACGGAGTCCAGAGGACCCCAAAAACCAGCAGCATAGATCTGCTCCACAACACAGGGTTACTTAAACAAAAGTAGTTTTTAATTATATTTGAACAAGAAAACAGAATTAAACTTTAACATTACTATCAACTTACTTAACCACCACCCCCCACCCCAATAATAAGCAGAGGTATGTGTAATGTATATTTAAGATTAGAAAAGTTATTTGGCTCACAGTCCAATCTCACTGGTTGCAGGCAATTCTTGTACTGTGCACAGAAGTTAGCATTAACAAAGTTCACCAGCCTTTAGTGCTCAACAGGCAAATGGTTACCACTCAGGAGGGTTCTTGCTGGTTTTCAGAGAGAGATTCCTTTTCCAGGACATCCACAACTGATTCCTTCTCATTCAGTCTTGCTGACAAAACTTGCCCCCTTCAGGGTTCTCCAGATGATCCTCTTTCTTTTAGGTCACCTTTCAGACTGCCAGTCTTCTCCTTTGATCAGACAGCCTTCCAAAGTTTCCCAGCTTGTCCCTCCGGAACAGGTTTCTGTCTCCTCTCCGTTTCACTCCCTCCCTCTCTAAGAGCAAAACTGTTCTCCCTGCAAAGATCACATGCTCTCCCAGGCGAGCAGTATGTCGATACTTTGTTGTTTTCTGCAAAAAGAATTCTGCAAAAGTCCTGCAAATATTCTGCGTTTTAAAATGTGTGTGTGCAAGTTGCTCTAACAATTCCTCCCAAACCACCTCTAAATACTCTATCACAGTAGTCAATACACAAAAGTGCTGGAGAAACTCAGCAGGACCCGCAGCTTCCATAGGAGGCAAAGATATTTGACCAACGTTTTGGGCCTGAGGCCTTCGTTAAGGTATGAGCATAAAGCAGACAGATGCCTGAATAGAAAGGTTGGAGCCAGAGGGAAGAAGGGACAGGAGGAACAGCCATGAGGTCATGGAGAGGAAAGCTGTGGATTGGTTGAGGGAGGGGTGTGGCTCTGTGAAGGGGATAGGGAATGGCTAACAGAAACTAGGGAGGATGTTATTGTCGTCTGGTTGGAAGGTACCCAGGCAGAATGTGTAAACTCTCACCATTCAACAGCAGAGGCACCTCAGTCACTACACTTTGAGTTTATTAGATACGCAAAGAATAACATTATGGAGTCTGATGCTGCCATGGGCTTCATGGTCATCTAACTTCATTCAATAAGATGGTGCAAATACAGATAGTGCATTGATCCAATTTCAGGTTCACCCCAGGCCTCATCAGGTTCACCCCAGGCCTCATCAAGTTCACCCCAGGCCTCATCAGGTTCACCCCAGGCCTCATCAGGTTCACCCCAAGCCTCATTAGGTTCACCCCAGGCCTTATCAGGTTCTAATGTCTCCAGCTGTCCTTTACCTGCTCCTCTATTCAATTCTCTCTGAAGCCGCACTTCGCCCCTCACCATGTCTCTTCATCTCTCCAGTGTCCCATTACCTCTCGACCATCCCCAACCCTTCCCTTCCACCCCTTTCATGTTTGATTTCTCCCCTTCCTGCACTGGTCTCAAAAAATGTCCTGATGCAAAATGTTGACTGTTCATTTCTCCTTGGATGTCACATGATTCTTTGAGTCTCTCCACACTTTTTTTTAATCCATTTCTTTATCCATTTACCTCTCCCAATGGGTTTGGCATCCTGACTCATGTGAATATTCAATGTGCATCATCCTATTTTACACTTTTCATTTCTAGGCAACGGCCTATATGAATGATGTTTTTACTAATGAATTCAATGCATATAATTTGAATCTCCTTTCCACCATCAGGAAGAGATGGAATTGGCAGTTAGCATTACAGGTAGTGCAACACTATTACAGCTTCTGTCCAACCATATTGCAATTGGTCTTGCCCCAACTTAGTCAAACAAGAAAATCTGAAGATGCTAACATGAGGCCCACTGTTATCCTTTTCCATAACGATCTTAGAATTGTGGTTCCTGGTCCCAAAGTGTTCCCTTGGTTACCTGACCAGGTTCATTCCCTAGTACAAATTCCAGTATTTCCCATTGCCTGCTTAACCCATCCACATAATGGCGTGGATAGTTCTCCCAGACGCACTAAATTTAGTTCACCCCATTCAATCCCCTCATACTTTGGCTTCCCCAGTCAAAATTGGGTAAGTTGAAATCACCTACAATAACAGCTTTGCTTTTTTTAAAAAAAAACATTTGATTCTTGAGCTCATGGTTGTTGGTGGCCCATAGCATGCATCTATTAAGGAGATGTCTCCTTTTTGGTTTGTAATTTCTGCTCACTCACACAATAGTAACCAGGTTCAAATCTGGTGCTATTTGTAAGGAGTTTGTCTGTTTTCCCCATGTCTGCGTGAGTTCTATTCGGGTGCTCCGGTTTCCTCCAAAATGTACAGGGTTGATTTGGGTGGAATGGGCTTGTGAGCTGGAAGGATTTGTTACCCCTGGTGTTTGTCTAAATTAAATTGAAATACTTTGGATACCGTAGAGCTTCTACCTTATTGAAAGCTTCTCAGCATTTTTGCTGAAATCAAGAGCAGGATTGACCTACCGTAGATGAAGTTGGTCTCTAAGAACTTAATTCTAGAAGAAGGAAGAGAAGGAGGACACCACTGAGAGCTTTCCAGCATGAAACCATCGTCACCAGTCATGCCAGAGTGACCTCAGCAATGAGCTCCTACAGAGGTCAACGTATTTGCTACGTTTTCAGGGAAACAAGGATGCGAACGAGGGGAACCCTTTCACATGCAAAATGAACAATTTGCTTGATGAAACCTCGATTTCATCCGAAATGTTGACAATTGTTCTCCCACTTCTGCTGCATTTTATTTTATCCTCGTCAAAGATGCAAAACCGTTGTTATTTTCAAAATATGTACTCAACTGTGTCTCCTATTGACTACATTTGCTTGAGCATTAAAAGTTAATAAAAAAAATTAAAAGATGCTTTGCAGGAGAAGCAATCCCCAGGATCCCTGGAGCATTTGAAGCCACTTAGAATGATGCATAGAATAATTTCTGATGAATTTCAAGAACAAATTGGGTGCAAGTACATCACTGAAACCTTGATGATATCAAATCAATATGGGAATGTGCACAAATGGTATTAGAACCGGACATACCTTTTTGCAAATTGAAGAATGCTTGTACATTTCTGTAAAAACAGAATTGAAATTAAGTACGGTTCTTAAGATTGTGGAAGGGGTTTAGCAGGAGGGACCTCACCTTCATTTGGATTTTCATTCCCATTTGACTGCCACATCCGCATGTAAACTGAGAGACAATTCTTTCAATGTACTCTCCAATCATTCAGTAAGGAGTTGGAGTTGGTGGGGTGGGGGGGGGGGGGGGGGGGGTCCTGCTCTATCTGCAGCTGAACAGCAATTTAAATGTTTATCAGAGGCACAAAGAACAACATTAGGGCCCCCTGGAGATGTTTGTGGAGCTGCCAAAGGCTTCATGGTGGTCTGTGGATCTGTAAAGCCATTCATTAGGATCGTACAAATTCAGATAGCAGATTCCTTTTAAGATCACGTTGAAATGTTTAATATGGACCAAAAGAGAAGAGTTTCCTTTCCATATATATATTCTGCCACTCATCCTCTGTAATATAGACCAAGATAGGCTGGATCTCAATGCATTTGATGTGCTACCTTTGTTAAGTCTGTGAGTATTCACATGCACTCTTCAACAGCCTTCCACTTCCTGCTGCTTCCAATTTGTAGGCCAATCAATGTGGTTAACCTGAACCAAGTTCTCTTTTGCCCTGTGCTCATTGACCAAAACTGAAGCTGTCATTTTCTTTCCCCACTCACAAAATGACTACGAAGAGAACTGCTGGAGCTTCCTTCTGTAACTGTCAGGAATCTTAGGAGTCCTGAATACGTGTATGCGAGTGCCAAGCTTCCTAATGGATCCTTGCAACTGTTGCTCTGAGTGCATTCCAATGTTGCCTACTGAGCTTCTGCCATTCAAAGGGCAAGCTGAAGAATTGATTGAAATATTGAGCCGATCAGACTGCCCCCAATGGGGAGAAACCAGGGCTGAAGTTTCTGTTAGATGGAGAAACTGGAGTCTACAGATGCTGGAATGCGAATCCAAAAAAAGTAACCCAAACCGCTGGAGGATCTCAGAGAGTCAAGTAACATCTACGGAGTTGTCGAGGTTTCAGGTCGAGACCCCGCGTTGGGGCTATCAACCTTTAACAGATAATTTGTAGTGTGATGGCTGACCATACACTCTGCTCATGGCATGATCCAGCAAACATACTCCCATGAACTTCCACTCCACCAGTGAGTTCAATCATACTGAGCTGAGATGCCAAGATACACTCACTGTTTTCTATAACCTTGCTTTTCAATAAGTAACAAGGGCTTGTGAAACACATGTTCATACAACATCAAAATAGGCCTTTCAACCTGATTTGCCCGTGCTGATCACATCTACCACCAGGTCCATATCCTCTAAACTTATCCTATCCATGTATCCATCCAATTTTTTCTTAAACTTTGCAATAGTACCTACGTCAACCACTCCTCTGTCAGCTTGTTCTATACAATGTAAATTTTTTTTTAAAATTACCCTATTAAACCTATGGCCTCTATTTATCGATTCCCCTATTGAGGTCTACCTTCTTTAGAAAACATGGCTTCTCTCCTACATCTCCGTCTATTTCTCCACCCCCCCCCCCCACCAAGACACGAAGACCGGGTTCCCCTCATCCTCATCCAACACTCTGCCAGCCTTCTCATCCAACCTATTATTCTCCACAATTTCTTCCACCTAGAAAGGAATCATCACCAGACAAGTCATCTCCTCCCTACTTCACTTTCCACAGGGTTCACTGTCTCCAGGACTCCCTAGTCTACTTGTCCCTTCCCACCGATAACCCTATTGGTACCTGCAAGAAGCTCTACTCTTGCAGCTCCTCCATCACCACTCTTCAGAGCCCCAAACTGTCCTTCCAAGTGAGGCATCACTTCACCTGTAAATCAGCAGGAGACAGTTACTGCAACCAAAGCTCTCTATGCGGCCTCCTCTACATCAGGGAGACTGGACGCAGACTGGGAGCTATTTTCATTGAGCACCTTCACCCTGTCGGCTACAACAGCAGGAACCTCACTCAGTGACCAACTATTTCAGTTCCACCATTCCCACATTGACATGTCCGTCCATGGACTCACGTACTTCTAAATTAAAGCCAGCCGCAAACTGGAGGAACAACACTTTATATTCCATCTTAGTCTACAATGAGATGGTATTAATATCAACTTCTCCAGTTTACTTTAACCCACTCCACTAGTCTCTCACATTCCCTACTCCTCTGTCACCCTTCTTCCAGCTCCCCACCCTCCTCCCTTCCTACTCCTATCAGAGAACTATCCTTCTTTGCCCTCTCCCCATCACCTCAGCTTCTTTCCCTTCTACCTCCCACCTGCATCTACCTATTACTTCCAGCCTCCAGCCTCCAGCCTCCAGCCTCCAGCCTCCAGCCTCCCCCACATTTTTTTAAAAATATTCAGGCATTTTTTCAGATTCCCTACTAAAGGCTCAAGCCTCGACTGGCTTTTTACTTTGTATGGGTGCTACGTGACCTATTGAGTTTCTCCAGCACTTTTCTTTATTGCTGGTTGTGGGAACATTTCTTTCATCACTGGGAATATTCAATGAGGAAGAATCCTATTCTGAGCATTGTTGTAGGAAGCAATCACCAGGGGTTAGAGCAAGAAGTTCAAGGATAGTCTCAAAACTTCAATGAAAAGATAGATTTCCCTCCTGGGAATAATTGCTCCATGGCTGTTCAATGCAGAGGAGGAACATTCATAATGAGAATGAAAACCTTGGGTCCGTGCATCAGCAGCTCCAGGTGAACAGAGGAAGGAATGCCATGTATCTCAAACGACCCACTCTCCTGCCAGATCGGCAATAGAGTCTGTAGGTCCCAATGGAACCAGCAAGAACATAAATTACCCTCAATATCAAGTTAGCTTCCATAGGAGACCATAGCCTCTATTTAACTGCAGCACCTGGGTAGCCCTCCTGGGACCCAGGTGTGATTAGTGGGGCAAAAGTGCTGGAACCCTTAAAATTGCAGGGGGATGGACTCATTAAATTGCCAACCTGGCAATTTAAATGGGACCCCACCCCCGCATGACGGGTCACATATTCACTGGAAGTACCGCAGGATGTTCGGATGCTAGCTGCCCGGTGACAGACGCACTGAAGTGCTGACATCACTGGAATACGCAGGTTTACCATTTTGTTTACAAATCACCTGTGAATGTGATTAGGGAAGTTTAACTGGGTTCCCTGACTACCTCTGAGGTAAGTCAGGCAGCTGGTTGGGTTCCAACTGGGCTGACTGGGTCGGAACCTTTCTAACTGCCGCGTAACTGGGGCGCTCACTGGGAAAATTGCCTGGTGATCCCCACTTTACATGGCAGTTTGAAAGGACCTAATGAAGAAAAAGAAAACCTATTTAGTACATCAAATACACATAAAGTTCAATATCTAGGCAACGATGTTACCCGACCTTCATGAAATCAATCATCTTTCAGAAAGCAACAGAATTAATTCCACGAATCATTGTGCTGAATAGATTCAAAACCTGGTCTATAAATTGAAGAGATACATTTTGAAGATGTCAGACTTGTTGCTGAATACTAGGGAAGTGGCAGGCAGTATTGTTAGCAACATTTTTTTGCAGAAAGCACAGATTTCCCTCGTCAATTGAATTCACAGGAAAAAGAAAGTCACAGGAAGGGGAGAGGAGAAAAATGGGCCAAGCACTCAGACCAGATCTACTTAGTATGTGCTGAGGAAACCATTGTTGAAATGGCTTGGAGACAAAATCCTATCCTCTTGAGGAAAGCAAGCTATCTGTCACTTGGTGTAGACACTTCCTGTTTTGAAGCAGTTTGAGTGTTTTAACATTCAATCCAAATACTTTACTTGGCTCAGACTCACCTCTTGAATGGAAACATTGTTGGCAGATGATTCTGCCTCAGAAAAAAAAAGGGAGAGGGCAGGGGGATTAATAAAAGATCTGTCAGAGCAGCGTCTCAGTAGATTGGGAGGAAAATGAGTGCAAAAGGCATGCCTTTCAGTGGCTATGCTCCGAATTTGCAACCGCACAATGAGTTATTTGTAATATCTCGCTGATAAAATGCCCTGTTTAGTTTTTTTATTCAAATAAAATTAGGAATAAAAAAATGCAGGTTTATGCTGATTTGCCTATGTGGAATATTTTACCACTTTATCAACTCGTCAGACTGGAGTTGTATCATGGATGCAGCATCTGATTGTCCTTAGATCACAAATCATGGGCTGTGTGCCTGCAATATCCGAAGATGCAGTTCCTATGGGTAGCTCTCCCCACTGGGAGTCCCAGGTCACTCTAATCTTTCCTGTAGTCTCACAATCTCCTTGTAGACTGAACACAGAATCAAAATTTATTGTCACGAACAAGTCATGAAATTCAGTGTTTTGTGGCAGGATCACAGAGCAAACATTCACATTATAACCATCTTCTGACATTACTATAAAAAAATAAAAATAATAGTGCATGAAAAGTAAGGCAATGTCTTTGGTTCATTGATCATTCAGGAATCGGATGGCAGCGGAAAGAAGCCAACCTTGCACTGCTGGGTGCTCATCTTGAGGCTCCTGTAGCTTTTTCCCCGATGGTAGCTGGGTAGGTCACGTCTCCAGAATGGAGGACCATCGCCTTCCCAAGATCGTGTTATATGGCGAACTCCCCACTGGCCACCGTGACAGAGGTGCACCAAAGAAGAGGTACAAGGACTGCCTAAAGAAATCTCTTGGTGCCTGCCACATTGACCACCGCCAGTGGGCTGATCTTGCCTCGAACCGTGCATCTTGGCGCCTCACAGTTCGGCGGGCAGCAACCTCCTTTGAAAAAGACCGCAGAGCCCACCTCACTGACAAAAGACAAAGGAGGAAAAACCCAACACCCAACCCCAACCAACCAATTTTCCCTTGCAACCACTGCAACCGTGTCTGCCTGTCCCACATCGGACTTGTCAGCCACAAACGAGCCTGCAGCTGACGTGGACATTACCCCTCCATAAATCTTCATCTGCGAAGCCAAGCCAAAGAAGAAAAAGAAAGAAAGAGCAAAGAGAAGAGGGTATGGACTGGGTGGTCGGGGGGTGGGGGGAGGGGTCTTTGAGGATAGAAGCTGCTTTTTCTAAATCACCACCTCATGTGGATGTCCTCGGTGGAATGAAGTCTAGTGCCTGTGATGTCGCAGGCCAAGTTAACAACCCCCTGGAGTTTCTTCCTTTGGAAGTCAGGGGATGAATGAACAAATGAATAAAATGAATAAATGAGGAGCATTCTGGAAAACCTGATGGCCTAGAGGATTATATAATAGAAGGCTTATATTAAGATCATTCTCCAGCTGGTCAAACCCAGCATGATTAAAATGCTTGCAAAATTATGGCGCCTTCACAATTTCAGGACATCCAAGAACATCTAACAATCATTTAAGAAGATTTAAGAAGTATGATGTAATATTTTAGGTTGTGGGATCATCTGGACTAGGTACTGGATTTGAGGTGCAAGCTTAAATATAGTGTAAGTAATATTGCATTAGCAAATTGACTGCACCAAATTAACTTCCACATTTAATCCCATTCCCTCGAGTGAGGCCACATCAATTTAATGGCATCAACGTTTGGACAAGCTTTAAGTTGTAGACATTGTCCATGGGTTTCCAAGACTTCCTGCAGTTTACCCATTTGATCCGGAAAATGAAGCGGCATAAAAATATCTGTCACTAACAACGTACATATTGGAAGCGGGTGGGAGAGAGAGAAGGGCTGACAATCAGATGGAGCTATAGACCAAGTTTCATCCTGACCTCAAATGCTGTGTCAAGTTTATTCCTGTAACCCAGTGGTTCTCAACCTTCTTCTTTCCACTCACATTAAGTAATTCCTATGCTATCGATGCTCTGTGATTAGTAAGGAATTGCTTAAGGTGGGAGGTGGGTGGGAAGGGAAGGTTGAGAATCACTGCTCTAGACCCAATTGTCACTGAAATATTTTGCTTGAGAAAAAATATCATTGGCCCATTTCCATTTGGGTTATGAAACCACGCACATAACGAGTCAATGAAGTATGATTAAAGTAGTGGTTTTCAACCTTTTTCTTTCCACTCACATACCACATTAAGCAATCCCTTACTAATCACAGGACACCAATGGCATTGGGATTACCTAAAGTGGTATGTGAGTGGAAAAATAAAGGTTGAGAACCATTGGTGTAACCGCTCATCTGTAAATATGTAGATTTCCTCTGGATGCTCTAGCTTCCTCTGATGTCATAAAGATATTTGGGTTGGTGGTAACTTGCATATTGTAAGATGCTGGTATTGTGTAGATAAATGATAAGATGTGGGCTGGGGGAGAATTGAATGTGAATGAGGGAAGAATGAGCACAGGGATTAGTGTAGAAGTAGTGCAAATGTGTTCTTAGCATGGATTTGGTGGGCTATTGGGTCAGTTTCCATGCTGTTTGACTCCAATAATGGACGTCTCAATTACATCAGAGAAAAGCTTCCAGATTCCTTTATGGTCATGGACCTAAATATGAGGTTTGTCAACTTTTGCTTGCAGTAGAGACATGCAGAGAGGTGTCACTAGCCCATGATGAACACCTTTGCATACTCTCAAGTTCAAAGCTATTTTCAAAGACATACATGACATCACATGCAACCCTGAGATTCCTTTTTCTTGTGGGCCAGATGGAATTTCTACTTAACCGTACTGTAAACTATTCTCAAGAGAAAGATACATTTACAAAAGATAAAAATCTAATCAAAGGAAGAATTATATACAAACTGGGTGGCATGGTTAGCATTTTATTTAGCCCAACGCTGTGATAACATGAGCAATTGGATCCGGCGTTCAAATCCCGTGCTGTGTCGGAAGTTTGTATGTTCTCCCCATGTCTGCTTGGGGTTCATCTTGTTTCTCTGGTTTCTGCCCACCACACAAAATGTACAGGGGTTGTAGGTCAACTGGGTGTAATTGGAGCAGTACGAGCTTGTAGACCGAAAGGACCTGTTACCGTGCTATACGTCCAAGTTTAATTCATTTAAAAAAAAAGTTAACTGTCAAATAGAAAAAAAAATGAGTAATAAATAACATGTAAAGAGTTGTTAAATGAGTCTCTGATTTCGAAGTCTGATGTGGAGTGGTAGCAACTGTTCTTGAACCTGGTCGTCGGAGACTTGTGGCACCTATACTTCTTTCCTGATGGCAGCAGTGCCTTGATTGCTGCTGCTCTCTGACAGCAGTGTTGCCTATAGGTTTTCTCGATGGGAGGAAGACTTGTCTGTGATTTACCAGGCTACATCCACTAACTTTTGCAGGGCTATCAGTTCAGAGGTATTAGTGTCCCCAAACAAGGCCATGATGCACCCGGCAGCCCACTTTCGATTATAGATCTGTAGTTTTCCAGAGTTTCTGATGTCATATTAAACCTCGGCAAACTAGAGGAAGAAGCAACGGTGATGTGCTTTGTTGACATTAGTATGTTGGGTCCAGGAAATCTCCTCCAAGGTAGTGATGCCCAGGAATTTAAATATGTTTACCTCTCCACTTCTGATCTCCCAATGATTACAGGGTCGTACAACCTTTGGTTGTCCCTTCCTAATGCCAACAACCAGCTCCATATTTCTGATGTTGAATGAGAGGTGGTTGTTAGTACACCGTTCAGCCACAGTTTCAATGTCCTTCCTGTATGTTGACTCATCACCCACAATTGTAGCCCACAGTTGGGTTAGTGACAGCTAATTTGTAAATGCTGTTGTCAAACTGAGCCACCCTGACTGCAGGTTAATTTGGTGCCCTGATCTATCCAGTGAGGATGTGTAACTTTCGAATTCAGATGTTGAACAGTAGCAGGAGAGCCAAATTAACCTGCCAATCATGCTTTATTACAGGTTTACCTCTGCAATAAATGCATAAGACTGATGGGTAGTTGAAAGGAGGAGCCCAGTAAAGTTGAATATAGCTGAAACCTGCTGAGACGGATGTATTAATGGTAGGACTACATCCATATTTGTTATCTTTGTTTCAGCCCTGCTGTCAATGTTGGGCAGAAGCAAATATGATAGGATAAATGCCACACCCAGGGACAGGTCCTAGGAATCGGAATAATGGATAGTCAGATTTGGAGCAGGGGTAGAGTGCATGATCAAGAGGCAAAGTTTTGCCATTGGCAGGGTTGAAAGTGATGGGAGACAGGGATAGCTACTGAAGATGGTGATCCATCTGAGTGAAGCCAGTTGTATCGTTGATGCTCAGGGAGACATACAGTATGTCTGTTCAACACCTGTTGAAAAGAGGCTAACCTCATCATCAAAAGGACTAGTCTTCCTTCTTGCTTTGCCATATTAACAAGCTCATTAATATTTGGCAAGAATCCAAGAACAGATTCCTTTGAATAAACACTAGGAAACCTTTTGGTCAGTGAAGGGCATTTGGGAAATAAACCCACAGAAGTTGGCCAGTAAACTTGGAACCGCTGATGAATAAAGAAATATTGATACCTATTCATGTTTATGCTGAGAAATGCCATTCATTTTGTAACTATCAAAAAATCCAGGGCAGGGAAAATACCAATTCCATACAAATGAAAAATAAACATCAGAATGAAGGGGACAAAAGAATTGTGAATAAAGAGCTGGGTTGAAGGAATTCTAAAGGATTATATTGGTGGAATCATAGTCTTTAATACAATGAGATCTTATGGATGGTTCAGAAACAAAAGACAAGGAGAAATAAACACTTCACAGATGACAGGGCAGCAGGTCAGAAAAGACCAAAGGAGACTGTGTGATGAGGGAGGGAGGTTCCATGGAAAAATTGCCAGGGGAGCAGTATTTTGGAGATTCCTGGGCGGAGGGAGAAGTGAAACATGTGACATTCAACTGAGAAGACAATGGGGGGGGGGGTGGAAAAGAAGGGAGCAATCCTTCCCCATTCATGGAAACAAAGCAACTTGCATTCTGATGAATGGCACAGCACGCTGAAGGTCAACCTCCCATGACCCTGCAGGTCCAAGGAAAGCTACTGTACAACAGGACAGACAAATGCCATTTGTAGAGAAGCAAAAGGAATAGGGAGATCCTATCAACCGATGGCTCTGAGAACAGTTGTATAACATCAGCGAATATTTTCCAAATATTTTTTTCCCTGGAATTTCATGACCACTTCAGTATTTGGAGGATGTCATTAATTAATTCGACTTCAGCCTCATGGTTTATAATGTTATATCATTCATAATATAGTCAAAATTAGCACATCTCAGTTTAACTAATGCTCTTCATATTCTATAGCATTGCCATCAAGCATTTGCAGTGCTTATGTTCAGCTCTATCAATTCCATTATTTGGTTTATTAAAATGCTTGTAAGCTTTTGGCCTCATCACTGCAGTTAGCATTACCCAAATATACACTTTGCTTTCTTTTTCCATGTGCTCTCCTCACTTGTCATTCCCTTCCACAGCCATAAGCCCAGTGTACATTTTCCCAGGCTCTTTATCCCTTATCAATGGATGATGGTAAATCCTGCTGGGGTCCCTTGGGAGCAGCTTACCAGTGGTTTAGTGGTGGAGGAAAGTACATATGCCAATTTTCTAACTCGGAGTAATGCCATATTGGAATAAATGTATCATTGGAACTCTTCTCCTTTGAGGCATTTATTATTATTCACAATGGAAGTTGAAGAATCAGGGTTGTGATACGAAGTTGGCTGATATAGCCTTACACTCGATTAATCTCAGAATCAGGATTTATTTTCACAAACAAGTCACAAAATTTGTTGTTTGGCAGTAGCATCATAGTGTAAAGTGATTTTTTTTAAAATATAAAATAGTGCACAAAAAGTAAAAGTAAGGCAGTGTCTTTACTTCATTGGTCATTCAGGAATCTGATGACAGTGGCAAGAAGCTGTCCTTGCACTGCTGAGGGCTCGTCTTTAGGCTCCTGCACCTTTTCCCCAATGGTAGCAGAGTGAAGAGGGCCAGGCCTGGGTGGTGGGGGCATTTGAGGATAGAGGCTGTTTTTCTTAGGAGACCACCTCACGTAGATGTCCTTGATGGAATGGTCTGGTGTCCGTGATGTTGCTAGCCAAGTTAACAAGCCTCTGGAGAATTTTCTTGTCCTGTATGTTGGCACTCCATACCAGACAGTGATGCAACCAGCCGGAATTCACTTCATAGTACACCTGCAAAAGTTTGAGGATCTTTGGTAACATAACTGAATCTCCTCAAACACCTCACAAAGTATAGCCACTGGTGAGCCTTCTTTGTGATTGGATCAACATGGAGGCTCCAGAGATGTTAACATATAACAATTACAGCACAGAAACAGGCCACTTCAGCCCTTCTAGTCCATGCCAAACACCTTCTCCCACCTAGTCCCATTGACCTGCACCCAGTCCATAATCTTCCATACCCCTCTCATCCATATACCTATCCAATTCTTCCTTAAATATTAAAATCAAGCCCACATCTACCACTTTGGCTGGAAGCTCATTCCACCCTCCACCCTCCACCCTCTGAGTGAAGACATTTCCTCTCTTGTTTCCCCTTCAATCTCAATCCATCTCCCCCACTCTCAGTGGAAAAAGCCTGTCCACATTGACTATCTGTCCCCCTCAATTTTAAATACCTCTATCAAATCATTGCTCAATCTACTACACTCCAAGGAATAAAGTCCTCGTCTGTTTAACCTTTTCCTGTAGCTCAAATCCTGAGACGCAGGTAGCATTCTTGTAAATCTTCTCTGCACTCTCTATTTTGTTTATATCCTTACTATAATTCAGGGACCAAAACTGCACACAATATTCCAAATTTTTGGCCTCACTAATGCCTTATACAACCTCAACGAGACATCCCAACTCCTGAATTCAATACTCTGATTTATGAAGGCCAACATACCAAAAGCTTTCTTCTCCACCCTATCTACATGTAATTTTCATTCCATTTTCAGGGAATTTTCAGGGAATTATGTACAAAAATTCCTAATCCCTTTGTTCTATTGGACTCCTCAATTGTCTACCATTTAACGTGTATGATTTTTGCTGATTAATCCTACCAAAATGTAGCACCTCACACTTATCAGTATTAAACTCTATCTGCCATCTTTCTGCCCACTCTTCTAACTGGCCTATATCCCAGTGCACTCTCTGGCATCTCCCATGCAACCACTGCTGAATCCATTTCACTTCTTCAACATTAATACCCAATGATTGAACCTTCCGACTCCCAGAAATTTGAAGTTCTTGACCCTCTCCACTGCTGAGTCCTTGAAGAGGACTTGGATAGTGTTCTCCTTACTTCCTCCTGAAGCCAACAATCTTCCCCTTAGTTTTGCTAATGTTGAGTGCAAAGTATTGGTGTGACACCACTCTGTCTCCCTCCTGTACCCTTCCTCATTGCTCTTTGGGATTCTGCCAACCACTGTGGTGTCAATGGCAAATTTGTAGATAGCATTGGAATTGTGCCACACAGCCATGGCTCTATAGTGAGTAGGGCAGTGGGCTAAGCTCGCATCCTTAGGGTGTGCCTGTGTAGAAAATCAGCAAGGAAGAGACATTGTTTCCAATTCGTATTGACTGTGGTCTTCCGATGAGTAAGTCAAGGATCCAGTTGCGGAGGTCCAGAATTTGGAGCTTGTTCCCCAACACTGAGGAAATTATTGAAGGCGAAGCAGTAATCGATGAAGAGCAGCTGTATGTACGAGTTCCTGTTTTCAAGATGATCCTGATCTGTGTGGAGAGCCAGCTATACTGTGTCTGCTGTGGAGTGAATTGGGATGACAGGCAAACTGCAACGGGTCCAGTCCTTTGCATAGGCTCATGTTAATTTTGGCCATGACCAGCTGCCAAAGCATTTCACCACATCAGATGTGAGTGCTACTGGGTGGTAGCCATTGAGGCACCCTTGGCCACCAGGGTGGTTGATGCCCTTTTAAAGCAGCAAGTTGATGGAAAATGTCAATGAACACTTGAGCTCGATCATTCTTTTGGTGATTCCAATTCTATGCCATCAATATTGATCAGCTTTATTTTAAATGGGTTTACCACTACTTAAAATATTAAATTCAACCTTGATTGCTGTGGGTATGTTTTTTTTTTAAATTCTTACTTTCCTCTTACAATTTTGTATATATTATCATTTATTGGATTTAGGATTAAGTTGTATTACCACTGTACCATATGTTATTATTTGTAAATCTGTAAAAGGTTTCCTTGGAATTGATTTACTGCTTTTTTGTTTGTTTTTCTGATAATAAAAATAAAATTAAAAGAAATGGGTTTCAATGTAATTTTACATAGATTTTGAAGTACTCACCATTCCCTGTGTGAAAAAGGGCCTCTCAGGTCCCCTTTTTTTAAAAAAGAGATATTTTTATTGACATTTGCAATAATACTAAAATTAAACAATCCAATTATATATTGAAATGCAAATTACAAGGAAAAATAAACATCCCGGCTAATTCAAAAGTCCGAGCACTATACAACGTTCTCAAACCAGTGTGCTCCAGTTTTAAACTCCCATACTGTGGGGAAAAGATTGTGACAATTCTTAAGAACCATAGAACATTACAGTACAGAATCAAGCCCTACAACTCTTCTAATCTGTGCTGAACTAACTTTTCTGCCCATTCCAATGATCTGCATTCACTCCATGGCCCTCCATGCCTCTTCCATCAATGTACCTGTCCAAATTCTTAAATATTAACATTGAGAAAGTATTCACCATTCAACTGGAAGCTCATTCCACACTCTCACTACTCTGAGGAAGTTCCCCCTAAACTTTTCCCCTTTCACTCTTAACCCACAGCCTCTGGTTTGTATCTCACCTTCCTCAGTGAGAAAGCCCATCTACATTTATTCTGTCTAGCCCCTTCATAATTTTAAATGCCTCCATCAAACCTCCCTTCATTCTTCTACACTCCAGAGAAGAAAGTCCAAACCTGTTTATGCTTTCCCTGTAACTTTGTTCCTGAAGTCCAGGCAGTAAATCTTTTTAGCATTCTTTCAATATTATTGTTATTCTTCCTGTAGTTAGGTGACCAATACTTCAAATTTGGTTTCATCAGTGTCTTATACAACTTCACCATAACATCCCAACTTCTATACTCAATACTTTGATTTATGAAGCCCAATATGCCAAAACTTCTCTTTTCAACCATATCCATCTGTGATGCCACTTTCAGGGAATTATGTATCAGAATCCCCAGATCCCTGTGGTCTTCCACACTCCTCAGTGCCCTCCCATTTACTGTGTATGCCATTTTTGGTTTGTCCTTCCAAAATGCAACACCCCTCACTTGTTTGCATTAAACTCCATCTGCTATTTTTCAACCCATTTTTCCACCTGATCTCAATCCCTTTGCAAGCTTTAAAAACCTTCCTCTCTGTCCACATCACCTCCAAGCTTAGGGTCATCTGCAATCTTGCTGGTCCAATCCAGATTATTGATATGGATGACAAACAACAATGGTCCCACCATCAATCCCTGCAGCACACAAGTCACAGGCTCCAGTCTGAGAACCAATCATCCACCACTACTCTCTAGCTTCTCCCATCCATTCACTGTCGAATCCAATTCATTACTCCACTATGAATAAAGAGCATCTGAATTAACTAAATTAACTGAATTAACTTCCTAACTCTCCTCCCAAATAGAATCTTTTCAAAGACTTTACTAAAGTCCATGTAGACAACATCCATAGCATTTCTTTCATCAACACCTGGAGATGTCTGGCATAGACCTCATTATCCTTCCTGCGATACTGGGCCTTGAGGGTCTCCATAGCTGCTTACTACGAGCTCCCATCACTGATCTACAGGAACACATGGGACTTGACATGCGAGAGGAGTAGTCTCAGTCGGTCCATGGCAACGGCATCCGCGGCTGATCTCAATAAATTTTCGAAGCAGCATAGCCAAAGTTGAAATGTGTTATGGGCGCCAGGTGACAGGGGGTCGATGTCGAACTTCTCATGTTCCAGGTAGTTGCTTTTTTTTAAAAAAAAATTAGTTAATAAAATTGATGTATCATCAATAATCACAAAAGGCTGATATTGTGAAACGATCAGTCTTTTATTAACTAAAGACAGGAACAACCATCAGCCTAATTGATTGATCAAAGCAAAGAGAAAGGGGGACATGCAAGGGAGGCATGTCCAGCCAGCAGCAACCAATCATGGCACAACAGAGGTTTACCACAAATTGTAATGCAGTTGTGGAGTCATGGATCTTTGTAATTAAAAAATAGTGGGGCTGCCAGAGCAGGCAGTGCTGTCACTGGTGTGGTCCTGGAAGCGCTGCCCCAAATGGTTGCACCACCCGATCCGAACACTGAAAGCTCTTCTTTCTTTCTCTTCTTTGGCTTGGCTTCGCGGACGAAGATTTATGGAGGGGGTAAAAGTCCACGTCAGCTGCAGGCTCGTTTGTGGCTGACAAGTCCGATGCGGGACAGGCAGACACGGTTGCAGCGGCTGCAGGGGAAAATTGTTTGGTTGGGGTTGGGTGTTGGGTTTTTCCTCCTTTGCCTTTTGTCAGTGAGGTGGGCTCTGCGGTCTTCTTCAAAGGAGGTTGCTGCCCGCCAAACTGTGAGGCGCCAAGATGCACGGTTTGAGGCGCTATCAGCCCACTGGCGGTGGTCAATGTTGCAGGCACCAAGAGATTTCTTTAGGCAGTCCTTGTACCTTTTCTTTGGTGCACCTCTGTCACGGTGCCTCTATGCAGGCATTAAATGGCCTTTTAAAGAAGGCAACTGCATTTTGAAACTGAAATCCTTCAACTATCATCGGCAGTGTTACAGACTCTGGGGAGCAGTGGCCCGGCACAGGGAATCAGAAACGGGGAGAATATCCTCCGCTGAGAAACAGAAGTAGAGGAGACAACCTTGCAGTGAAGGGTTTGCCGCCAACTTCCACCCGACCTCAAATACCCTCGGTCCCTCTCTAGAAACATTCTCGCTTTTCTCAATCTCTCGAAAAACATCTTCTTTTCTTTCTTTTTAAAATATCTTTATTGAGTTTAATTAAAAAATACACACATTTCCATACATATAGATACATATGCTGTAAAATAAGAAAAGACAAAAAATATTGAATATTTCAAATAAACTCTTAATTAGACAGTATAAATTGTGTGTACCTTCTACAAACTCACCAACTCCCACAGCTACTCGACTACACCTCTTTCCACCCTGTCCCCTGTAAGGATTCCATTGTTATTTTCTCAATTCCTCCATCTCCATTGCATGAGCGCCCAGGATGAGGACTTCCATGCCAGATCATCAGAGATGTCCTCTTCCTTCAAACAACATGGCTTTCCCTCTACCACCATCAACTCAGCCCTCACCTGCATATCCTCCATTACCAGCAAAATTGCCCTGGTCCCCTCGCCACCCATGAGCAACAAGGACAGGATTCCGCTCCACCAGTCTCCGCATCCAACATATCCTCCTCTTTCATTTCTGCCACCTACTATGTGATCCCACCACTAGACATATATTCCCCTTTCTGCCTTCCACAGGGAATAATCCCTGCCTGACTCCCTTGTCCACTCCTCCCTCCCCACCATTTGACCCCTGTGAGCGCAGAAGGTGCTCCACTTGCACCCACACCTCCTCCCTCACCATCATTTGGAGCCCCAAACAGTCTTTCCAAGTGAAGCAACATTTCGCTTGTGAATTCGGTGCTCCTGCTGTGATCTGTTCTATATCAGAAAGACTAGACATAGACTGGGAGATCAATTGTTGAGCGCCTTGGACCTGCCACCACAATAGTGTGGAACTCCCAGTGGCCAACCTTTGCAATTCTCTATTCGATTCCCTTGCCAACATGTCTGACAGTGGTCTCATGTACTGTCAGACAGATGCCATCTGTAAATTGGTGGAACTACACCTCATCTTCCATCTGGGGACCTTCCAACTAGATGACATTAATATCAACTTCTCTGGCTTTCATTAAATCTCTCCCCACCCCCTTCTTCCCCCATCATCTCTCCATTCCCTGTCTCATTTGGTGCAGACATGATAAATTCCACCTGGTCTCTTACCACATCCAATTAACACCTTTTGTTGGTCTGGATTCCTCCCCCATTGTTTGAATTCTGAGACTCTGTTCTATCCGGCTTCTGCCTTTTCTGATTTTTCCTTCAAGAAGGGCTCAGGCCTGAAACGTCAGCAATGTAACATTAGGCCCTTTCATGAAGTCAAAACGCACAAGTGTAAAGGCAGGAATTCTCCGCCCTTACGTCGGGAGACTTAAGGGGCCGGCTCCAAGGCACTGAGTGCAATCGCTCTCAGGGCAAAGCCCATGGCTGCACTCTGCCGCCTAGCATGAATGTATCGCCGCTGGAAGGGCGGGCTGTTGACGTCGTGATGACATCGTCAGCCTGAGGTGCCAGAGCAGGATTTTTAATGGCATTAATAGCCTTAATGATGGTGTGCAGAATTTCCGCCTAGGTTCTAAGATTGGCGGCAAACATCTGTCTTTTCTGTTCTGGGGTCTTTCCGCGTCAGCGTGTAAGAATGATGCCAACTCAGCGGGCAGTGCTACGGCACCTCCATTGGGTCCAGAGGGTGCTACAAGGTGCCGTTTGACATGAATGCAACACAAGAGCAGCCTTTTAGGGCAGCTCCATGAAAGGTAAGTTTATGTTTTTCACTCCGTGCTTATAGCCGGCCTCCAGGCAGAGGCTTGGCATGAAAGGGCCTATTGTCTCATGTAGATGCTGAAAAGACCAGCTGAGTTCCTCCAGCATTTTGGTGTTTTTACTACAATCACAGCGTCTGCAGCCTATCGTGTTTTACCCAAAACAACTAAGTTTCCCGTGCCTCATGACTTACTGAATGAGTCTCTCATGGAGAATCTTGTATTAAAATCCATATATCCAATATCTACTACCCTAACATTATCAATATCTTTTGTTACATCCTCGAAAATCTCAGTTAGGCTCATGAGACACAGCCTTCTCCTCATATTAGTACCTGTGAAGGAGGTCTGCCAAATCAAATGGATTACCGCCTTGAAGTGAGTTCAATAGTGATATCTTTGAGATAAACCACCTCTCCAAAAAAGATCGTAGCACACCTGTGAATCAGAATTTCTGACCTTAAATATTGCCCCATCCATCTGCAAGCAGGAACTCTGAAGTTAAGATATGTGGGTAAAGTATTGGGGAGAAGGAATTGGGTAAGTCTTCTGCTGAGGTGAAACATGAAAGTCTGCAGAAAAATGCTGGAGGAACTCAATTGGTCTCAGATCGTCCGCAGGAAGTAAAGACATGTAATTAATTATTTTGAACCAAAAATAAATTTTATTCAGAATGAATTATTTACAAAAGTAAAGAATATTCAAAGTCTCTTCCCAACCTTAGATGCTATCCCGATATTTGCATCACTGAACATTCATTTTGATTTCCGCCATTGCCGCTACTGTGGCATCTTGTCTTTATTTCCCCCTCTGTTGTTTGGCAGGTTTCCCCTTGGCCTCAGCCCCTCAATGCTTGGTTACAGAAGGACTCTACACTGGGGTCCTTTCCCACAGCGCCCTCGTGTTGATTGCGCCAAGCCCAATGCATCTCTCAGTACGTAATCCTGCCACTTGGAAGGTGGCAATCTGCAGCATTCCTGCACTTATTTCTCCGTGCGCAGAAAGACCAACAGGTTTCAGGCAGTCCAAAGTGCACTGATTTGATGGCCTTTCAGCAGTTTGGGATGCTTGACTCTGTGTGCATCCTCAGGAACAGTCTGCTGTCTGGTGATGAAGCGTGACAAGGACCCTTCCATCCTACTTGGTCCCTTTAATAGTCGAGCCTAGTTCTTCACAGAGAGCTGATCAACAGTTGCAGGTGCAGGTACATAAATGTTGAAGAAATGAATTTTTTTTTCTGCGATATGTGTTTTGATGTACAATTCATACAAATGTTAGATTACAGATTCCTTCAGTTCATTATCGACCAAGCACTATAATTACCGGTAGTGTAATTCATGTGATTATCACAAAGTATTTCCCGCCACCATTTCTTCGACAAGCAAAACCATATGAATTTACTTCACTCACAAAAGCCGCCAGCTGATCTAGATGATAAGATATCACTGTTTCACCACTTTGTAATCAGAAATCAGCAGAAGGAAGGCTACAAGTTGTCATGCGTTGGGAACATGGTTGAACCACCTACTGCTCTTTGACATGCCAGAAAATTAAATTGTCATCTGCTCTTGTTCTGCTTATACAGTATTTTGGATTCTAGTGTGAATTTCAGCCTTTCAAAAGTTGTATTGACGTCAGGGTTGAGCCCATAAGTTTAACACTAAAAATGGTCCAGAAAATTACACTTTTACACAAGTATATATGTTACCTCAAACTTGCAGGAACCTTTACAATCCAACAACCTTACTCACTGCCCATAACCATACAAAATTGTAAATCATAGTATTATTAAAACTCAATGCAGTAGCTTTTTTTGTGTGTTGCTTGGGGCAAATGTTACTGAAAATTGCAGACCTTTGTTTATTTTTTCAGTCAGAAGTTCTCAAGCTTTTCTTTAATGCATATCCACTGCAATATTCACCACCATATTTACTCATGTGCTTCACAATTTTAGCTGTTAAATGCCAATAATCAAAATCAAATGTCCAATCCGAACCATGATCAACTTAATGTTTCCATAGCCATCTAGTAAAAGGACAGAAGTACTAGAGAAACTCAACACGTCTCGCACTGTCCATAGGTGGTAAAGATATTTAACCAACGTTTCGGGTCTGAGCCCTTCTTCAAAATATCTGCAGAGTTCCTCCAGCATTTCTGTGATTTTACTACAATCACAGTGTCTGCAGACTTTCATGCTTCACTTGTACAGTCGCCTATCTGGTCATTTGCTCAGTAATCATCTCTGATTCTCCATCCAATCTCCCAGCTCGTGTCTTTTCCTTTTCCGTCTGATCTCCACTCCAAAATAATACTTGCAGACTTGAAATCAAACAACGTCCTCTGCTTACTCTCAGCTCAAGTCAAGTCAAGTCAGCTTTATTTATCAATCGTTCCATGCTCGCACAGTAAAGACAAGATTGGGTTTCTACAGGACCATGGAGCATATTTACATTAACATAAGTTGGAATCGAAGTTAAACGCATTGAAATATTAAAATGTTAAGATGTATTTAGTAAAAGTCCATGGTACACTATCCACGTATGTTCTGGGAATTCAGGAGCCTGCTGGCTTGGGGAAAATAATTGTTGCCCAATTTGTGCTAGGGTACCTCCTACCAGATGGCAGAAGGGAGAACAGTTTACATGAAGGGTGTGTGGAATCCTTCTCTATGTTTATTACCTTTCGCCTGCATCAAGAGTTGTAGATGTCCCTCATGGTAGGAAGAGAGGCCCCCCAATGATCTGACTTCACTATTCTCTGCAGGGTCTTGCAGTTCGAGGAGGTACAGCTTCCAAACCAGGCAGTGATGCAGTTGCACAGGATGCTCTTAATACATCCTCTATAGAATGTAGTGAGGATGGAGGGTGGGAGATGACCTTTCCTCAGCCTTTGCAGGAAGTAGAGGCGCTGCTGGGCTTTTTTGGCTATGGGGCTGGTGTTAAGGGACCAGGAGAGATTCTCAACCAAGTGCACTCCAAGGAACATGATACTCTTGATGACCTCAATAATAGAACCGTCAACGGTTAGTGGAGCCGACAACCATCTTTATTTGCTTTATTAACATTCAGCTACAGGTGGTTGGCTCTGCACGTGTCCGTTAGCAACTGCACCTCATTCTTATTAATCAGGCCCACTGTGGTCATTTCGTCAGCAAACTTGATGACGTGGTTCGAGCTGTGTTAGGCCGCACAGTCGTGGGTCAGCAGAGTGAACAGCAATGGACTAACCACACAGCCCTGGTGAGGGGGGGTGGGAGGTAGTGTGCTCATTGCTCCATCCCAACCCCGAGATACCTTGGAGCATGAGTAGATGGACAGGGAAAGAACTCCTGAGTTAGCTGAATACATATTCATGACAATTCTGCCTGATTGCACAAAATTAAGTTATTCTCATGTGTATAACATTTGTACAAAGCTGTGCAATTTGATTACCTAATATGAATAAAGATCTTCACCCAGACCAAGCTGAATGACTTTGGGTCTGCATTTGCCCCTAATGCTCCCATTGACCTGCTGGCCCCAGGATTTGTAGTGAGTTGGCAGTAAGGACTGGCAACTTACTGAAAACAACTGTAAAAGCTTGCAAGTTATTTTCTGGTGCATTCTCTACCTTGCATGACACACAAATCTATCATTTTTCTTTTGACTGTATAATGCTAATAGCTTAGTGGGAAGGACTTCAAAAAACAGGCCACAGGTGTGGATGGAGAGAGGAGGGTGTTTCATCTTGTATTCGTATGTGTGACTTCTTAAGACAACACATGGATGAAGGAGAAGGTTCTTTACTTTAAAGTTTTTGTAAACAGCACCATGAGGCAGGACATGAAGCTGCAAACCTCCATGACAGCTCCAGCATGCTGTGTATCTCCGGCTCTGCGTCAGTCCCAGTGGCAACCAAGTATAATCAAACAGTAAGGCATTGCTGGTTGCCTTGCAACCAAAATCATTATCATTACATCTCCCTATCTTAAAACAAAAGTAGCTTACTTTTAACTAACATGTTTTCTTTGTATAACTCTGCAATTTTAACTTTAACATCAGGAACTTACATTTTCATTATTATCAACAGTGTTAACATTTTTAAAACTTGTTTTGTGTGTTCACATTTACATACACTAAAACTTGAAGAGCGAATAAGATAGCACTACTTCATTCTATAACAGGGGTCTTTAAATTTGCTCAATGAGTCTTTTAGGAGGATTCATGTGTCTTGATGATCTCTTAATTGATTGTTCTTGAATCTCAGTTGTTGTCTCAGATGATGTCTTCTCAGCTGTGTATTCAGGTTGTTCAACAATATCCATCTTTCCATCCACTGGGGCTGGTACCATTTGAAGATCTCGCCGATTTCTTCACAGAAAAGCACCTTCATCTGTCTGAATGGTGTATGATCTCAGCTGGACTTCACTAAGGACAGTTCCCTTCTGAGTCCATAAGTTTGTTTTGTCTTTTACCCTTAAAACCCTTGGTTACCATTGTAGAGTTCCAGTAGGTTTTTTGTTCCTCTGTCAAAGTAAAACTTTTGCTTTTCTTTCTACTGTTCTTTGAACTTCCTCACTTCCTCCCCCTCTTTTGTTTTTAGGAGGTTCTCCTGGATGGGTAGGTTTGATCTCAGCCTACATCCTATAAGGAGTTGTGCTGGTAACATACCCGATTCAAGCGGTGTTGTGCGGTATACTAGCATGCTCCGGTAGAAGTCTGTTCAACTGTCTTTTGCCTTGTTCATCAGCCTTTTCACTGTCTGTACTGATTTTTCCACTACACCATTGGACTGTGGAAAAGGAGGACTTGACGTGGTGTGTACAAAGTCCCACTCTTTGTCAGACTATTGGAACTTTAAATTGCAAAACTGTCTGTGAAGACCTTGCTTACCATGCATGCCTGGAGAATATGGTTTTCATACCTGTTATTACACAATCTGCAGTGGTGGTGTTCAGTTTACACACCTCTGGAAACAGGAAGTAATAGTTTGTGACTACAGGTACATGATCCTTTATCCGGAACTCTTAGGGGACAGTGTGTTCCGAATTTTGGATTTTTCCGGATTTCGGTAAGCCCACCCGAATTATGCTGCCTCTCCACCCGCACCCCCTTCCAGTCGCCCGGCAGTCTCCCCAAACGCTGTCTCCCCCAACCACCGGTCCCTCGGCCGTCTCCCCAGACCACGGCTGTCCGGCTGCCTCCCTCGACCATGGTCCCTCGGCTTCCTGACCGCCTTCCCCAGCCGCCAGTCCTTCGGCCGCCTCCCCCGACTGCCCATCCCTTGGCCGTCCGGCCGCCTCCCCTGTCCGTGGTCCTTCAGCAGCCTAGCCATCTCCCCTGTCCGCCAGTTCCTCAGCTGTCTCCCCCAACTGCCAGTCCTTCGGCTGCTGGACGTCTCCCCTGACCGCCGGTCTCTCCCGACTGCTGGTCCCTCAGCCACCTCCCCTAACCACTGGTTCCCACTTGCCGGATTTTGGAGCTTTCCAGATTTTAGGTGTCCAGATAAAGGATCGTGTATCTGTACAACATAGTCCTTCCCTTGACTTTCGAATAGGTCAGTGCCTACCTTCTGGTAAGGTCTGTGTGATGCTGGGTGTGGCTTTAGTGTTTCTGCAGGATTGCTTGCTTGATACAGTTTGACACTTCATTTGTTATATCATTGTTGATTCTTGGCCAGTACATAACCTCTCATGCTCTTTATTACACTTTTAGATTCCGAGATGTCCTCCATGGATCCTTTTTAGCATCTCTTTTCTCAGACTCTTTGGAATAAGGATTTTACTTCCTTTGTAGATGATGTCTTCAACCACTGATAGTTCCGCCCTGTCCCACTACTCTGCAACGTCAGGTGAGCAGTTCTGCTTCATGTTGGGCCATCCATCCAAAATGTTTTTTCTCAGTTGTCTCAGTGTTTCATCTTTGTTTGTCTCTGACTTTATGAGCTACATTTTTGCATCTGATATGGGCAGTGCTCTTGTGATCATGTCCACGAAGGCGTTCACGTCTTCAACCATTATAGTGTTTGCGGGCTCTCTTGTGTAAACAGCTCTAGGCAATGTGTTTGTTGTGTACATTACTTTACCCGGAGTGCATTCAGTGAATAGTGTATAGTATTGCAGCCTAATCATCATTCTTTGTATTCTAAGTGGACATTCATTTAATGGCTTTTGGAACAATGCAATCAAGGGCTTATGGTCAGTCTCTACACTAATTGGTTGTCCTGACACAAAATGATGAAATCTTTCACAGGTATAAGTGATGCTGAGCAGATCCTTTTCAATTTGAATGTATCAAGTCTCCGTGTCTGTCATTGAACATGATGCATGTTATTGAAGGGGTTGCCAGCCATCATAATTTTGCAGAAGAACTGCACCGATTGGTCTCGTTGGGACGTGAAACCTCAGAACTGGTTCCTCTGTGAGCAGTTTCTTTAGTTCGCTCCATGACTTTTCATGCACATAATTCCACTCCCATTCAATGTTCTTTTCTGTTAGTCTTCTCAATGGAGCCATCTTTTCTGAGAGGTTGGATATGCATTTACCCAAAGAGTTGACCATTCCATTAAACCTCTGTACATCCTTTTTGCATTGTGGCACATGTTCCCAATAGTGGACACCTTTCTGGGATCTGGTCTGATGCCCTTACTGCCAATAATATCTCCTACAAATGTTAGTTCTGTCACCCCGAGCTGGCATTTCTCTCTATTCAGCTTCAGGTTTGCTTTCCTTGTTGCTTCCAGCACTTTCCTTAGTCTCTCATCATGCTCCATTCTCGTGGTACCCCAGACTATGATGTCACCCATTTCAGCCCAAAGGCCCATCTGTCCAATTACACCCAATTTTGAGCAGTGGGAGGAAACCAGAGCCCCTGGAGGGACCCCACGCAGACATGGGGAGAATGTACAAACCCCAGTCCCGATCACTGGCGCGGTAACAGTGTTGCACCAACAGTGCCGCCCCCATTCTGGGAAACCATTCAGGAATGAAAATCTTTCTCTGCCACAGAGAGACAAATTTATAGCAAAGGGGTGAAGCCCGATCATGCTGGTGCAGCAACAGCATTGCGCTAACCGCTATGCCAACCATGCCGCCGTGTTGCAATTGCTCAGAGTGTCTAATCTGACAAAGATTAGCTGCCAAATTCTCATGAGTGTCCTTGGTGTTGGATGTTTCCTGTGGTATGAGAGAAAAATAAATGGAAGGTCCAAGCCAGCTTCCACCCTGTCTATCCCACTGATCTGAACTTGAGGAAGCACTTTTCCCTGACAAGGGATACTCAGGAAATGGCTGAATGACCTCAAGGAGGCTCCTTCTTCCTTTCTCTGCTTGGTAACTAGGCACTCATCAAATATGAAGAGGAATATTACGTGATTATATGTGGGCAGCTATATTTATCATTATCATGAATTGGATTCGATGCAGGGTTACCACTACAATTAAATACAGAGTCAACATGGTTTTAACCTTGTTTATATTTGACTTCTATTTCTATTTCAGACAGTTCCTACAATCCAGTTTCATTAAAGAATGAGCATTTCATGGAGAAAAAAGGATCTTGCCCAATGCTTATGCTTGGGGAGATGAACCATAGGGACTTTGACAATGTGCACAGTCGAAGTACAAATTAATTTTCAAGAAGCAATAGAAATGTCCACATATGCTCTTATGGCCAAAACCCCTCTACTCTCTTACATTATGATTTAATGAAAATTAGCAACTTATCATTGATTTTCTTCATGTGGCCTTTGTTGAAGGCAAATTGAGATAGGGAAGGCACTGCCAGAATTCATTAATGGTTTCCATTCCTGGACTGGAAAATAACTTCATTTTCCCACTTGGATGCAATTCTGGCATGAAAATGCAACCCTGAGATTCTTCTTCCTGTGGACGACAGAATTGTTGGTAGTGCAAAAGAACACATGTAAACAAATAAAGAAATGTAAACAAACTGTAAATGCTAATCACAGCCACCTTTTCCTCTCCACAGCTCATGAATTGGACCCATATTCCCTGCAGTGCCATATTTGAATCTTTCCTTTGCTATAAATTTTTCGCTCTGTGAAAGAGAAAAGGTTTTGTTTCTGAATCGTTTCCTAGAATGGGACCATCTGCAAATTGGAGGAACAAGACCTTGTATTTTACCTGGGCACCCTCCAACTGGATACCTTTAAGATCGACTTCTCCTGTTTCCTTTTCCTCCCCCTCATCCACATCTTTCCTCCTATCTCTTTCCTCTAGCTGTCTCCTTCTCTCTTCCCTTTTCTCTCTGTCTCATTTCACAGAGCCGAAACCTCTGCCCCCGTCCCCAATCGATTCCCACTTTCCTGTTTCCTGTCTTCTCATCCATATTGTCATGAGCCCAGAGGATCCCAAAACCCAGCTGCAATAGAAATTCACCGACAAATGGTTACTTAAACAAAAGTTGCTTTTAATTATCTTTAAACATGAAAACAGGATCAAAATCTAACTTAACCTAACTTAACCCCTTCTAATTCTAAGTGCCATGTATTTAATGTGTGTGTAAATTCAGAAAAGTTCTTTGAAAAGAACTTTGAAAAGTCGAATCTCACTTCTCACTCCTCCAACTTCATTGGTTGCAGGCAATTCTTATACTGTGTACAGAATTTAACATTGATGAAGTTCACCAGGCTTTGTGCTTGAAAGGTAAATGGTTACTGCTCAGGAAGATTCTTGTCGGTTTTCAGAGAGAGATTTGTTGCTCACTGGACACCCACAAATGATTCCTTCTGATCAGTCAATTCAGTGTCTTGCCGAATAAACTCGTCCCCTCAGCATTTCCAGATGATAGCCTCTTTCTTTCAGGTCACCACAGAGTTCCTTTTCTGTTTCTATTTTTTCAAGTGAAACATTATACAGCCAGCCATCTTCTCTTGTATGGACCACGAGGACTTTGACCAGGCTGAACTAAGAACTCACAACCCGTCCCCAAAATGGGGTTTTTCCACAAGCTTGCCAGCTTGTCCTATTCCAGTCCCAGCTGCTGCTGCTAAACTGAACACACACACACACACACACACACACACACACACACACACACACACACACACACACACACACACACACACACACACACACACACACACAGAAAACCACATGACCCTCTTAGAACAGTAAAATGCACTCAGACTGTGGCACCAGACCCAATCTTCTGTTGCTCTCCAAAACAATAATCCATTACTCCACAGCATGTCTAATTAACACCTACTTGTGAAGTATCTATAGGCATCCTTTAAAGTTTTTACAAAGGCACCCAGAGCCTGAACTGTCTGGCTTGACCACAGCTCTGGAATTTTAAATGAGATCTGTTTTGAAGTGTTTGTATGTGACCTACACTAAAAAAAACTGCAACAATTCATCTCCTTTAAAACCTATCTATATACAATATAAAATATAACATAATCTGTCACAATATACAATTAACACCTTTTGTTTGTATTCTTTCCCCTTCCATTCTTCCCTTTTCATCAGTCTGTTTTTTTAATATCAGTCCCTGCCTACTTTTAATGCTAGAAGACCGGCTGAGTTCCTCCAGCATTTCTGTGATTTTACTTGTAATTATTACAGTGGATGACGTGGGAATTTATCATCTTGTCCTGGTCTGGGCAAAATGTGACTCCAGACCCACCAGTGTGAGGGCCCCTCTATTGGCTTAACAAGCCAATCTCTGGCCAAAAGGCAATTTGTATACAGGAAATAAATGCTGGCCCTGCCAAACAATAGATAGATTTCTGCACAGTGAACAATAAAATGCAAAATTCCTTGCTGAATTGGACTTCCACTCTCAACCTTTGACACAGAAAGTCATAGCATCGCTTCAATTATCATTGATTTAGTCCACGTACCGATGCAATGAAACAGACAGTGCCTCCATTTCCTCTCTACATCCCTCTCCCTGCCAACTTATCTGGATAGAAGCTGATCAAACTTTGATTTTCCAGCCCCAATTTGCCGCCAGCCCAAAGATTGTTTGTTGCACCCCAGGGGACATGTTCAACTTCAGCTTAACATCAGTGAATCTCCCATCCAGATGGGTTTCCACATGACCATAAGACATAGGAGTTAAAGTAGGCTATTCAGCCCATCGAAATTTCCCTGAATCTCCGGATGAAACTATTTCAGTGCTCTGTCAGCCATTCTCCCTCCTTACATTCAGTTGGTCCAAATCTCTGCTGCCTTACTTATGAAGTGGGGAAAATCCTCCTCCTTTCTGTGCTTGCTGCCCTACCATTGCCACATTTAAATGATGTTCAAGTTGCAGAATAGACCTGGGCCTCTCGATCACTGAAAATTCCAGTCCTCTGAGAAATTTAAATTCATCCTGTTCTGCTCCTTCATGTTGTAAAAACATGACGCTGGAGAAACGCAGTTGGTCAAACAGTGATAAAAGATAAAGATACAGAAGCAATATTCAGGCTTTGAGCCCTTCATCAAGGTATGCCTTGATACTTTGATGAACCCACCATACCTTGATGAAGGGCTCAAGCCTGAAACATCAGTTATGTATTTTTATCTTTGTTATATAAAGGATACTGTTTGACCTGCTGATTTTCTCCAGCGTCGTGTTTTTACTTCAATCACAGTGTCTGCAGACTTCCTTGTTTTACTTTTGCTCCTTTTTGGATCTTTCTATGCCCTTTGTCCAGTCATTAGCCCTTTACCTGAGTGGAGCCCAGGTTCTCTATTAACATTTTGGACTCTGGCTACATTTAACCTTTCCTAATATATACACCGTGTCCATGGGTGAACTACAGTATGAAAGGTTTAAAATCAGTATTAACCACCTAGTGGCTGAGTATAAAACCAGCCCTGAAAAATGGGAACACAGAGTATATGCGCTTGTTGGTAGTCCCTGAAAATCAGGACATGGAGTCCAAAGGGTTAACCTACCCAAATCTTTCCACCTATCTCTCCTTTAAAGTTTCACCGAAAGCTTGCTTTCTTTGATCACCGTTCTGTTCCTCAGTGTAACTCTCTTTTGTCTATTTATGAAAATAGAACAGAACAGCATAGGAACAGACCTTCCAGCCTAAGCATGATGTGCCAAAGTAAAAGTCTGCTCCTTGCACCAGATAGATATCCCTCCATCCCCTTCATCAGCATGCATCCACCCAGAAGCCTCATAAATGCTACCTTTGCATCTGTTTCCACCACTCGCCCTGGCAACCTGTCCTGGGCACCTACCATTCTCTGAGTAAAATATTTGCTCTGCATTTTCCCTTCAACTTCTTCCTCTTCACTTTAAATGCATATCCTCTTGTGTGTGCGAGACTTTTACCCCGGGAGAAAGATTCTGACTCTTAATTTTATAAATCTCTATCAGACTTCTATGCTCAAGAGAAAACAAACCGAATTTGTCCAAACTATTCCCAGAGCTGAGACCCTGAACACCAGATAACATCCCGATAAACCTCTTCTGTACTCTCTCCAAAGCCTCCACATCCTTCCTGCAATGGGGTGACAAGAATTGCACACCACATTCCATGCGTCATAACCCAAGTTTTATGCAGCCTCAACATGACTTCCTTTCTCAATGCCCTTCCCAATGAAGGCAAGCTTGCCTACATGCCTTCTTTACCTCCCTATCTACTTGGGTGGCCTCTTTGAAAGGATTGTTTACCCGAACATAAGAGATGGAACCAACTTGTTGCTGTCGCATTTTGTAAGCATTTCACCAAGTCAGTATTTTCAGTGCAGACTTCACACAGAATGAAACAAATCAAATAGTTAATGCATTCAGTGGTAATTTGTGGAGAGACGAAAGTTAAGTTTGGTGCAAGAGAACTGTTTTGTCCCAATCTCAGTTGGAGTATTTAGATTGATATTATCTCCTCTAACTCAGATTTCAATGAGATATTGTCGACAGTAAAGGCTGAATTGAGATAATAGTATATGGTTGATGCTATATGAATAAGCGCTACTGTGGAAATCTGGAGCACAGCTCCCTTTGACTTTCTTCAGACAGGCAGAACCTCAAATCGTACAATGAATGCTGTGTGTTGACCATCTGTTGCACGGTAGCTCCAGGTGTCTTCTGGAAGATGGCATGGCTCCATGGCCACCATTTGAAAGGTAGGGCCAATTTGAGATAAATGTGCCAAAACTTGCAAAAATTGTTGACTGAGCCTTGGTAGACACAGCCAATTTGGCATGCATTCGTTTCCAGAGTGCCACTTAACCATAATACATTGAGATTAGGGTGGTCCTTTACATAAATGGGGGTAGAAATTTTGTTGTTCTGTGAACTGTGTTGCAAAGAAATGGAATTGAATCCTTATGTTGGTGTGCTAAACACTCATTGTGTTTAATTGAATTGCATTGGGAGTTCTCCACAAAACAAAATTGAAATCCATCAAGAGATCTTTGTAAAAAAAAAACGCTTGAGTGGTTTACCATCAGAAAAATGTGGTAAATGAGATCTGAGGCCTTCACGTCGGATTGTGGCCAGCTCATTAAAGCTTTTGACATTTTACTGTGCACTGGTCAGGGAAAGGGTCGCTTTCCACACCTACAACAACACAGACTTTAAAGTTAAATTTTACATTTTCAATTAAATTTTAAAAATAAATTTAAATTTTAGCCATATAGCCTGGTGACAGGCCATTTTGGCCCACAAGCCCATGCCGCCCAATTAACCAACAGCCCCCGGTACGTTTCGAATGGTGGGAGGAAACCTGAGCCCCCACCCGGGGAAAACACATGTAGACATGGGGAGATCGTACAAACTCCTTACAGACAGCACGGGATTCAAACCCTGCTCCCAATCGCTGGCGCAGTAACAGCGTTGCACTAACCGCTACGCCAACCGTGCCACCCTAGAAATGGGAATGAAAACAGAGTAAGATTCACTGAGGGACATGGGGCTCCTGGGATTCATGCTGCTGGGCACAGTAAATGAGAAGGATACCTGCCAGGACCACCACAAGTTGGAGAATCTGGCAGGAGGTTGCCCCAGCTGTGAGCATCCCCTTCATTTGTATAGTGCAGAAGTACATTTTGTATCCATACAATATACAGAAACCTCCATAATGCTTGGGACAAAAGACATTCTTTTCTTCCTTTATTTGGCCCCATGCTCCACAATTTAAAATTTGTAATCAAACAATTCACATATGATTAAAGTGCACACTCCAGATTTAGTCATGGTTATTTGTACACATTTTGGTTTGATCTTGTAGAAATTACAATATGTTTTATACATTGTCCCCTCGTTTCAGGGCACTATAATGTTTGGGAGATTTGGCTTCCCAGGTGTTTGTGAGTACTCAGGTATGTTTATTTGCTTCATCAGTTCAGGTGAAAGAGAGCTAGGCTTGCTTCTAAGCTTTTGATCACCTTTGGAGTCTGTAGTTGCCACGTTTCAACATGAGGACCAGAGGAAAGAAGCCATTATGAGGCTGAAAAACAAGAATAAAACAGTAAGAGACATCGCCCGAACTTAGGATTACCAAAATGAACAGTTTGGAACATCATTCAGATGGGAGAACGTACAAGTGAGTTCACTAATTTCAAAGGAAGACCACCACTGTTGGTGACAGGAGATTTCTCATCATAATGAAGAACAATCTCCAAGAGCTTATCCAACAGATCAGAAACACTCCTCAGGAGGCAGGTGTTGATGTGTCAATGACTACCGTCTGCAGAAGACTTCATGAACAGAAATACAGAGGCTACAGTGCAAGTTGCAAGCCACTAGTTAGCCACAGAAGGATGGCCAGATACCAGTTTGCCAAGAAGGATTAAAAAATATCTTGAAGATTTCTAGAAAAAAATGTCTTGTGGACAGATAAGACCAAAATCAACCTGCATCAGAGTGATGAGAAGAGCAACGTGTGGAGCATAAAGGAACTGCCCAAGATCCAAGGCACACCACCTCATCTATGAAACATGATAGTGGGGGGTGTTAAGTCCTGGGCATGTCTGGCTGCCACAGATACTTGTGCACTTATCTTCATTGATGATGTAACTGCTGATGGCAGTAGCAAAATTAATTCTGAGGTGAACATCTTATTTGCTCGTTTGAGGAAATAACTCCAAACTCATTGGACAGTGCTTCATCCTACAGAAGATAATGATCTCAAACTTGCTGCTAAAACAAGAAAGGAGACCTTCAGAGCTAAAAACGGGAAAATTCTTGAATGGCCCAGTCAGTCACCCGGTCAAAATCCAATGGAGCACACCTTTCATATGCTGAAGCGAAAACAGATCTGAAAATGACTGAAATGGAGGCTTGGCAGAGCATCACCAGAGAAGAAACTCTGCATATGGTGATATCCATGAATTACAGGCGCCAAACACATGCAAGGGATATGTTACAAAGTACTACTTTAATCCTATTGCTATATCACAAATATTTTGGTGCCCTGAAATGAGGGAACCATGTATCAAAAGTGCTGTAATTTCTACATGGCCAAACAAACAAATGTACAAATAACCATGCATAAAATCTGGTATGCGTACTTTAATCATATGTGAATTGTTTGATCAGAAATGTAAAACTGTGGAGCGCAGGGGCAAATAAAGGAAGACGGGTGCCTTTGTTCCAAACATTATGGAGGGCACTGTAAATCAGATGAGGTGCATAGGTGAAAGCTAGAATAGTGATCTATTCCAGTATATGACTCTGAGACCCTGCTCTATTTTTATGCTTAGTGCAGCTGGACATCCCAAGCAAGAACTGAGGAATTATTATGTTATGCAGACTCCTTTGCCTTTTCAGATCATTTAGTTAGTTGAAGTGTCGGGGGGGTTCACAGGCTTTACATTGGAGGCGATGATTTGGCAGGCTCACTTTCAGAGAGATTCTATTACTCTTGCCTTCCTCCTTTATTGTAACCAAGAGATGAGAGCATCAGTGCTGAGCTTTCCTTGTGGCCTTGCTCCTGCTGTGCCCCTCAGATTCCCAATTCCCTTGGTTGTCTTCTGCTGTACAAGCCTCTGCAGCATTCAGTGCACAATAATGAAACCTCCATGCTTGCTTCGAAAAAAAAAGTCTCATATCTAGCTAGATTTGTGCTCTGCTGGTGTCTTTGGCAAACCCATGATCTTGAACAGCTGTGGAAACAGATGGTGGCCCTTATTCACCAGAATCCAGTTCTCAGAGCAGAGGCAGACATTGAAAATATCTACCCAAATGGTTGACTCACTCATAGTGAAGGAGCCATCTGCACTTCTGCTGCTGATCCACCATGAGAGAGAGGAAACTTTTTTTCTGTTTTCATAGTATTAATGGGACCCCTTTCTGGTAAATGAATGTCATCCACATGCATCTGACATCTCAGGCAACCAGAAATTTTGTCAAATCTAAATGGCCAAGATGGCACTTTCCACTCATTGATATCAAAAGCAATTAAATAGCTGCCTTGTGATTGTTTTAGTGAACTCTGCAATGCAGGGAACAATAAAATGAGAGATGTGGTAATGGTTTGTATGCTGCTTGGAATGAAAAAAAACAGTTCACCTACAACCACAAGAGGTCAAAAGTAGATGTCATCTGGTTGGCCCTCTGCACCTGACCACTTGGACCACATGGAGATTCATTGTCTACAGCAGGGGTTCCCAACCTGTGGTACATGTACTCATAGTGGTACATTTGCATTTTTCAGGGGGTACATTGGGTCTGAGAGAAAAAAAACACTACTGTACAATACATGTTGTTGTAATCTGCAGTCAGATTGCATAATGCCATGTTTTTTTTATCCTTAATTTTTAGGGGTACACAACAACCTATAAAAATGGCTAAGGGGTACAGAGGAACAAAAAGGTTTGGAACCCCTGGTCTACAGCAAGGGTGGGCAAACTTTTTTTTAAACTCACGTTCCACCTTAAAATTCCCTATGCCATAGGTGCTCTGTGATTAGTAAGGGATTGCTTAAGGCAATGTGTGGGTGGAAAGAAAAAGTTTGAAAAGCGCTGTTTTAATCATACCTAGTTGACTCATTATGTGCAGGATTTCAGAACTCCAAAGGAAATGGGCCAATGACAATTTTTCTCAAGCAAAAGATTTCAGTCACCATTGGGCCTAGAGTAGTGATTCTCGACCTTCCCTTCCCACCTACATCCCTTGCTAATCACAGAGCACCTATGGCATAGGGAATTTTAAGGTGGAACGTGAGTTTAAAAAAAAAAGTTTGCCCACCCTTGCTGTAGACCAGGGGTCTAAAAGGATTACTTAAGGTGGAACGTGTGTTTTAAAAAAAAAGGTTGCCCATCCCTGGTCTACAGCTTGGAGTTTATTACCATCATTCTAACAAAACTGATAATCAAACACTGGGATCTGGGACTCAATTTCTCTTTTTGCAACTGGATTCTCAAATTCTTCATCAGCAGACTCCAATCAGTGGGGATTAGTAACATCACCTCCTCCACGCTGATCAAAGGCACCTCAAGGCTGTGTGATTAGTTCCCTCCATACATGTTACTCCCTCGCCAAATTGTGCTCAAGTGTAATGCACAAATTTGCTGAGAGCACCACTGTTCTTCACTGATTAAGGGTAATGGTGAGTCAGAATATAAATGTAGATTGAGAATCTGGTTGTGGGTGCCAGAACAACACATTGCCCTCAAGGTCAACAAGACCAAGAAGCTGATTCTGAACTTCAGGAAAGGAAAACGAAGGAACCCTGCACCTTTATCAGCAAGAGGGCAATGGGCAAGTTTAGGATTCCCAGATCCTTCTATTCTACCGCACTTCTCAGTTATCTAATGCAAAAATTATTGAACAACTGTGGTGTGTTCCGGGTTTATCTGAGACTGTTCCATCATAAACATAGATTACACTTTTGTGCTTAAGTTTGCATCAGGAAGGATAGAAAGAGGCATTATCCCAATGATGGTTACATTAATTCTGCCATTAAGCATCAAAAAATAAACTTCAAGAGCACCAGCAAAGCTTATGCCAAATATGCATGGTCCAATTTTCCACTGGACTTAATTTCCAGGGAAATAAAATTTTAAATTCATATGTAGACATACAGTACAGTAAAGGCCCCTTCGGTTCATGAGCCCGTCCCACCCAATTACATCCAATTGACCTACAATCCCCAGTACATTTCGAACGATGGGAGGAAACCAGAGCCCATGGGGAAAACCCATGCAGATCCAGGGAGAACATGCAAACTCCTTACAGACAGCACGGGATTCAAACCCCCCCTCCCCAATCGTCGGTGCTGTAAAGGTGTGGCGCTAACTGCTATGCCAACCTTGCTGCCCAACTCAAAGTAAATCGGTTTTTGCATGAAGACCATCTTAATTGTGGGTGCCAATTAATTCAATGGAGAATGAACGAGAAATGTAAAGGGAATGCAACTCATTTTCCAGATAAGTGATAAGAGCAGAGTACTGGTGTCTACTCAGGTCAGTCAAGCAGCAGATGTCAAAACTATTGAAATTTAGTGCTGAGGGTCGAAAGTGGCCACTATTATTCTCACTCGTCCTTTAGGGGGCCTCTTCAATGGCAACAAGCACTGAAATCCGATTGCTTGCAGCATTCCTGTCAATGCTCATATGCCATGCAGTTGCCTGAGTTCCTATGTGGAGCAGAAGGTGGTCACAGAAGTCGTGGTTAGAACAGGGTGCTGTGTCTCACTACTCAATTCACTCTCACTTTATGTTGCTACCCTGCCAAGTTTTCAGTGAGAGTGTTCATGTTATCTCCACAATCAACACGAGGGATATTAAATCTCACAATGGGCACTGATATGGTGGGTTTGAGCGGTTCGTACTTCCCTAGCCTTGGAAAATTGTTGAGAATGAGCTTGGGTGCCGATGAGGCTGGTTTTCATTTAATTGCTTTCACACTAAGGAATTTCATACCACACAGCATGCTTCGACAGATTAGGGTAGAAGCACAAGTTCTCTGTCTTCTTTTGCAAATTCTTCCTTTTCTCTTCAGAAAACATTAACTCCTTACTGATGCACTCCAGCCCCCCTCACATGTTATCCCACAAACCCATTCTTCATACGTGGAGCTGGATGGAACATTTCAGTCCATTCTGACATGGATGGCACAACCAAATCTTAAACTCATCTGAAAGTCCATTGTATGATTAAATTAAACCCTCCCCCCCAACCTACCTCATCCATCCCACTAACACCCTCCCTCTTCCCCGACCCACCTACAAAGAAAGAAGGAAGGAGATCATCACTAAAACCAATCATTATCCACTTTTGAGCTGTGGAAACTGAGAGCAAACTTTAAAACCAAGAGTTTTTAAATATGAACTCCATACTTTTACAAAAAAATGATATTGATCCCTCAAATTATACGTTATCTTTTCTAAAGGAATACAAGATTTTATTTCAGTATGCCACCTTTGCATTCCTAAAACCAAATCAGATTTCCATGTAATAGCCAAACATTTTTTTTAGAAACACCCAAAGCCAAATGTAAAAATTCAATTTGGCACATAATCTCAATCCCAAAGCAATTGACTTAATATTCCCTAATAAAAATAACATTGACTCAATTGGTAATGTCCATGCTCATTGTCTTAAACACAGCACAATTGTGAGTGCTAATTCCCCAAGGCCAATTGGCCCCAGCCAGGCAGACATCAACCAATTTGGTACAGGCTAGCATGCAGACTTGATCATTGTGGATACCAACAGGGAAATAATAAGGTTACAGTGCTCTGATATCTGAACTGGTCTGACTTTATAACAATATTAATATCTTCCTTCACCTGGTAATAATATGAAGAGTTTATCCATATAGGAAAGGAGAATCCCAATTCTAAAGCTCAATCTGGGCAGAGTTATTTTATTTCAACTAATGTTTAGTTTAGTTTAGTTTATTTATTTTTATAGCACATTCAAAACAACTCACTCTGACCAAAGTGGTATAGAGATCAAAAAGACATCACTACTAGGCAACTAAAGTACAGAATAAAACAAATCTGAGAAGTTAGAACACAAGGTAACAATCAGGTGCACAAGGAGGACTAGTCAATAAAAGTACATCGTCATTCTAGATAGAAAATAGTTGATAGAAGGGGCCGATTTGCTAGAAAGAGGAATGTTGTTCCACAGATTGGGGGCTGCAATAGCAAAGGTGGGATCTCCCCTGAGTTTATGATTTGAGCACGGGACAGCCAAGCACCCCAAGTTAGACGACCTGAGGGATCTTGAAGTGGAATAAGGAGTTAGAAGATCCATGATGTAAGAGGAGGCTAGCCCATTAAGAGCTTTTGTAGGCAGACAGGAGAACTTTAAAATCAATTCCGAGCCATACTGGCAGCCAATAGAGGCAGAATAGGAGTGATTGGGTCCCTGTTCTTAGCACCTGACAGGAGCCTGACTGCAGCATTCTGAGCCAGATAACGTGTTGGAAGGCATTACTAATTGGTTACCTCAGCTAAAAATGAAGAAAAAGATAAGAATCTTCTGCACTAAATCTGCAACAGAGTCAATTTGTATGAATGCAAGGCTTGGAATTCTCCTGTCCCACTGTCAAATAGCCTGCTAACATCGGCTGCCAAAGCATGCATGTGAATAATAGGTGCATGATGGCTCCAAAATAGCCCCTCGAACATGCGTTCTGGTGCCAACCCTGCCCATTGACAGCCAGCTCCTGAGGAACTGTCCTTTTAACAGTGGCTTCAGGAGGAAAAAAAGGCAAAATTGAACAGCAATCTGAATGTGGCAGCTCAAACTGGTTTCATTGCCTTGTGCCCTTCATCGTGGTTTTGTTTGTAAATGTTCTGGTTTTAATTGTGCTCTGTAAAAAAAACCTTGAAGATATGCCTGGAAATTTTGATGTGGTGTAATTCGACTGGTATGTGCAATTATTTATGATTTATTAAATTAATAATCATAAACCTGTGCTTGTGCAGTGGGAGGAAAAGGAAGAATGAAGCCTGATCATCTGAAAATTAGTGAAGGCCTGTATGGGGGTTTTTGACCCTTCATCCACATGCCTGAGAGGAAAAAAATAATTGTTTTGCACTGAAACAAAAGTCTTCAAAGGGTAAATACACCAAAGAGTTTGCACAGGTAAAGTCTTCCGCTGTTCATCTGTTCCCGGAGGTTGGAGGAGTGGGATGTTTCGGGTAAAGTGGTTTTGAAGCGAGGAACATTCTTGTTTCTCCAGGGGCTCGTGTTATTGGCACACACGGAGTTCGTGAAATTATAGTTTCCCTCAAGGGAAAACTGCATGCAACAGAACCACACGGCAGGAAGCAGTGCAACCACACCCTAACAGACTGCAGCTGTGCACAAGGGAAATCAAAAGTGAGGCTCTATTTTTAACTTCTGGGCCTACTTCTCATTGCTTGAGGATTGAAACCCATGGTAATATCATTTACAGCTTTCATTATTGTAGTGCCTGGTCCCACCGGCTCTTTAAGGAAATGAGCTGCCTTCTCTCACCCCAAATTGTGTGAAATGGGTAGATGGATATGTGGTTTCTATATTGGCCTCATTAACCTCATCAGAACCCCTAAATCTGGAATGAAAGCAAGTCCTGCTCAATCTCAACCTGAAGAAGAACTGAGGAGAGCAGATGAAAGCCAGAATCTCTTCTGCCATTAGTTTCAGAGATTATAAGTGATACTATTTTTCATCCTGACCAGACGTTGTGGAGTGGGTGGGATTAAAATTGCTCCCAGGTAGCAACAGGTCATCCATGTCTTAGCCATGAAATTTTCTTCTTGCAAACAAATTAATATTGAAAAGAGGGAAATGATATAATCTGTCAGAAAATTTGAGAGATAGATTGAATGAGAGCTTTGAAGTGGAGAGATGGAGATCCTTATATTAAGAAGTAAAACACCTCAAGAGAATGGTTAGTGAAAGACATAGGATCCTTGGATTTGTAAATGGAATTATGCAGAAAAGTCGTATGGAAATTATGTTTTACACATATAAAACTTTGGTTAAGACTTAATTAAAGAATAGTTTCCTTTTATCATTATCTAACTTGTAATGGCAGCACTGTCACTGGTGCAGATCCGGGAGAGAGGAGACACAGCGCTGCTCCAAAGGATTCATCCACTTGACTCTAACACAGGCTGCTCTGTATAGGCTCTAAATGACCTGTTAAAGGACTCAATGACATTTGTAAGTAAAATCATGTAATCCTGGGTCTGTGTTCAAAATGTACCGCGAGGGGTTGCATACTGCAGAGAGCAGCAGAATGTTGTAAGGCACCAGAACAGGGAAACCACCTCCCCACTCCTGCTGTTGATAAGGAGAAGCAGAGGAGATGACCCTACAGGAAGTTGACAAAGGCAGCCAATCAGCAAGGGGCTCAATGGCTGAAGAACCCAAACAGGCTGCCAGCTACTTGCAGTCAGGGGCCCTGAAAGGGCTGTGGACTGCTGGGTACCACATGGAAACCTGCTAGGATTCAAGAGGGAGCTGAGGGCATGAAGGGCTGCTGAAGGGCCTCAGGTGCTGAACACATCGGAGGTTTAGATCTGAAGCTCGGGTTGCCAATGGATCAAGCGGGAGTGTACAGCTGCAGAGGCTGCAGGGGGCGCTGGAGGTGAATCTGCAGACAGTAAGTGACTCTGAATGGACTCTCTTTTGCTTCTCTTTCTCCTGTTGTTAGGGGCATCAGGCTTATGGCAACTCTGCCTTATATCAGTCAAAAGATCAGCCATGATCCGATAAATGGCGGTGCTGGCTCAACGGGCCAATTGGCCTACTCCAGTGCCCATTGTCTATTGTCTATAAAAGTAAATCGTGTATGTTGCATTTTTAATGTTTTATTACATGACAATTAAAGGAATCTTGGACCTTGAACCTTGAACTTTAAGAAGGATATAAAAGTCTTCGGTAGAACCGAAGGAATCTGCAAAATGATATGTGAAGATTAATTGAATGGGAAGAAGATGGTAGATGGAAAATAATGTGGTACATAAGAAGTTATTCATAATTTAGGAGAAGCAGAAAAAGATGGTTGGCGTAGCGGTTCGCACAATGCCTTTACAGCGCCAGCAATCAGGACCTGACCAGGGTTCGAATCCCACACTGTCTGTAAGGAGCTTGTACATTCTCCCCATGTCTGTGTGGGTTTTCTCCGGGATGGGGCTCCAGTTTCCTCCCACCATTCAAAATGCGCTGGGGTATAAAATGGGCGGCACGGACTTGTGGGCCAAAATGGCCTGTGTGTCTAAATATAAAATTAAAATTTCAAATTCATCAACTTTACTTCACTGTTGATGTGCATAAATGTTGCTACTGTACTTATTTTTGACCAAACAGATCGTGCCACCTGGGATTGAAATAAAGTGAAAGGATTCAAAGAATTTGGAAGAGGTCTCATTCTTTTACTCAGTTTTTTAAAGATTTTTTTTAACCACATTCAACCTTTGGGCTAATATCTGTGCAACACCTGCTTGAAAAAAACTGATAAAATGGAGGAAGTCTGAGACTCAGAAAGTACACATGGTTTAGACAAACAGCACTTAAGCAATAAATTGAGAGCATCACAACATAACAAGGACATAACAAGTATCACATGTCTGTGATACCTGCAATTCAGGCACTGCCATCCGGCCATTAATCAATTGATGAATGACGGCCAGAAACAACTGATTCCATTTGTGTATTGCACTTCAAAAAAAAAGTGGATTGAATTATGTGCCAGTAGGGAAATCAACATTATCCATAATTTTGCAATGAGGATGTTTCTCCATTTTCGTTTAGGTCGATCGTTTCCTTTTGTCATGGACCGTAAATCATTCTAGTTCCACTCACATACTTCTGACCACGTCAGCTTCAGGAATGCAATCACGGTTATTTTGCTATCTCCATGTGGCTACACCTTCAAGATGCGAAAATGATGTTGTATCCAGATTAACAGGGGAAGTTTCTGATATGGGTAATCAAAGCACCATCTTTACTGTAGTGCTATCAGAGGATTAAGGCAAGATGGAAAGGCACTCTTCCGAAAGGAGCCTGGATGAATTTCCAGAAGTGGATTTCCAACCATTTTGTAGGAGAAGATGTGGTCAGTACACTGATTAAGAATATTTGAAATGATGATATATTCTAGAGATGCCCAATGTTCTGGATATTATGCATAGAGCATTCTAACATCATATTAACCTGGCATTGACGTGAAAATTAAATTATCTGACCCCAAATTCAAGGACAGTTTTTTTTTTCCCCACTATTATCAGACTCCTGAGTGAACCTTAACATTGATCCCTTGTGACCAGGGGTGCAGTACTGATACTTTAGGTGCCGGAGCTCACCAAAAACCGTGACAATGAGGTGCTGGAGCCATCCCATGAGGTGCCCGGAGGGGCATCATGAGGTGCCAGGGCTACTCCATGAGGTGCTAGAGCTGCCCCGAGGTGCCAGGGCTGCCCTATGAGGTGCCAGAGGAGTGCTCAGGTGAGCTCTCGCAACACTGCGCCACTGCTTGTAACTGATCTCTCACATGGCTGCATTTTTTGGACTGCGGCTTACTTACTATTCTATGTGTGGAATGTCTACTAGGGTCTGCCCACAGAACAACCTCTATCATTGCACCTTGGCACATGTGACAATAATTTTTTTTAAAGTTTAGACATTTTTTAAAAAGTTTAGGTTCAACAAAACTTGAGTCTATTTCAGCCCATAAGTCTGTGCTGCCCATTACACCCAATTGACCTACATTTCAAACAGTGGAAGGAAACCAGAATCCCCGGGGAAACCCCACACAGGCACAGGGAGAATGTACAAACTCTTTACAGGCAATGCGAGAATCAAACCCTGGTCCAGTCCCGATCACTGGTGCTCTCATAGCATTGCGCTAACTGCCAAGCTAACCGTGCCATCGTTGAACTTGAACATTATAAATCAAAGAGAAAGTACACATAGAAGATATTGGGATTGCAAGTATGGAGGCTACTGCAAGAAATTCTTTATAGTACCCAGATAATGAAAAAAAATCACAAGATTGATTCTCATTATGCACACCTGCTCAGAGTGCAGGATCAGACATGAAGGTAGCTGAAGTGACCTTTTCAGACAGATCACATTGAATTTTCAGAGAAGCGCACACTCTAAATTTATTATCATGTAAGATTATAAAAAGGACCTAAGATTATACCTTGCCAACCTGTAGAATTGGTGTCAGTGCATATAATTCTTCACGAGGAGAATTGGTCTTTTCCATGTAGCTTCTAAGAGTCAAATTAAAAGATGTTTTAATAAATTAAAACAGAATTTCTTTCCATAATTTAAGTCTGATCTGCATTTAAATTCTATGATTTTGTTTTCAGATTTTCAGCATCCGCAGTTTTTGACGCTCACTCTACAGTCCTGTGGATATCCACAGATCTTCCTATAGACAGAGTGGATGGTACCCATTGGGGAGTTTTGTGTGATGCATTATATCAATGACTCCAAAGACAGTGAGTGAGAACGATAGACTTTAATACACTCCAGATTTTAGCTGGCCCGATTCCATGTGCTCGAATGAATGGATAGGGGGAGCGGTGTCAACTTTTATAGCCAGGTCACAAGGGGAGGAGTTACTAGGGAGAAGGTCATCAGTAGGCGGGCCAGCTACAGTTATATATACAAATCACCACACTGTTTATCTTTCCCTCTTTGTAAATGGCATTCACATGCTCCATTATAGAGACCCAGGAGATCTGGCACAAGGAAGGAGTTGAGGCCTGGGATAGATCAGATATGATCATATAGAATGGTTGAGCTTACACATGCCCCTATTTTACTGGGTTCCTGTGTTTTTTCTTGAATACTCTGTCTCTATTTTGAGCAAAGAATTTCCATGTTAGTGGAAATGTTATATTTTTTCAAGGAAACTTTGACAATGTCCTAATTCATTTTGATAACAGGACAGTTCAGACAAGCCTACATTGAGTTGGGTACCGTAATTACTTAACTGGCACCTGACAACGCCAGCACTTACTGAAGAACAAAGCCTTTACTGTAGTTGCCCTGGAATTTGTGCAGTGCAGATGCAATGTAGATTCTAAATTATTGCCTGCATTGAAAGAATTGTCATTGGAGAAGACTTGGCCTTTACTCACCGAAATGTGAGAGATGAGTGTTGGTGTCAGTGAGAAAGGAAATATTCTGAGTGCAATTAATCTACTAATTGTTAAGAGGCTGGTTAGCTATGATGCCATTGAATGTCAGCTCCATAGAGATCAAGAGATTAACACCCAAAAGCATGCAATTCTTGATCAGTGTTGGTACTGGCACAGAAAAGAACAACGGGAGATTAAGATAAATTCAAATTATAAAAAGGACGATATGAGGTGCAGAATATAAAATTGTCCTCCAGTTATCTACAGTCATTTTGTTTTATTGAATATATTTTCACACTACAGCTTTGGTTCTCCACCTTTTTCTTTCCACTCACATACCACTTTATGCCATCGGTGCTCTGTGATTAGTAAGGGATTGCTTAAGGTGGGATGTGGGTGGGAAGGGAAGGTTGAGAATCATTGCTCTAGATCCAATTGTTACTGAAATATTTTGCTTGAGAAAAATGGTCATTGGCCCATTTTCTTAGGAGTTATGAAACTGCGCACATAATAAGTCAATTAGGTCTGATCAAAACAGTGGTTTTCAAACTTTTTCTCTCCACCCACTTAGCATGATCTCTGCACCATGAGCCTCTGATGCCTGAATATTTGTTGGATGCAAGCATAGACATTCTAGAAATGTTCGAGGCTGGCAACTTGAAGCCTTCTGCAATAATCCAGACTGTTGTATTACAAAGAATACAGTGCCATATTTCTTTACAAGGAAGTATGTTCAAATGATAACAAATAAATAGCCACAAATTCATTTGTTGGAAAAATAAATGGTTGAAGTAAAAGTCATGGATGGGGACAAATCACATCGCAAAGATGATGGAATATAACCATGTAATCATATAATAATTACAGCACGGAAACAGGCCATTTTGGCCCTTCTAGTCTGCACTGAACTAAGTACTCTTCTCTAGTCTCACCAACCTGCACTCTGCCCTTAAACCTCCCATCCATATACCTACCCAATTTTTCCTTAAATGACAAAACGGACCCTGCCGCTACTATTCCTCGCAGAAGGTCATTCCACACAGCCATCACTCTCTGAGAGAAGTTCCCCCTCATGTTACTTCTAAACTTTTGCCCCTTAACTCTTAACTCATGACCTCTTGTTTCAATCTCTCCTACTCTCAAGGGAAAAAGCCTATCCACATCAACTCTATCTATCCCCTCATAATCTTAAATACCTCTATCAAATCCCCCCTCAACCTTCTACTCTCCAAGGAATAAAACCTAATTTGCTCAATCTTTTCTTGTAATCTATATTCTGAAACCTAGGAATGTATTAAATGGATTGGATGGGGAAAAAACCAACTGTTTATCAGCAAATAATGTTTGATGAGAGAAAATGCACTCAATAAAAGGAACATTTCTGACTGCCTTTGACCCTGACTTTGCCAAAACATTCAGGAAGCAGAAATCAGAACCGTACTGTTTTCCTCAAGGCATATTTAAAAACCAGCAAGGAAAGTGCCTCGAATTTCTTTGACAGGAATATCTTGTTCCTCTGAGAAAGTCTAAAATCATTTCCCTCCGGTTTCAAAAGAAAACGGAAGAAATGTTTTCCTTTCCAATTGTATGTTTAACTACCACTTACAGAGATTTCAGGCATACACAGGAAAATTAATTCTGAAGAAAGCCAGATATGATGAACTTTTCATCCAAATAGCAGAATACCGCTTTCCTGGCAGTTATTTTGGCATTTAGAAATATTGGCTGAACAATTTGCACAATTACTTTTCATGCAATAATAAATGGCTAGATTTCTCCAAATGTCTGTGTCAGTCTTTTTTTAATGAAAAATGAAGCAGTATAAATGTGGTTGCCAAAGGATTTGTGCAGAATGAAAATATTCAAAATTCAAGTGATTTTCATAGTAATAAAACCGTGTCCTATTACATGAAATTTCTTTTTTCCTGCTTCAAGGCAGACAGATTTGCCACCGACAGGTATTGCCTAAGCGCCTCTTACAATCAGAAAGAGAGAAGCAAACAAGAGTCCCCCCAGATTCATCAAGTGTCCATAGATTCGCCTCCAAAGTTTCTGCAGGCCCCACAGCTACAGAGTCCAATCCAAATCTAAGCTCTGGAACCGAACCTTCGACACAGTCAGGAGCTCTTCAGCGCCCTCAGCACCTCCTCGCATCCTGGTTCCGATGCCTGGTAATCCCCTCTAGGCAGTTCGAGCCGGTCTCCACCAGGTCTCAGCCCAGGTGCGAGTCTCCTAATAGCAGTCTCCCTCGGCCCACAGCTTCCACGGGCTCCTCGCCGCGAGGCGCCTGCTGCCCTCCGCATGCATGGGACGCTTAGCCACCGAGCCCCTGCACTGGCCCACTGCTGTGGTGACCATCCCCGCGGGTTGTCTATTCCGATTCCTCTTCTCAGATGGGGGGGAGTGATCTTCCCATCCTCTGGTGCTCTGTCCAGTGCTCCACTTCCCTGCCTTCTGCAGCCCCTCATGACCTGCTGCTGATTAATAGGTGCCACCATCTTGAGTGCAGGCCCACAGTCACAGGATTTCAACTAAGACCACTGTCGGCTCCCTCAAGAGGCCACTCAAAGCCTGTGCGGAGTCGACTGGGCATTGGATCCCACAGGAGTGCTACATCTCCTCTCCCCGCGGCTCTGCACCTGTGGCAGCGTTGCCGCTGCAGCAACTCCAGCAGCGCTGCCATCTCTGGACATTATGCACGTTGCTAAATAAGTAAAATAATTTCTAAAGTCTTGAGAAAATTTGAAGGTCTTTAAAAATATAATTTGTTTGGCTAAAATCATAGATGAATGGACAACGTTCTAAAATGTGTGTGTTTTTCTACCTCTGCCTTGAGTGAAATAGCTATTAATTTGCTCAGATCCCCCACCCAAGGATCTTCTTTGCAGTTCTCTGATGAATTCATGTTTATGAGGACAGACGAAGAGTTCTTAATTAAATTGGAGGATGAATCTTACTTATAATGAGGACAAATGTGTTTTCCATACAGCATGTCCAGCCATCCTTGGCTGCATGATCAAGAATGGCATTATTGGCCCCGGTCATGACCATATGCGTCCATTGCTGGAGCTATCTCTCCCACACTCTCAAAGCACTGAAGAGATGCCTTGGGTTCTTCTTACACTCAATGGTCCCCAACTATGCAGACAAGATTCTCCCATTGGTCAAAGCCACCACATTCCCCTGCCCAAGTTGCATTTCAACGTATCAGAGACCACATCGCCAAGGCAACCATGTATACCATTGATGAGTCCACACCATTCCAAGTAGAGAGCAATGAGTCCAACTTTGCCCTGGCTGCCTGTCACCTTTTTCTCACACACCCACTAGAGCCCTAAAATTCACCACTCCTCCATCGAGAAGGAGGCCCAGGCCATGGTGGAGTCAGTACACCACTGGGGGTACTACCACGTGGGAAAATGATTCACCCTCCTCACGGATCAGTGAGCCATTGCATTCATGTTTGATACTAAATAGAGGGGCAAAATCAAGAACAATAAGATCCTCAGGTGGAGAATCGAGTTGTTCACTTACAACTACGACATCCTCTACTGGCCTGGCAAACCTAACAAGCTGCTGGACGCTCTATCCCCTGGGACCTGTGCCAGTGTCCAAATGGACAGACTGTAGCCCCTCCACAATAACCTTTGTCACACCGGACGGAGACCCCGGGACAGACTTAATCTGTAAAATATATATATATTTGCCTCATATTTTTTTCTCGCCCGGCAGGACTCTTCTTAAAATGGAGGGGTGAATGTGATAAACCACCATTATACTATGGTTGGCTGTTGCCGTCTGGACATGCCTCCCAAGACCAATCCTACCCATAGCCCTTTGCCTGCTCCCTATCCCACTCAGCCTTGATCAGTCAATGAGGTTGAGGGCTGTTCCAATCTATAGTTAATAAAAGCCTATCAGTTTCAAAACTCTAGTCTTTTGTGGTTATTGATGGTGCATCACACACTGAATTGCTAGAGGAACTCAGCTGGTCTTTTCAGCATCTATAGGAAACAAAGATATATTGCTGATGCTTAGGGCCTTCAAGGAAAAATCAGAAAAAGCAGAAGCAGGATATATCAGAAAGTCTCATAATTCAAATAATGGGGGAGGAATCCAGACCAACTAATGGTGTTAATTGGTTAAGGAACTAGGTAGAATTTATAATTTCTGTGCAAAAGGAGGCAGAGAATGGAGAGACGACAGGGGAAGCAGGGCGTGTTGGGAGTGGGTGGTTTAACGAAAGCCAGAGAAGTCTATATTAATGTCATCCAGTTGGACATAAAATGAAGTGTTGTTCCTCCAATTTATGCGTGGTCTCAGTCTGGACAGACACATCAGCAAGGGAATGGGATGGAGAATTGAAATGAGTAGCCACTGGGAGATCCAGAGCCGAGGTGCTGAACAAAGTGATCTCCCAGTCTGCGTCCAGTCTCTCCGATATAGGGGAGACCACAGTGGGAGCAGTGGATGCAGTAGACGATCCTCTCCAGATTCACAAGTGAAAAGTTGCTTCACTCGAAAGGACTGTTTGGGGCCCCAAATGGTAGTGAGGGAGGAGGTGCAAATGGACCATCTTCTGCACTCACAGGGATAGGTCCTAAGAGGATGATTAGTGGGGAGGTAGAAATGGATGAGGGAGACACGGAGAGAGCAATCCCTGCAGAAGATGAAGAAGGGAAGATGTGTTAAGTGGTGGGATCATGTCGTAGGTGGTGGAAATAGACGAGAAGGATTTGTTGGAAGTGGACGCTAGTGGGTTGGTAGGCGAGGACAAGAGGAATCCTGTCCTTGATATGTGTGGGGGTGGAGGGGGCCAGGGCAGATGTGAGGGTAATGGGTGAGGGTCGAGTTGATGATGGTAGAGGGAAACCCATATTGTTTGAAGAAGGAGGACATCTCTGATAATCTCCCATGGAAGTCCTCATCCTGAGTGCACATGCAATGGAGATGGAGCAATTGAGAGAATGAAATGGAATCCTTACAGGTGACAGGGTGGAAAGATGAGTAGTCAAGGCAGCTGTGGAAGTTGGTGGGTTTGTAGAAGATGTCTGTCGTGAGTTTGTCCCCTGAGATGGAGACAGAGAGAGATCGAGGAAAGGAAGACTGTTGCTAGAGATGGACCAAGTGAATTTGAGATCAGGGTGGAAGTTGGTACCAAAGTGGAAGAAGTCAACGAGCTCAACATGGGTTCATGATGCAGCACCAAAGTCATCATCGATGTAGTGGAGGGAGAGTTGAGGGAGAGCCTGTTTAGGCTTGTAGCATGGATTGCTCCACGTAGCCAACAAAATGGCAGGTAAAGCTGGGTCCATGGCCATCCCTTTAACCTGGAGAAAGTGGGATGAGTCAAATTATTGAAGGCAAAGACAAGTTCTGCCAGCCAGAGGAGGGTGGTGGTGGATGGGGATTGGTTCATTCTATTCCAGAAAGAAATGAAGGGCTGTGAGGCCTTTATTATGAGGAATGGAGATGTTTTAAGGCTTTCAGTATGGGAAACACCAGTGGAAGATAACAGTTAAGCTAGGTTTATGGCCCGCTGCTTCTCGGTGGTGCAAGAAAGGCAGGAGCTTATGCTGGACCCCTGGTAGAGAACATAGCAGCACTCAATCTGAGTAGGTGGGTTTTTATAGTAGAGGAGGTGGCCCAATTGGTGTTGCAGTTAGCGCAATGCTGTTGTAGCGCCAGCGATCGGGACCGGGGTTTGAACCCTGCGCTGTCTGTGAGGAGCTTGCATGTTCTCCCCGTATCTGCGTGGATTTATCCCGAGGGCTCCAGTTCCCTGCCACCCATTAAAAACATACCAGGGGCGTAGGTTAATTGTTTGCAAATGGGCGGCGCGTGCTCATGGGTTGAAAGAACTTGTTACTGAGCTATGTGTCTAAATTTAAAAAAATAAATGTACCCCGAAGACTTCATATGAGAGGATCATCGGCTATAACAAATCAGTGTTTTCTGCTCTTGGAACACCAGTATATTTAAAAATCTCTACATTTTGAGGTAATCCAGAACCCTGGCTCTGAATTCTCGTCTCACCAAGACAACTGTGAAATTATAATTCAGCAGGTGATTTAAAATTTTAAAAAAATCAAGCTTAGTCATTAATGTTGATGATGACAAGCCAACCAGAGCATCATATAAACCAAGTATTGTTGAGAAACCTACAGGGGAGGAAATCACCTGTCCTTACACAGCATGTCCTGAGTTATAACTCTGGTCTCACCAATATGGGTAATTCCCAAATAATGGCTGATGTCGCCTCACTAGCCTTTTAGCTGGATTACTATAGAAACACTGAAACAGAGAAAGATAAAAATCGGCCAAATCGACCGGCACCGCACCAAATTCAACATGGCGAAGTCAACCTTGCAAAGTTCTCCCTACGAGATGGGAGGTTCTGTCAAAATACGTGAAGTAACAGCCTTTGACAGTTGGCCTCAGAGAATTATACCAAACCTTTACATCGCTCTTGTACTCAAGCCCAATGACCATTGGATTTAAAATTTGCCTATTATGTAAAAAAATTTCAAAAAGGAAAGTGATGGCAAAAAATATGACCTAGTGCAATGTTGGTTGATAAGAAATACATTATAAGTGCAATGACGAATGGTGTCAACCTTGGTTTAAGAAGCCATTGGAGTTTAATCAGAGAGTGGAAATCCCTTACAAACCTGAAGTCTGAAGTCTGAAAGACTGTAGTCTTTCAGGATTTATGATTTTGAAGATCAAATATATCAATCTCACAGATTAAAATTGGTAGATTTATTTATGTTTCCTGTTCCTCCCTCCTTCTCTCTTTATCAGATCTCCTACACACACACATAACCACACACATACACAAACACACACACACATACACACAAACACACACACACATATAACCACACACACACATCTTTCTTTTCTTCTTTGGCTTGGCTTCGCGGACGAAGATTTATGGAGGGGGTAAAAAGTCCACGTCAGCTGCAGGCTCGTTTGTGGCTGACCAGTCCGATGCGGGACAGGCAGACACGATTGCAGCGGTTGCAAGGGAAAATTGGTTGGTTGGGGTTGGGTGTTGGGTTTTTCCTCCTTTGCCTTTTGTCAGTGAGGTGGGCTCTGCGGTCTTCTTCAAAGGAGGCTGCTGCCCGCCAAACTGTGAGGCGCCAAGATGCACGGTTTGAGGCGTTATCAGCCCACTGGCGGTGGTCAATGTGGCAGGCACCAAGAGATTTCTTTAGGCAGTCCTTGTACCTTTTCTTTGGTGCACCTCTGTCACGGTGGCCAGTGGAGAGCTCGCCATATAATACGATCTTGGGAAGGCGATGGTCCTCCATTCTGGAGACGTGACCCATCCATCGCAGCTGGATCTTCAGCAGCGTGGACTCGATGCTGTCGACCTCTGCCATCTCGAGTACCTCGACGTTAGGGGTGTGAGCGCTCCAATGGATGTTGAGGATGGAGCGGAGACAACGCTGGTGGAAGCGTTCTAGGAGCCGTAGGTGGTGCCGGTAGAGGACCCATGATTCGGAGTCGAACAGGAGTGTGGGTATGACAACGGCTCTGTATACGCTTATCTTTGTGAGGTTTTTCAGTTGGTTGTTTTTCCAGACTCTTTTGTGTAGTCTTCCAAAGGCGCTATTTGCCTTGGCGAGTCTGTTGTCTATCTCATTGTCGATCCTTGCATCTGATGAAATGGTGCAGCCGAGATAGGTAAACTGGTTGACCGTTTTGAGTTTTGTGTGCCCGATGGAGATGTGGGGGGGCTGGTAGTCATGGTGGGGAGCTGGCTGATGGAGGACCTCAGTTTTCTTCAGGCTGACTTCCAGGCCAAACATTTTGGCAGTTTCCGCAAAGCAGGACGTCAAGCGCTGAAGAGCTGGCTCTGAATGGGCAACTAAAGCGGCATCATCTGCAAAGAGTAGTTCACGGACAAGTTTCTCTTGTGTCACATACACACACATATAACCACACAAACACACATACACATAACCACACACAACCACACCCACACACAGACACACAAAACCACAGACACACAACCACACCCACCAACACACACATGTACACACACCCATACACCAACATACCCCCACACACCGACATACACCCACATGCACACTTTCTCTCTCTCTCTCTCCTCCCCCCACCCCTCCCTTTACTCTCTGTTCCCCCACACCGACCATTCACTGAGCACCTTCGCTTTGTTCACATCAGTGACAGGGATCTCCCAGTGACCAACCTCTTCAATTATGCACTTGTTGTTAGTGTGCTGTCCAGTGAGTGAAAGAGAAACCATGCGAAAGCTGTGAGTGAGCTGAACCAACCGAATGACTTTACTGGAACTCTCCAAGAACTTATCAGCACAGCCCTCATGATCCTTTGCACCTCCCTCCTCCCAATGGGACCATTGTGAGGTCAGCCCAGTGCAAGCCTGCACCTCCAAGAACCGGTTCACTTGCAGATCAGTGCAGCTTGCTACACGCCCACTTCATACTCACATTCCATCCATGGCCTTGGGTACTGTCCCACCAAGTACCACCTGTAAATTGGAGGAGTAATTTTCCTTCTGGGCACTCTCCAACTGGATGGCATTAACAGTTTCTGCTAGCCTCCTACCCATTCTCCCTCTCTTCCCTTTGACTTCCTTCCTCCAGATCTCCACCCCTTTCCCTCTCCATTCCCAGAGCCATCCCTCCTCCTCCTGCCTCCAGCTGTGCCCTCCCTCACTTACCCACCTATTATCTCCTGCCTGTGGGACTGTGCTCCACCCCCTTCTCCTTCCCTCCACCCCCACCATTTCATTCAAGTATCTGCCCACATGTTTTTCATCCTTTGATGAAGGGCTCAAGCCAAAAGAATTGGTTATGTATCTTTATCTTCGCTGTATAAAGTATGGTTTGACCTGCTAAGTTTCTCCAGCATTGTGTTTTTAACCTCCCCACCACCCCACCTTTTTCAGAGAATTTGAGTCATCTGGGCACCCAGAGCAGTGGCAAGAAGTTGCTTTGATTTGGAGAGGCTTAGATGAGGATGACTACATGAATTTAATAGCAGTCTGAGGGAAAAAGTTAGGTAAGGCCGTCATCACCACAGTCTAATATTTATATGTGCAAAAATTTGACATCAATAAAACATTGATGATCTGAAGATGTGCCTGAGCTCATCTGTGTGCTTGCCTAAATTAAGGATTTTTTTTGTCATAGATCAGTAATTGTTGTTCAGAAGGTAACAGCTCCTTCCTGTGCCAGAAACTGAAATGTATCTTGTAGTTGAGACATATACAAAACCTTGGAGATGAACTTGATGTTATTCACGTGTTCACAGACTGCAATGTCGTTGAAAAAAATTAACATAATTACTGCCCATGTGGCCATTCACACTGGGCACCTTTTTAGACTGCAAGTCCCTGAGTGCAACAGTCCCGGGGACTGTGGGTTGGACATGCAGCAGAGTGGATGACCATTGAACCAATGTTTCCAGTACGATTTACACTGCAGGCTTCCTCCGAAAAGTTGTCGGAGTCCTGCAGGATAAATCGCGGGGCAGGAATTTCTGCGCATTCCTTTCTAGACTGCCTGCGTGGCAGCAAAAATCCTTGATGGTGCCATTACACGCCTGCAGTCTAAAAAGCATAAGTGGAGCGAGAGGAGCTAGAACCTTTTACATGCAAGTTTGAGAACATTGAATTGGTGTTTTATAAATACTATCTCTTTGGCCTTTTAGCGTTGCAACAAGTGCTGGAAATCCATCCAACAGATGGGAATGTTGGATTTCTCTGTCATTCATTCACTTCTTACCATTACATTTAGTGACAAACAGCATAAAAAGTGATTGAATCATTTTGAAACTTGTACCGTACAGACCACCAATCAGGTGTCAAGTGACTTGATGCTGGAGTTGCATTTGGTTTGAAATTCCAGTGTAACTATCTTAATTATGTTCTTAACAGTCAAAATTGAAGGTTGACAACATCAATAAATCATGAATGCAGTACTTTTAGATGAAAGAGTGAATGTATTTGGCTAAAATAATATTGAGGCTCACATTCATTAATAATATCTTCATTGAAATTGCCTAAATTCGACAAAATAACATTTTACTTTCCTTTTCACATAAACTAGACACTTTTGGTTAATCAATTCAGTTTCTCTTTAATGCCTCACGCTGTTAGGTGTTGTTAACTAAAGCGGTTGTATAATTTGAACTGAAAAGCTATGCCTGAAGAAACATTGCTCAAGATTTTGGTTTTTACACCACTGAGGAAATAAGCAGATTCCTGGCCAGATGCCTGTTTACTTTTCTTTCAGCATGGAAAGTGAACGCATCATTTGTAGAAGAAATGAGACCATTGTAATTCACCCAATGCCTCCCTGCTGTTTGCTTCACACAATTCTAGATATTTAAATATGCTGAAGGTTCGTGGTCAAACTATGCTTTTTATCCTGGTCAGTCTGTTACCGTCGGAGATGGAGAATGGTCAAAACTGAACAAGAAAGAAACACCATATTTCATACCTGCAAAACGATCACTGTTTTTTGTTTCATTAAAAAAATAGCCGAGATCTGAAAGCAGTTAATATGTGGTAAATTCGCATGCACCCAATCCTGAAAGGAAAACAACAGCCATGGGAATAAAAAAATTCCTTTGTCGATGTTCTTGCCAAGTTTGTGGCATGCCCTTCGCCAAGTAGGAGTTGCAACGCTACAGTCTACGCAGATGAGAGAAAAGGATGAATTGAGCCTCGTCCTCGTTTGTGAACACTGGGAGAGAAAAGAAGATGGCAAACCTTTAATTGACTTAACTCCAAACTTAGTGTTTTAAACTGGGAAACTGCTCAGTCAGATGAAAGCCAAAAGTGATTTGGCTAAGTGTGACAGAGGCAGCAGAATTAATCGGGGTGGGGGGGGGGGGGGGGGGTGGAATATTCTGTTGCGTGACAGCAAGGCAGCAAAATCAATGGTGCAACACATGGTTGAAGTAGTGAGATGCATTCAAAAACCTGTGGTAGCTTTCTTCAGTACTCTGGGTCCATGTCTATAATACTTTGATTTTTATGGCCTTTAATAAAACTAAAGCCACCAAATTGCTCCACAGAGTTGTCACCAAACTTTGATTCTGTGAGAAGGCATTAAGGGTCACGTGAAAGTCTTTCATGGAAGATGAAAGAAAATGACAGGTCATGTAAGGAATACCAAACCTTGCAGGATCATTTATTGAAGAAGTGGGCCAATTAAAAGTCAACATTTTCAAAAGTCCTTTCCCTCAGTGATATATTTTTGTCCGCACATTTTATTATTGCTTCAGAAAATGTGTTGTATATGGAATACACACAGATTGGTTCGTACTGAAGTCAAAAATTGTATCGTGGGATCAACTGCTGTGCGCTAGTGTGAATTGTTCTGGATGCTGTTATGTCTCTGTAGAAGATAATTCTTGGGAGGATGTTGACAATACTGCAGCTGCTTATTCTTGTTAGTCTGAATTACCAATTGTTTTGTCAGCATCTTGGAGAAGGAAAGGGACATGTCGAAACAATGAGACTTCAGTAGAACTCAACTTCAGGTGGATTTGGCATAACAGAAGTGGCAGAGGGCCGCAGCAGGCAGTGCAGCTGACTGACAAGTCCAGCCACATGGGGTTCGACGGTGATCTCTGGTACTGCATGCATTGCATTTTCACTTGCACTCTGCGTATGGGTTTCCCTTGGTATTCCATTTCCCCAACCTTCCATTAGTTTGGTTAATTGGTTAAATGGCCAATGTGATAGTTGTCAAAGTATAATCCAGAGAAGAGCTAATAATATTGAAAATGATGATAATGAGTATACATTGTACAATATACACATGCACCAAAGTGCTTTGTAAAGTGTCATTAACCAGGCAATTGACTAGGTTGAAGACCCAGGTACAGGGCTATTTGAAAGGACTGACCTGGGCAAGCCCGGTCAAAATCTCCCCGGGTCCCAGACCTACCTCGGGGGTGGTCAAGGACCCAGTGAAACTTACCCAGGTGTCCTCCTCCGCCTATTTGTAAGGGGAAGTGGCTCACCCGGTTACTCTGGAACTTTAAACTGAAAGGGGACAGAAAGAGCACAGGGAACAGGGGGATTCCCTGTGGCTGCGTGATGCGTCACTCACCACGTCATCGCAGGGGCGGGATCCCCTTTAAACTGCCGGGTTAATGGTTTAACAAGTAGGCCAGGCTTCTATTTGAAAGGTGCAGGAGACCCAGTCATCTCACCCTAGTCCCAGGTGGGCTACCAGGGAGCTGCAATTTGAAAACGCTTTCTGCAGATGAACAGATAAATCACACCAAACAAAAACCCACATTAGTTATCAATAATAGATGTGAGAGAGAATAGGTAGCAAGGAATGGGATTGGTGGAATTGATCTGAAGCTAGCAGATGGGCAGAATGGCTTCCTCTATGCCATGAGGAAATATGGGAACATGCATATGTTGCTTTGACTCTCACTCGGAATGAAGCAGAGTTTCTACTAGGATTTGACCTGACTTTTTTTTTGCAAGATATATATCGTAGAAAAATGGTGGAGAGCAAATTTATCAATTTTTTTAAAATCTAGAAAATTAAACGCTGCCAATCTTTTCCCATGACAATTAAGTTAAATATGGGTTCCTTTTATTTAAGAATCTTTTACTCCACTATTGGTCTTCGATTCGCTCAAATGGAACCTGGTTCCACTTTTTGCTACCAAACGTCCATGTCATGAAGACAAATCACATTTCTTCTTAAGTGAACCAATTCACTGTCTGTGAAGTACTTGACTACAGAAATAAACAGAACTGAGCCTGAAAGGAAGAAAAGAGCATGCATTAGAACAGTCGTCTGTCATCACCTCAGTATGTCCTGGAATATTTCAGTCAGTAAAGTGGAGACTGCCAAACTATGCACAAGCTCCACAAAGGGTAATAAGAGATAACCCTCTAATCTGATGTGGTGATGTTGGCTGAGATTAAAGATAATTCTGATTGAATTAGTTCCATGAGATCAGAATTCCCCATTCCGCTGCTTGTTCTTGGAGATAATTCCTGAACATGTTGGGGTGCTTAGTGCAGTCCAAGGCTGAAGTGACCTCATTTGCATGTGTCTGCCTCGAGGCTATCTCAAACCCTACTTCATTATTGATGATGTGCCCAAGGAAGCAAAGTCTCTCAGTCACGATCATAACCAGTTTCTAGCAGGCTTGCTGTTGCACATGGTTCAGATTTTTAGTGGTCTTCTTGATGAAGGGGATGCATTGCGTCTCTCGCGAACCCCAATAGTGTGCTGAACATCATGCAGAGACATTATCCACGACCATGTTTCTAATCCACGCAGCCGTCTGGGGAGCAGGTGAATCATGTAGAATGGATGTCACTTCATTCAAAAGGCAGCACCTCAATCCACAAAGCGGTTCACCTCTCCCGAACCAGAGTTCCAGCTGGCTTTACAAATTCAACTTTCTAAAATTGACCTTCATTTGTGAAAACTTTGATCGTCTGCAACTGTCCATAGGATGATGGTACTCATACAACACCGTTCCTTCACTACAATCAATATTCTGATGCAATATAATGAAGATGAAATTTTAAATCTCTCTAAACTTGACCAGCTTTGACGGCAGCTGCCCTCGGTAAAGTAGATTGAAATGCAGCATTGAGAACCCAGTCATCCACTTACCATTCCTTCCAAGGGTGCAAAGAGGAGGTCAAACCAGGGTCTGCGAGGTCATACATCTTAGTGAGAGGGATGACCCAATAACTTAGTGTTCAAGACGATTTGAAACTTGCCAGATGCCAAGTGATTGACTCACAAAAACCCTGCTCCCCAAGGACAGCTGCCACTTCTCATTAGAAGAGAGGGATTACACTGGAACAGTCAAACCAATAACATTAGAAGCCCCATTGAGTCATGAAGATTTTTGCAACAGGCAATGTCCAAACCAAGTAATTGATGTTCTATGGCCATGAGTATTTGCACTGCTGTAAATGAGAACTAATGAATCTGCTGGAATAGAATCATTAAAAGTGTGAACTGACACTGAAGAGCAGAACACTTCAGACCACTTCTGTTCCAATGAAGATCATTGATCAATTGAAAACAGACAAATAAAGCAACAAAACGTTTTATTTCATGACCCCCCCCCCCTTTCTCCCTTAAATTGCACATTTGCCTTCGACTGGATAGCAGGGAGGTCCTTGGTTGCCTGGACAACTTGCTGACTGAAAACGAGTAAAGATGGCAAAATGTCAGTTTCGTACTTCTTTGTAGAAAGACAGACACTGCTCAGAACCCAATAATCAATAAAATTGTTTGTGAAGGGATTATGCCTGATCATTTGAATTGTTAATCTGCTGAGAAACTGCGCACTTCAGTACTGCCCGACATCAACACTGTCAGATGCAGTTAAGATGTTTTAATGAGTTGCTTTTAGCCAGTGTTATATTCAAGAAACTGACTGTAGTCAAGGGAAATGATGACACTTGCATATGACTTAAAGAGTGGTAAAGTGGTAAGTACTGGGCTCCATATACAGGTTGTGACTCTACGAAGTAATGTATTTGATTTTATTCTATACTTAGAACTATATATAACCATATAACCACTTACAGCACAGAACAGGCCAGTTCGGCCCTACTAGTCCATGCCGTAACAAATTCCCACCCTCCTAGTCCCACTGACCAGAACCCGGTCCATACCCCTCTAGTCCCCTCCTATCCATGTAACGATCCAGTCTTTCCTTAAATGTAACCAATGATCCCGCCTCGACCACGTCTGCCGGAAGCTCATTCCACATCCCTACCACCCTTTGCCTAAAGAAATTTCCCCTCATGTTCCCCTTATAATTTTTCCCCTTCAATCTTAAACCATGCCCTCTAGTTTGAATCTCCCCCACTCTTAATTGAAAAAGCCTATCCACATTTACTCTGTCTGTCCCTTTTAAAATCTTAAACACCTCTATCAAGTCCCCCCTCAATCTTCTACACTCCAGAAAAAAAAGCCCTAGTCTGCACAACCTTTCCCGGTAACACCAACCTTGAAATCATGTCAACATTCTTGTGAACCTTCTCTGCACTCTCTCTATTTTGTTTATATCTTTCTTATAATTTGGTGACCAAAACTGTACACAGTACTCCAAATTTGGCCTCACCAATGCCTTGTACAATTTCATCATAACCTCCCTACTCTTGAATTCAATACTCTGATTTATGAAGGCCAACATTCCAAATGCCTTCTTCACCACACTATCTACCTGAATATCAGCCTTGAGGGTACTATTTACCATAACTCCTAAATCCCTTTGTTGCTCTCCACATCTCAATAGCCTACCATTTAATGCATATGACCTATTTAGATTTGCCTTTCCAAAATGTAACACCTCACACTTATCTGTATTAAATTCCATCAGCCATTTCTCAGCCCACACCTCCAGCCCTCCTAAATCACCTTTTAATCTACGGTAATCTTCCTCACTGTCCACAACACCACCAATCTTTGTATCATCCGCAAACTTGCTTATCCAATTCTCCACCCCTACTTCCAGATCGTTAATATATATAACAAACAATAGTGGACTACTTTGTTCAGTTTGTTCTTCCATTAAATAAAACATCAATGAGCATATCTTATTTTTATGTGACGCATTGTCCAAATAAATTAATAACAATAATACCCATCAATTCACAGATTATTTATTCGGTGAGGTACTAATTGGAAAACCATGGGCAACCATGGTGGGCTGTCGACGGGGCAGTCAGCAGGCAGATGATGGAGCAGCCAGTGGGTGGCCGCAGGCAGTCAGCGGACTGTCGGCGGGGCAGTCATTGGGTGACCGGCGGGGTAGTCGCAGGAGCCGATGGAGCAATCAACTAGCAGTCATCAGATGATCAGCGGGGTAGTCAGCAGGTGGCCGACGAGGCAATCAATGGGCGGCCGGGGTGGGCTGCTGGAAGAGTTGTCAGGGGGTGGCCGGTAGAGCCATGAGGGGTTGACCAGCAGGGTAGGCAGGTCTGGAGGCGGCTGGAGGAGCTGTCAGTGAGCAGCTGGGACAGGCTCACCGGCCACCCACTGACAGCCCACCCTGCCGGCCGCCTGGCCTCCTGCTCCTCACCAGGCTGCTTTGGCTTTCGGGGCCGCTTGTTGGTGTCAGCGGCTCAATGAGGGATCAATAGGCAAAATGGTTATCTTCCCTACTCATAATCCCCCACGCAGCTGTGTTTCCCTGGCTGGCACTGACAGAGCGGTTCCAGCCATGTGGGGTTTATGGGTAAGGAAGATGGACATTCTTTCCTATTGATCCCGCATTGAGCTTCCCCCGGGTGCCGCTTACGTGCTGGAATGGCCCCAAAGCGAACCTGATGAGATCCCAGGTAGGTGCAGTGCTTTGGAGTGCTCAAGTGAGCCCTGGCAGCGCAGCACTGCACCCCTGGGATGGGCTAAGGACTCAGATATTGGGCTGGTAAGCGAGGACAGTGGCGTTTCCCCCCCCCCCTCCCACCCCCACATATGTGGTGCCCCTGATCTCTGCTCCATCTGCCACACCCTAGATATGGCCAGGTTTAGATGAGATGCAGCAAATTTGCTGCTAGGGAAGTGTACGTGCCCTATGCTCTAGTTCACAATGACATCCATTGGGCAGTGAATGCAGTCAAAAAATATTTTCTTTTTGGTTGGTAATTTAGTCTTTACTCTGAAACAAGGTGCTTGTCTTGGCTTGCAGAGAACCAGCAAACAATTTGTCCCACTGATCTTCATGAATTAAAACTGAACCGTCCAACGATACAGGCTGAATTAAGTGCACAGGTAACTGTAGAGACCACATCAATGCAGGAAAAAAAACACATAGTTGGAAGCAATTGCAGAATTTGAAAGATTATAAAAACATTGCTGGTAACTGCTCTGTCAGAGAGTTTAAAACAGCAGCTTATTCTATTAAATCTACTGCTGAACTCTATGTGCTCTTTTCAATTTATTTCTCAGTCAATTCTTTGAGTTCAAAGCTAACTTGCTTCCACTCAGGCCAATGTGGAACTAGGAGACTACACTGGCTGGGTCAGGAGATGCTTAATGGACTGATATGTGTGGCTCATTTATAAGCTTGTAAGCATCTCCTACTTTAATTGTGGGACATCTGATAAAATGCTTGTGATCGATCATCAGTGCCATCCTAATCCTTCTCCATGTTGAACAAACTAAGGCATGAGCTGTTGGGGTTTTAATATTTTCAAAGAGGTGTTGGGCACTACCAGTTGCCCCAATAATGACAAGGACCAAGACTGAGGGGAACGATAGGCTTTATTGTTCAGAAGACTTGAGCTGGCCCGGATCCAAGTTAGAGAAGTGCAAGGAAGGGAGAGGTGGCCCTACCTTTATGGGCTGGGGCTCAGGGGAGGAGTCCAGCTAAGAGTATCATCAAGGGGGTGGGCCAGCCCAAGCCAATTTACATACACAATCCATACCATTACAAGAAGATTTGAGGACATTCTTGTATCTTTTCCTTGATCCATTTGGTAATTGTTTGCCATTGGAATGAAATGCCTGCTAGGGAATCAAGTATTTGATTTGCCTGTCAGAGCTGAATGGGTATGAATGTTGCTCCAGGAAGTTCACCTCTCTTGCCAGATAGTTTGCAGGAATTTGTGGAATAAGTGCTGGTAACACCTCTCCAATGCTTTGAGGTGCCTGCAGCAGACAGTCCTTGTCTCTGAAGTCTTTAGTCGGGTAAGGACCAAAAATGCCCAAGAGACCATGCTTTCAACTGGGTGCATACATTTTGTCTTCCAAAATTTTCTGTCTCAGACATCTAAAGACACTCTAAAGGTAATATTACTCATTATCTCAGCTTCCTACATTCATTGAGGAAGATTCCTAAAATATTAAATTTAATTTCTTTAAATTTAATTTTTAAATGTAAATTTAGACATACAGAATAGTAACACACCCGATCAGTCCACAAGCCCATGCCGTCCATTAACCTACAATCCTCGGTACATTTTGAAATGTGGGAGGAAACCCCAGCCCCCGGGGAAAACCCGAGGAGAATGTACAAACTCCTTACCGAAAGCGCAGGATTCGAACCCACGGCCCCGATCCCTGGCTCTGTAACAGCATTGCACCAACCGCTGCGCCAACCTTGAATGTGATCTCTGCTTTTAAGTACAGTGTTGCAGATTTTTTAGTTTCTGAAATATTGCAGCCCCACAGGCAAGGTTGCAGGGGGACCTTTGTTCAGCAGACATGATCTATATTGCCCATTAAGTATCAGTAAGCTCATTTGACAATTACCTGGAAGTCTGTCTCCAACTTGATGCATATGCAAGTATTGTCTTCAAACTGCATTTAATCTGAGGTTGGAATGATTATTCTGGTGTGAGATTTCCATTTGCCAAATCAGCTAATTCCAATTCAGCAAGAAGCCTGTTGGAGGTGAGCTGCAGCACTGCAGTAAAAAAGACAGAGAAAAATTTTGTGGACAAAGCACGGTCTTGCTTGGCTGCACAATATTAAATTTAGGCATATAGCACGGTCTTGCTTGACTGCACAATATTAAATTTAGGCATATAGCACGGTAACAAACCCTTTCTGCCCAATTACACCCAGCTGATCTACAATCTTTTAATGGTGAGAGGAAACTAGAGCACCTGGAGCAAACCCACACAGACAGTGGGGGGGGGGGGGGGGGGGGGAGAATTTACAAACTCTTTACAGACAATGTGGGATTCGAACCATGGCGCCAGTCACCGGCACTGTAACAGCGCCGCGCTATCCGTGCCGTCCCATACTGAGAATGAGTCAGTTGTGGATTCATGGGACAGGATCACAGTTGCATGAGGTAGACATAGGATGGAGCAGGCAACCTATGGCCTATCTGTCCCTGTCTCACCCCTTCCTCTCTTCTCTTTATACTGGCTATCTTCCCTCTCTATTCTCAGTACTGATGCCAGGTCTCGACCTGAAACATCAACAATCCTTTTTTCCCCACTGATGCTGTTCAACCTATTGAGTTTCTCCAGGTTTTGTTAAATCTAAACCAGGCTCCTCCGCTGGAAATTAATATGAAGTACTCCCAAATGGAAACTAAACCATAAAATCCGAAACAACAAACAGAAGTTCACTGATATCAGAAACAGAGTATATCAGTCCACCCATGAAGATATTTCTGGACAGATCCATAATCAAGCCAGTCCATTTGTTCAATTTAACATGGTGCAGAATGGTGTTGTGGCAAAGCACACAAAAGAGTAACTTCTAGAGAAACTTGGACACTGACCATCTCTGCAGAATTCTGTGTGCTCTCGATGCATGGTTTCAAGACTGTCAATAGGGTGCTCCTTAACAATTTGGAGCAGTTATGTACCAGGGATTCCCAGAAATCAAAGAGGATATTGTATTTCTTCCAAGGAGCTTTGAGCTCATCCTTGAATCTTTTCTTCAGTTTGCCTGGAAATCTCCTTCCATGACAAGGCTCGGATGGAGCGTCTGCTTCATGAATCTGGCAGTACGCATGGGAATAGGGCGGCCTTCCAACAGAGCCAACAGACATAATTAGGATCTCCATGCTGGTGATGCTGGTGTGGTAGAGAATACTTGCACATAAAGCAAAGCATAGCATGCAGAGAAGAACCACAAAACTTAGGCTTGGAAACAAAATCCCACACTATCAATTATATCGCGGCTTTATAGGGGGTGCAGTTAGCATAGTAATTAGTGCAATATTGCCAGTGGTTGGGACAAGCATTCGAATCCCACTCTGTATGTAAGGAGTTGGAACATTCTCCCTGAGTCTGTATGGGTTTCCCCACGGGGCTCTGGTTTCCTCCCAGGTTATAAGGTGTAATTGGGTGACATGGGCTCATGGGCTGAAATGGCCTGTTACGGTGTCTAAATTAAAAAATTTAAAATTCTGCCTGCTGATTAAAGGAACAGGATTTCAGGGTTGATGCTCCTCAGATAATTCATATGTTTTTATATTTTCTCATCAACATTGAAAATATGTCATTATTGTAACCAATCACAAAAATCTGTAGACACTGTGGTTGTCTATGTGGCCTTCTCTACATGAAAGACACTGGTCGTAGATTGGCAGATCGCTTCACTAAGCACCTCTGCTCCCTCAACCACAACAGAGAACTCCCAGTAGCCAACCATTTCAATTCTGAGTCACACTCTCATGTCTGTCCATGGCCTTATGTCCTGTCCCACCCTGGCCATGCATAGATTGGAGGAACGTGGTAAACCACTGTGATTGGCTGATACCAACTGGACACGCCTCCCGTGACTGATCCTACCCATAACCCCTTGCAGCCTACCCCTTTCCATTTGCTCTGATCAGTCAAGGAGGTGGATGGTTGTTTGATAATGTTCCAGCCTTTAGCTATTAAAAGCCTGATTGTTCCACTACACAGCTTTTTGTGATGGTACATCAAAGAACAGCACCTTATATTCCATCTGTTCAGGCAGATGGAATTAACATCGACTTCTCTGCTTTCTGCTAACTAGCTTGACTTTTCTTTCCCATTCCCCTTTCAGGTTTTCTAGTTCTCCCCTCACTTCCCCGCCACCTACCTGTGCACACTCTCTATCCAACCATACTAAACTTTTATCTGTGTTAAACAAAATATGAAATACAACTTGGTTCAAGCTATTCTTTGTAAGCTACAGTGTATTCTGAGCCCCAAACTTCAAACCAAAATGAGTAAAATCTGTTATTTTTCTTCATTTCTATTGAAATCATCTCAACTCTTCAAATGGTTTGTGTTACATCATAAACCCCACCCTCAGTTTATCTGCTTCTGGTAACCTTCAGCTTTGGCTTCAGTTAACTCCAGATCTGACTTTTACTACCTATCGGTAGTCTTTTTCACTTGTTCTACACTTGATCAATTTAAAAGCATCAGAACATCTGATGCCCTTCCCTTAATCTGCTTTGAGTCTGGCTCAGTCATTTTCCCAGTGCTTGTTGACCAATATAATTTTATGACATGGCTAAACAAGATTTCAATCTTAAAATTCTCATCTCTGCCTTCAAATCTCACCATGGTTTTCCCCTCCCACCTTTCTCCGTGACCTCTAGTTGATAACACCTCCATGCCCCCTTACATTCCGCTAATTAATATCTTTTGCCTCTCCTTGCCTAGACACTCAATCATGGAGTTCCCATTTTGGTCTTCTGTTTTACATCCATTTGCAAAAGTTTATTCATTGAGAACCTTCTTATGAAGTGCTTTGAGATGTTTTTCCTATTAAAGGAATGATATAAATATATATTGTCATTAGTTCTTTGTAATTTAATATAAATTAAGTGACACCTGATGCAATTAGTTTATAATTGGGTGTTTCTAATGCTCCATGGTGTAATTAGTTTAGAACAATGGTTCACAACCTTTCTCTTCCCACTCACATAACACTTTAAGTAATCCCTATGCCCTTAGTGCTCTGTGATTAGTAAGGGATTGCTTAAGGTGGTCTGTGGGTGGGAAGGGAAGGTTGAGAATCCCTGCTCTAGACCCAATTGTCACTGAAATATTTGGCTTGAAAAAATTGTCATTGGCCCATTTCCTTTGGAGTTATAAACTCGTGCACATAACGAGTCAATGAGGGATGATTAAAACAGTGGTTTTCAAACCTTTTCTTTCTACCCCCATCCCACCTTAAGCAATCCCTTCCTAATCACAGAGCACTGATGGCATAGGGATTACTTAAGGTGGGATGGGGGTGGAAAGGAAAAGGTTAGGGTTAGGGTTAGGGTTAAACCATTGGTTTAGAATGACAAGCATTAGATAAGACTAACTGGTAAAATCATTTAATATTTTTTCTCCTTAAATTGATGTTGTTCTGGGTCCATATTTTACATTCAGCAGCATGCATTCATCCAGACCGGGGAAGAATCCTCAAAAGCCTCCTTTCTCTTGTTCAAGCTCAAACAGCTTTATGGTTAAATTCTCTAAGCATCTGCCTCTTTCAGCAAGGCATATATTACAATCATCTCATGATCTTCTACTGTTTAAAAGAAGTTGGACTCTTTGAGGCACAGTCCGATTCTCACAGGATTCAGCTGAAACACTTGTCACCAGGATGGACGCAGTTTAACACAAGATCTTCAACAGACCGGAAAACTGGCATGTAGTTGGATTCGTGTGATTAAAATTGATGCTCTGCTGTTTTGGTTAACCATGTTCCAGAGGCTGTTCATACTTCTTCTCAAATTATGTTCGAAGAAACAATAGAGTAATCTCTTAAATTTCTGTGGCATGTTGAGTGACCTCTGCTCAAATTGACAAATTTTGAGGTGGATAGAACACCAGTAAGCAATATGTTAAAAGTTAATTTTATTTATATTTGGCAAAGATATAGTTTCTATGAATTCATCCAAGCAATTTATCGACTGCACTGTATAGGAAAGAAGGGAACAGTTCTTGTCACTGAATGTTGCTCCCTATTGGTCGCCTTTATTTCAAGCATTCTGATTGGATTTTTTTTTACCCAATTGTCGTTCGAAACTACGAAGTGTTAGCATTTGAATGTGATATGGTTTTTGAGCTATTGTCAAGATAATAATATTTAATGTATAGATATCCTGAAAGTATTTGTTAATCCAGCAATAAATGAATATAAATAATTATCATTATAGACCAACTCTTTTCCTCACTGTATGATTGCACACTAACCATTTGAGACACTCATATGTAGACAACAATGTATTTTTTATTTGTACAGATATAACTCTTGCCCTGCATGTGTGTTATGTCTGGTTGTGTGTCTACATGCTTTGCACTGAGGACCAGACTGTTTTGTCAGATGATTTGACTTGCATGATATGATTAAATTCTATTTGAACATGTATTTAATTCAATAAGGCATGTTATAAACATCTCACCATTTTCTACAACACGTGCTACAGAACTTCACCAAGATTTATTCTGAAGTGCTTTAACTTGATAAAAACACATTTAAACTGTGAATGTTTTCCTTCAGGTAGTTCCAGCTGCTCAAAATTCCACTGATATCGTGCTGCCTCCTCGTCCTTTACATATGCGGAGGCTGCCTTAAAAGCCGAATGAAAAGGTATTTCTTACCTTTTCATGCAGCCCCACAAAAGCCTGCTCCGATGTCCCCTTTCAGCCTGGAGGTGGGTGGGGCGTTGATGTGGCTTTTGAAGGTGTGGCTAGTGGTGCCAGGACATTATACGCAATGGCTGACTTCATCACCCATAATCCCCCACACAGCTGGAACTGCTCTGCCTTTCCCAGAACGGATCCAGCTGTGCGGGGGATTATGGGTAGGCTAGGCAGTCATTGCTCTGCCACATCTTGAGCCACTGGTGCTGATGAGCAGTCCCGAAGGCCGAAGTGGCCCGCTGAGGTGCCCACTCTGGCTGACTCAGCCTGCTCCGGCTGCCCCCTAATGGCTCAGCCTCTGCTTCCCTGCAGCCCCCACCAGCCTCCCCTGCCCTGACTGGCCCTGCAGGGTGCCCTTGCCCTGAAAGGGGTCATGGACGGAGAGGGATAAGGGAGATGGGACCCGGGCTGATGACGCTCCACCACTGACCCTTCCCCTGAGAGGGATTGCACTCGGCGCCTTGGAGCCAGCCAGGGCACATTCATGGAGGTAAGTCCCCCAACACAATGACAGAGAGTCTCCATCTTTACACTTGGGTTTTTTAACTGTTTGAAAGTGCCTAGGGACTACAGAATCAACATGGATTACAAGGCATCAAATGGGAATCCCTTATCCTATCTTCTTGGTGGAAAAAAACAAGAAATCAGTTTCTCTTGAAGTATTAATTGACTGTCTGTATCAATCAGCAGCAAAGCTCTTTCCTGCATCTATTGGGTCTCCAGAGTAATTGAGCTGTGACCTCTTCCTGACCTTCCTGTCCAATATATTCAGTACCAATACTTTGAAATTAGGCTTTTACAGATAATGTTGCCACAATAGTGTGGATCTACCAGTGACCACCCATTCCAATTCCCCATTCCCTTACTGACATGGTCTCGTGAATTGCCAGACTGAGACCACCCAATGTCGCTTTTCCCCAGCTCTCTCTTTTTCTCTCTCTCTCTCTCTCTCTCTCTCTCTCTCTTTTCCCTTTTCCCTCTCTATCCTTTCATAAAGCCAAAATCAATTCTCTTATCATATCCATTTAACATGTTTTGTTGGTCTGGACTGCTCCCCCTGCCCATCTTCAGTCCTTATTCTAACAACTTCCTGTCCTTCTTTATTCCATGAAAGCCTGAAATGTCGGTAATATACCTTTACATCCTATGTACGATGCGAGATCGATTGAGCTCCTCCAGTTTTTCTGTGTTTCATTACAATCACAGCGTCTGCAGACTTTTGTATTTCACTCCATACCAGTGGTTCTCAACCACTTTCTTCCCACTCACGTCCCACTTTAAGTAACCCCTATGCCATCGGTGCTCTGTGATTCGTAAGGGATTACTTAAGGTGGGACGTGAGTGGGAAGAGAAGGTTGAGAATCACTGCTCTAGACCCAATTGTTACTGAAATATTTTGCTTGAGAAAAATGGTCATTGGCCCATTTCCTTTGGGGTTATGAAACCATGCACATAACGAGTCAATGAGGGACGATGAAAACAGTGGTTTTCAACTTTTTCTTTTCACCTACATCCCACCTTAAGGAATCCCTTACTAATCACAGAGCACCTATGGCATAGGGAACACTTAAAGTGGTATATGAGTAGAAAGAAAAAGGTTGAAAACCATTGCTCCATAGAATGCTGGAGGATCAGTTTCACTGAACCTAAATCTAAGTATTTCAATTCAAAATTAAATCATTACATGATGAAATACTGATTATTCATCAGTTTGGGGTGCTCCTTGTTATGCGTTTCTTTCATTATTGTTTGTGTTATCTCCCAAAAATACCTTTGATCTGCATGGTATGTTTATTTCTTAGAATGGTACCATTAAATCATGCAGAAAAATAACTTTCAATGCTTTGAGTCACCCTGAACAACTTTGTTAATCTTATTTCCTTCCCTTAATGCTGCAAGTTGATTTCCATCAATTGGCATTTTTATACAGCTGAATTATTCAAAAAAAAATAGCATACGATGTGTTCCGATGTGGTCGTTTACACAGGGGCACTTTTACCCAGCCTTCCTGTGTTGCGGAGTTTGTGGGTGGACCCTCTGACAAACGTGGGTGGGCGCTGACGCAGGCGTGCTACGTACACCCAATGCACATGGTCACCACGCGGACATCGTAAGTGACGTCAGAACCCTGCAACCAAAAAGTCCTCAGGAAAGAAGAGCAAAGGCCTCCCAATTTTCAGACCATTGCGAAGGAGATTGCTATTTTGCTTAGTTTTATGCGAGCGAACCATAATGCCCTGTGTCTCCTGCGCACCTTTGTGATGCGGAGATGTGGGTATGCAGCAGGTTTAAAAGTCCTGCGTTGCCATCGCGAGAAGTATGTGTCATCACGCGTCAGAGCGCGTCACTGGGAATGTCGCATTCATTAGGCCCATTTCTTATGGATTTAGGCTGCTGCAGCTCTGTAAAAATGTGTAGGAATATGAGTGGAAAATTACAGGATGGAATTTGCCACCGGAGCAGAAAATTTCCTAAAATATCAGTAGCTGTGTAAAAGTGCTAAATGATTCAATTCCCCTCTGAAGGCACAATTTGATTCTGTTTCCTGCATCCTTGCAAGAAATGCATTTCTAATTTTCATTCATCTTTGTGCAAAAAAGCTTTCTCTTCACATCCTTCCGATCTCTTTTGCCTGCCACGGTATCAATTTATACACCCCTTTAATACAACAAAATGTCACTGTCTGCTTCATTGGGATGATATCCAACACAGCCTTGACCACGACGAAGAGGCTTCCAAAAATTCATCGTAACTCACGTTCAAAGAGTTTGTTTTAAATAGGACTCAGGAGATGGAGAGGCAGAAATATTTTTGGGAGGAAATTCCTACATCTTCAACACCAGGCAGATGAAGGTACAAGTTTCTCTGTACTGGGGAAGCACGCAGCAGGAGATTTAATATTGGAGGTTCAAAAGTGTAAATCCACGCTCCTACAATTCATTCACAAATTTGCTTTGAAATGTAGATGAATCATTATAATTTTATACATCAGTTATATTTAACCTGAGAAGTTAAGGAATTCTAAGTTTATTTCTTCTAATTTATGTTTTTGGTTCTTTTTTGCATACGACTTGGTTTTTGGAACAGAATTAAGGAATTTTTTGAAGTTTTATTTCAACTTAAAAATTTACTTGATCCTATTGTATTTTTATTGAGTTATATTAAAAAATTGAGTTTGGAATTAAAATTAGATCTTTCATATTGCTTCTTTTGAGATTGGCATTAGCTGTGGCAAGAAAATATTTGGCAATTACTTGGAAAAATGAGACTGATTTGAGTATTCAACTGTGGCATTCAGAAATGAGGTCTTGTATTACATTGGAAAAGATCACATATAATCTACATAATAACTATCCTTTCTTTGTTAAAGTTTGGAGCCCGTACATGAGATATATGGGCTTGAATTTGTAATTAGTTTTCCCCACGGGTGTTGGGGTTGCACCAAACCATGGCAATAGTTGATGATTGTTATACAAGTTGATCCCCTCTTCTATCTTCTATTCTTTCCTCTTTTCTTTTGGGGTAGATTAGAGGGGGTTGGGGTGGGGGGATTATAGGGGATAAATATTATGGATTTGCTTGTATTTTGTCTTCGATTGTATGGCTTATTTAGATCAATAAATATTTTTTTTTAAAAGAAATGGAAACATTTGCCACAAATTCAGTAAAAGCCACCATTTTTTGTTTTCTTAAGTGTCCCATTTATTTTCTTTCTCTTCCTTTTGTCTGCAGAACACTTTGGAAATGTCTGAAAGACTTTAAGTTTAGGCCCAGGAGCTCATCATTTCCTCCTGCCCGAGATGATATTCTGTACTATAAACTCTTAAGCATTAAATTTCTTCAGAGACAGGCTCAATTTTAACTCAGCAATGACTGGTTAACAGCCAAAGACAGGGCTCCTCAGAATCGTGCAAGCTCAGCTACTTTAATAAAGATGTACAATCTAGATGCGAAGAACAACCATTTCTAATTGTTTAAATGAAAGACTGCTGGAATTACGGAAAATCCTGGGCCTGACGTTTCCCCTTCAAAAAAATCCGACTAACTACTATAATAATTATATACACAAATGACAAATAATTAATAATTGCCTATGAATTCCATATCTTTACACAGTAAGTTGATTCAGAGTTATATTCCTTATAAAATGGGACCAGATTTTATGTCAATGAAATACCTGCTTCATCAGTAGTGACATGAACTTTGAATGCAATGAGGTCAAAGTTGAAGGAGAGAGGAAAGATTTAAAAAAAATATGCACAAAATCACAGCAATAACCAAACATCTGACAAATCACTGCATTCAATGCACAAAATGCCATCGCCTTCAAGGGGACTGAATCTCAAAAGCAATCCATTGCCGATACTGGCACATTTATTATACATGATTGAGAAGAACTTTCTACTCTCTTGACCTCATCATATCCAAAACAAAACTCCAACAAAATGGAGATTTCTCTGCTTTTTATCTAAAATCTACCACTTGCTTTTATATTCTCATCAAGCAAATTGCATCCTAACCATGGTATGTTCACTAGTTTTTAGATCAAGTAAATATATATTGAGGAGGGAAGTGGCCTTTGGAGAGTTTATTTTGTCATGAGTGCAAATCAAACCAGAGATATTTTTCCATCATATTTCAGGTTTGTAAGTAAACAAAATGGGAAGGAGGTGAATTATATTCTATTCTTCTTCTTCAGAAGAGACAGATCTATTATTAAACCATGGGTGGCAGGGTTAGTGTAGCAGTTAGCCCAATGCTGTTTTTGCACCAGCAGGTTAGGAATCCCCGCGCTGTCTGTAAGGAGTTTGTATGTTCTCCCCGTGTCTCCATGGGTTTCCCCCAGCTCTGGTTTCCTCCAAAACATATCAGGGGTTCTAGTTTACTTGGGTGTAATTGAGCAGCATAGGGTTGTGGGCCAAAAGGGCCTGTTACTGTGCTGTAGGTCTACATTTAATTTTTTTTTAATATAATGGAAGTCAATTGGTTTTGTAAACTTTGCGTGGTATTATCTTTTCATTAATAAACAAATTGGCTGACACCAGAGCTGACTCCTTGGCAGAAACAGAGGAAAGGATAGGTTAACCTGAGTCTTAAACCTGCCCTTAACCAGAGGAGAAGCAATTTCCTACACCAGAGAACATGGCAGGTATAAGCATTTTACTGCGGAAAAAACGCAATGCTGTGGTGAAGCACTGTATTGCAGTCATTGTACTAGTTGGCTTTCCCCTGATACTGTCAGTCCTCCCCCTTCAGGATCCCTAATAAAGGCAGTATTGTCCAGTCCCCTTCCTCAGCACTGCCTTGGAATTTGGATCTGACTGTAAACTTATAGTGATTAAAGCCTATTAATCCCGATTTCTGGTTTGTTGGGTCAAATTGATAGTGCTACAAATGCCTCTTTGTTTTGTACTCTCTCTGTAACATAAATAACATTTTCATCCTGCAGGATGATGCTGGTACCTCGTTCTTTTTACATCTGGAGGAGGTGAGAGAAGTTGATGCAGCCTTATGAGGAGGGAAAGTACAATGAGAACACATGTTAAATTGGCAAAATCACACAGCTAAGGGATTGATGTTACCTTCACACTTGACATGTAGACATGTTAATGTCAGATTTAAATGATTTTTACCTGCCTCTTTTTAATACAATGTGTGGCGAAGTGTAATCTCTCATTAAATGGTTGATGTAAAATCTTAATGTTTACATTTTTAGATACTTCCCAAATACACTTTACTCCTGATGAATATCAAACGTGTAGTTTAATGCCCTTGAACATGCTTTGAGGATTTTAATTTACATTCACTGGACTTGTGAACAGGCGAAAACAAATGCATTCTGACCCACTCCAAACTCATGGGAACTTTAGCCTAGCCTACCACCTAAGTGCAGCACTGAGGGAGTGCTGTTCTGTTAAAAGTGTCATTCCAGTTCAGAAAAAGATTTCATGGCAGAACATTGTTGGAAAATAAGGGGTCCCGGCCAGTATATGACAATCAATCCCCATCACAACCAAAAAAGATAATTGGAACCTTAGACTGCCAAGTGTGGACACTAGCTTCCCATGTTTAATTCATTCTAAATTACTTTAGGGAATGGAAAGCTGTAAAGGACACCATGTAAATGCAAGCTGTTCTTCTCTTTTAAGGATTAGGTTCCATTCACTTGAGCTTCCCAATTAAGGTTTTTAGACTGCAGGTATTTAATGGCACAATCAACAAAATTTGCCATTACATGGGCAGTCTAAAAAAGGAAAGTGCAGGGATTTTTAGTCAATTCCTGCACCGCAATTTATCCTGCAGGACCCTATTCCTTTTTGGGGAAGCCTGCAGTCTAAATCGCACCACAAGGCTCACCTCATGAATTCGACGCCCAGCTAATGACTCAGGCCACGTTGCTCCATGGCAGCTCCGGGACTAACGTGCACAGGAACTTATCGCATGCAGTGTAAACGACCACGAGGTGAATAATCATGTTAAATTTTTCACAGATTTTTCCCATGTTGCTGTCTACAAAACACTACTGTTGGTCCTGCCAATTTCGCTCCCCTTGAATGAGTAGGACACTTTATTAATTTCCTTATTTAATAAAGAAAATTAAAATGGTGGGCAGCACGATTGGCATAGTGGTTAGCGCCATGCTGTTACAGCACCAACGATCAGGACTTTGGTTTGAATTCCAAGCTGTCTGTAAGGAGTTTGTATGGTCTCTCCATGTCTGCGTGGGTTTTCCCTGGGGGCTCCGGTTTCCTCCCACTGTTCGAAAAGTACTGCGTGGGGAGTGGGGGGTGTTTTAGGTCAATTGGGTGAAATTGGGCAACACTGGCTCATGGGCCAAAAGGGCTTGTCTAATATTTCTAAAACCTAGTATCGAAAGTGGTTAAAACTCAAACTCTTCCATTACAGTTTAGGTCAGGTTACAGCAACTCTTGGATTTAGGAACATTTCATCTCCAGATGCTGATACATTCTACTTGTTCAGGCAGGAAAAGTCTTGGCTTTGCCTTCTCATGGAATTTCAACATATGGTGATTCAGCTTTTGCTCTAATGTCTGACCCTGTTATCAATGGAAGGTTATGCCATTTTATGTCCATGATTACAGGATGGAAATCAAGAATCTGGGTGGGTGGTGTCAGAACAATAAATTGCTCTCAACATCCCCAAGATGAAGGAATTTCTTGTTGATTTTCGGAAGTGGAGGCTGAGGAAGCACCCACCTATCAACATTGCAGGGACGGAGGTGGAAAGGGTTAGTAACTTCAGGTTCTTGGGAACCGATTTCTCCTGGAGCCAGCACTCTGAGGAAACCATAAAGAAGGCACACTACCAACTTTACTCTATGAAAAGTTTGAAGAGATTTGGCATGATCAGTGGCGAACTGCTGTGCATTCATTTATCTAACTCCGCCCCACTCTGTGACTGTCCCCTTGGCTTCTTTCTCTTGACCCTGTATAAAGGCTCCCACACCATAACCCCTCCCTAGAAAGCCTGGGTCACAGAACAGGATGACCTTCAATAAAAAGCCTATTGTTCTGTAACTCCAGCCTTTCAAGATATTGATAGCACATCACTACCAAACTTCTACAGGTGTACTGTGGAAAATATACTGACTGGTTGCATCACAGTTTGGGTATTTCAAGTGTCCAGGAACACAGAAAGCTGCAGAAAGTAGCAAGCATTCCAGCTCATCCTTCCTTGTTTCAAGAAGGAAATCACCGTCAACTTAGTCATATTCTCTTCTCACTGCTAACTTCAGGCAGAGAGTACAGAAACCAATGGGTTCAAGAACAGCTTCTTTCCAGTGGCGATCAGGCTTTGGAGCCTCCCTGTGTTACACTAATCATGGATAACTCCGACACCACGAATGGACTGTCTGCATGACTGTAACCACTTTTTTTACTTGCTCTGTGGTAACTGTGAATAATTATTATCGATCTATCTTCTGTATTTATTATATTTTTATTTAATTTGATTTTAGCTGATTTTGCATTAACGAAGTACCTGATCGGCTTCAACAAGTAAGAATTTTGGTGCATATGTACATAGTACAATCTCAATGACAAAAATTCATATTATCTTATTTATCTTTGGATACAAAAAGATGAAAGTATAATTGTGTACAGCAGTGCAAAACAAACGTGTTTAACAAAACTTTACCCTCTTTCTTTACATTATCAATTATACTTGTAAATTAGAACTGAATTTTGCCATTTGCTGAATTCTGTTCATTAATGACTGTAAATGTTCACAAGTTATTTACTGCAGTAGATGTGATAATCCTTCTCCAGTTTAACAGAACAGGTTGGGCACTTATATGAACAATCAGGCTTTTCTTTTGCAAGATATTCAAGTCCTCAAAAGAATATTTTAATAGAACTTTATTTATTTCGTACACCTAACTCAAAACAAGAGATGACCTTTGGATCAGAGACGATGTTACTTGGCGTGAGGATGAACAAAAGCCTGGTAAGCATTCACTTGCCTCCTGGGTACCTGCTCGCTGTGTTCTGTTTCTGTGACAGCTTTATCCACACCAGACTGAATGCCGCCACCTGTCACTTCTCCAAAGCACGCAACTCATAATTAGGGCCGATTGAATGGCTGATGGGGGTCCAAGAGGTGAACAGCTAGGATTACTGCATGCACTGACTGTCAGGTTGTAATTGGATGGAACCTGAATCTCAGGGCTACACAGGTGTTTGATCAGCGTGCGTGCACACACACACACACACACACACACACACACACACACACACACACACACACACACACACACGCACGCACGCACGCGCGCACGCGCGCACGCGCACACACACACACACACACACACACACACACACACACACACACACACACACACACACACACACACACACACACACACACACACACACACACACACCACAAAAACAAACAAAATAAGGGGAAACTTTCTTTGCTGTTACTGTTTGAATTCTCACACTGACCTCGGACATTTCCAGCCTCCCTAATAAGGGTTTAAGCTTTTCATTTTTTTTCTCTTTTATTGCTGCCTGTCAAGATTTAATCTGGATTTGACTGTGAGAAACTCTTTAAGCAAATGCCTGTTGAATTACATCACGTCCAACCCTAACAGTTCATTTAGCCCTCTGAATTATGTCCTTTCTGCACAGAGCATCTCCAACCTTCCCCTCTTCTCCTCCACCATCCTCCATCCCCTTCCCCCACCCTGTCTCCACCCCATCCAGCAAGTCTAGAGAGATTATGTCATTACCAAAGAGGACTTGCTTCTTCGAGCACTCTGCGTCCATTTTGTGTCAAAATCGAAATGGTCATGAAAACAGGGTCTGAAATCTTCCAGTGCTGTGGCTCTGAGTTGTAGGAATCACTGAAATTAGTCAATTCTGACATTCAATGCATTTTGTTATTTCAAAACTTTTTCTTATTTTGAAAGCCTTTTATTTGACTTCCTTATGCTGTAGGTGGACAGGATAATGTTGCATAAATAGGTTCAAATAATTGGCTATCAAGGGAATATTTCATCAGCTCCGAGAAATTAGCTTCAGTACAAAAAGGCTGGTCCTGACAACATGTTATGTAACTAAAGGCTGACAGTTTTATTTTGTTCCACATCTCTTTTCATGAAGGCACCCAGTTACATGGTGTTGGCTGCTCTCCAGTGTCTTGTTGAAGGAGCCTTTCTTTGTGATGGACCATGGCATGACTTTCAACAGGCCACTGGAATGCGTCACAGTCAATCATCCTCACATGCGCTTTTCCAGCAGGGATCTCATGGCAGAAGGATGTTCAAGTGATTCATTCTTTTCCTCTTCTAATTTGAAGGATCCAAAGCCAGTTACAGCAAACTTCATTTTATACTGAATGCAAATAGCTACAACAGCCTATATTGGAAATTGAGCTGGCAACCTTACAAACTGTCCCAATGGAGTAGAAGTTAGTGAAACTCGTAAGTCTGTAGATGCTGTGATTGTAATAAAAACACTCCGAAATACTGGTGGAACTCAGCTGGCCATTCAGCGTCCACAGGAGACACAGATATATTGCCGACATTTCGGGCCTGAGCCCTTCTTCAAGGAATAAGCAAAAAGCAGGAAATCTCAGAAAAGAGACTAGTGCCAGCTGGGGGATGGAGTCCAGACTAACAAGGGTGTTAATTGGATATGATAAGGGGGAAAAGAGACAGGGAAAAGGGAGAGAGGCGGAGTTGAGGGAAGGTGACAGGGGAAGAAGTGAAGGGTAGGGGAGGGGGTTTAAAGAAAGCCAGAGAAGTCAGTTAATGCCATCCGGTTGGTGAATGCCCAGTCAGATGATTAGGTGTTGTTTCTCCTATTCGTGGGTAGTCTGTGACAGATTATATTATATTTGTTTTAAAGGAGATAAATTGTGGCAGGTTATTTTTAGTGGAGGTCACATCCATCACTTCAAAACAGATCACATTTAAAATGCAAGAGCTCTGCTCAAGCCAGATAGTCCAGGCTCTGAGTGCCCAATTGAAGAATGCCTATAAGGACTTCACAAATAGGTGTTAATTGGACATGCTGCGGAGTAACGGATTATTGTTTTGGAAAGCAACAGATGAATGGACTTGGAAGATCAGATCCGGTGCCGCAGTTTGAGTGCAGTTTGCTGTTCTAAGAGAGTCATGTGGTTTTCTCTGTGAGTGAGAGAGAGAATTCAATTCTACAGGTCAGCAGCAGCAGCTGGAACTGGAACAGGACAAGCTGGCAAGCTTGTGGAAAAAAACATTTTGAAGATGGGTGGTGAATTCTTAGTTCAGCCTGGTCAAAGCCCTTGTGGCCCATACAAGAGGATATGGCTGGCTGTATAATGTTTCACTTGAAATAAAGGATACAGAAGAGGAACTCTGTGGTGGCCTGAAAGAAAAAGGTTATCATCTGGAAAATCCTGAAGGGGCAAGTTTCTTTGCCAAGACACTGAAGTGGCTGATCAGAAGCAATCAGTTGTGGGTGTCCAATGAGCAATAAATCTCTCTCTGAAAACTGACAAGAATCTTCCTGAGCAGTAACCATTTACCTCTCAAGCACCAAAGCCTGGTGAACTTTATAAATGTTAAATTCTGTACACAGTATTGTGCAACCAGTGAACTTGGTGGAGACAGAAGTGAGATTGAACTGTGAATCAAAGTACTTTTCAGGACTTATTACAAACACGTGCGCTTAGATTTAGAAGGGGGTTAAGTTAGGTTAAGTTAATAGTAATAAGTCAAAGTTTGATCATATTTTAATTTTTAAAGGAAATTAAAAGTAACTTCTGTTTAAGTAACCATTTGTCTTGGTGAATTTCTATTGCTGCTGGGTTTTAGGGTCCTCTGGGGCCATAACAGTCTCAGTCTGGCAGTGCATGAGACCATGGACAGAAATCTCAGCAAGGGAATTGAAATGGGTGGCCACTGGGAGATTGTGGTAGACAGAGCCGAGGTGTTCCACAAAGCAATCTCCCAGTCTGCATCCTGTCTCTCTATTTAGAGGACAGTAAATTCACAAGTAAAATGTTGCTTGACTTGGAAGGACTTTTTGGGGCCACAAATGGTGGTGAGGGAAGAGGTGTGGGTGGAAGTGGAGCATCTCCTGCAGTCACAGCGGTAGGTCGCAAGAGGACAATTGGTGGGGAGGGTGGAATGAATGCAGGAGATATGGAGGTAGTGGTCCTTGAAGAAAGTAGAACGAGGAGGACAGGGAAATATATCTAGAGGAAGGATCATATAGTAGGTGGTGAAAATGATGGAGGAAGATGTGTTTGATCCAAAGACTGGTGGGGTGGGAGGTGAGGTCAACGGGAATCCTGTCCTTGTTATGTGTGGAGGCGGGGGGGCCAGGGCAGATGTGCGGGTAATGGAGGATATGTGGGTGAGGACTGAGTTGATGGTGGAAGAGGGAAAGCCATGTTGGAAGTCCTCATCCTGGTTACAGATGTGACAGATTCAGAAGAATTCAGAGAATGGAATTGAATCCTTACAGGGAACAGGTTGTGGGAGTTGTGGGTTTATAGAAGATATCCATCAAATGTTTGTCTCTCAAGATGGAGACAGAAAGATTGACGAAAGGGAGAGTGTTGCTAGAGATGGACCAAGTGAATTTGAGGTCAGGGTGGAAGTTGGCAGTAAAGTGGATGAAGTCAACGAGCTCATCATGGGTACATGAGGCAGCACCAAAGTCGTCACCAATGTAGCGGAGGAAGAGTTGGGGGCCCTTGCCTCTTCAGGCTTGTAGGCAGAAAAGACAAAAAAGGCAGGCATAGCTAGGGCCCATTCAGATACCCATGGCTACCCATTTGACCTTGAGAAAGTGGGATGAGTCAAAGGAGATGTTATTGAGGGTGAGGACAAGTTCTGCCAATTGGAGGATGTGGTGGCAGGATGTGGTTGGGTCTATTGTCAAGAAAGAAACAAAGGTCTTTGAAGCCTTCAATATGGGTAATGGAGGCAGATAGGGATTGGATGTCCATGAACTGATTGAGTTCAGGGAAGTCGAAGTTGTTGAAGTGATGAAAGGCATGTGATGTGTCCTAGATGTAGCTGGGGACGAACTGGATTGGGACAACAAAACAGAGTGAAGATAAACAGAGATCAATTTGGTGGGGCAAGAGAACATGGACACAATAGGTCTCCTGGTATAATTGGATTTGTGGATCTTGGGTAGGAAGTAGTAACGGATGGTGTATGGTTGGGAATCAATAAGTTGATGGAGCAAGGTGAGGTTAAGAAAGAGGACATGCAGGATCTCCTTATATACAAGTTCTAAACTCCAGCGAATACAAACCCAAATTGTGCAATCTTTCCTCATGAGTTATTCCTGCCATTCCAGGTATCAGCCTGGTGAATCGCCTTTGCACACCCTCCATTGCAAGAACATCCTTCCTCAGATAAGGCGACCAAAACTGCACAAAATACTCCAGGTGTGGTCTCACCAAGGCTCTGTACAGCTGATCCTTATTCCTATACTCAAACCCTCTTGATATGAAGGCCAACATACCATTTGCCATTTTAACCGCCTGCTGTACTTGCATGCTCGCCTTCAGTGACTGGTGCACAAGAACCCCTAGGTCTCTCTGCATTTCCCCATCTCCCAATCTATTGCCATTCAAATAGTAATCTGCTCTCCGGTTTGTATTACCAAAGTGGATAACCACATTACAGTGCATTTGCCATATATCTGCTCAGTCCCCCAATTTATCCAAATCACACTGGAGCTTCCTGACCCCCTCTTCAGTGTACACAACCCCTCCTAGCTTAGTGTCGTCTGCAAATTTGGAGATATTACATCCAATCCCCTCATCTAGATCATTAATGTAAATTGTGAACAGCTGGGGTCCCAGTACAGATCCCTGTGGCACCCCACTGGTCACCACCTGCCACTCAGAAAATGAGCCATTTATCCCAACTCTCGGTCTTCTATCTGTCAGCCAGTTCTCAATCCACATCAATACTTTGCACCCAATCCCATGAGCTTTGATTTTGCATGGCAGTCATTTATGTGGGACCTTATCGAAGGCCTTTTGGAAGTCCAGGTACACCACATCCACTGGCTCTCCCCCATTTATTTTACCTGTCACCATCTCAAAGAATTCCAATAGATTTGTCAAGCACGATTTACCTTTTGTAAATCCATGTTGATTCTGTCCGATCCCTTCTCTGCTAGCCATATGCTCCGCTAATACATCCTTAATAATGAATTCCATCATTTTGCCCACTACTGACCTGGCTCACTGGCCATAATTTCCTGCTTTTTCTCTACCCTCCTTTTTAAATAGTGGGGTAACATTAGCTACCCTCCAATCCATGGGTACTGATCCTGAGTCTATCGAGTTCTGAAAAATAATTCTTAAAGCATCTGCTATCTGAATGTCCACTTCTTTAAGTACCCTAGGATGTAGATTATCAGGCCCTTGGAATTTATTGGCCTTCAATCCCTTCAATTTCCCCAAGACCATGTCCTTAGAGATTCTGATTTCTTTCAGATCCTCCCTTGCATTAGTCTCTATGTTTCCCAACATGCTTGGGAAGTAATTTGTATCCTCTCTTGTGAAAACAGAACTAAGTAAGAATTTAATTGGTCTGCCATTTCCTTATTCCCCATTATATATTCCCCTGATTCTGACTGCAAGGGACCTACTCTGGATTTCACCAATCTTTTCCTCTTGACATATCTATAAAAGCTTTTGTAGTTGGTTTTTATGTTTTCCACAAGCTTACTTTCGTAATTTATTTTTGCCCTCTTGATTAATCCCTTTGTCCTCCTTTGCTGCATCTTGAACTGTTCCCAGTCTTTGGATTTGATACTTTTTTTGGCCAATTGATATGCTCCCTCTTTGGACCCAATGCTGTCTCTAATTTCCCTTGTTATCCACAGATGAATCCCTTTTTTGGTTTATTTTTATGCCAAAACGGTATTAACGATTTCTGCAATTCTTCCATTAGATCTGTGAATCCTTTCCATTGTCTATCCACCGTCAACCCCCCATAAACACCACCCAATCAATCTTACTCAACTCCCGTCTCATACCATCATAATTCCCTTTATTTAAATTCAGAACCTAAGTCTCGGTTTTAATTTCTTCACTCTCCATGTTGAGTGAGAATTCGATCATATTGTGATCGCTCCTAACCAAAGGGCCTCGTACAACAAGATTGCTGATTAGCCCCTTTTCATTGCATAATACCCAGTCTAAAATGGCCTGCTCCTGAGTTGGTTCCTCGACATATTGGTCTAGATAACCGGCCCGTAAACATTCAAGGAATTCCTCCTCCTCAGTATTTTTACTCATTTGGCTAGTCCAATCTATATGTAAATTAAAGTCTCCCATGATGACAGCTGTTCCCTTATTGCACGCTTTTCTAATTTCTCTTTTTATGCCTTCCCTCACCTCTACATTACTATTTGGAGGCCTATATACCACCCCACTAATGTTTCCGCCCCTTGCTATTCCTCAGTTCTACCCATGTAGATTCCACATCTTCCGAGTTAATATCCTTCCTGTCAATTGTGTCAGTCCCTTCTCTCACCACCAATGCTACCCCACCTCCCTTTCTTTCTTGCCGATCCCTCCCAAATATTGTATACCCCGGGATGCTAAGTTCCCAGGTTTGCCCACCTTGCAGCCATGTTTCTGTAATCCCAATCAAATCGTATTTGTTTGTCTCAATTTCCACAGCCAATTCATCTACCTTGTTCCAAATGCTCCTTGCATTAAGATATAAAGCCTTCAGATTTGTTTTTTTCACCCTCCTTGCTCTTTCTGATTTTTTACTTTCGCTGCCTAACCTAACTTTTCCTATTTTGTCTTTCCTGTCCTTTGCCCTATCATACAGGTTCCCATCCCCTGCCAAATTAGTTTAAACCTCATCCAACGGCTGTACCAAACCTAGCTGTCAATATATTGACCCCTTTCGGGTTTAGGTGTAACCCATCCTTCTTGTGAAGGTCATGCCTTTCCCAAAAGAGATCCCAATGGTCCAAGAAGCCAAAACCCTGTCTTTTACACCAGCCCCTCAGCCACACATTCATTTGTCTTCACCTTCTATTTTTGACCTCAGTTGCACTTGGCACAGGTAGCAATACAGAGATCACCACCCTGGCGGTCCTGTTTCTTAGCTTCCGTCCTAGCTCACTGTCATCCTTTTACAGTACCTCCTCCCTCTTTTTATCTATATCATTGGTACCCACATGTACCAAGACATCAGGCTTCTCACCCTCTCCTTTTAGAATACTCTGGACCGGATTTGAGATATCCCGTACCCTTGCACCAGGGAGCAGCACACCATGCGGGTATACCTATCTGGCTCACAGAATCTCTTGTCTGTACCTCTGACAATGAAGTCCCCAATGACCACTGCATTCCTCCTTACCTTTTGTACCACCTCGCCAGGCTCAGTGCCAGCGACCTGGTCACTGCAGCCAGCTTCTGTCAGATTATCTCCCTCAACAGCATCCAACACAATATACCTGTTGCTGAGAGAGGTAGTCACAGGTGTGCTCTCCATTTTCCAGGCATTTTTCTTCCCACCCCTGACAGTTACCCACTTTCCTGACACATCTGGTCTTGGGGTAACTATCTCCCTGAAAGCTGAATCTATTAACTCCTCACTCTCCCTTACCAGCCGCAGGTCCTCAAGCTGCAGCTCCAGATCCTCAACTTGGTCCTTAAGGAACTGCATCTCAGTGCACCTGACGCAGATGTGGCTATTTGGGAGGGTGAAACTCACCCATGGTTCCCACATCTGACACCCAGTACAAAGCACTAACCCCATAGGCATGACTGAGTTAAAATAATGCCGCTTACCTTTCTCCTCGCCTGCTTTCGCCTAAGCTTGTTGAGCTAAAGCCTGGAAGTCCCACTCCTCCACCGCATTGCTCGCTCGCCGGGCCACTCACCTCCACTCGCCGGGCCGCTCACCTCACCTCACTGGGCCACTCACCTCCGCTCGCCCGACCTCTGAAGTTGCGCGCCTCTCGATAGTGATTATTCAATGTTGTATACCCGCTTTTTCAAGCAAAAATTTCAAGAAAACAATTTTTGGTCGTATTTTAGCACTTTTTCCTCAGAGAGCTCAGAAAAACATTCTTGGACCTAACACACTAATGGCATCGTGAACAAAACACATCAGAACCTTTACTACCTCAGGAGTTTGCAGAAGTTTGGTATGACACCAGAAACCCTGGAAAATTTCTACAGATGTGTGGTGGAAATTGTGCTGACCAGCTGCATCACAATCTGGTATGGGGACATCAATATCCCTGAGTGTAAAGCCCTGCAAAAGGTAGTGGACACAGTCCAGGACATCACAGGCAAAACCCTCCCCACCATCGAGAACATTTACAAGAAATGCTGGCATCAGAGAGCAGCAGCAATCATCAAGGATCGACACCACCCAACACAGCCTCTGTTCTCGCTGCTGCCATCAGAAAAGAGCCATAAAACTCGCACCACCAGGTTTAGGAATAACTGTTACCCCTCCACCATCAGAGTCCTCAACAACAAACTCAATCAGGGTCTCATTTAAGGACTCTTACTTGTCCACTTTATTGATTGTTTTATTCTCTCTGTGTTGCACAATCAGTTTGATTACATCTGGTATCTGTTTACAATTCTTTATTTGTTTACATGTATACACTGTGTACAGTTTTTTTGCACTACCAATAGGGTGCTGGATTAAGCCATTTGGCCCATCTAGCCAGCACCACCATTCATTTAGCTTCCACTATCAGTACCCCTGTCCCTGTCTTCACCTCATAATCCTTAATTCCCCTGTCCACAAGAACCTTATCTAACTCCCTCTTGAACTTATCCAGAGAACCAGCCTCTATCACCCATTGCGGCAAAGCGTTCCCCAGACCAACAACTCTCTAGGTAAAAAGATGTCTTTTCCTCTCTGTCCTAAAGGACCTTCCCTGTATTCTTAAACTATGGCCTCTAATCTTATTCTCTCCCTACATCGGGAACATATAATCAGTTTTTATCATGCCCAATCCCTTATAGACCTCAATCGCATCTCCCCTCAACCTTCTAAGTTCCAACGTGTACAACCCCAGTTTATCCAACCTTTCGGCATACATCAAATTCTGCTTGGCTTGCAGAAAAAGGAATCTCAGGGCTCTGACAACAAATCTGAAATCTGAATCTGGATGCAAGAAAAATAGAGGGATATCGGTGTGAGGTAGGGAAGGTTTAGATTGTAAAGGAAGTTTATATTGGTCGGCACAACATTGTGGGCCGAAGGGTTTATACTGTGCTGTAGTATTCTAGGAGTAAGATAATGAAATAAAGATTGTTAAGCCTCTAACACTGCCATGCCTGGCCGTAAATTAACTGGCTGCTAATCAATCAATATCTATTTAATCACAATCCCAGTTTCTTTTCCAGGCTTTTCAGAGATGACAAGCACAGAGATAAATGAATTGCAAAGCCAGTTAAAATCATTGTAGCAAGATCAGTGCTTAAGTGATCCTGCATCGATTTATCTGATTTTGAAGCATTATGCTATGCTTGACATGGAGGAAGCTCATGACGGTAAACTGGAAGTGAACTAGCTAGGAAGATGGTGGGAAGAGACTTAAACAGCAGTGTGTTGCAATGTATTTTATGAGGGGGAAAAAACAATCAATTCACAAAGGAGCTATTGCTTTATAACCTAATTACACCTGCATGGTCTGGTGTTGACCTCTGATAAGATCAAGCTTACTGCATCAGGTTGATCACACAGAGCATCATGGGTACCACCTGGTCAGCACAGTGAAGCATTCACTGTGAGTGACACTATTTACTTTAGACTGCGAGTGATGCTATCTGGGGCAGTAGCACAAACAATTTGCACTTTTATATTTGCTTGGCAAACTAGCTGGCTTTCTTGTGAACCTTCTGACCCGTTCCTGACCTCTGTAATTGTGGGCCGCTGACCTTTTGTGTTCTTTCATCAATGTTTGCAAAGGGGCCTGTCAGAAAGTGTCGCCATCACTCGCATGCTGCAAGGTCAGGAACAGCATGAGATTCGCAACTTCCTGTCGAAAGAAATAAAGAGAGAGAGAGAAAGAGGCAGGGGAGGGGCAGGGCAGGGCAGGGGAAGGGAGAATGAAAGAAAGCCAGCTGTGGCTTGGGGCTGCTCATATCACCTTCCTGCATAAACAGCACCAACAAAGTATCTCACCCAGAAGTGCACTGTCAGGACAAAGCGAATGGGTCAGTGCTCTCACGTAATGTCTGCTGAAACCAATGCAAAGCAATGGAAAATAGTGTTTCAAGCAGGAGTTACGTAGTGCCCTGTGGCAGCCTCACAGACAGCACATATTTAAAGATGTGATTCAAAACGTATATCTCTGACAAAGTTAGCCTTTTGATAATGAATCATTATCAGCTCTCTTTGTTCCTGATTCCAAGGAAAATTGGATCATTGATTTCAGGAAAGATTCTCAATCAGCAGATTAGGTAACAGGCTATTTTGGCCCATGAGTCCGTGCCGCCCAATTTACACCCCATTAACCTATGTCCCTGGTACATATCGAACGGTGGGAGGAAACCGGAGGCCCCAGGGAAAACCCGCACCGACATGGGGAGGATGTACAAACTCCTAACAGATGGTGCAGGATTCGAACCCAAGTTCAAATCGCTGGCGCCGTAAAGGTGTTGCGCTAACCGCTACACCAACCAGGCAACCCTAAATGCCAACTGCTTTGAGGAATTCTACCACTGGGGACTCCTTCGCACGTTTCTCCCATTTGAATTCCGGTTAATCAGACACAATCATTTCAGTTTAACAGACATGCTCATTAACACCTCAGCTGTCTTGAAATTAATGCATGGACTTAAATCCCCCTCCCTGCTCCACTCCTTGGTGTTTATCCAAAACCATTTCTCCTGAGGTTGAAAACTCTGTCATGCTCCAAACAAGCTGCGAAACTGAGATCACATCTAAGGTTAGCGTAGCAGTCAGCACAGCGCCGTCACAGCATCAGCGATCTGGACTTGGGTTAGAATCCCTCGCTGTCTGTAAGGAGACTGGACATTCTCTTCGTGTCTGTGTGGGTTTCCACCGGGGGCTCTGGTTTCCTCCCACTGTTTGAAAGTTGGATGCAATTGGGCGCCAAGGTGTCATGGACCGAAATGGCCTGTGCTATGTGTCTAAATACATAATTTAAATGCGCATTTGCCGGGTAAACATCCCAGTCAGCTGTGAAAACTAGAGCCTCTTTCAGGTAGCCAGAATACCCCAATGTAAAGCCGCATATTCTACCCCAATGCAACTGTTGGGAGGCCACCTGAAAGAACCTGACGTGGCTCGGAGGAGATCTCACCAACCCTCCTCCGGGAGGTATAATCTTTGCATCCAAGCAGTCTCCCGAGATACTTGAATGCAACCACCTGAAAGCGACTGTTCAGGGGTGGGCTGATGATAATCAGCTGGCAACCCAAATCCCTGTGCCTGACAGGACCCCCCCCACCCTGCAGCCTGAAAGCCCCCCTCTCTGCTGACCCTGCCCTGACATCCCATGCTGACAGGAACTGGAGAGTGCTCCGAGGCGCCTCTCCTGCAGCTGTCCCTTTCAGGTGGACAGTGCAGCGCTTTCAGGGCTGCCACCTGAACGACCATTCCACAGGGCTGTATCCGCATTCTAAGCGGAGAATGCACTTGAAAGCGGCTTGACCAAACTAGCCTTATCATGTTAATTGTGGTGTGGCAAATTGCTGGAAATACCTGGGGTTTCAGTTGTTATGTCGGCTGCTGCTTATATTGTGAGGTGACATTGTTATAGCATTTTTTAAATAGTTTTCACTTCAGTTCACTTGCAAGCAATTTCTGTTCAAAGCTTAAAATTCGAGCGTGACCAGATATAAGGGAAACTCAGTCACTCAGCATTGATCTCTTGCAGGGCCACATGAAGATGTCACTTCCTCTCGGGAGAGAAACGTGATTGCAAGCATATCAGGAAATAATCATATCACTCCAGAAATGCAGCGGGCAACCTCTTTAGGAGCTGGAGCCTGGAGAAGATCAAGTCTGAGCCCTGAGACAGGGTCAAAGGGCAAAGTGACCTACCTCCACTCTCATTCTTTTGTGCTCTACACTTGTGATTCATGTGATTATTCAGCTGAGATGTTGGATCTGCAAAGATTGACTTCACTCTTCTTTCCACAAAGCCAGCTTGTTGGGAGATGTGCCTGTACTCGGGCGCTCCAGGTTCAACCACGTTTTTAATTTAATTTTGACATACACCGCGGAAATATTCCCTTCCGGCCCATGAGCCCATGCCACCCAATTACACCAAATAACCACTGTAGGGGTTTGAATGGTGGGAGGAAACCTGAGAGCTCAGAGGAAAACCCACGCAGTCACAGGGAAAAGGTACAACCTCTTTGCAGACAGTGCAGGATTCGAACCCTGGTGCTATTACAGCATTGCTCTAACCCAGGGGTGTCAAACTCAAATTCACGGAGGGCCAAAATTAAAAACTTGGACTAAGTTGAGGGCTGAACTAAATATTTATTGAAAATTTTCAACAACATCTGCATGTTTTCTCTTCTTTCAACATATGTAATGTTAAACTTTAGGATATAACTTTAGGAGGATAATGTTACAGGTCAGGAGTAGGTGGCTCAAGTTCACCCTTTGCTTGACCTGAGGGAAACATATTTGGTCCCTGTGGAGATGTAGTCAGCATTCACAGGCTGTGTCCATTTTGGCCTGCATCAGGACTCAGCATTTCCTGCTCACTCCTCAGGCTCTAGGCCTCTATTCACCCTCGACCCACCATCCCTCTACCTGACCAGTCTTTTACCCAACCTCTACTCACCCCTCACTCCACTCGCTCTGCCTCTACCCACCCCATCCTATACACGCTCCTCTACTGCCTCTCCCCTCAACCTGTTCCTCCCTCTACCCGTCTCTCACCCTCTAATCACCCCTCCCCTATTCACCCTGCCCCTTCTCTTTTACCTCTTCCCTATCCACCCCTCCTTCTACTCATCCCTCCCTCTAACTGCCCCTTGCACCACCATAACTTCCCCTGCCCATTACTCCTCACCTACACCCTCTGCCCACCCCTGCTTACCCACACACTCAGGCCCAGCACGCTGTCGATCAGCCTTTGCGGACAACCACCATCTCTCTCTTCACGTGCAGGGCCGAACCAGCCGTCCCTGGGGTCCGCGCGGGTGCAAGCGCTGAAGGCCGTGGCGACCGGGAGAAGTACGCTCGCGCTGTGGAAGGGCTCGCGCTGCCCGGGGGCCGTGCGCAGCCTGCCATGCCCGTCGCGCCGACAGGAAATCACAGGCGCTCGCCAATCCGCCGCACCGCTCAACAGGTGGGAGAAGTGACTGGTTGTGCGTGGAGCCTTCCAACTGGCTTGCCGGCTGATGACATCGACAGACTTCTCATGTTACAATTTCTCGTGTTACAATGGGGAAGGATGTGCAATGAAGGGGGAGGATGGTGGGGGTGACATTACCAAAAAACAGCATCAGCTCTCGCTGCAGGGCGGGCCACCTCTGATACATTTTTGAAATGATCTTGCGGGCCAAATATAATTATATCGCGGGCCAAATTTGGCCCGCCGGCCAGAGTTTGACATGTGTGCTCTAACCATTACGCTAACTGGCCCGTCTTGCAGCAAAAACACCAATAATCCAGCAGCCTTTCACCCTCGGTTGGTCATGCTGGACCACAGATTTTCTGGACCATTGAATGTAACTGATGGGCAACCAAGTAGATCAGAGTCAAAAGACTTTTATTAGCTTAGACATTAGCTGGGGCTCAGTGAGCATCTGGCCTGGAAGTGATCTGGGGTCAAGGTCTCAGGTCGGGACCTTTATTAGAGAATCTTCTGGGAGGGGTCAGAAGGAAGGAAGGGGTGGCCCAGGCCAGTACATACAGTTATTCTTCTTCTTCTTTGGCTTGGCTTCGCGGACGAAGATTTATGGAGGGGGTAAAAAGTCCACGTCAGCTGCAGGCTCGTTTGTGGCTGACAAGTCCGATGCGGGACAGGCAGACACGATTGCAGCGGTTGCAAGGGAAAATTGGTTGGTTGGGGTTGGGTGTTGGGTTTTTCCTCCTTTGCCTTTTGTCAGTGAGGTGGGCTCTGCGGTCTTCTTCAAAGGAGGTTGCTGCCCGCCAAACTGTGAGGCGCCAAGATGCACGGTTTGAGGCGTTATCAGCCCACTGGCGGTGGTCAATGTGGCAGGCACCAAGAGATTTCTTTAGGCAGTCCTTGTACCTTTTCTTTGGTGCACCTCTGTCACGGTGGCCAGTGGAGAGCTCGCCATATAACACGATCTTGGGAAGGCGATGGTCCTCCATTCTGGAGATGTGACCCATCCAGCGCAGCTGGATCTTCAGCAGCGTGGACTCGATGCTGTCGACCTCTGCCATCTCGAGTACTTCGACGTTAAGGGTGTAAGTGCTCCAATGGATGTTGAGGATGGAGCGGAGACAACGCTGGTGGAAGCGTTCTAGGAGCCGTAGGTGGTGCCGGTAGAGGACCCATGATTCGGAGCCGAACAGGAGTGTGGGTATGACAACGGCTCTGTATACGCTTATCTTTGTGAGGTTTTTCAGTTGGTTGTTTTTCCAGACTCTTTTGTGTAGTCTTCCAAAGGCGCTATTTGCCTTGGCGAGTCTGTTGTCTATCTCATTGTCGATCCTTGCATCTGATGAAATGGTGCAGCCGAGATAGGTAAACTGGTTGACCGTTTTGAGTTTTGTGTGCCCGATGGAGATGTGGTGGGGCTGGTAGTCATGGTGGGGAGCTGGCTGATGGAGGACCTCAGTTTTCTTCAGGCTGACTTCCAGGCCAAACATTTTGGCAGTTTCCGCAAAGCAGGACGTCAAGCGCTGAAGAGCTGGCTCTGAATGGGCAACTAAAGAGGCATCATCTGCAAAGAGTAGTTCATGGACAAGTTTCTCTTGTGTCTTGGTGTGAGCTTGCAGGCGCCTCAGATTGAAGAGACTGCCATCCGTGCGGTACCGGATGTAAACAGCGTCTTCATTGTTGGGGTCTTTCATGGCTTGGTTCAGCATCATGCTGAAGAAGATTGAAAGGGTTGGTGCGAGATCACAGCCTTGCTTCACGCCATTGTTAATGGAGAAGGGTTCAGAGAGCTCATTGCTGTATCTGACCCGACCTTGTTGGTTTTCGTGCAGTTGGATAACCATGTTGAGGAACTTTGGGGGGCATCTGATTCGCTGTAGTATTTGCCAAAGCCCTTTCCTATTCACGGTGTTGAAGGCTTTGGTGAGGTCAACAAAGGTGATGTAGAGTCCTTTGTTTTGCTCTCTGCACTTTTCTTGGAGCTGTCTGAGGGCAAAGACCATGTCAGTAGTTCCTCTGTTTGCGCGAAAGCCGCACTGTGATTCTGGGAGAATATTCTCGGCGACACTAGGTATTATTCTATTTAGTAGAATCCAGTGGTGTAATACCACATGCCACCACAGTTACTCCTATTAATCTTTTTATTTCACTTGTTTTATACATGCGAATTAAAGGGCAACAGGAAACTAAGCACTGGTGAATTTAGAGTCAGTGGGAAATAAGACCTGGTGAATTTCACCTTGCAAGTTTCAGTTTGCAAGTTTAAATGCCAACCCTACCGATTCCATGGGTCCTCAGCTAACACTTTGGACTAATGAGTGAACCAGATGGATGGCGTGGTGGTTAGAGCAACGCATTACCGCACAGAAATTCAAATCCTGCACTGTCTGTTTGGGCGTTTGAGTGGGTTTTCCCCGAGGGCTCCAGTTTCCTCCCATCATTCGAAATGTACCGGGAGTTGTAGGTTAGTTGGGTGGCATGGGCTCATAGGCTGAAATGGCCTGTTACCGTGCTGTATGTATCAATTAAAAAAAAATAACATTTGAACACTCAGGATTTCGGAATGATTGGATACCAGATTTAGCAGTGTTATAGAACTTCCTCCACTCCAGTCTGAGCAGGTCTCCACAACACTGAGGTCCCAACTAGCACACCCACTCATCTAGTCACCCCCTCAATTTACAGGCCCTCAGTCAAGCTACTCTCCCCACAAAAGCTGGCACTACCAGGCTGACACCTCACCCACCTACAACTGAACAAACCTCACCACCTACTGTCCAGTCAACTCCACAATGAATACTGGCAATCGCCCTGCGCCAAGCAACAGCCTGACTGCCACCCACTTACCCCAACCCAAACAAACTGCAGGGCCCAAAATCCCTTACTAGCCAGTCCAACTGCTGACTGCTCAGTACAGTTACGAAATTGCTTATTAAAGGAGCCAATGGTATTTTTGTTTAAAATTCTGTGACTGCGGGGTCTGGGCTCAAGATGGTAGCGTCTGTGTTGAGGGTTTGCTGACTCCAGAGGAGGACCGGACCCGGACCAGCAACAGTGAGCACACCCTCAGTTGAGACAGAAAAGCAGAGGAGACAACCCAAAGGGCGGTAACCATGGTGATGGTCCATCAAGGGGCTCTTCTACTGAAGGGTACATACAGGCCATGGGTTTTTGGCAACGAGGTCAAACAACTCACATTGGGGCTGCGGTCTGCTGAGACTGACACTTGAGAAGGCGCTGAGGGCAAGAAGGGCTCCCTGAAGGGCCCTGGATGCTGAAGGCTTCCTCATCGTGTCGGGAGTTTGGATCTGAACTCGTTACATTGCGAAAGGTTTGAACTGAACTGGAGCCTTGTGTGACTCCAGAAGCTCTGAAGGTGAGTCCACACTTCCTCCTTCACCACCATTTTTGGGCCCCAAACAGCCCTTCCAAGTGAATCAACACCGACACTCAGTGTCTCTCAGGGGGACACTCTTTTGCTTCTCTACCTCTGATTGGAGGAGGCACCGGGCAATGCTAAAAGCAATGCTCGAGGAACTCAACTCAATAATATTACCAAAGTTTCGGGCCTGAGCCCTTCCTCAAGGTACGAACGATAAAGGGCAAGCATCTGAATTAAAATCTGGGGAAAGAATGGGAGAGGGAGGAGTATGGACAATCAGACAAAAGGTGTTAATTGGATGTGGTAACTGGAAAGGTGAGAATTGATTTTAGCTCTGTGAAAAGAGACAGATGAAAAAGGGAAGAGAGAATGAGAGAGAAAGACAGAGCTAGGGGAAAGGAGACAGGGAGAAGTAGATGGATAGTGGGAGGCAATTCTATTGGAGATCTGGAGAAGTCAGTGTTAATGCCATCCTGTTGGAAAAGGCCCAGATAGAAGATGAAGTGTTGTTCCTCCGATTTGCAAGTGGTCTCAGTCCGGCAGTGCAAGAGACCATGGACGGACATGTCAGGAAGGGAATGGGGTAGGGAATTGAAATGGTGGCCACTGGGAGATCCACACTACTGTAGCAGACAGAGCCAAGGTGCTCAGCAATCTCCCAGTCTGTGTCCAGTTTCTCAGATGCAGAGGAGACCATAACGGGATCCCTGGATGCAGTAAATGACCTCTCTGCAGGTTCACAAGTTAACTCACTTGGAAGGACTGTTTGGGCCCCCAACTGGTGGTGAAGGAGGACGTGCAGCTGCAAGTGGAGCATCTCCTGCAATTACAGGAGTAGGTGCCAAGGGTCAGATAGTGGGGAGGGAGGAGGGGACGAGGTAGTCACAGAGAGAGCAGTCCCTGCGGAAGCCAGAGAAGGCAGGAGAGGGGAATATGTGTCTGGTGGTGGGTTCACGAAGGAGGTGATGGAAATGGCAGAGGAGGATATGTTGGATATGGAGGCTGGTGAGGACAAGGAGAATCCCTGTAACACATTGGGGCATAGGGGGCCAGGGCTGATGTGCAGGCAATGGAGGGTATGAGGGCCAAGATGGTGGTGGTAGAGTAAAAGCTACAGTGTTCGAAAAAGAGGGCAACTCTCATAATCTGGCATGGAAGTCCTCATCCTGGGAGCAGATGCAATGGAGACAGGGGATTTGAGAGAAGGGAATGGAATCCTTACAGGTGATTGGATGGGAAGAGAAGTAGTCAAGGAAGCTGTGGGAGTTGTTGGGTTTGCAGAAAATGTTTGTCGAGAATTTGTCTCCTGAGATGGAGATACAGAGATTGAGAAAGAGGGGAATGCTGTTGGAGATGGACCAAGTGAATATGAGGTTGGACTAGATGATGGAAGCAAAGTAGATAAAGTCACAATGAGCTCATCATGGGTATGTGAGGCAGTACCAAAGTAGCCTCCAATGTGACGGAGGAAGAGTTGAGGGGCCTTGGCTGTTTAGGCTTGTAGCATGGATTGCTCCATGTAACCAACTAAAAGGAGGCATCACTGTGGCCCATGCAGGTACCCATGGCTACCCCTTTGACATGAAGAAAGTGCGATGAGCCAAAGGAGGTTATTGAGGGTGAAGACAAGTTCTGCCAGCTGGAGGAGGGTGGTGGTGGAGGGGGATTGGTTGGGTTTATTGTCCAGAAAAAAATCAAGGGCTTTGAGGCCTTCACTATGGGAGAATGGAGGTGCAGAGTGATTGGATGTCCATGGTGAACATGAGACTGTCGAGTTCATAGAACTGGAAGTTGTTGAAGTGATGGAGGGTGTGTGAGGTATCCCAGATGAGATGGGGAGGGACTGGAACAAGGGGGAAAAAATGAGTTAAGGTAAGTGGATGCCAGTTCAGTGGGACAAGAGCATGCAGAAATGATAGGTCTGCTGGGACAATTTGGTTTAGGCATCTTAGGTCGGATGTAGATAGAAGCAGTGCTGGGTTGGGAAACTATGAGGTTGGAGGCCGTATATGGGAGAAAACTGGAGGTGGTGTGTTCAAGGATGGTGCATGATACAGTGGTTTGATGAGTTTTCGTGAGCTCCTGTAGGAGGGATAAGTAAGAGGAGGTGTCTGAGAGTTGTTGTCTGGCTTCGGCAGAGGTCAGTGCGCCAAACGAGAGCAGCACCATCCTTTGCTGCAGGTTTACTAGTGAGGTTGGGATTAGTGTGGAGAGAGTGGAGATGCAGGTATCCTGAGGGGGTGAGATTGGAATGATTGAGGGGAGTAGTGATGTTGATACAGTTGATGTCTTGGTGGCAGTTGGAAATATAAAGATCCAGACTGAAACAAGGTGTCCAGGAGGAGGAAGAAGGTTTAACATGGGAGAAGTGGTCAGTAGTGGGGCATGGAGAATCTTGGCTGCAGAAGTGGGCAGGGAGTTGGAGCTGGCAGAAGAAGAGCTGGGATCATGGAGTACGCAGAACTCATTGAGGTGTGGGTGAAGGTGAGGCTTGTACTGAGGACAGAGCACTCTGTCTCGGAGAGGGGAAGGTTGGAGGGAATGGTGAAGACATGGCAGAGATTGGAGGGGTGGTCAATGGGGCAGAGGGTGTTGGGGGTTTTGAAGATGGGTGGATCAGGAACTGGAAGGAGGAAGGTTTCAAGGGAGGGAGGGGAAGTCACACATTGGAGGGGGAGGATGAGAGGGGCCAGAGAGGTTATGTGGGCTACGGGGGCCAGGGTGAGATGTTGTATTGGAGGCTCGGTCTTGTCGGATGGCGGGGTCAGAGTAAAATGTTGCATCCATGACTTGGTTCTATAGGCCACCAGGGCCAGGATAAGAGGTTATATCAGAGATGGCCCGATAAACTGCCAGGGCCAGGGTCAGAGTGCACGATGGAGACTTAGTCCAGCAGGCTGCTGGCACAGAGGTAGAGACCTGCATTGAAGGCTCGGTCCTGGAAGGCACTGGGGTTGAGTTGGAGACGCGAGTCAGAGGCTTGATTCTGTAGGTCACTGTGGCCAAGGCAGAGGCTTGGATCCGAAGCCCAGTCCTGTGAATTGCCAAGTTCAGGTGAAAGTTCACATTGGAGGCACATTCCTGTAGGTCGCTAGGACCAAGGTTGGAGATCTGTGTTAGAAGCATGGTCCTGTTGTTTACCAGGGCCAGGATGGAGACCAACGAGGGAGATTACAAAGGTGGCAGTCTCCAGGGAGGTGACCTTCCATCCCTTGATGGACACCGGGTGAGCGTACAACTGGCAGTTGAATGCATGGATCCAGCGAAGATGTACAGTACGTGAGATCCCTGGCAGGTACAGAGCTGTAGTAGCAAGACAGCGAGGATCCACTAGTACCTGCGCATCGAGGTGAGGGTGCTCCGTAGGATACGGCGAGAGAAGCAAAAAGAACAACAGTCAATGCAGTGCAGGTACCTGAGATCCCAATGGGGGTCGAACTGGGAACCCTGGAACTGGGGCTGGAATTCACAGGGCACCAGGCAGCAGTGGAAACAACTAACCAGGAAGGATATGTGGCTGTGGATGCGAGTCTGGGTAAGTACATGGTCATGGAAGATAAAATCAGCAGGGAATGCAGATGGGGAGTGGTGAGAGAGCATCCCAGAGTATACCCTTTGAAGAGAGGAGGAGGAGTTAAATTTCCACAAGATCCAATGCTTTTGTTAATTGGGTAATATTTCGGAGATGACCAAAATTGAAACTGAATGTTTTTCCCAAAAGGAATTTATGAAAATTGCATTAGCAGTTGCAAGAAATTGTATAGCATTAACATGGAAATTGGATTTCCATTTAGGAATGGAAAGTCAGCATGCGGATATACACAGTGGCATGCCCCTTGAGAAGATTACAAATATAATTTAAGGAGTAAATATAATACTTTTTTTTGAATATTTGGTCCCTATATTTACATACTGTAGGTATTAATCTATAAAGAGTTTTCTCTGAACCTTATTAAACCTTGCTAACTCCTTGGGATAAATAAATGAATGATATTGAGAAGGGAAAGTTGAGTGAATGGTTGGTAACCAGGTTTGTCTTTACTTTGAATATACTCTTTATTTCTATCTTTTTCTTTCTTCTGCTTTGCTTTTTTTTCTATTCACTGGTGATTATTATTTGCAGGGAGGGGGTTGGTGGGATTTCAGCGGGATATACCATGTAACTCGTATAATTGAAGAAGAGAGGAGGAGAATTTCTTCAGGCAGCCCTTGAACAGATTCTGCAGGGGAGCAACTGAATGTAGGGAAACACTCCAAAAGAAAATCTTAGTCTGCCTTATGGTAGATTAAAGGCCATTTCATGTAATGTGACATTTCTGTTTCACTCCATGACAATAAATATTATCTGCTCTGTGTACTGACAATAACCACAACAGCAGTGCGAGTATAAGACAGCTTTAATAAACTAATATGTACACTAAGAGGTCTTGTCTCTCTGCAAGACAAACCTGGAAGGCTAGACAGTAGCTCTGGACTGCTTTATATACAAGATCACCAGGATGACCCCTGGTGACCTAGTGTTGTAATTACATATCACCACATTCTGATTACAATTTAAAACCCTATGATCTGAGGGCTCAGCACTTTTGAGGAGATTGAAATCATATTCTGATGTCCTCTGAAAACAACATAATTGCTGCTTGGGCATAAGGAGGGATCTTTGACCTTTTAAGTAAAAATTGACTCAGAGTTTAAAATGGTGTTATTGGATCTTATTTTGCATTAGTCACAAGGTTCCTCGAAAATGCAACTAAAGTAATGGTCTCCAAAGTGGTTGATATTGACCCCGAGAGGTTGACAAATACCAGGGGATCAAATTTGGGATTGATAAATGCAGGGGGGTCGGGGGAGTCAATTGAATTATTGAGGTCGAAAGAATTGTGGAGCCCGAGTTTTCCACTCCTGCCATTGTCCTGAAGTTCCTGCTTCTGCCGGGAGACCTACTTCCCCGCTCCTGCCGTGATCCTGAGCTCCCCGCTCCTGTGGAAGCCCTACGTCCCCGTTCCTGCCAGAAGCCCAAGGTGACTTCCTCGATGCGGATGGCATCGCACCCGATTTTGAGGATGAAATCGCCGTCGCTGATGTTGAAGACTTGGACCCAGCTCCATTTGGCATCATCCCAGCCAGAAGCAAAGGTTTTTTTTTTAATTGTTATTGTAATCACTTGCTTAATTTACAGATTTGTTACTTGGTAATGGGGGTGTGGTTACAAAGTTTGGGTTGTTACTGGGAGGCCCGGACACCATGCATATGGTATGCAGTGCATGCCTGGGGGTCCATGAGAGATCAAAGATCCCATGAAGGGGACCCTTGACCTAAAGTGTGCAGTCATTACAGAAAGAGGTAGGAATCATGCAGGCAAATGGTGATGCAGTTGGAGAATGGAGAGTTATTTCTACTGTGCACAGATATATCTAGTATCTGATTGAAACTCAGTTCTAAAATGCCCAGGTAGCTTTGAATTGAATTCAGTCCAAAGCAAAATTTCAGTGCAACATTGGACCTGCTTGTAACAAATTTATGGTCATTAAGAACTTTTACTGAGAAAAGAACTGTCACAGCTGGAGTATAGGATCTAAATGGGTGGAACAGTGGTACAGCAAGTGAAACTGCCACCTCACTACTCCAGCGACCCAGTTTCAACCTTGACCTCTGACGCTTCTCTGCTTGGGGTTTGAACGGTCTCCCATTAGACTGCGAGCTTCCACTGAATGGTCCAGTTTCCTCCCATGTGACAATGATATGGGTTTGTTAGGTTGACTGGCCACCATTAGTTGCTCCATGTGTACAAAAGGCAAAGGAGGAAAAACCCAACACCCAACCCCAACCAACCAATTTTCCCCTGCAACCGCTGCAACCGTGTCTGCCTGTCCCGCATTGGACTTGTCAGCCACAAACGAGCCTGCAGCTGACGTGGACTTTTTACCCCCTCCATAAATCTTCGTCCGCGAAGCCAAGCCAAAGAAAAAAAAAGACAAACAAGTGATACCTTCTGGGGGAAATGATGGGGATATGGGGTGAAAGAAATGGAATAGAGTCACATTAGTGTAAGCGGGTAGGCAATTGTTGGCGTAGCCTTGCTGGGGCAAAGGGGGTTGTTTCCATATTCTATGACTCAAGGAGAGAGGTATTCTTTGGCAAAGCAATTTGATGTAAGGTGGGATGAAATAAATCAAAAGAGTTTGGGATTCCAGTTCCCAGGAATACGAGCTTGATAGGTGAAAACTGAAATCAGTGAGTGGCAGCTTTAGGTTCAAATAAGGAAAGTGCTTGGGAGAGGGGAGAAAGCTGGAGGCTGCAGAAGCACAAAAGTTTGACACACCAACACCAACTAAACCGACCCTCGTATAGACTCAATAGCAATTTGTTGTTGCTTTCAGCAGGCAAGCCCGGAGAAACCTGTTCCTCGTCAGAGCCTGCTGTGAGTGCCTCTGGCTTATGGGAAGTGTCATGTGCATTGATCCTCATATGAAACTGTGAACTGGTGCAGTTAATTAAAGGAGTATTGACAGAGGCCATTTGCTGGACTGTTAGCAATGAAGTTAACCACCTGAATAAACAGGAATGCTCTGTGTGCACAGAAGTTACCCGCAACTGATACTATAGTCTCCCACAACATATTTTTAATGACATTTTTTCTCTCTTCTGCACGTTTTCAATGCCAGTTGTCAATCTGTGATGAAGCATAAAGTGTCTCTTCAATTGTAATTGTCCTGATGTGACTTTACCCACATAATTCAGTGATTGGTGCACACCTGTAATGCAGTATTGCTTCAGGTTATGTGTTATACCTGGCTTACCTTCATTGGATTGAATCTTACAGTGTAAACATCAACATTCCTCTGAATGTTGAGACCTTCGGATTTTCTTTTGAAATCGTGCAGTCACGCTTCTGACAAATCTGGAGTAGCATTATCAATTAGAATTCGAGCTACATTGGGGGTTATTGACTTGGAAATCTCTGGAGAGAAATTTCCATAGCCCTTTTGACAATTGTGTCCCAGTAAGTCGACCATTCAGTGTCCTTGTTGGAAATATGGCATTTTTGCTGTTCGCACTTGGCCACTGAACCAGGACACTGCACACTTTCATTTTTACCATGAGCCATCTCCGGGGATAGGAGCGTTCTTCCTTTTCTGGTGATGTCATGAAGCATCGAGTGATGTGGACCTTCCCTAAATCCTGATCAATGTATTATGATCTTATATTTGAACAAAATTAATCGTGCCTAATTATAACATAATCAAGCTTTATGCCCAGCACAATATGAGCCCTTCAGCCCCTGTAGTTGTTGTGCCGACTTATTTATACCTTTATATGGGACTGTAGGAAAATGCTAGCAATAAATAGCAATAGTGAACAATTTTTAAACAGCGTGTGAAAATTGGTAGCAACATCGAGCACAATTTACAATGACCATAGGAAAAAGCGATGGCATACCTGCCCTCCCAGAATTCTGGGCAGCAGAGAAAGGGCTGTATGCATCGCTGCATGCACAGAGCACTCATGGAGGGGTCTCTCTCTGTCACATGGGATTCTGGGAAGGCAGGTCCACCATCACTTTTTCCCACGGTCTTTATAAATTGTGCGCAATAGTGCTACCACTGTAGAGATAGAAAGAAAGATTCCCCATCAATGACTCCCAAAGACTGCAGCTGAACAAACTGATGGGCTTTTATTTGCTATAGAACAAAGGCAAGTCCATGCTGCTCGATTGTCCTGCACTGGGGAGGGAGCTGTGGAACAGTCACCTTTATTCAGGAGCCTTTTAGAAGGGCCATGGGTACAGCTGGCCAATAGGCATGCCCAAACAGAGAGATATTTACAAACAGTGGTTTACAACTCAGAGTTATTTCCTTTCATCAGAAATGGAAAAATCAGAGAAGAAGGTGATATAAAAAAGTGAGATAAAAATTATTTAAGTGACAGATGCAATTGTCGCTATCTAAGGTAGTGTGATCAATGCTTGTTAATCACAGTTGATCTGTCTGGAGGAATTGCAGATTTAGGGAGATGAATGAAGGTAATTGAAAGAGAACCAATACTAAAACCATGAGATTCTTGGAAATCTGAAATGAACAGGTCACTCGGCAAATTAACTAAGTGAAAAAACTGCTGGGTTGAAGAAGTATGAGGAGATTTAGCATGTTACCAACATCCCTTAAAAACTTCTACAAATGCATCATTCCAAGCATCCTGTCAGGGTGCATCACTGCATGGTAGGGGAACTTCTCTTCCTCAGAGAGTTCATATACACTCTTCTCCCCTCCATCGACTCCATCTATATTTTTCGCTTGGATTTTAAGCAGCCAACAAGCTAAAAGACTCATCAGCCCTGGCCACACTCTCTTCACCCTCTCCCATCCGGAAGGAGATTCATGAGTACAAGATCACCTCCCACCAGATTCAAGGACAATTTCTTTCCCACCACAATCCGACTCCTGAATGAACCCTAAAATATTAGGAGTATGTTGCCTTTGCTCCATTCTCAAAGCTTTCTTGACAGACAAAAGAAACTTCTCCCCCAATTCCAGGGAATTTCTGGCTCAAAGTGTAAACGGAGCAGATGGAATCAAACTCGTGTATGTGTCAGGGACAGTCAAAAGTCCAACATCAATAGGGGACGTACAATTTCACAAAATACCTTCCTCTGCCACTTGTGGAGGAATCGGCGGTTTCCATATTACCCTCTCAAGTTACCTCAAAGAAGGCAAGCCATTCCTCTTCATCAAGGGGTCAGCAGTGGAAAGAGACAAGAACTTCAAATTCCTGGGTGGCAACGTCCTGGAAGATCTGTGCTTGAGCTTCCAGGTCGGCGCAGTCACGAAAAAGTCTCGCTTTCTTTGTGAGGAGTTTGAGGGGGTTAGATATGTTGCCCTAGACCCTTGCAAATTTCTATTGGTGTACCGTGGAGAGCCTTCTGACTAATTTACATCACTGTCGGATAATCAAGGGCTAAGGCACAGGACAGGAATTAAATACAGAGAGTTGCGAACTCGGCCAACGTCATCACGGGCATCAGTCTTCACTCCATCGTGGACATCATAAAAAGGTGGTGCCTTAAGAAAGCAGCCTCCATTATCAAGGACCCCCATCACCCAGCCCATGCCCTCTTCAGATTTCAGATCTATTGTCAAAATACATACATGACATCACATGAGATGCTTTATCCTGCAGGCGAGGCAGAATTACCACTTATTGGTCGTGCAAAAATAACTGTATATAATGTACACATGTAAACAAATAGAGAAATGTAAACAACTGTGCAATACAGAGAAGGAAAAAGCACAATAGTGCAAAACTAAGGGTCCTTTGCTACCATTGGGAAGGAGGTACAGGAGCTTGAGGACGAACATCAGTGGAACAAGGACAGCTTTTTCCCTCTGCCATCAGGTTCTTGAATGGACAAAGAACCACGGACACTGCCTCACTTACTATTCTTAAGCACTCATTCAGTTCTGCTGCAAAGCAGTAAATTTTGTGACATGTTCATGACAATAAACTCTGATTCTGATCCTGAAAGCAATTCTCATAATTTTACAACAGCAACAAGTTGAAGCAGTCATGGACAGTGCTTGCTAAGAATTTTACTATCTTTGGGCCATCCTGAGATTAGGCTGTGTATTTAGTTTTGCCACTGTGAGATGAAAATTCCTAAATTTCTATCATGTTGGGCCCAGGGAGTGGTTTACTTTGATAAACCTACAGTTCGTATACTGTATCTGTTGCCACCTTTGATGTATTTTTTGTGTCTTTTTTTAAAAATGGATACATCCAAATATGCATTCATCTGAGAGGGTTCGATGTGTCATCAAAGACACTCATCAACTTCTACAGGTGGACGGAGGAGAGCATTCTGGCTGGTTGCATCACTGCCTGGTATGGAGGAGTCTTCTCTCAGGACAAGAATAAACTCCAGAGGGTTGTTAACTCGGCCTGCGACATCACAGGCACCAGACTTCATTCCATCGAGGACAACTGCAAGAGGCGGTGTCTTAAAACAGCAACCTTTATCCCTAAAGACCCCCATCATCCAGGCCATGCCCTCTTCACTCTACTACCATCGGGGAAAAGGTATAGGAGCCTAAAGACGATGCCCTCAGCAGCACAAGGACAGCTTCTTTCCTGCTGCCATCAGATTCCTGAATAATCAATGAACCAAAGACACTGCCTGACTTTTCATGCACGATTGATTATCTTTGTTTTTTTTATTTTATTTTTTACAGTAATGCCGTGAGATGGTTATAATCTGAATGTTTGCACTATGACGCTGCCACAAAACACCGAATTTTATGACTTATTCATGACAATAAATCCTGATTCTGATTCTGATCATAAATAGTGGAGAGGGGCAAACTATAATTAACTAAATTAATCAAAGGATGGTTATTCTAAGAACAGTTCCCGTAATTCACTTCATGAATAAACTTGTAAACACGCTTTACTGATTAATTTAGACAAATGCTGCTCCAGTTACTAAAGCATTTAATCCATCCTCATTTGCAGCATTAATGCAGAAACATTAAATGTTTTTTTTTTCTGGACCATGTGGTGCCTCAAATATGTTAAGAAATGGCCTGTATCAAAGCAAGTCAATAGCTTCAGAGATTTGACCCAAAAGTGTTTTCTTCCCTCACTTTCATGCTGGAAAGTCCAAATGAAGATGAAGTAAATGCGAAAACCATGAACTTGGCTTTTTCCTCACTTAACAGTATTGCCCTTTCTCCATATCAGGTGAATTTGTCATCAGTGTTTGCGCTGGCGAGTTCAAATTTAAGTGGATAATGGGTTTCCAGTAGAGTTAACACTACTAGGTCAAATTACACACCTGGTAATAACCCGAAGTGATTTTTCTTCATCTATGATAAATTTGCTGAATATTGCTCTTAGAAAGTGAGATCAAATGTGCACAGACGATGTGGGTCAGAGCTAAGTACATTCGTGACTGTCCAGGATTGTGCAATTTCGTCTGAATTGAGATCATTCAGAAAATTCATCCCAAGTCATTTCGCAATTATTGTGGAAAGCTCAGTCTCTGCATGCAGATTTTCACTTTATCTCATTGGTGCCTTTATATTGAAGCCACATTGTAAATTTTCACGACCCCAGAGCTTCACTCCCATGGTTAATACCCTATTTCCCTCACGGAATGTGGTTAAGCTCACTCCCTTGCCTGCACCCTGACTCTTCTGCACCTATAAATCAAAATGCACAACTTTAAAATTCCTTTCTGTCTTTCTGAATGAATGCTTGCTTTTCCTAGCCATTAACCTCTCTCTGGAATGTGCGTTTACTGTCTGAGTCTCCGCTTGCCTTTATTCTCCTATTAAAACCACCCTCCCTTCCTGGCACCAGCCTGCAAAGTAATATTTCCCCTTTGCTGAATGAAGCGCACTTAACCAGGTGTTTGATATGGTCTGAGGGCTCACACAGAGATGTACTGAAGCACAACTTACTTTTATTTCATGGGGCTGTGGGAGTTCAGAGAGATGGGAGTCTCTTTCAAATTGAGCAGACACAGTTCTTAGGGAAAAGAAAAACAAATAAAAGAACTATAATAGCTTTTTACATCACCTAATGCTTTTAAAATTGAAAATGTTAGGTGGACAATGTGCTGGTGGCTAGACATGAAACATATGCACTTTGAAGGAAATTAAAATGAACATGTACCACAAAGAGACCTACAGTTCCGAAAAAGAAATCAATGGCAATGTGAAAGAGGGAAAACATCCAGTAAGGACCTGTGGTTTACACAAAATTGCTGGAGAAACTAAGCAAGACACGCAGAGTTCTTTGTGTCATTCATTCAGGTGCCTTGCCACTCGGCGTAAGGCAATCATGTCTATAGGAAGTAGAGAATAAGCTCACGATCCTTTGACCCTCAGAATTGTGCTTGTTGCCTCTTGTCCTTCGGTGAAGGCTCCTCCAGTCTTTGAGCTGAGACCGTGATCGATGTCGAGTTCATGGTTACGCAAGGCCAAAATACTGAAGTGGTTTCCTATTGCAGTGGACGGGCAACCCTGGCCATTAATCGGCAGGTTCATCTGCTTTATGTAGAAAAAAGATAAAGCTGATAAAGATACTTCTTTGCTAACCTTGGTACGTAAAGAACACTGAGTGACTTGGTGGGTTTCTCCAGCAATTTTGTGTAAACTCCAATCACAGCATCTGCTGATTCTCTTGTTTAACAGTAAGGTTCTGTGTTTGCAAATAATGATAAAAAACAAATGGACATTTATTTATTTTGTAGCTGTCTTTACATTTGAATATTTCAAAGTGCCTTGGAGCTCGTGAAGTACTTTTGAAATGTTCGTATTATTTAATGTAAAGGAATGTGGAAAGCAACTCCCACACACACAGGGTCCGAGAACGAGGACTGACAAAATGATTTGTTTCATTAATGTTAGTTGAAGAGCAGGTTGGATGATAAATGTTATTGAAATGTAGGGTAAACCCATGCAAAAATACGAGATTGGTATATATATCGGGGACAGAGGTCCTGGGTTGAATAACTGGGAGGGAAATGTCCCTCAACACAGTGGGCTTTTGCCTACTGAAGATGCCAAAAATATTTCTCCTGCACAGCTTGACCTGCAGGCTTGCTTACGTTTAATCAGGCGAATTTTATGAACCCAAATGTGTGTTTGAACTTGCCAAGAAGCCACTCCTAAAGTCAGACTGAAATTAAAAGAGGAATAGAAAATCAGGTTTTGTATCTTCTTCAAATAACCTGGAAGGTATTGGGGAAACAAATGGTCGTACAATAGAACCTATGGTCCAACAAGCCCATTCTCATCGATAAGTGTTCATCAAGCACCAATCCTACATTAATCCCATTTAATTCCCCTTAAATTCCCCTTCCCTCCCACCCTAGATACCATAAATTACCAGGACACTTTTAGCATTTAGTACATACATGCCTCTGTAGGGAGCAAGAGGAAAACAGAACACTGAAGGAAAGCGGTTTGTTCATGGGGGAAGGTGTCAACTCCTCAGAGCACCAGAGGTGAGGATTGAACTTGGGTTGCTGCAGCTGTGTGATGGCAGTTTTATGACCTATGCCACTGTGCCATGCAGAACTGAGTGTAGCACTTGCCTGCTATGTTACGTCACTTCTTGCACATGCGACAAAGGATGTTCCTTTCCAAAGTGTTTTTTACATATAACCCAAGTTGAAAATCTGATTCCCCCTTTGACTGCGAGATGCTGATCATCCTCACACAAACCGCAAGGATCTGCCAACAAAATGTTGCCAGAGAGACTGGCTCTGGACAATCACTCAACAAAGTTGAAATCAGAGACCAGCTAATTGTCTAGCACAGTACAAACTTCTACTGGTACACCATGGAGAGCATTCTGACTAATTTGCATCACCATCAGATATGCAAGTGCCAAGGCACAGGACAGGAATTAAATACAGAGAGTTGCTAACTCGGCCAACGTCACCACGGGCATCAGTCAAGCATCACTTGCATGCGTCAAGCATCACTTGCATCCAGCTTGTGACCCTCCATGCAATGGAAGCAGCACTTTTGGCTTCTACGTTGGAGGGACAGAGGCGGTTAGCATTCATTCGGCAGGTAGGTGCCAACATCCATCCTCCCCTCCCCCCCCCACCACCCGCTGAGCAAGTTTACGAGTGTTGGACTATGCCCCCCCCCCCGTTACCCTGATGCCCCCTCTAACACAGATTCTGGCACCGACACTGCCTCTACCTATGATGGGGTAAGTGGAAAAATCATGTTGATAAAGAATATCGCAGCCTAGCTTACCTTAGATGCGCTCAGACCACTTACCATTGCCTACAGCTGGGCAAATTTATACAAAACAAAGCCTATTTTATAACTAAATGTTGAATAACCTTGAAGTAAACAAATTTTTAATCGTAAATCTAGCGCCAGCCAAACAATCCATCATTTGTTAAGCAATAACCCAATAATGACAGTCACTCCAACACCAGCATCGTAATGTCGAGCCATTGGAAGTAGAGGAGCATCTGATACTACAAACTAAACAAAACAAGAACACAATTCCCTGAATGGACACGATAGACACACCTTATTTAACTAAGTTTGCTATGTAGAAATGAAGAGTAATTTTCAAGAGCAAAATCACAAAACCGCTCTTCAAGAATTTGTTCGTAGTTTTCTTAACTGCAAAGAAAATTCACCTCTGCAACTTGATGGCCACTAAAAGTGAAGGTTCAGACAAAAGTGCTTTTAATGATTGGGGCAGGTGTGGTTTTAAAAAAAAAATCATTGCTTTCAGTTCATTGTGTGAGAAGACATGGAAAATGAGCAAATGATATCATTCATTTATGATGCAAAGTACATTTCAGCTCAGTTTTCAGTCGCCGGCTGGTTTCTCTCTCGAAAAAAAATGGTCTGTTGCTTAAGAATAAAAATTCTCCAGCTTCATCATTCACAGGAAAGGATGTTTTGACTTTTTTTTTCCCCCTGAGCTTCTGGTGCTGCCTTCAAAGAGATTAGGATAAAGCGACAGTTCAAAATGAGTTCAGCCCATCATTTTCAAAAGACTTGTCTTAGGAAATCCAGAACAGTGTGGTTTTCGGTATGAAGAAAATCATCAGATGCTTTTACCTTATATGGGATATTTTATTGACCAAATGATGGCATCCAGTATATTCTTCCAAAACATAATTCAAGGAACAGAGTGTGATAAATTCACATTTGCTGACAACACTGCATTAGGCAGCCGAGGAGGTAACAGGGTTGAGAACAAAAATTGACATAAGAGACTGTGGCAGTCTAAATTGCTGGTCACATCTGTGCCAGGAGGAGGTCAATGTGGAGAAGGTATTCCACTGTGGATCTGAGTAAGGCAGAGCCGAGTTTTGTCTGAAGGGCTCAAGCCCGAAATGTCAGTTCTCTACCTTTACCTTTGCTATATAAAGGGCACTGTTCGTCCTGCTGAGTTTCTCAGCAGGTGACGTCCACAGCAATGGCTGCAAGGAGGCTTCTCTCAGCCCCACAGTGCGGTTGTCTGGAGTGCAGGCAGCAAAATATGGCAGCCATGGCAGGCTCCAGCTCAGGCTCGATGGCCGAAGGCATCGCGCCAGCCCACAGACTGACTGCGAACAGGATAAGTGCAGGTGTAGGCTTCCCAAGATGCCATGGGAACCAATGGCTTCCTAATTTTTTGGAGATCTGGAAACAGATTCGCATCTGGCCTTGAACTTGATGCGGCCTTGAACTTGGGTTGACCACTGAGCACCATGTTGTGTGACCACAGAGTTTATGGGGGATGGGGGTACAGAAAGTGACTACATGGAAGAGACCACAAGATCCATAGCCACTTGATGGCTCTGAGTGGACGCTCTTTTTTTTTCAGTCTTGTTTAAATAATGGCACTGGATTACTTAATAACTATTTGTTTGCCTTTACAGGGCAAACAAAAGAAAGATTTTTTATGGATCTTGTGTACATGCCAATAGATTGAAACTTGAAATGTGAGATGATTAGACTTGTGGAGGAATATTTGCAGAGGAATGTCCAACCATTTTGGATGCTGTTGGGGGGTGGGGGGGTGGAATGATCCACCAAGGATGATGTACCAGTGGTCACATCTCTGAAACGGATTCTGGCCCATTGGCTCAGCAAGGAAGGGGGAAAAGAGAGTGATAATGATTGAGGATTCGCTCTTTAGGCAAACAGAGAGGTTTTGTGATCGAGCTCAAGGCTCCTGGATGTTTTGTTGCCTCCCAGGTGCCAGGGATAGGGATGTCTCTGATCGAGTCCACAACATTCTCAAGTAGGAGGGTGAGCAGCCAGCTGTCATGGTCCACGTTGGTACCAATGACATAGAGAGGAGTAGGGATGAGGTCCTCAAGAAAGAAAGCTGAAAAGCAGGATCATCGTGGAATTGTTGACTGTGCCACATGCCAGTGAGGGTTGGGCTTGAGCCCTTCAGACAAAATTCTGCTCTGCCTTACTCAGATCCACAGTGGAATACCTTCTCCACACTGACCTCCTCCTGGCACAGATGTGACCAGGTGAATGCGTGGCTGAAGAGATGGTGCAGGGGGCAGGGGTTCAGATTTGTGGACCATTGGGATCTCTTTTGGGGAAGGTCTGACCCATACAAAAAAGGATGGGCTGCACCTGGAATGAAGGGGGACCAATATCCTGGAGGGCAGGTTTGCTGGAGCTGTTTGGGGAGAGTTTTTTGGTGGGAGTGGGGTGGAGGGCGGGACCTGAATGTGAGTGCAGAAGGTGAAAAGCATGATGCAATGCTGTGAGTTTAAGAAGAAGCATAAATGTCACCAGATAGAGGGGTTGAAATGTGTCTATTTCAACACTATAAGTATTAAGAATAAAGAGGATGAACGTAGAGCATGGATCAGTACGTGGAACTATGATGTTGTGGCTGTTACAGAAACTTGGCTGGAGGAAACAAAAAGGCACTCTGTGGTCACCTGAAAGAAAAAGGTTATCATCTGGAGAACCCTGAGGGGGAAAGTTTCGTCAGCAAGACACAGAAGTGGCTGATGGACGTACATCAGTTGTGGATATCCTGGAACAACAAATCTCTCTCTGAAAACCGACAAGCACCTTCCTTTTAAGCACCAAAGACTGGTGAACTTTATAAATGTTAAATTCTGTGCACAGTATAAGAATTTCCTGCAACCAGTGAACTTGGAGGAATGAGAAGTGACTGTGAACCAAAGAACTTTTCTGAATTTACATACACATTACACACACATGCATTTAGAATTAGAAGGGGGTTAAGTTAGGTTAAGTAAGCCAATAGTGATAAGTTAAAGGGTGATTCTATTTTCATGTTTAAAGATAATTAAAAGCAACTTTTGTTTAAGTAATCATTTGTCTTGGTGAATATCTATTGCTGCTGGGGTTTGGGGTCCTCTGGGCTTGTAACAGTATTTAATTGCTTGAAATCTGCAAAGCAATATATGGAACTCCTTTACATCAATGAGACAAAATGGAAATTGAGTGACCATTTTGTTAAACACTAAGCTCTGTCTCTGAATCAAAGCTAGAACTCCCAGCAACCAATCATTTCAATTCCCTTCTACAGTCTGACCTCAACTTCATCAATTGCCACAGTGAAACCAAGCATAAATTTGATAAACAGCACATTGTATTCCTCCTGGATGCCCTTAGACCCAATGGGCATGAGCATGGAATTATGATTCTAATGTTTCTACCTCTTCTTTGACCTACTCTTGTTCTTGGTTTTCCTTTAACTTTCCGACCCTTCCCAGAGTTCTCTCCCTCTACCCATCTCTCCATCGCACCTCTCTTCTGTCCAAATGCCTCTCACCTCTTTACTTCTCCCCACCTCCTTTCCCCCTTGATATCACCCTTCCTACTTTAGTATCAATAAAGGGTTCTAATCTGAATTGTGGACTGGCCATTTCTACCCCGTTGACTCCCACCAGAATCTCATTGTTTGCTTAAGACTCCGGCACCTGCAGTTTTTGTGTTTTTCTGTGGAACTATTTCTTGAAAAGAGTTAATTCATTGTCATTCAATGTAGGTTTCATTTTATCTGATATGTTTTCTATATTCCCACATCGATCAGAACCTTTCCACATTGAAATTTAAATTCACATTAAAATGTAGAAGCATGTGAAAAATTTAATTTCTGTCACCCACATCTCGGTCATGGAAACTGAATATAAACAGGGATGGAATTCAAAGTGCTAATGAATAGAAGGATGACGAGTGGATGATTGATTTTTATTAAAGGTTAAAGTTGCACTTCCAATAATGGAGGGCATTCCACATCCACAGATATCCTCATCAAATGCGAGTTTGCAAATCTTCCTAAAATTAAATTTTAAAAAGGTATTAGAAAAGCCTGAGTGTTCATTTGAAATAAAAAACATTCAATGAGTCCACAGCCTGATCCTAGAAATAGTAATGATTTAGTGGTCAATTTGAGGTAAAAAGATCCAATGAGTGCGAAGCAACATCTCACAAACAGAGATGACTTTTCCACGTGTTGCTTATGCGTATGTGGGTGTGTGGGTGTGTATGGGTTTGGGTGTAGGTGTGTGTCTGTGCGTGCATGTGTGTGTGTGCTTGCGTCTGTCTGTCTGTGTGTGCAAGTGTGTGTGTTTGTGTGCGTGTGCATGTGTCTGTCTGTCTGTGTGTGCAAGTGTGTGTGTGTGTCTGGGCATGTGTGTTTGTCCGCCTGTCTGTCTGTCTGTGTGCATGTGTGTGTGTGTGTGTGTGTGTGTGTGTGTGTGTGTGTGTGTGTGTGTGTGTACATGTGTGTGTCTGTCTGTGTGTGCAAGTGTATACGTGTGTGTATATATCTGCATGTCTGTGTGTGTGCATGTGTGTTTATGTGTGTGTGCATGTGTGTGTATGTCTGTCTTTCTATGTGTGTGCATGTGGTTGTATGTGTGTGCATGTGGTTGTATGTGTGTGCATGTGTGTGTATGTCTGTACATGTGTGTGTGTCTGTGTGTATGGATGAGTGTGTGCATGTGTATGTGTGTGTGCATGCGTGTGTGTACATGTGTGTGTTTGTCTGTGTGTGTCCATCTGTCTGTCTGTGCATGTGTGTGTATGTCTTTCTTTCTATGAGTGTGCATGTGTGTATATGTGTACACATGTGTGTGTCTGTCTGTACATGTGTGTGTGTCTGAATGTGTGTGTGCATATGTATGCATGTTTGTGTGTGCATGCGTGTGTGCATTTGTATGTGTGTGTGCATGTGTGTGCCCATGTGCATGTGTGTGTGCCTGTGTGTGTGCATGTGTGTGTGTCTGTCTGTGTGCATGTATCTGCATGTGTATGTGTGTGTGCGCATGTGTATGTGTCTGTACATGTGTGTGTGTGTGTGTGTGTCAGTCTGTGTGTATGCATGAGTGTGTGCATACATGTGTGTGTGCATACATGTGTGTATGTGTGCATGTGTGTGCACATGGGTGTGTGTCTATGTGTGCATGTGTGTGTGTTTGTGCGTGCGTGTATCTGGGCATGTGTGTGTGAGTGTCAGTCTGTCTGTGTACATGTGTCTGTGTGTGTCTATCTGTGTTTGCATGTGTACATGTATGTGTCTGCATGTCTGTGTGTGTGCATGTGTGTTTATGTGTGTGCGTGTGTGTGCGCGTGTGTGTCTGTCTGTCTGTGTGTGTGCATGTGTGTGTCTGTGTGTGTGCATGTGTCTGTCTGTGCATGTGTGTGTATGTCTGTCATTCTATGTGTGTGTATGCGTGCGCATGTGCATGTCTGTCTGTACATGTGTGTGTTTGTCTATGTGTGTGCATGTGTATGTGTGCATGTGCATGTGCGTGTGTGTGTGCATGTGTGTTTATGTGTGTGCGCGCATGCATGTCTGTCTGTGTGTGTGCATGTGTGTATGTCTGTCTGTGCATGTGTGTGTGTGCCTGTCTTTCTATGTGTGTGCATGTGTGTGTCTGTCTGTACATATGTGTGTCTGTGTGTGTGCATGTGTGTGCATGTGTGTGCATGTGTGTGTGTGTGTGTGTGTGCGCGTGTGTGTGTGTGGGTGTGTGTGCGCACGCGTGTGTGTGTGTGCTGGGGGTAGATTTGTAAGGTGACATATTAGTGCACACTGCATCACCTTGATTTCAACTCACTGAAATGATTTGAAGATTGGGGGCCCTGAAGAACAGAAAATCAAGGCAAGATTGTGCTCTGATCCTGTGAGTTCCTGGAATTTTATACTAGAATGTCTGCATTCAGACTGAAGCACTTAGTCGCTGATAATCCTAACTCAGAAAAGCAAAGAATAAGCATTACAGCTTGTGATGGAACTAATTTCCCGATTAAGCGGTTAGCACAAATGTAAACATTATAATGCTAATTAAAACCAAGTGCATTGACTTTGGAAATTAGTAGCAGCCAAAGCCAAGGGAAAGCGATTTTGAGTAGCTTTTGTATTTCAAGTCATAATTCATTTTTAATGAATGAAAATACAGTGTTAAACCATATTTCAGGTCCGGAAGAGTTTGGTTATACATAGAGAAGTCAAGCATTGAATCTGAGAGACCAAAAGACGTTGTGTGGCTGTATAAATTGCTCTACAATGATAAGCGCTTGCCTAGAAATGTATCTGCTCTGAGCTGCTCAGCTTACCCATGCTGTTTCATGCCAGTGCATTATAATCACAGTTTGAATTAGCAGCCCTTGCGATTTCACTGGGCAACATTTCCTCGTAAGGGAAGCAATGCATAACCCAACTTATGATTGCTAAATGTCAGGCAGCTGCCAGATCTTACCCACACAGCAAATACAGCAAGGCTCTAGCCCTTAACGTTCCTCACCTCAAAGCCACACCAATGCCTCCCATGGGGTGACTGGGCCAATGCACAGAATCTCGGAGGCAGGACACAGGTTGGGAGTGTGCCTCCTCCATTTTTAGATAGGGGCCCACTGCTGGACATGATCCGCAGAAGGAGGAGGTGTGTAAAACAAAGTTGTCAAGAGAATGCATCCTGCAGTATGGAGCTATGGCAAAAGATGACCTCACAAGGCAGGCCAAGCCGGGTATCTTAGCACAAAGGATTACACCTCAATCCGCTGATTTCAGTTGCAATGCTCATAGTCCTCGGGGAATTCTCTCAAATAGTTGCGCACGCACGCACACACACACACACACACACACACACACACACACACACACACACACACACACACACACACACACACACACACACACACACACACACACACACACACACACACACACACACACACACACACACACACACACACACCCCAATCAATACTAGGTTGTGGCAGAACCCTCATGTACCTAAACACTCTCCCACCCAGTGGGTGGCATATTCTCTCTCTACTCACTGCCACACCCTTTCCCATCCAGAGACAGGTTGCGCCTTCTGCACACACCCACACCCTCTACTACCCAGAGACATGTTCTGTGCATTCTCCCACATTCAGAGGCAGGCAGACCCATTTGCACACTTCCAAACACTGCCTCACGTAGACACTGGCCGGCGCCCAGACGTTCAGACAATCATATTGTGGGCAATTATTCCTCATTTCTCCTCCAGCTGATGGTTGTGGGGAACCTACCATTGGTCTGCATGATGAACCTCACTTGGCTGGGGAATAGGGCCTTCTTCCTGATAAACACGGGGGGGCATGCAAATAGGCAAGATTAATCTTCAACAGACTGCCCATTGTTTTGAAGACTATCTGTTACAATAACAAGGAGCACTTGGGACTCATTTAGATCCTGTTTCTGAACGGAAATAAAATGGATAAATATCTGAACACGGGCTCTCTGTTGGATTAAAACAAATTCCCCCACACCCTGAAACTGCCAAGTTTTGTTTTTATGGACAAGAGGGAAATGTTCAACCACTAACCTTTGCCTGAGGAATCTGAATGAAAGCAATTTGTGACCTTAGGAACAATTTGTCACTGGAAAGTTTAAATTCCTTGTAAACATTTCCAGATTTAATGTAATTTTTCAGTTTTCTTTTGGTAACTGAAGAAGCAAAGATTTTTTTGCTCCATTCCTAAATCATAAAAACGTACTTGTGCTCACGTTTCCAGTTTTACAACTTAGTAAGGGCAAGGAACATCATCCTTCCAAAAGCGTAGCTAAGCATGACACCTACAATAGAACATGCAGAAGTAGGAACTTTAACTCTCTTCATGTGGTGGCTGCATTTGACTTTGTTGTCAAATTGTGTACAAGGATGTCTGCCGTTTATGAAAAGGCCTGGAATATGTTAAATGTGCTCTCGTCCGGCTTCTTAAGGTGACCGCCTCATCTATTTTTTATTTCCTGACTTCTCACCTAATCATAGAGATATCAACTCCCGTAATTTGAAGCAGAAACCTAAAACAGAGGAAAGAGTAGAAATGGGGTAAAACACGAAGGCCTGCAGATGTTGTAATCGCAGTGAAAACCCAGAGATGCTGGAGAAACTCAGCAGGTCTCGCGCCGTAATTCTATATTGCAGACATTTCAGGACCAAGGCCTTTCTCAAGGTACAAGCAAAAAGTAGGCAAGGGGGTTCTATTCAAAAGCAAGTGTGAAAGGAAGAATGGGAGATGGAGAAACACAAACCAATGGGAAAAAAGGTGTAATAGGCTTGATAAGTGGACAGGCAAAGAAAGGTGAGAATTGATAGGGGAAGAGCAGGCAGTTTTTTTGGCTCTGTGAAGATAGACAGGGGATAAAGGGAAGGGGGAGGGAGATAGGAAAGGAGATAGATAAATGGGGTGAGGGTCTAATGGAGCCCAGAGAACTCATCCAGTTGGAGGGTGCCCGGATGGAAGGTGAGGTGTGTTCCTCCAATTTACTGGTGGTCTCAGACTGGCAATGCATGAGACCGCGGACAGACATGTCAGCAAGGGAATCCCCCAGTCTGTGTTGTCTCTCCAATATAGAGGAGGCCAGCACAGGAACATTGATGACCCCTGCAGATTCACAAGTGAAGTGTTACTTGGAAGGACCGTTTGGCACTCTGGTAAAGGAGGAGTGAGAACAAGTGAGACGCCTCCTGCGATCACAGGAATAGGTGCCATAGGAGAGAATGGTGGGAAGGGAAGAGTAGGCAATAGAGTCATGGAGCGAGTGGTCCCTGGAGAGAGGAGGAGGAAAAGGGAAGATCTATCTGGTGGTAGAATCTCAGAGTGATATGTTGAATGAGTAGACTGGTGGGGTAGTAGGGTAGTAGATGAGGACAAGTGAAATCCTGTCCTGTTGTGTGTGGTGGTGGATGGGCCCAGGACAGCTATGGATAATGGAGGATATTCAGGTGAGGGCTAAGATGATGGTGGTGGAGGGAAAACCACATTGTTTGAAAAAGGAGGACACCTCTCATGATTGGCATGGAAGTCCTCATCCTAGGAGCAGATGTGATAGAGATGGTGGGATTGAGAGAAAGAAATGGAATCTTTACAGGTGTCAGGGTGTGAAGATGTTTTGACGAGGTAGCTGTGGGAATTGGTGGGTTTGTGGAAGATGTCTTTTGAGAGTTGGTCTCCCAAGATGGAGATGGAGAGATGGAGAAAAGGGAGAGGGTGGCGAGAGATGGACCAAGTGAACTTGAGGTCAGGGTAGAAGTTGGCAGCAAAGTGGATAAAGTCGACGAGCTCATCATACGTGCATGTTGAAGCACCAAAGTCATTTTCGATGTAGTGGAGGAAGAAGTTGAAGGATCTTGCCTGTGTAGCATAGACTGCTTCACATAGCCAACAAAAAGGCAGGCATAGCTGGGGCTCATACGCGTGCTCATGGCTATGTATACCAATCAGAAGTGGAGTCAAGATTGGGTGTAGGACTCTAATCTGAAGATTGTCTCATTCTTCTTTACACATATTCATATCCCCACCTATCCATCTGTCATTGACACATCCTTGTTCTATGCAATGAGATGTTCCTTTTAGTCAACTTCATCAAAAGTCAATAACCAAACAAGCATTCCTGGGAGTCCAAGGTCAACTAATCAAAGTATGATACCATTGTTTTAATTAAATGATTAGCTCATGGGAAATAGAAATATCCATGCACTCTTGAAGTGTGAGATCCTTTGCTGCACAAATAAGACACTTTCTCATTCATAGCAACCTCTCCCTTGTTTTTAACTTACTCATATCCTATCCAGTGAGGCTTTCAGTTAATCTATTCACCTCTGAGTTGGTACACTGTCAGTTCAAATCCCGTTCCATTCTTAAACACCATCAACTAGGCTGCAACTCAATTGTTGCACCATTTAGAAGTCTTATCTTTCAAATATTAAGCTGACGCCCTGTTCACTTGAGTGGATGTAAGAAAATCCCACTAACCATGTGGCAAGCTGTTGTTATATTGCACTGTCACTCACCTGAACTTGCTCTTCCCATGCTAACCTTCCTTTCTTTATCCAGCTCCTGCAGCCCCTTACCTCTTCCTCTCTTTACCAGGGAAATGAATACCCATCAAAGATAAATGTTGAATTAATTGGCCCCATAGGGTGGTATCTGCACGAAGGGAACAGTTTTTTGCAGAAAGGGCAGGAAGATTGTTTGCCTTGGAAAGGAAGGCAGTATTTGATTTCTGCTGATCAGAGCAGTAATCCAGATTCCAAGGATTTAGCTCTTAATCATAAGATCTTCGATGTGCATCTGCATTTGCTTGAGGCAAGGGCTGCGATCCCAGTGAGTCATTTCTAAAGTGTGGAGGTCTCCACTTCCATTGGAATTCTGAAGCGTGGCATTAAAAATTTGCCTTTATTGCCTCAGTGACAAAATTCAGAGTGTTGCTAACATAAAAGCCACAAAACCACTAACCTAAGCATCAGTGCCTTTGTTTACCAGAGTAAAATCCCTCAGATAGAACTGTGACACTAAGAAAGGCACTCTGAGCAACTGGTTGTTAATTTTGCCAAGTGCTCCAATTGTTGGTGATTAACATGAGCATCTTTCCTGCAGACTTGACATGCTCTGGTCTCAGGCACCAGTCTTGTGATGAAAGGCCAACGATTTGAAATGTTGGCCGTGTTTCTCTTTCCAAAATGTTGCCTGATCCCAAATTTGTAAAACATGGTTGTCAGCAGAATGACAGACAGCAGCGAGGAAGCATACGGGAGGGAGATAGATCAACTAGCTGAGTGGTGCCACAATAGCAACATTGTATTAAAAAAAAACCGAGGAGATGATTATGGACTTCAGGAGGGGACAATCAGCAGAACATGACCCAGTCCTCATTAAGGGTTCAGCAGTTAAGAAAGTCAAATTCCTGGGTGTCAAGATCTATCCTGGGGCCTCCATGTCAATGCAATTAAGAAGAGGGTTTGCCAGCAGCTATACTTCGTGAGGTCTTTGAGGAGATTTGATATGTCACAAATGGTCTGGAGCCCTGCAGTGGAAGCATCCAGTTATCTGCAATCTGACAGCTATTCCCCTTCCTTGCCCTTTGGGATAATCTGCTAGTTGTTAATAATATGGAGCAGGGTGTCCAAGACCATGAGTAGGCCGCGGCCAATCATTACCCAGATTTGGCGATATTTGAGGGATTTTGTTCAGGTGCCTGAGGGAATGAGGCTTGGTGTGATGCCGGAACGCTGTACCATCTCCGTTCTTATGTGGCGGAGCTTTGCGCTGTTTTGCTGCTGACCGCAATGATAGATCAGTGTCCTACTCTTCTGTGTTCAGCTGTTATCTAACCAATCCATGTTATTAGTGCGTATTGCTGTGGCCTCTGATGGGGCTAGATGCCCTATAAGTTTAGAGTTAAACTAGGGAGACTGGTTCCCTGCATTCCATGTGGTATCCCTTGCGTACGTAGAATGAATTGAACAAAACTTGTCCCAAAACTCTGTGCCCCCTTCCTTGTCATTTGGGCAACATCCTAAATTCTTAAGCCATTTCAATGGGAAGGTGCAAGGCCATCTTCAGGGCTACCCCGTGTCTGATCATTCTGGTTATCTGGTGAAGGGACTGCAGTTCGAAAAGGCATCCCAAGTCTGGTGATTTCCCACGGTCCCAATCCATTTTCCTTTTTCATCTTTAGTTAGAGTCATGCAGCAAAGGCTAAATCAATGGTTCTCAACCTTTTTCTTTCCACTCACGTACCACTTTAAGTAATCCCTAGGCCATAGGTGCTTTGCGATTAGTAAGGGATTGCTTAAGGTGGGATGTGGGTGGAAAGAAAAAGTTTGAAAACCATTGTATCTCATTGACTCGTAATATGCACGATTTCAGAACTCCAAAGGAACTGCGGCAATGACAATTTTTCTCCAGCAAAATATTTCAGTAACAATTGGGTCTAGACCAGTGATTCTCAACCTTCCCTTCCCACTCACATCCCACTTTAAGCAATCCCTTACTAATCGCAAAGCACCTATGGCCTAGGGATTACTTAAAGTGGGATGTGAGCGGAAAGAAAAAGGCTGAGAACCACTGGGCTAAACAGATCTTGGGGGTAGCTTGAAATGAAAGGATAGAACTACGAATTCAACTGGATTTGTTTTTCGATTTGGGGCTTGGTTCATAATCATGGCCATTCTCTCTCTCTCTCTTAGGTGGATGAGGCAGAAATGGTGGTGGGGAGGGGATAACAGAAAACAGGGTGAAGGGAAGAACTGTGAATGGAGAGGGAAGGGGGTGCAGAGCTAGAGGAAAGGAGGCAGAAGGAGATGGAAGAGAGAGTGAGAGAGAGAGAGAGAGAGAGAGAGAGACAGAGACAGAGAGAGAGACAGAGAGAGAGAGAGAGAGAATGGCCATGATTATGAACCAAGCCCCAAATCGAAAAACAAATCCAGTTGAATTCTTAGTTCTATCCTTTCATTTCAAACTACCCCCAAGATCTGTTTAGCCCAGTGGTTCTCAGCCTTTTTCTTTCCACTCACATCCCAATTTTCTTTCACGGACCTGCCTATATTTTGCTCATTCCTTGACGAAGGGCTTGAACCCGAAACATTGGTCACACATCTTCATAGTCACTATATAGAGGATGCTGTTTGACCTGCTGAGTTCCTTCAGCATTGTGTTTTTAATATTAAGAACAACCATTGCCACCCAGAAGAGAGCTTGATGGACCAGAAACTAGGAGGCTGGAGGATAATAGGGAGGAAGGTTACCAGGAAAGGGCATAGCCCTGGTAGTGGTGTTGTTCCTCATCACTTCCTCGCTGATGATGCCTACAGTGAACCTTTGGTGTACATGGAAATTGCTGTGGGCAATCTAAGTGCACAGACTTCCCTTGGAGGGAGTACTTAATTTACAAGATTTATGATAATTCATCTTGACCTTTTCTGTTAGTTCCTTGATGTACTGGCTGGGTTTGCAAACAATGTGCTGATACCATGCAAATCAGTTTAATACTGTTCATTGACATCATTATTTATTGGAGAGGAATCATTGAGGGACATTGGTAGTAAAATATTGGAACTATTAAGAGATTTTGTAAAAAAATATTCAATGCTCTACCTTTCAATGGAGACATGGAGTACAGACTGATGACTGCTACCATTGTCAACAACAAAATTCCAAAGGCGTCATGATCGAAAGCAGTGATGATTTAAGAACTTAAGAAATGGGAGCAGGAATCACCCATCCGGCCCATCAAGCCTGCTCTGCCATTCAATAAGATCATGACTGGTCTGACAATAGGCTCTTCTCCACCTACCTGCCTTTTCCCATTGTCCTTCGGTTCCCTGACTCTGTAAAAATCTATCCAACCTTGTTTTAAATGTAGTTATTGAGGTAGGTCACACTGCTGCAATGGGCAGTGAATTCTATAGATTCACCACCCTCTGGGAAAAACAGTTGCTCTTCCTCTCCATCCTAAATTTACTACCCTGAAGCTTGAGGCTATGCCCCCTAGTTCTAGTCTCACCCACCAATGGAAACAACCATTGTGGCAAGGGGTCAAGATGATAACGGATCACATGTATAAGATTTTTTAATGCATATGTGAAATTAACTAAAATTTTCAAAAAAACTTTATTTATGACTTCCATAATTTTATACATTTCTATAAGATCTCTCATTCTTCTAAATTCCAGCCAGTACAGTCACAGACGTCTCAATCTCTCCTCATTGGCTAATCCTCTTATCTCTGGAATCTATCAGGTCAACCACCTCTGTACCACCTTCAAAGCCAGTACATCTTTCCTCAAGTAAGAAGACCAGCATAGAACACAGTACGCCAGATGTGGCCTCACCCGCACAGTTACAGTATAACCACCCTGTTGCTAAATTCAGTCTCTCTCGCAATGAAGGCCAACATTCCATTTGCCTAATTGATAGCCTGGTGCATGCAAACCAACCTGCATGCACAAGCAATCCCAAGTCATTCTGCACTAGAGCATGTTTTCCTTTTTTTAATATTTTATATGTAACAGAAAAAAGTAATAACCACAGTTACATAACTGAAATATAACAATTTGTCAAAATTTAAACATGGTTACAGAAATATAAACTAAAAAAGAACTATAGAAAATCCTACAAAAAAATCCCTAACCCCTCCAACCCCAACACTATCCCCTCCCTCTATCCTACCTCTAAACACTCTACCCTCTGTACAAAGAAAAGAAAAGCAAAAGAGAAGAAAGAAATACATGAGGAGAACACCCAACGTCATTCATTTACTATATGATAAGGAAATCCAGCGGCAGTCAAGACCAAATTAAATAATCCAAATATGGGCTCCAAATCCTTTTAAATACATAATATTTATCCTTAAATTATGTAATCTTCTCCATTGGAATACACAATCTTATTTCCAAATGCCATCTTTGTAAATTCAGCTCCTTTTGATCTTTCCATGAAATAGCTATACATTTCCTCGCCACTGCAAAAGCTAATCTCAAAAAAATGCCATTTGAAATTTGGCATAGCAGTTAGTGCCACGCTGTTAGAGCACAAACAATTTGGACGGGGCTTCGAGTCCCTCGTTGTCATCTGCAAAGAGTTTGTATGTTCTTCCTGTGTCTGCGTGGGTTTCTTCCTGATGCTCGGGTTTACTCCTACCATTCAAAACATACTGAGTTGTAGATCAATTTGGTGTAATTGGGCAGCACAGACTCATGGGCCAAAATGGCCTGTTACCAAGCTGTATGTCTAAAAAAGGACATGATCCAGCCTGAGGAGATTCAGTACAGCACAGAAGAATTCTCGATAGCTTCTACAGGTGTACTGTGGAGGATATACTGGCTGGTATGGAGCTGCCAGCACTAAGGATAAGAAAAAAAACTCGAGAGGGTTGTTAACTCGGCCTACAACATCTTAGGCAGCAGACTTCACTCCATCAAGGAAATCTACATGAGGCAGTGTCTTAAAAAAGCAGCCCCTATCCTCAAAGACCCCCCCCCCACCACCCAAGCCACGCCCTCTTCACTTATGCATGATAGGGAAAAAAGTACAAGAGCCTGAAGACGAACACTCAATGGCACAAGTTTCTTCCTCTGAATGATCAATTAACCAAAGTCACTTTTGGTGCACTATTTTTATTTATTGCTGTAAGAGGGTTTATATGAATATTTGCACTGTGACACCTCTGCAAAACAACAAATTTTGTGACTTGTCCATGACAATAAATTCTGATTCTGTTTTTGATTCCGATTCTAATACATCAACCCCATAATTTGTGTAAGTCTTTTATTCGGCACTTTATCAAATGCTTTCCAGAAATCCAGGTAAATAATGTCCATCTGCTCCCGTCTTTCTTCTGTGCCCATTACATTCTGAAAGGACTCCAGTAAGATTTCCATCTATCTTCCAGAATTGATGCATTGACAATGACAGCGCTTATTCCAGTCTGGGATAAAAGTCTTTACAAGAAGAGTGCATCATTGATGGTTAAAGAAATTAAGCATGATATGAAATTGAAAGAAAATAGATCACAAAACAGGCCTTCAGCCCATGCAGTTTGTGTTGACTATTAACCAACTATTTCTACTAATCCTATCCACACATCTACAGATTAGGGCCACCAACGTTCATGTCTGTGGGATTTGGGTGCACACAAAAGCCATATTGTTACAAGCTCCACACAGACAGCATCAGAGGACAGGATTGAACCTGGATTGCTGGACCACAAAAATGTCAATTCAATCTTCCCCACTATCTATGTGGACATTGGGAGAACGAAATAACTCCTTATAGACAGGGCGGGATTCGAATTCTGATTCCGATTGCACTAACTGCTTCAGCCACCATGCCGGCCCATGGATAAATATCACAAACAAGAACTGTCCTAACACGGATCCTTGCAGAACATCTCTGATCACTGAAGTCCAATCAGAAAAGCTCCATATCAATACCCACTGCCTCGTATCACCAAGCTAATTTTGTCAACTTATCTTGGATCCCATCTGTTTTAATCCTCCTCCAGCCTCCATGCAGGAATCAATGCATTACTCAAAACTAGTTAGACAACATTGACCACCCTACACCTTAATCAATCTTCTTAAAAAATAGTTAACGGTGACCAAAACTTCCTAGAAGATCTAAAGGAGGAAACGAAGGAGCTGAGTAGGTCAGGCAGCATCAATGTAAAAAGAAACAGAGTTAATGTTTCAGATTAAAGACCCTTTGTGCAAATGAAGCCAGGCTCCCAAATATTTGAGTATTTTCAGATGAGAATCCCTTTAAAACATTGAGAATTGTTCTAATGTGCAAGACAAGATGATCACTGAAGCAGAATTATCCAAATCTATCATCAAATGTACATCACAAGACTTTGACTTTCTACTTGTGTTGACATGGCTTGGTCTGAAGACAAACTGGCAGCTCAATGAAGCAACAGCAATGAGAGGAAAGGGCAGCAAGTGTTATTCCCACACCTTCTGGTTCACTGTCACCCATCCCATTTGTAGCAGAAGGCTCCATGTCACCCTAAGTGTTTACAAACTTGTATGAAATGTTGACACCAATCACAATGTTGCCTCCTGGGGGCGTTTAGTCCTGGAGTTTCATGACAATAGATCAAGATTTGAACAGGCCTTGCTGATGAGAAGAGGGTTATATTCAACATTAAACCATTGGGGGAAATAGCTTGGGATGTTTCAATGTCATTCATCATTTAGCCCCATGTCAATATTCCTTCAATTATCTTTCACTGAGCTTTATTGCTCCAATACACATTATAAAGATTATTTTAAGCTAAATATTAATACCCAAAGTTGCACAACTCATTATATCTTAACTGCTACTCTGTACCCCATGCTATCTGTCAGTAAGCTAATAAATTCTGAAAGAGTTATCAGTGATATCTTCTTCTTAAATACCATCTGTTCTCTACTAGAGTCCAGCTTGCATGCTATTTGAATTGCATTCCAATTAAACCAATGCAGAAATAGATCATTCCCTATTCACACTGAAATGTTCATTTCCAGCTTTGATGTAATCATTTTGAATGGCTGATACCTTTGACCATAGGTCTTCTCGAGGTCTAACATGCTACAAATGCTGAATATTGTTGCTCATGCAAGGGAAAATAAACAAAAATAAACCAATATTCCCATGAATATGAAGATGTTCTTTTCTTCTTGAAGTAAAATATCGAAACGAAAATATAAGCCAGGGCAGCTAAAGAAAATCTACTATATCCAGATAGTGAAATAGAACCAGGGGCTCATTCCTACTGCAAATTGCGCCACTCCTTGTCTGAGTACAAGCAGCAACCTTCGTAGCTGGGCAGGACTTCAGAAGATACAAATTGACCTTCTACCCTGGCAGTTGTGAAAGTGAGTTCAAGAGATTTTATTGTGAGTGCACAAGCCCAATCAGACAGAAGGTTCTTGAAACATTCAGCAGGTCAGGTATCGTGTGTGGGAAGAGAACCTTATGTCAGAGTCTGCAACATCTGCATCTCCAACATTTGCAGCTTTATTTTGATTTTCATTGACTGTTGTAAAAGTCAACCGGTTCACCGAGGCTGAACGGAGAAAGGAAACGGCCAATTTTGGTTATTCTGTTAGTTGTAACTGTGCCCTTCACAGGAATGCAGTCATATTACCAACAGTAACTCGATTGGCTTCAGGACATCCTGAGGTCATGAACAGTATTATCCCAAAGCAGATCTCCCTTTCCTTTCTTCAACACTCTAGTCTGAACGATGCATTCTGGCAACTTGCTAACACAGATGTTCACAGCTTTTTTATTGTTTTAAATAGCCATTCTATAATCTCAAATAATCTCAGATTTTCAGCAAGATGCTTTTACAGTAATTTGTAGGTTTTGTATTGGGAGTCAATGCAATCAATATTAACAGAACTTTTTTGATCCTTTATTCTGCTTATTTGCTCAGGCTAGTTAGTGCCGCTTGACATACATTTCCTGAAACCATGCTGGGCTTCCCTAATAAGCATCAAAGTCTCAAGTAATCATATTTCACAACCTTCATAAAGACTTTCAACAGTTCTCCTACAACTAATGTTAAGCTAATTACAAGTGTCTGGTTTCTTCCTTTCTTAAATAAGGGCACCTTATGAGACTACACCTATGCCATTAGGGTTTGCTCACAACTCAATAATATGTTAAATATATGAGGAAGTGGCTCATATGGAACTTTCCCATCTCACTTTAGTTTTGGAGTATAGAACACTACAGCACAATACAGGCCATTCGGCTTCCGATGTTCCTAAAAAAGGTACTAAACCCTCCCTACCTCATGTCCCTCCACTTTTCCTTCATCCATGTGTCTAAGAGTCTCTTAAATACCCCTAATGTTTCAGCCTCCACCACCATTACCGGCAAGGCATTCCAGGCACCCACAAATATCTGTGTAAATATCTTCCCTCCCTTCACTTTGTACAGATGTCCTATGGTGTATGCTATTCTTTCCTGTGAAACAGTCTCTGTCTGTCCACCCTATCTATGCCTCTCACAATCTTGTAGACCTCAATCATGTCCCCTCCCATCCTTCTACATTCCAAATAATACTTTGTGTGGTCTTACCCAAGATTTGTAGAGTTGCAACATGACCTCTCTACTCCTGAATTCAATCCCCCATTAATGAAGCCAAGCATCCCATAGGCCTTCTTAACACTCCTATCAACCTGTGCAGTGACTTTCGAGGGATGTATGGATTTGAGCCCCAAGGTCCCTCTGTTCATCCACACTCTTAAGTAACTGACCATTATCCCTGTACTCAGCCTTCTGGTTTGTCCTTCCAAAATGCATCACCTCACATTTATCTGGATTGAACTCCATCTGCCACTTTTACGCCCATCTCTGCATCCTGTCTATATCCTTTTGTAACCTTCGACGACCTCCAAGTCTACCAAGAACTCCTCCAACCTTCATGTCATCCACGAACTTTCTGACCCATCCTTCCACCTCTTCATCCAGGTCATTCCTAAAAATATCAAAGATCAGGGGTCCCAGAACAGATCCATGTGGATTACCACTAGTCACCGACCTCCAGGCAGAATACTTTCCTTCCACTACTACTCTCTGCTTTTTTCTGTCAAGCTAATTTTTTATCCAGACAGCCATGGCTCCACTGATCTCGTGACTCATAACTTTCTGGATGAGTCTCTCCTGGGGGACCTTGTCAAATGCTTTGTTAAAATCCATGTCGACCCCATCTACCACCCCACCCTCATCAATTCCTTTTGTCACCTCCTCAAAAAAGCTCAATTAGGCTCATGAGGGATGACCTTCCATTCTTAAAGTCACGCTGACTATCCTTGAGTAGACTGGACTTCTCCAAATGCTTATAGATCCTATCCTTAAGAATCCTCTCCATTAGCTTGCACACCCCTGACACAAGACTCATGGGTCTATAATTCTCAGGATTCTTCCTATTATCTTTTCTAAACTATTCTCCAATCTTCTGGCTATCCCTTACTTCCCACAGCAACCTGGGGTATATTGCGTCCGGCCCTTATCAATCTTGATGTTTTTGAAAAGATCTAACTCTTCCTCTTCCTTAATCTCCACATTGTCCAGCACACAGGCCTGTTCTATTCCAACCTCAGCCTGATCAAGGTCTTTTTCTCTTGTGAATACTGAAGCAAAGTATTAATTTAGGACGTCCCCAACTTCTTCTGCCTCCAAGCACATGTTGCCTCCTTTATCTTTTAGTGGCCCCACCTTCATTCGCGTCATCCTTCTGTTCTTCACATACACATAGAACACCTTGGGGTTCTCCTTAATCCTACATGCCAAGGCCTTCTCATGCCCCCTTCAAGCTCTCCTAAGTCCTTTCTTAAGCTCCTTCCTGGCTACCATATACTTCACATAAGCTTCCTATATCTAATATATGCCTCCTTTTTCCTGTTGATTTGTTGCCTCACCTGTTTCTTAGCCATAGTTCCCTTTTCCTACTATCTTTTCTTTGTCCCAAATAGGATAAACCTGTCCTGTACTGACCACAAGTGGTCCCTCAACTTCCTCCACATTACTTCTGAGCTTTCACCTTGAACATCTGTTTCCAGTTTACTCATGCCTCATCCCTTTGTAATTAGCCCTTCACCAGTTAAGCCAGTGGTTCCCAACCTTTTTCTTCCAACTCACTTACCACTTTAAGTATTCTCTATGTCATTGCTGCTCTGTGATTAGTAAGGGATTGCTTAAGGTGGTATGTGAGTGGGAAGGGAAGGTTGAGAACCACTGCTCTAGACCCAATTGTTACCAAAATAGTTTGTTTGAGAAAAATTCTCATTGGCCCATTTCCTTTGGAGTTATGAAACCATGCACATAACAAGCCAATTAGGCACGATTAAAACAGTGGTTTTCAAATTTATTTCTTTCCACCCACATCCCACCTTAAGCAATCCATTGCTAATAACAAAGCACCTATGGGCATTGAGAATACTTAAAGTGGTATGTGAGTTGGAAGAAAAAGGTTGGGAACCACTGAGTTAAGCACTTTCCTATTTTATCTATTTTTATCCTTTTCCATAGCTTTGCTGAAGCAAAGTGAGTTGTGGTCACTCTCATCAAAATGCTCCCCCACCAAGAAGACCCACCACCAGACCATGTTCATTACCCAGAACTAGATCCAGTACAGACTCTCCTCTCATCGACCAGTTTATATACTGTCAGGAATCTTTCCTGAACACACCTGACAAATTCAGCCCCATCCAGCCCTCTTACAGTCAGGAGGTGCAGGTCAATATTAGGGAAGTTGAAATCACCCATTACTACAACCCTGTATTTCCCATGACATACCAAAATCTGCCTGCTTATCTGCTCCTCAGTGTCCTGAGGGCTATTTGGGGACCAATAGACTTCTCTCAGTACAGTGATAGCTCCCTTCCTATTTCTGACTTCAATCCACATTGTCTCAGTGGACACTCCCTCTGCAATGTCCTCCCTTTCTGTAGCTGTGATACTATCCCTGACCAGTTATGCTACTCCCCCATTCTCCTACCCATCCTATTCCTTTTAAACCACCTAAACCCCGTGTTGGGCACTATCAGTAGCCCCAATAATGACACAGACAAAGACTGAGGGGAACAATAGGCTTTATGGGACTAGTGGAGATCATTTAAATTGGTGCAGAGGAGAGGTCCATTTGTACTGTAATGGATAAAACCAGCTTAAACCAGTTAAAACCAGATAGAACTGGTTCAAATTGAATAAAACTGGATAAAACCAGATAGAACTAGTTAAAACCAGATATATAACTAACCGGATATAACTGTTGTGGGATACAATCAGGCTGAGGAAGTGTGACAGCTGTACTTCTGGCACATTAGGTTTATAGGGGATTCGATGGTCAGGAGAACAGATAGGATAAAGAAAGCTGGTGCCAGGATCCAGGATGTAATTTCTCATCTCCATGACATCCTAAGTGGGGGAGGGTAATGAGTCAGAGGTCGTGGTACATGTTGGTACCAATGAATGACCTAGGGAGGAAGAGTGAAGTGGTCCTGAAAATTGAATATAGGGAGCTGAGAAGACAGACCACAAAGCGGGGTAATCTCTGGATTTCTTCCTATACCATGCGATAGTGAGGACAAGAATAGTATTAGGTGGAGGATGGATGCGTGGCTACAGAGGTGGAACAAGGGGCAGGAATTCGAGTTCTTGGATTGCTGGGAATTTTTTGGGGGGAGGTGAGACCTGTACCAACCGGACGGGTTGCATCCAAATCCCAGAGGGACCAGGATCCTGGCGGGGGCATTTACTAGCCACTCCTGCTGTGGAGATCGCCGGAAGTGTCATGGGTAGGGTATACTCTACACTAAAGCTGAGCTGCAATAGATCGGTATCCGCACAGAGCCACAACCCCATTGGTCAAGGAACCATACATGTGTGAGTGAGGCCCTGTTTGTAGCGTGTGAATGGGTCGAACATAGGGTTACCATATTTGGTGTCTAACTGAAGTCTGAGGTGAATGTCTATACCATCACTTAAGTGAAATAGTGATCGAGTAGTATTTAACATCCTCCCCTGTTTGTTTCCCATTTGTTAGTAAAAGTTGCATGTGATTATAACATTTGTGTCCAGACTCATCACTGGGAACCCACCGAACCTGATACTCTTCCTAGCATGACATATGGGGTTAATGAAGTATAATGGCTGTGGGGAAGAAACTGTCTTAAATTTAAATTTAAATTTAAACTGTCTTTATGCCAACTGGTGTGTACTTTCACACTTTTAAGCCTTCTGATAATCCACATATATACAATTAGATTTCGAGGGGAGCAGAGTTTGTCAATCTGTAATAAGACTGCTTGCAGCATTAAAAAGTTCCAGTTCTGGAGTTAAATTTTAAATTTAAATTTAAATTTGAAATTTTTAGAAATGTAGACAGACAGCACGGTAACAGACCCTTTTGACCCACGAGGCTGCGCTGCCCATTTATACCCAATGAACCTCCAACCCCTGAAACATTTTGAACCGGAGCCCGCGGGGAAAGCCCATGCAGACCTGGGGAGAATGTACAAGCTCCTTCCAAACAGGGAGGGATTTGAACCTCAGTCCCGATCGCTGGCACTGTAAAGGCGTTGCGCTAACCACTCCGCCAACCGTGCCGAAGAACTGTGGTGTAATGAGAGAAGTGCCAACAATTTTCCTCTCATTAAGGATTTTATGACCCTATGGAGCACTGCTCTGGAGGAAACTTACATTTTGAAAATAACTTTGACAAAATCCTGGGCAATTCAGAAAAGGAGTTAAGAAGAAAACAGGTGAAATATCATGGGAAAAACTCAGGCTTGCCACTTCCGTGTTTGCTTTTAATAAATAATTCCTTAAAAGTGGATGCAGATACTGAACAAACAGTTCTCAGTTACAAAAGCCTTGCTAAGAGTTACATTGTTAGCATTTAGAATAAGCAATTACAATGGTAAAAATGATCACAGATGGGCTTGGCACTCCAGCCCCAATTTCCAGAGGAAAACAGAAAGGATAGAGGAAGTCTGTTTTTTTATAAAAATCTTGTTGGTGGTCTTGATTATAGAAGTTGTTTTTGAGGATCAGAAATCATTGCAGCAGTTCCATGGAGCTGTAATGACTTCATTGCACAATGTTATCCTTTATCCCGGTAATAGCTCTCAAGGAACTCAAGTCGTTATGGCAGGCCACCATGGCTACTAAGTCAATACCATTGTCAACCTTCCCTCTAGGTCCAATATATATAAAAAAAATCACAGCAACCCACTGAGGACTGTTCTCTTTAAAATCAGAGAGTCTGAAGGCCAGAATTAATCGAAGGGTATATACTTTGTCTTCTGTCCAGCCATAGATTTAAAGATAATGCCCCTGCATTGTTTACCTGTCCGTTGCTCTATCTCCTGCAATTGTTCTGAGCTTCCCAACACCCCACACCTTTTAGCTTGCTATGCCCCTACACTTTCGTTTGATTATTGCGCTACCTGCTGCACTTGAGGTATGGTTGACTTGCATGAGGAGCAAAGCTTTACACGATATCTTGGTGCCCGTGACAATAAATCGTTGAATGGAATGAAAATCCGTAGATGGGCGCAATGATTCACTCGGTGACTAGTGAGAGTGAGAGTGACAATCTGAACTTTGGATATTGGTTAGTCTTCCTGGCAACAATGGCACCTGGAATGCAGCCGCACTGGGGTATGAAGCTTAGAGAAAGTGAACAGGAAGGACCTGGTTTCCTTACCAGGCTGTGAATAATTGGTGGAAAGAAGAAGATTGGCAGAAATATTAAAAGGAAGGAGAAGGCAAGGAGTAGTGAGGATGCTGAAAATGAGAGCCTGAAAGGTTGATGATGGCACAAACGTAACAAAATGAAAATTCAGCTGCCATCACTATGGACTGACCCAAAATGAATATCTGCTTTCAGCTAGGTATGAAGTCAATGGGATGAATCATCACCCTCCTAACTGTATATTCCACATGAAAGTTTTAAAAAAACACAAACAAAACCAAGGAATGAGTCAGACAAGAGACTGCAGAGGCTGGAATCTAGAGCACACAACATCCTGTTGGATGAACCTAGTAGGTTGAGCAGCATCAGTGGAAGAAAAAGAATGGTCGACGTTTTGGGTTGGAACATTCATCAAGACTGAAAGTGCAGAGGGAGATAGCCAGTATAATGTGGACAGGATGGGAGAGGTTGGACCGAGGCCAGTAGGAGATCAGTGAACCAGGAAGGATGACGGATGATGGTCAGAGCGATTAGCGCAAAGCCCGTAACAGCACCAGCAATTGGGGCCGGAATTCAAATCACGCACTGTCTGTAAGGAGTTTGTACCTTCTCCCCGTGTCTGCGTGGGTTTTCGCCGGGAGTTCCAGTTTCTTCCCACTCTTTGAAACATACCAGGAGTTGTAGGGTAATTGGGCGGCACAAAATGGTCTGTTACCGTGTGGTGCATGTATGATTGGCGAGTACCAGACTCTCTTTGAGAGAGAGAGCAGAGAAAAAAGGGGGCAGGAGGGTCAGGTAGAGAAGCATGTCATACAGATTGAGATTGAAAATGACTGGGGGGTGTGATAGTACAGATTCTATCACCAATGTGTAGATTGTAGTGTAAGATGATTGTGATTGGCTGAGAGCATAGCCACACCTACTGGCAGGTCTTAAAGGGTCACTCCTAGCCAGACCAGGTCATTCTGGACTGGTCGACCTACATGTGATACGCTCCAGTCTTCTAGTTAATAAAAACCTTGGTTTGGATCAACAAGCCTTTGATTCTTTTAACGCGCTCTACAGGGAGGTGTTAAAAAATGAAGACAAAGACTACTGTTAGTAAAGAAATAAAGAATCTACTGGTGTGGCCACTATGAAGAAGCTATGGACTTGGATCACCAGTCCATCAAAGTTCAGATATGTTGTCAGAGTACATACAGTACATACACAAGGCTGAGACAGAACTATCACATTGGTAGTCCAAAAAACTGTACTCAAGAAGATTGAGTTTGTAGTTGAGGAGGAGTCTGATGGAGGAGGGGGGAGCAGCTGTTCATGAACCTGATGGTGCGAGTCTTGCGGCACCTATACCTTTTTCCTGATGGCAGCCATGAGAACAGAGAATGTGCTGGGTAGTGTGGATCTTTGATGATTGTTGCAATCAGGGGAATTGATGATCCCATTCCAGACTGTGAGGCAGCTGGTCAGCACACTTTCTACCTCACATCTATAGAAATTTGCCAGTGTTTCCAATACCATACAAAACCTCTGCAACTCCCTAGGAAGTAGAAGTGCTACTTTCTTCACGATGCCATTAGTGTGTTGGGTCCAGCAAAGATCCTCTAAGATAGTGACTCCCAAGAACTTAAATTTGTGCACCCTCTCCACCTCTGATCTTCCAATGATCAGTGGATCATACTCCTCTGGTTTTTTTTCTTGGTTTTCCCTTCCTGAAGTCAATAATCAGCTCCTTGGATTTGGTAACATTGTGTGCAAGGTACACAATTCAGCAAGTTTTTAATCTCCCTCCTGTATCCCCTTCGTGTTGATACTATGGTATTATCAGCGAATTTATAATTTGTAATTAGTACATCAATGCATTTAGGAGTGCACCCATTAACTGTATACTTCTTGTTTTTCACATCCCAAAGTGCTGTACCTCACTTTGCTTGTATTGTACCCCATCTGCCATGTCATCTCCAATATCTGCAACTGATCTGTATCCTTTGATAGCCGTCCACAACACCACCAATTTTTGTGCTATAACATTATTAACATTTTCCAATTTCTTTCAAGTCATGTACATACATCACAAACAACAGGGGTCTCGGAACCCACCCATACAGAACACCACTCGCCATGGAACCTTCAACCAGAGTGACACCCACTACCTTTTATCTTCTATGGGTATCCTAATGTGGAATCTAAACTCAATTCAGCATGTATCCCACACATCTTTACCTTCAGGACCAGCCTACTATGAAGGACTGACTAAAGTCCTTGTGGACAAAATTGACAGCCCTACTTTCATCAACCACCTTTGTCACCTCCTCAAAAATCTCAATCAGGTTTTTAAGACAGATGTTCAATGTTGACTTTCTGTTTTAATATTATCTTGTAGGTAGGTGCAGCAATTTCTCACTGTTTATTTGCCTTAATTATTAAAAAGAAAAATATTTAGACATAGAGCATGGTAACAGGTCCTTTCGGCCCATGAACCTGTGCCACCCATGTACGCCCAATTGACCAATAACTGCTATGTTTAGAACAGAGGGAGGAAACCGGAGCAAACCCACGTAGACACGGGGAGAACGTCAAGTAGCTTAAGTATGAATATTTTTGGAGTTAACTGTTTGTAATGTTATCTATATTTCAGCATAATTGAACAAAGCTGGGAGTGTGTGTAGCACCTGCTTTCGTGAAGTGTTTCAAAACAAGAGGACACAATTCTGATTGAATGTGATGCTTACACCTGAGAATATCATGATGTTTACCATATGATTTGCACACATACAAAAACAGTGGAGAAGATCACTTGGAATTGTGTGATGGTGTGATAATCAATGGATCCACTCTTGGAACCGCCTGTGTACAGATAAACCAATGGCTGTTTCTGAGCTCGATGACTAAATGTGTCAGCGAAAGTTCATTTTAAAGCAGTTCAGTGCACTTAGCAAATTATATTTGTTGCTGCTGACCTCCATTCCATACATTTAATTCTGTTGACCGAAATAGAAGTGTGTGACCATACACTGCAGCATGGTTAGTGTAGCAGTTAGTGCAATGTTGTTACAGCACCAACGGTTAGGACTTGAGTTCGAATCCCACGCTGTCTGTAAGCAGTTGGTACGTTCTTCCTGTATCTGCGTGGGGTTTCCCCAGGGCTCCGGTTTCCTCCCATTGTTCGAAACGTATTAGGAGTTGTAGGTTAATGGGGTATAAATTTGGCAGCAGGGGCTCATGGGCCAAAATGGCTGCTACCTTGCTGTATGTCTAAATTTAAATTTAAAAAATGTTTAATTGGCAGCTATATGTTTGATTGTTTCTTGCACTTGTAAACAACAGTGAAGGCAGCCCATCCTTCCATCGATTCATGTTGGCAATAAACCAGATGTAGGGTGAAGATAGTGCATCTTCCCAGCAAACCTTATCTCACGCCAAAAGGATATTGGTATCTGCTCACCAATATGATAAACTGCACCATAAAGATGTGCGTCAATCCAACACAGCCAAACACCACCTATTACCTACATGAAGCTCTCAGGAAGGGGAAGGAAGTGAGCATCACTGACATTCCAGATGTCAGCACAAATCTGATCCAGACATGGCTACCAAATCCAAATGTCAATGGAATGATGAGATTCAATACTGTCTGATGCGTTCCAGGAGCAGAGGTCAGAAAGCTCTGAACTGTCCATCTGTATTTTTCCTCTCTTTCAACTTCACAGCCAGAGTATGTCAGACTTGATACACTGAAGTTCTAGCTGTGTACCAGAAATAGTCATACAAAAATATTCTCAGCCAAGACTTTAGATCAAATTTATGTTCAAAAATAAAATGACGCACTTATTAATCAAAATTAAAGGGTTACTAAATGTCACAGGGATGTTAAGTCTGATCCTGGCTGACCTGTTTCCATAACTTGCATGCATTGAAAGTGCAGTCTGTTACTCACGTAGCAAACCTATCCACCATACCTACCTCATTCTGTTTACACTGGAACTTCTGTTTGTATATTCTGGGGGGCTTTCAGGAACTCTGAAGCTTCCTTGAGTTTAGTCTATGAAGATCCATCCATAAACATTGAACAAGTTAAAGCAACTTGTTTTCTGTAGGAATGCAGTTCTGTGGGCGGATGTGGTCATTTAGGCTTAAACATATCTTCTGAATTCAACCATTTTAAATATGCATTCAAAAATAAATTCCACTAAATCATAAGTGTCTCTTTATTCAGCAATATAATAAATATCCTCTGTAGCTATTAAGAAAAGAATATCTTCATCCTAATGAGTAAATAGTTTACATAACTTGTAAGTAAATAGTTTACTTGACTTGTATGTAACGTGCCTGTCATATATTACCTATAATGAACCAGCAATTAAATTAGTTGGCTTGTTGTGTTGTATGAGGGAACATGTTCAGGATGCCAAGATGACTAATCAACTGTTAACCTGGATGGTGGGAGCGGACTCACCGAGATGGGTTGGGTGGAGGGCAAATGAGTGTGGGTGTGCAGCAGGGAGTAGGTGAGAGGAAAGGTTGGTGGCGGCTTAGTCAGTATCACAATTGGGGATCCAATTGATGAGGTTAGGTGCAACTCCTTGTCTTTAATCAGGATTAAACACATAAATCAGATCTGAATCAAGATTGCTAATAACAGTCAAGATAGTGTACATTTCATCACCAAGCTTCTTGGAAAAATAACAACGAGTGAACTATTTAGAACAAGAGCCCTAAGATCTAAACTAGCAGAGCTACCATATTGCTGTTGATTTGCTTGGAGCATATATTTACCAAAAAAGGTGGAAGGTAAGGTATTGAAGCGCCATCTCAATAATTCCATTAACCATAAGAGTAAAATGAGGGCCTCACTTACAAAGCCAACCCTCCAGGAGTGTATCATCGGCTGGAAGACCATAACCAGTGGAGTTCCACAGAGTTCAGTGCTGGGATCACTGTTGTGTTGTCAAAGAATATAACAGGAGAAAGATGAGTTAGAATTATGGAAGGTGAAGTGGCAGGCCATTTGTTGGTCCAATGCAGAGGTTTTCAAACTTCTTCCCACTCTCACATCCCACCTTAAGTATTCCCTATGCCAATAAGGGATTGGTTAAGGTAGGATGTGAGTGGGAAGAAAACATTTGAAAACAACTGAGCTAATGTAAGAGGAAGGTGTTCAGAAAAATGCAGAGCCCTTAAGAGCATTGATGCATCTTAGGGTGGAAGTCTCCTATTCCCTGAACATAGTTACACAAGTATACAAGGGGTAAATGAGGCACATTAACTCACCTGCCTTCATTCGTTGGGGCATTGTGTAAAATTTATGTTGTAGCTAAATAAAACTTTAGTTTGGCTGTATTCTCAGAAAGTTGGGTGATTGTAAATGGCATGCAAGGAAACAGAAGTGTTATTCAAGTAAAACTCAAAATGAATCCATGGAGGACTGCGCTCCTGACAATTTCACTTGCAAATATACGATCTCCCAAAAATAAACTGGATTACCTACAGCTGCAGGGAAATGGATGGGGGGGAAGGGGATGCGGGGAGTGGTGGGGGAGGGGGCTACTACGCTCATGTATGGAATGGAGGTCAGCAGCAACAAACATGTTGAAAACTAGATTTGAAATTGACTTTGTTGGAGAAGACAGAGAGTGGTAGTAGATGGTTGCTTCTCAGACTGGAGGCTGTAACTAGTGGTGTGTCTCAGGGATCTGTTTTGGGATCATTGTTGTTTGTTGTTTGTTTGTTGTCTATATCAATGATCTGAATGATAATGTGGTAAATTGGATCAGCAAGGTTGGAGGTGCTGTGGACAGCAAAGCATTTTCAAAGCTTGCAGAGAAATCTGGACCAACTAGGAGAATGGGCCAAAAAATGGCAGATGGAGTTTAATGCAAACAAGTGTGAGGTGATGCATTTTGGAAGGGCAAACCAAGGTAGAACATATACAGTAAATGGTCGGGCACAGGAATGTGGAGGAGCAAAGGTGGACAGGATTGTAAAGAAAGCTTCTGGCATCTTAGCTTTTATAAATAAGAGTATTGATATTATATTGAAGTTTAAGATATTGGTGAGGCCAAATTTGGAATATTGTGTGCAGTTCTGGTTACCTAAGTACAGGAAGGATATCAATAATATTGAAAGAATGGAGAGAAGATTTTCTAGGATGTTGCCAGGTCTTCTAGAGTTGAGATACAGGGAAAGATTCAACAGGTTAGGACTTTGTTCCTTGGAGTGAAGAGGAATGCGGGGAGATTCGACTGAGGTTTACAAGATTATGAGAGGTATGGATCAAGTGGATGTGAGTAGGCTATTCCCACTTAGATTGGGTGAGATAGATGCGAGAGGTCATAGTTTTAATCTGAAAGGGGAAAGATTTAGGGGGAACATTAGGGGGAAGTTCTTCACCCAGAGAGTGGTGAGAATGTGGAATGAGCCATCTGATGTGGTGAATGTGGGCTCGATCTTAATTTTTAAGAATAAATTGGATAGATATATGGATGGGAGAGGATTGGAGGAATATGGAATGGGAGCAGGTCAGTGGGATTAGCAGAATGGTGGTCGACACAGATTAGCAGAACCGAATTGTCTGTTTTCTGTGCTGTAGCCTTCTATGGTTCTATGGTTTTATGGCTCCAGGATTGCACTCTGGATTTGGCTATCCAATTAGAAGGCCTTATCTCCTTTCTGGCAGATAGAAATACTTCTGCTCCTGGTAAGACTCGAGGATGAGGGCTGTGTCAACAAGGATTGCTATACAAAATATCCCTGTAATAAAGACTCACTGCGCACCAGAGATCGAGCTCTTAATAATGAAGTGCAGGCCCTTCAACTTAACTAGGAAATTCACAGCCAAACTAATTACAGTAGTTATGTTCCTCCTTCTGCAGATAGTGGGGGAGCATTGAAAGAGCTTTACAGACCCTTCTGTGAACCCCAGGCAACTCACCCTGATAATAGCTGTCAATGAATTCAATCACATTTAATTAAAAACAGGCGTAAGTTCCAACATTATGTCAACTTTGCAACCAGGGGAGAGGATATCTTCGATCTGGTCTACTCGAATGACCCTGGACCTACAAGGTTGTCTCCTGCCCCCACCTTGGATGCTCAGACCATATATCCATTCTGTTAATCCATGTTAACAGACCACTCGTAAAACGAGTGAAATCTTGATGAAGGGCTCAAGCCTGAAATATTAGTTATGTATCTTTATTTTTGCTATATAAAGGACATTGTTTGACCTGCTGGGTTTCTCCCTCGCTGTGTTTTTACTTCAACTACAGTGTCTGCAGACTTTCATGTTTTAATTTTGAGTCAAGCCAATTCACAGGGAGATTCAGGACCTGGCCAGAGGAAGTCACAGAAGTGTTGCAGAACTGCAAGGAAACCATGGACTGGAGTGCATTCAGGGAGCTGGCCACCTACAATGGCTACATCAGCATTGATGAGTATGTGGGCACAGTGACTAGCTATATAAGCAAGTGAATTGAGGAGGTCATGGTGATCAAACCTAACATAGCCAAGACAAACCAAAAACCATGGCTAGACACGAAGGTTTGTGCATCGTTCAGGGCTCATAACACTGCTTTCAGGTTGGGAGACGAGTCAGCATGAAGATCTGTAAAGTCTCTTATCCAATCAGGAAGGCAAAGCACGGCTATGTGCACAGAGAACCCTGTGCGACACCAGCAACATGAGCAGCATATAATGCAGGGTATTCAAACAATCTCTGACTACAAGCCAATCTTACAGGTCACCGGCAATGATGGTTCCCTTACTGCCAGGTTGAATACCTTCCACTAAGAAATGCTGAAGGAACACTCAGCATGTTTCACAGCCTCCATATATAGTAGGACGAAAAGATAGTTAACCAACTTTTTTACTTTACCTTCTTCAAGGTACAGAAGTACAGACCAACAGACAAAAGGTGTCAATTAAATGTGGATGGGACACAGGAGAGAGGGGCAAGATGAAAATTGACTGGGGAAAGAGGGGTTGCATTTGAAAGCAGAGCTGGGAGAAAGGAGACAACAAAGGGAAGAGAGAGATGGAGAGTGAGGGAGAGAGAATGGGTCAGAGAGAGCGAGGGAGGGTGGGAGGAGGGACAGAGAGAGTGAGAGCTGGAGGAAAGGGGACACAGGAAAAGATGGGGAGAGGGTGCCTAATGGAGACCAGAGATGTCGATGTTGATAATGATGCTGATGAGATGATGTTGATATTGATGATGTCGAACTTGATGAGACCAGAGATGTCGATGTTGATGCCATCCAGTTGGAGTGTGGCCAACTGGCCCATGAAGTGTTGTGCCTTCAATTTACGGGTAATCTCAGTCTGGTAAGTGCAAGAGGCCACGGACAGACATGGCGGCAAGGGAATGGGATGGGGAACTAAAATGGGTGGGCACTGGGAGAGCCACGCTATTGCGGCATTCAGAGCCGAGGTGCTCAACAAGGTGATCTACCAGTCTGCACCCAATGTAGAGGAGACCACAGTGGGAGCACTGGATGCAGTAGATGATCCCTGCAGATTCACAAGTGAAGTGTGGCTTCACTTGGAAGGACTGTTTGGGGCCCCGAATGGTGCTGGGGGAGGAAGTGTGGTTGCAAGTAGAGCATCTCCTGCTGTCACCAGGGTAGGTCCCAAGGGGATGATTAGTGGGGAGGGAAGAATGGATGAAAGAGTGGTCCCTATGGAAAGCAAAGAAGGGAGGAAAAGGGAGGATGTTTCTGGTGATGGGATCACGTAGGAGGTGGTGGAAATAGCAGAGGAAGGTATGTTGGGTGGAGTCGTAGGTGAGAACAGAAGAATCTTGTCCTTGTTTTGTGTGGGAGAAGAGGGAGGCAGGGAAGAATTGTGGGTAATGGAGGATATGTAGGTGAGGGCAGAGTTGATGGGGGTGGAGGGAAATCTGCATTGTATTTCTGTTTGTGAAGTCTTCTGGAGACAGTAGTCATTGACACGTCCACTCCTGCCTCCTGAAGACTGTTTCTGAACTGTCGCTTGCAGAGTTTTCTTCATTATGATGAAAATTCTTCTGTCGTCAGCAGTGGGGTGTCTTCCTAGGCCTACCAGTCCCTTTGTGATTACTGAGCTCACCAGTACACTCTTTCATCTTAATGATGTTCCAAACAGCTGATTTAGGTAATCCTAAGGTTTGGGCGATATCTCTTACTGTTTTATTCTTATTTTTCAGCCTCATACTGGCTTCTTGACTACCATTGGCACAACTCTGGTCCTCATGTTGAAAAATGGCATCTACAGACTCCAAAGGTGATCAAAAGCTTAGAAGCAAGCCTAACTCTATTATACCTGCACCAATGAGGATATTAAACCTACCTGAGTAATCCAAACACCTGTGAAACCAAATGACCAAAATATTATGGTGCCCTGAAATGAGGGGACTATGTATAAAATGTATTGTAATTTCTACATGGGCAAACCAAAATGTGTACAAATAATCAGAAATGTGCATTATAATCATGTAAATTATTTGATTACAAATTTCAAACCGTGGAGCACAGGGGCAAATAAAGGCAAAAATGTGTCTTTGTCCCAAAGATTATGCAGGGCTCTGTATCTGTCCATTATCTCATGCACTGCCTAACCAAGGCCACTCATAAATTGAAGGAGCAACACCTAATATTCCATCTGGGCACTCTCCAACCGGATGGCGTTAACATCGACTTCCCCGGTTCTGTTAGGCTGCTCCCCCATCTTCCTCTCTTCCCCATCCCTTTGTCTCCTTTCCTTCAGCTCTGTGTTCCCTTCCCTCTCCATTCAGAGAGCTGCCCCTGCCCATTTTAGTGAGGCAGCTGTCTGAATTTTGCTCATCCCTTGATGAAGGGCTGAGGCCCAAAATATTGGTTATGTGCTACATAAAGAACACTCCCTGACTTAGTGTTTTTGCAGCAATTTTGTGTCAACCACAATCACAGCCCATGCATGCTTTCTTATTCAATACCATCAAAAAGAAAGTACAGGAGGATGAAAATCAGGTGGGAATCCCTTCTTCCCACAGGCTGTGAGACTGATGAACAGTATCCTGTATTTGCGACAATCATCCAAAATATTTAGAAGAATTTATTTTGATTATTTTTGTGATCTTTATGTATGTTTGTGTTTTTTATATGCATTAGGGTCTGGAGAAATTTTGTTTCATTTGTTTGTATATATACAATCGGATGATTATAAACTTGAAATTGAAGTTGGAGTATTGTGTCTGCAGATCTGATTTCAACACCAAAGAAAGGATGTGGCGGCTTTGGAGAGGCTCACTGGGATGTTTTAAATTCATAAATTTAGTCATACAACACGGTAAAATGCCCTTTCGGCCCACGGGTCCATGCCTCCTAATTTCACTCAATTAACCTACAACCAGCGTGTTTCAAACGGTGGGAGGAAACCGGAGCCCCCAGGGAAACCCCACGCAGAAATAGGGAGAACGTAGAACCCCGGCCCTGATCTCTCGGCTCTATAATGGCATTGCGGCAACCATGCCACTTGTATGAGAAAGTATGAGTTTAAAGGAGAGTTTGAGCAAACTGGAAATTTATTTTCCTAGCATTGGAGCTGAAGAGCGAGCTGATCAACGTACATAAAATTATGGGAAGCATAGATAAGGTCTTTTTCCCCCATGGTGGAGGGATACTAGAGGGCACAGATTTAAGGTGAGAGGGAAATATTTAAATGAAATGTGTGACATAGCGAGTGTTCAGCACCTGAAATACACTGCCAGAGGAGATGGTGGAAGCTGATTAAATAGCAACATTTAAGACATTTTTGAACCCACACATTGTGTTGCACTATCGAACAGAAGCAAACACACAAAACATAAAAGTCTGTTCTACATGCTTTATTCAACATAAACTTCCACAGAGCTGGCTATGAGAATGTTGTTGCAAACTTTGAGACTGGTTTCGAAGGGCTGAATCTAGCTTATATCTTGGAGGGTGATTGGCTGCCGACCTGGTGAGGCTTGGTCCATTCAGATCGGCTGATTGACAGCCAGTCAGGGGTTGCCTTGTCCTCCAGTGCTCTTCTTCAGGTACATAGGTTGCTCCCTGCAGTAGGCTAGTGGTATATCATTACACACATGAACAGGTGGGAGATTATTCCTTGACCAAGGAACAATTCTACTTCCTAGATTCTGTGGATGCTTTACTCTCATTTTGTCCTCTTCAAGTCAAGTCATCTTTATTTATCATTTATATCATGCACACACAGTGATAGAACCACAGAGCATGTTTACATAAATATAAGTTAAGATAGAAGTTAGATACAATAACATTTTAAATATTAGGACGCATACTGTTAGAGTACCCAGAGTACTCTGTGCACATATGTTCTGGGAATGCAGGAGTCTGATGGCCTGGGGGAAAACCTCAGGGCGTATGAACCCTAGTGCTGCAATACCTCCTACCAGAAGGATAAACAGTTTCCTTAAGGGGTGTGTGGAGACCTTCACAATGTTCATTGCCTTTTGCCTACATTCAATGTTGTAGATGTCTTTCATGGTAGGAGCCTACCTTATTGATGCACGATCAATTAACCACATTAGACTAGAAGTAGTAATTAATAGGTTTTAATCACCATAAATCATCAGACCGTTTCACATGTTGTTGGCCCAATTCCAAGCAGGAACTGAAGGAGAGGTTTGGCTTAACAGCCTTTATGGGGATGTGAGGGAAGGAGTCACAGGTGCAGGGGTGGGCCAGCCCATACAGTAAATTCATACAGACAGTCCCACCACATTCTCCACTTCTTTTAATACAGAGTCTGGCAGGATGAAGTGGATCAATGTCCATTACAGGTCCAGCCTGTCCGGTGGTCTCATCTCTCATTGTGATCGACGCAGTGCCGGCTATGGCTCAACTGTTTTCTCCTGGGAGGTGTTTTGCATGACAGGATGGGTCTCCAGTGGCGGAGAGGAGTTAATAGGACTGTGGGGTTGTTTGGTCTGTGTTTGGGGAAGGGCACTGGGTGCAATTAGTGGGGCCGGGTGCCTGGTTACATCACTGGTGGTCATGGGGTGGGGGTGTACTGATTGGTGCCAGGTCCCAGACAGAAGTCCATAATCAGGCATTCAAAAAGGCAGGTGGCTTTAATCAGGTGAGTTTTCTCTGGCCGGTAGAATTGAGGTTTGCCTTCGGCACAGACCGGGCAGCTCTGGGTCGGTTTCCTGAAGTCCTCAACGGAGTAAGGGAGGTTGCAGGCTCTAACGAAGTGGTAGAGCCTGGTGATCTCTGGGTAGCAGAGGCTGCTGTGGAGGGCTTGGATGCAGTCCAGCTGCGTGTTGGGGCATGTCCCTCGTGACAGGCCATCGGGGTTGAGGGGAGGGGTCTCGTTGAGCTTCCCAACCTGTTAAAAGATCTTGTTGTTGAGGGTAGATAGCTCAATTCTCCATCTCAGTATCTTGTCATTCTTAATTTTTCCCCGCTGTTTGTTATTGAACATAAAAGTTATTGAACATTGGTCAGTCAGCAGGGTGAACAGTTTGCCAGCCAGGTAGTGCCTCCAGTGGCGCATAGCTTCCACTATGGCCTGGGCCTCCTTCTCAATGGCAGGGTGCAGGAGTTCAGGGCCTTGGACAGTACGGGAAAACATTTCACAGGCCTGCCTGCCTGGTTGAGCATGGCATGCAGGGCAGAGTCGGACGCATCACTTTCCACCTGGATTCATCCACAGTATGTCTCGTCATTATGGCGATGCCACCCCTGAGGCTTCTGTTGACGGAGGGAAGGTGGTTGTTTTCACCATGGGATGGTGTTTGTCTGCATAATTAGGGACCCACTAGGCATAATAAGAAAATAACCCCAAGAACCTTTTCAGGGTCTTGAGGATGTGGGGAAGTGGGAGTTCTAGCAAAGGGCACATACGGTCAGGGTCAGGCCCAATGACACCATTCTCCACTTGCCAGGTGTGAAGTGTGAAACATGCATTTCTTCTGGTTATATGGGAGGATGAAACTTATGGCCATCTGGAAAATCTTTTGTAGGTTAACGCCATGATCCTGCTGGTCATGGCCGCAGATGGTCAAGTTGTCCAGATAGGGAAATGTGGCCTTTAGCCTTTAATCATCCACTCTCCGGTCCATCTCTCTCTGGAAGATGGAGACCCCATTGGTGACCCGAAAGAGGACCTGGAGAAAGTGGTAGAGGTGGCTATCTGCCTCGAACATAGTGTATTGGATGACCTCTGGGTGGAATGGTGTATTCAGACTTAAGATCGGTGGTTGAGAAGACCCGGTACTGGGCGATCTCATTCACCATGTCGGCGATGAGGAGGAGGGGTAGGCATCCAGCTGGATAAATCAGGTTATAGTCAGACTGTACTCTATGACCATGTGGAGTTTCTTTTCACTTTTTACCACTACCACCTGTGCCCTCCCATGGGCTGGTGTTGGGTTCTATGATCTCCTCAGCCAGAAGTCATCTAACTTCTGCTTTAATTAAGGCTCTGCCCCCAGGGCTGTATCCCCTGCTCTTGGTGGTGACAGGTTTGCAGTCGGGGGTGAGGTTCTCAAATGGGGCAGTGGTGGGACCTGGAGGGTGGACAGGCTGCAGGTCATGTTTAGAGGGGAGGGCAGGTGGTTTAAAAATTGTTAGTTGTGGACCATGGCGGGGTGGGGGGGTGGGAGAGTTGGGGCCTATCAAATTGAATTTGCATGCTCTTGAGTTGGCACTGGAAGTCCAGTCCCAGTATGACTGGTGCACAGAGCAGGGGCATGATAAGGAGTTTAAAGTTCTTGTACTTAGTGCCATGTAAGGTCAATGTCACAGTGCAGCTGCCATGAATCTCGGCTGACTAGGATTTGGAGGCCAAATCAATTTTGCACTTAACTGGAGACACTGCGAGGGAGCAGTGCTGTACTGTGCCCGGGTGAATGAAGGTCTCCATGCTTCCAGTATCAAATAGACAGTTTGTGGTTTGTGCCTCAATATCCTCATGGCCTTAGCTAGCTGATTTGGGCTTTCCTGGTCCAGGATGATCGAGGTCAATGCCTGGTCCTTGTCCGATTCACTGCTGTCGTACTGGTTTGGAGGTACCCCCAAGATGGCTGCCCCCATGCCACGCATGTGGTGCTGCTCCTCTCTGCCAGAAGTGATACCAGATGTGGTGTTGTCCTTGCTTGCCATCCCCATGGTCCTGCCAATCCATTCCTCTCGACTGGAAGTGGCGCTGGAAGTGACGCGGTCCAAGATGGCAGTGGCTGCCAGCCACACATGGAGCTGCTGGACGAAGGTTGGGACCTACATACTTTCCTGTAGTGTCCCTTCTTCCTGCAAGCAGAACATGTGTTTCAGGCCAGGCAGCTCCTAAACTGGCTACAGAAGTAGCATTTCGGATGCTCGATAGTGGCGGCGGTGGCTTGGGACCTCACGTCCCAAGATAACGGTGCCCCTGCTCCCCAAGTGATGGCTGTGTTTCCAAAAGAGAAGACCACGTTTAGCTGCACTGTCTTATGAGATCTGGCCAGGTCTACGACTTCCTGTAGGCTTCAACTCCCCTTTTCCAGGAGCCCCTGTCGGATATGATCTGACTTGAAGCCAGCAAAACATACGTCTCAAACCAGTTCTAAGTGGATGGCAGCAGAGACCTCTCTGCTCCCACAGGTTCACCCCAGCTCCAACAGGACCTGCATGTATTCCTCCACCGACTCACCAGGCGCTCGTCTACAATTGCCCAGGAGGTACCTGGCATAGGTGATGTTTGTCGGTGTCTGAAACTGTCTCTGCAGCGAATCCATAGCAGTGGAGTAAGTAGTGCAGTCTCTGGTCATTTAAAAAACACAGTGCCCAACCTGTGTGAAGAGCAGGTCCCATTTGTCTTCCTCACTCTGCACGTCATTGCGTTTCATGAAGGTGATGAGGCAGAGCAACCATTGATCATATTAGATGGAGTCAGTGTCCAATTTATTCACCTGTATTGCTTTGTCCATGACACGAAATCATGTTGATTAAATTGATGCACTATCAATTCAATGCATTAGACTAGAAGTAGTGATTAATAGACATTAATCACTATAAATCATCAGCCCATCTAACATGTTGCTGGCCCAATTTCAAGGCAGGTACTGAGGGAGGGGCTTGGGTGCAACAGTCTTTATGGGGATTCTGAGGGGAGGAGTCATAGGTACAGGGACGGCCTAGTCCATACAGGTATAGTTAGTTCCACCACACTGATGAAAGGATAGAATAGCCTTGGAGGCAGTTGAAAGGAGATCCACCATACTAATTCTTGAGATGATAAGGATGGCCCATCAAGGGAGGCTAAACAGGTTGAGTGTGTATTCTTTGGTGTTTAGAAGAATGAAAGGTGATCTTATTGATCAATGCTGCAGGCAAACGTGCTGAGGGGTGCACTATAGCTTGGTGTAGCAAACGCCAGGGCGCTGTGAGGAAGGACTACAGTCTAGATTCCTTCTGTTGCCAGGCATTGAGGAGCTAAAACTGGAAGGGAACCCCACCCTCCCTCACCAAATAACCGAAGGGGGAGAAACTACAAAGAGTTTACAACTACATCTACTATAAGTGGCTCCGATGCTACATCGAGGATGAAAATAACAATGGAGTATATATATAAATAAGAAGCCAAACATGCAATATGACCACATCTTCTTTTGTCGATAGTTTTATTGTGAATAAACTTTATTTTTGGGAAAGAAGTGTAAGATCCCAAGGGGACAAGGAGATGCTGAAGACTGCACATGCTAAGGAGGGGGGTTGGGGGGTTTGGGGGGGGGGGCGGGAGAACAGACTGCTGGAGGAACTTAATGCATCAGGCCATAGGTTTGGATGAAATTTAAGACTTGACATTTCAGGTTACGACCCTTTATTTGAACCGAACAGGTCGAGGGGAGGCAGATGGTGTAAAAAGGGGAAGGAGTGAGGGAAAAGCTGGCATCCGATAGGTGGATCCAGTAAGGAGAGGTTGATAAGCAGATTGGCAGGGTGGATACGTCCAGTCGTGGGAGAGTCCTACGTAAGAGGATGTGGCTTTAAGTACGGGCCAACATTTAAAACAGTGGTGCGTAGAATCTCTAGAATTCTCTGCCTCAGGGAGATCATAAGAAGTATTTAAATTGGAGATATTCACATAATTGACATTGAGAGCTGTGGTGAACTGGCCCAGAGGAGGAGTTGAGATCAATCATTGATTTGATGAGAAAATATTTTGAGAATTTTTTTTTGTCATCAAGTTGTCAAGCTTGTTTAACATACAAATTGTTTCTTATATCAACAACATTTTCTCTGCCTTATTGCCACAGAACACCTTTGACGAACATCTTCAACACATCACTGCAGCAGTCTATAGTCTCTGCGGGTTCTAAGACAGCAACCATCATTCCGGTACAAAAGAAGGTGACATTAACAGGTGTTACAAGATCAAACCAGCAACCGCACAAACCACAAAGAAGGCATATCACCATATAAACATATAACCATTTACGGAGCAGAAACAGGCCATGTCAGCCTTTCAAGTCCGCACCGGTTCACTAGAACAACTCCACTAGCTCAAACCTCCCGCTCACTGCCAATAACCCTCCAACCCCCTCACCTCCATGATTATCAACCTTCTCTTAAATGACAGAAGGGACCCTGATGCAACCATCACATTCGGAAGTTCATTCCATTCTGCCACCACTCGCTGAGTGAAAAAGCCACCTCTAATATTTCTCCTAAAATGTTGCCCCCTTACCCTTAACTCATGGCCTCTTGTTCCAAACTCCCCTACCCTCAGGGGAAAGAGTCTGTTTATGTTTAGTCTATCTATTCCTTTCATAATTTAAAAAACCTCTATAAAGTCCCCTCTCAGTCATCTACATTCCAATGAATAAAGTCCCAGTCTCCTTAATCTCTCCCTGTAATCCAGATGCTGTAACCCAAGCAACATCCTTGTAAATCTTCTCTACACCCTCTCCACCTTATCTATATCCTTTCAATAATTTGAAAGCCAGAAATGAGCACAGTACTCCAAACCAGGCCTCACCAATGCCTTAAACAGCTGCAGCATCACCTTCCAGCTCCTATAATCCATACCATGATTTATTAAGGCTAGCATACCATATGCCTTCTTAACCACCCTATCGACATGGGAATCCACCTTCAGTGAACTTTGTACCATAACCCCCAGGTTCCTTTGCTTCTCTACATGCCTTAATGCCCTCCCCTTAACTGTATATGTCCTATTCTGGTTATTTTTACTGAAATGCAACACCTCACACTTGTCTACATTGAATTCCATCTGCCATCTTTCAGCCCACTCTTCCAAAAAAACCAAATCCTTCTGTAATCCAAGAAAATCTACCTCACTATCCACCACTCCCCCTATTTTTATATCATCCGCATATTTGCTTACCCAGTTAACCACACCCTCCTCTAAATCATTAATATAAATGATAAACAACAAGGGACCCACCACCGATCCCTGAGGCACCCCACTTGTCACAGGCTTCCAACCTGACAGACAGTTGTCCCCCATGACTCTACTGTCTATCTCCCAGCCACCTCTGAACCCATGTCACAATTTCTCTACTAATCCCTAGTGACTGAACATTCCTTATTAACCTTCCATGCAGAACCTTATCAAAAGCCTCACTAAAATCCAAATATATCACATTCACCTCTCCACCTTCATCCACCTTTTTAGTCATTTCCTCAAAAAACTCAACAAGTTTCGTCAAGTATGACTTTCCTTTAACAAACCCATGCTGGGTGCCCCTAATCAATCCCTGCCTATCCAGATATGTATGTATATTATCTCGAAGAATACCCTCCATAACCTTCCCCATCATCGAAGTCAAACTTATTGGCCGATAATTACTTAGCCTACACCTGTTGCCTTTTTTGAACAATGGACAACATTTGCAACCCTCCAATCCTATGGTACTACACCCTCCTCCAGTGATCTTTGAAAAATCACTGTTAATGCCCCCACTATTTGTTCCTTGACCTCCCTTAAAGTCCTGGGAAAAATCCCATCAGAACCAGGAGACATCCACCTTAATTGACCCTATAAGCTCCAAAACTCTCGCTTTACTAATCCCTATGCTATCCATAACTAAGCCCTTTGCCTCTCTTATCGCATGTAGCCCAATGTCCCTTTCCCTCGTGAATACGGATGAAAAAAAATTGTTCAATATTTCTCCCATCTCATACGGTTCCTGACATAGTTCACCGGTCCCATCATCCAGTGGACCTATTCTATCCTTAACCCTCCTTTTACTGTTCACAAATCTGTAAAAACCCTTAGGATTCACCTTCGCCTTATTAGCTATGGACTCATCATACCTTCTTTTTGCCTTTCTAATTTCCCTCTTAAGCTTCTTCCTGCAATCTAAGTAAAAACCATACATCTCCTCAATCCCTTGTTTCTTTATATTTGGTATAGGCCTCCCTCTTGTCCTGAACCAACTTAATTTCACCAGAAAACCACGGCTCCCTCGAACCTTTAGTCTTCCCCTTCGGCCTGACTGGAACATAAAGATCCTGTACTCTCAAAATCTCACCCCTAAATGACCCCCAAATTTCTTCTACATCCTTTCCGGCAAAAAGATCAGCCCACACAACTCTCTGCAAATCCTTTCTCATTTCTCCAAATCTGGCCTTCCCCCACTCAAAGACCTTCAACCTCAGACCCGACCTATACCTTTCCATCATTCTTCTTCTTTCTTTGGCTTGGCTTCGCGGACGAAGATTTATGGAGGGGGTAAAAAGTCCACGTCAGCTGCAGGCTCGTTTGTGGCTGACCAGTCCGATGCGGGACAGGCAGACACGATTGCAGCGGTTGCAAGGGAAAATTGGTTGGTTGGGGTTGGGTGTTGGGTTTTTCCTCCTTTGCCTTTTGTCAGTGAGGTGGGCTCTGCGGTCTTCTTCAAAGGAGGCTGCTGCCCGCCAAACTGTGAGGCGCCAAGATGCACGGTTTGAGGCGTTATCAGCCCACTGGCGGTGGTCAATGTGGCAGGCACCAAGAGATTTCTTTAGGCAGTCCTTGTACCTTTTCTTTGGTGCACCTCTGTCACGGTGGCCAGTGGAGAGCTCGCCATATAATACGATCTTGGGAAGGCGATGGTCCTCCATTCTGGAGACGTGACCCATCCAGCGCAGCTGGATCTTCAGCAGCGTGGACTCGATGCTGTCGACCTCTGCCATCTCGAGTACCTCGACATTAGGGGTGTGAGCGCTCCAATGGATGTTGAGGATGGAGCGGAGACAACGCTGGTGGAAGCGTTCTAGGAGCCGTAGGTGGTGCCGGTAGAGGACCCATGATTCGGAGCCGAACAGGAGTGTGGGTATGACAACGGCTCTGTATACGCTTATCTTTGTGAGGTTTTTCAGTTGGTTGTTTTTCCAGACTCTTTTGTGTAGTCTTCCAAAGGCGCTATTTGCCTTGGCGAGTCTGTTGTCTATCTCATTGTCGATCCTTGCATCTGATGAAATGGCGCAGCCGAGATAGGTAAACTGGTTGACCGTTTTGAGTTTTGTGTGCCCGATGGAGATGTGGGGGGGCTGGTAGTCATGGTGGGGAGCTGGCTGATGGAGGACCTCAGTTTTCTTCAGGCTGACTTCCAGGCCAAACATTTTGGCAGTTTCCGCAAAGCAGGACGTCAAGCGCTGAAGAGCTGGCTCTGAATGGGCAACTAAAGCGGCATCATCTGCAAAGAGTAGTTCACGGACAAGTTTCTCTTGTGTCTTGGTGTGAGCTTGCAGGCGCCTCAGATTGAAGAGACTGCCATCCGTGCGGTACCGGATGTAAACAGCGTCTTCATTGTTGGGGTCTTTCATGGCTTGGTTCAGCATCATGCTGAAGAAGATTGAAAAGAGGGTTGGTGCGAGAACACAGCCTTGCTTCACGCCATTGTTAATGGAGAAGGGTTCAGAGAGCTCATTGCTGTATCTGACCCGACCTTGTTGGTTTTCGTGCAGTTGGATAATCATGTTGAGGAACTTTGGGGGACATCCGATGCGCTCTAGTGGACCCATGATCACTGGATCCGAAGTTCTCTCCAACGCTTACCTCCGTCACCTGCCCCAATGCATTCCACAACAACAGATCTCACACCCCTCCCCCTCTAGTTGGCATCTCAACATATTGCTGCAAAAAGCAATCCTGAACACAATGCATACATATTAAGCCATCCTGCCCTTTTACTGACTGTGTTTCCCAATCTATGTTTGGAAAATTGAAATCCCCAACCAACACCACCCAATTTCTCCTGCATATCTGGCCTATTTCCTTGCACATTTGCTCTTCTAGTTCCCTTTCCCCATTTGGAGGCTTATAATATACTCTCATAATAGTAACCTCACCCTTCTTATTTTTCAGCTCTACCCACACTGCCTCCCTCGACGAGCCCTCCAGTCTACCTTGCCTCAGCACTGCTGTAATATCCTCCCTGACAAGTAATGCCACACCTTCACCCTCTTAACCCACCAACTCTGTCACATCTAAACCAGCAAAATCCTGGAACATTCAACTGCCAGTCACAACCTTCCTTCAACCATGTCTCACTAATGGCCACAACATCATCATGCCATGTGTCAATCCACACCTTTAGCTCATCCAGCTTCCTTACTACGCTCCTCGCATCACACAGGGGTAAAGATGAACAATTACTTTATTAACAAAAAATTCACCTTCAAACTATAATTCAAAATCCCCCCCTTTTATAACAATGCCCACTGGTTACTATGCAAATCTCTATAACAGTGTAAAACTAATAAATTCCCCATCTTAAATATAACATATGTAATTAAAGTCTAAGTTACATTTCCAACCAACCCACAGAAAAACTTAAACAAAAAAAACACAAGACTCACAAAACTTTGATTTCAACCGAAGCAAAGATCATAAACAAAATTCAGTTTGTTTGGTAAACTGAAGCCAAAAGATCTTTGAGAGAGAGAGAGAGAGAGCACAAAATTCGAAGTTGTATTCTTGTGTTGCTTGCAGAGAGAGGAACAATTGGCTTGGTCTGGATCCTTCTGGCTGCCTTTAGAATGTTCATCCCTTCTAAAATGTCCAACATTCTAAACTTTCCTCCAGACTATGACTCATGCTCTGGGCCTTCTTCCACCCAACAGCACCACCCAGTGGTGGTTTATCATCCAAGTCCAGAAATTTTTAGATCATTTTCTGCACATGCTCAGTCTGTCTCCCAATCTCTCACCAGTCCACCTTCACTTTGGCTCTCTAATGCAAACTGTCACTTTTCAACACAAAACCACACAACACATAAGCCAATACACAACACAGAACTTTGTAACACAGGCCTTAATGTCTTGGGCCCCATTGCACTGACCTCCACCATTATGAAATGCTTTGAGTGTTTGGTGATGGAACACATCAAAGCGCACCTCTCAGAGACACTGGACCCATTTCTATTCATCTACAGTCAGAACAGTTCCACTGATGATGCTACAGCCTTGTCCTTTCACTCCATCCTGAACCACCTGGAGAAAGACACCTCTTTCACCAGACTTCAGCTTAATGTTTAATACAATCATTCCCCAGAGGCTGATGGAGAAGGTGTGACTCTATGTAACTAGGTTTTGTACTTCCTGACAGAAAGATCGCAGACTATCTGAGTCGGCAGCAGAATGACAAGTACCATCATGCAAAGCAGTAGTGCTCCTCAGGACTTTGTGCTCAGTCCGCTCCTCTTAACATTACTGAACCACAATTGGAAAGCCAGATCCAGCTCCAACAGTCATCAAGTTTGTAGAAAATGCAACAGTCATTGGCCTCATCATCAACAACGTTGAGTTGCACCACAGAGAAGAGGTGGAAAATCTCGTGAAATGGTGCGAGAATGACAACCTGAGTCTCAATCTGGCAAGAAGAAAAAGATGATGGTGGACTACAGGAGGACCATGGTCAACCATCCTCCACTACACATTAATCGATCAGTATTTGAGAGAGCAGAGAGTACAAAGTTCCTCAGTGTCCACTTAAGTAATGACCTATCCTGGAGACAAGACATCTCCGCACTAGGTGCAACACATCCTGAGAAGTACAAGGAGGGTCACATTTGTGGCCCGAAATGTGAAGTTAATAAAACATTAAACACAAGTTTTCTCAGTGGCTTTATTTTCCCATTTCCTTTGTTCTCTTCCTTGTGTTCTTATCTCCCTCTCATACCACGTGACTTCCGGTACATCTCATACATATTCATTATCATGATATCCCTCCTTTAATCAGAAATAAACTTTACCTTCACTTACCAATATCCCTCGGAAACCTACAAACATCGTAACTAATGGTAATACTATAACTCAACTACATAAAATTTACTTCCTACAGCACTCATACATGCACTTTATGATATAAGATTAAAATACTGTCCCAAAGTTCTTATTAAAACTATGGCACAAAGTCTTGGTATCGTTTGGGCACTTTCCGGTTTCGTTTCGGCCTGCCTGCGATATTGTCGTCGCTTCTCGGTTGTTCACTCTCGGCGTCGGAAATACTGCTCGCCACGGCTTCGGGTGTTTCTGGCGCTCTAGTCACTTCATCAGGAGTGCTGGTAACTGCCTCTGGAACATCATCAGGTCTCTCAGTTTCAGCATCTCGTATTGGCCTTTCAACCTCTTTGCTTGATATATCTCTGGACTGGTACCTTTTTACACTTGATACATTTCTCTTATACAGGACTCCAGTCGGAGACTTGACTGTCACCATACTGCCACTTCTGGATACGACAGTATAGGGTTGATGGTAATAAGGTGTGTCTAGCTTACCACCAGTTTCATGCCTCACTAGAACATTATCTCCTGGCATGATGTCTGAGTACTTGGCTCCACGTTTCGAATCTGTGTACAGCTTTGCTGCACCTTTCTTTTCAGCATTGTGGTCCCTCATCTCCTGGTCGTCTTGGATTTCCTTTATTTCTGGCATTTTTGTACGGATTTTTCTCCCAAAAAATGCTTCTGCAGGACTTTTTCCAGTGGTTACATGAGGCGTTGCTCGATAGACAGCCACATAAGATAGCAATGCTTCTCGCCAATTTTGTCCTTCTGCGTGTGCAATCCTCAATCGTTTTTCAATGGACTGATTTTGTCTCTCTACTTCTCCATTGGCTTGCGGCCATTTCGGAGTTACTTTATGATGGTGGATACCTGTGGTCCTCATGTATTCCACAAATGTCTCTGAAATGAATTGTGGACCATTATCAGAGTATAATGTAACAGGTAATCCATATCTTGCGAATATCTCTGCTAATGCTTGTATTGTTTTTTCAGTGGTTGTGGACTTCAACACCACGTACTCATAGTATCTGCTGTAGTAATCTATCACTACCATAATTGATTCACCCATCGGCAAAGGTCCAAGAAAATCAACAGCTACGTCGATCCATGGTCCTGTCGGGAGTTGCGTACTCCGGATCGGTTCTGGCGGATTAGTCCTACTTGTGATTTGACATCCGTGACAAGTTTTAACAAATTTCTCTGCGTCTTTATCACAACCTGGCCACCATACCTTGGTTCTGAGGTTTTGCTTGGTACCAACAATGCCTAGGTGTCCTTCATGCACTAAGGATACGATCTTCAGTCTCAATCTTTGCGGTATCACCAATCTGCAACCTCTTAATACACACTGTCCGATGCAACAAAGTTCGTCTCTAATGGGAATGTAAGTCTTGTGAGTACACTTGTCCCATTGTCCACTCTGTATGCATTCTCTTACTTGCATGAGTTCTGGATCACGTTCAGATTCTCTCTCGACTTTCTTCGTAGTCACAGCTTTTCGGTGTCGACTGAATAGCTACGAAGCGTACAAAGCTCTCTGTTTCTGTTCCCAATTCTGACTTGGATTGTGGACCACCAATCTGGACAGCGGATCAGCAATGTTTGTTTTCCCTGCAATGTGGATTACTTTATATTTGTAGGGTTGTAGTCTGTGTACCCATCTCTCTATTCTGGCACATGGTTTGGATCTAGGTGCATAGATCACCTCTAATGGCTTATGATCTGTGATGAGTTCAAATTCAATGCTGTATAAATATGCATGGAACCTCTCACAGGCCCATACAAGTCCGAGTGCTTCTTTCTCTGTCTGAGAGTATCTTCTTTCCACATCTGATAACGATCTGCTGGCATAGGCAATGATTCTTGGTCCTCCATCATGCATCTGGACCAACACGGCTCCTAAACCAACTGGGCTGGCATCCGCTATGACTTTGGTTGATGCCGCCGGATCATAATATCCAAGAGTTTTTGCATCTGTCAGGCTTTGCTTCAGCGCTGTGAACGCTTTCTTCTGCTCAGATCCAAAATGGAAAGGTACACCTTTTCTGGTTAGTTTCCTTAGTGGTTCTGCCACTGTAGCGAAATTAGGAATGAACTTTGCTCAAAAATTGACCAATCCTAGGAAACTCCTCACCTCTGTTGCGTTCTGAGGTGCACGTGCCTCTGCAATAGCTTTCACCTTGGCCTCTGCAGGGTTTAGTCCTTCCCGTGTAAGTCTGTGTCCCATGAAGTCCATTTCTGACACACCAAACTGGCACTTGTTTCCATTCATGGTAAGGCCTGCCTCCTGTAGCCTAGATAGTACATGCCTCAACCATTTGTCATGCTCTTCCTTCATTGGTGCATGGACTATGATGTCGTCAGAAATGTTGGCAACTCCAGGAATGCCTTGAATCACTCGATAGATTTCATACTGGTAGATCTCCGAAGCTGCATTAATTCCAAATGATAGTCTCTTGTAACGATACAATCCACAGTGAGTCACAAATGTTGTTACATCTCAGGAACCTGGATCCAGCTCTAATTGATGATAGCCCCATTTCAGATCAATTTTTGAGAATACCTTGCTGGTAGTTAGTTCTTGAAGTATTTCCTCCACTGTTGGTATAGGGTGTCGTTCTCTAATTATAGCTTCATTGGCCATTCTCATGTCAACACATAGTCTTATGTCACCCTTTGGTTTGGGCACAATCACTACGGGACTGACCCATTGTGTCGAATGTTCCACCAGTTCAATAATGTCTTGTTCGATCAATTCTTTAATTTTGGCTTCGACTTTCCCACGAAGTCCAAACGGAGTTCGGCGCATTGGTTGCGCCTTGGGTTTGACCGTTTCATCTACTGCTAGCTTCAATTGTCGACCTTTCAGCTTTCCTACTCCTTGGAAGACTGCGGGGAATTCTTGCTTCATAACCTCGTGTGACTGAATTGAATTGACACAAGCTCCAATATGAAGTATTGCCAGGTCTTGAGCTGTGCTTCTACTCAGCAATGGTTCTCCCCTCTCTTCTATGACCATAAACTCTGCTTCGGTGTACTTATCTCCAGCTTCAACAGTTGCAGTAAAACATCCAATGGTCTGCAATGGCTTGGTTGCTGTGTATGGATACAGTTTCTTAGAACACTTCTTTGAGGTACAGATGATCTTTTTCCTTTTCAACTTCTCCCATAAATGTCGATCAATCACATTACTGTCACAGCCTGAGTCTACAATGACCTGCACTGTCACTCCACCAATGATCACTGGGACCTTCTCATGATGTACTTCATTCGACGTAAATTGGTAATACCTCTGTTCCTCCTGGGTATCATCATCGTCACCGTCTATCTGGCGAATGGTATCTTTCTTTCCAGGATACTTTCCTTTCCCCCAGACATTGCCTTTGGAAGTTGTACTCTTCCTCTTCTGGTCTGCATTGGACTTGCTTTTGCACTTCTTTGCAAAGTGGTCCTTACTTTCTGCAAACTTTGCCTTTGGCCGGGCAATATGGGTCTTTTCCAAAGTGACCTCGGTTTCCACATCGATAACACTCCACGTCCTGTGTCGACGTATATCTTGGCTGATTATGGCGATGTGAGAGCCTCTTAATTTGCTGGCTTGAGTTGTCTTTCAGGGTCATGGTATGAAATTGCCCTTCAACAGCCTCTAATGCAGCAGCAATGGTTAAAGCATCGGTGAGTTCCAACTCACTCCCTCTTTCCAGTAGACGTCTTCTGAGTTTATCTGATCTGCAGTGCTGTACGACTTGATCCAATAATTGGTTGTCCAAATCAGCTGGCATGTAATTGCATCCAACAGCTAGCTGGCGTAGTCTCGTCACGTACTGAGCAATTGTCTGGCCATCTTCTTGTCTCGTTCTCCGAAACAAATGGCGTTGAAATGTAGCATTCGGTGTCACTACATAGTGTGCATTTAATGCATCTACCACTTTCCAGTACTCATCTTTTCTTCCAGTATTCAAAAGTGTCTTAAATGTTTCCCGAACAGCGGGTCCAGCCGTGAAAAGAAGTAACGCCCTTCTCTGCGCTTTTTGTTCAACTGTACCCGTATCTAGAAATAGGCCACGACTGTCGGCGTAGGATTCAAATTCTTCCAGCCATGCCTTCCACTTCACACTTACAGTGCTTGCATCACCCGTTTGGTCAAAATGAGCAATTCCACTATGTGTTAGAAAGTCACCATTTGCACCAGCCATGAGGAAATATTCCAGCCCCAAAAGTACTGAGACAAAGAGAAAATTCTTATCACCTTGAAGTTGTCTGTAATCCTCTGTAATCTTGTTTAGACTTTAATTTTCTTCAAGCTTCTTTCATCCTCGTCGCCAATGTCACATTTGTGGCCCGAAATGTGAAGTTAATAAAACATTAAACACAAGTTTTATCAGGTAAACTTCTCAGTGGCTTTATTTTCCCATTTCCTTTTTTCTCCTGCTTGTGTTCTTATCTCCCTCTCATACCACGTGACTTCCGTTACATCTCGTACATATTCATTATCATGACACCAGCCACCATCCTGTCAACTTTCTACAGGAGCTCTATCAAGAGTGTCCTGACTAGCTGCATCACAAAGTGATAAGAATGCTGTAGAGAATTGGATTGGAAGTTAATCCACAGGACCATAAGAGTGGTACAATGAATCACAGAGGTTTTCCCCCCCCCACCTCCCCCCACAAATCAATGTAATCTACCAGATCCCTATCACCCTTCACACAGTATCTTCCAGCTATGTCTGTTGGGGAAGAGTTAGTGAAGCATCAGAGTCAAAACCACCAAGATGAGAAACAGTTTCTTCCCAAAGGCTGTGAGGTTGCCAAACTGCTCATACAATCTATATGTACCGTATATGTATCAGTTGTCTGTTATGTGTGTTGTGTCTGTATACATGTTTGTATGTTTTTACACCAATCACCGAAGAGCGCTGTTTTGTCGGGAAACCTCACAAAGATAAGCGTATACAGAGCCGTTGTCATACCCACACTCCTGTTCGGCTCCGAATCATGGGTCCTCTACCGGCACCACCTACGGCTCCTAGAACGCTTCCACCAGCGTTGTCTCCGCTCCATCCTCAACATCCATTGGAGCGCTCACACCCCTAACGTCGAGGTACTCGAGATGGCAGAGGTCGACAGCATCGAGTCCACGCTGCTGAAGATCCAGCTGCGCTGGATGGGTCACGTCTCCAGAATGGAGGACCATCGCCTTCCCAAGATCGTATTATATGGCGAGCTCTCCACTGGCCACCGTGACAGAGGTGCACCAAAGAAAAGGTACAAGGACAGCCTAAAGAAATCTCTTGGTGCCTGCCACATTGACCACCGCCAGTGGGCTGATAACGCCTCAAACCGTGCATCTTGGCGCCTCACAGTTTGGCGGGCAGCAGCCTCCTTTGAAGAAGACCGCAGAGCCCACCTCACTGACAAAAGGCAAAGGAGGAAAAACCCAACACCCAACCCCAACCAACCAATTTTCCCTTGCAACCGCTGCAATCGTGTCTGCCTGTCCCGCATCGGACTGGTCAGCCACAAACGAGCCTGCAGCTGACGTGGACTTTTTACCCCCTCCATAAATCTTCGTCCGCGAAGCCAAGCCAAAGAAGAAGAAAAGAACTTAGATAATCAGATGATACTAAACTTGAATTTGAACTTGAACTTAACAAGCAGGGTTCCATGAACTGGAGTTCAAGGGATGCTGGTCTCATGGAAAAGCAGAACATGGAGGCCTGATTGACATGCCGTCTTGGCTGTGTTCGCAAGAATGTAACCATGACCATAAGAACAGATGAATGTGAACCAAAGGAACACAAGCTCTAAATATGGAATGATTTGCCTTCTGGTTATCATTCATTCCACATGACTCCGACTTGTAGGGTCTTGTTAGTTGCTGCAATCTTTAAGTGACTATCCTGTCAACTTCCGTGCAGAGCAGTCCTCTGCCCAGTGTTGTGGACTTTAAACACAGAACCGAATTAAAGATGTTATCCACAATGTAATCTGAAATTAGAAATGACCAAGAGAACGTGTGCACTGAATAGACAATTTGTTTAACTTTGAACAACCCATGAGGATATCAGTTTGTATACTCCATCCATGATCATACATACCTGCAACTTGCAAATTTTAAAAAAAATCACTTTCCTTTTATTTGCTAGAAGGTACCATCTCTAAATTTTCTGGGATTTAAGTTTTCTAATGTGTGCTTTTGCAGAAATTACAGGCACAGCATTACAGTTTGTATATACTGTACTATTCTTCTCAACTGCGTCTTTAATAAACATCATGGAAAAAATAGCATTATTAAACAAGAAGTTAATTTATAAATACTGCCAAGTTCTGACCTGGAGATTTACTCCACTGTAAAACACATTGCAGATGGAGAAAGGATTACTCTGGAAAATAAAATCTGCACTCTGAGCTGTTTAACTGCAGCTTGAAGCAGCTCAACATGATTGTGAAGATCATTGTTGGGCTTTCACTGAAAATCATCAATTGCATTTTATCTGTACTTCACACAAACATCAAGTGTTTCCTGAGCTGATTGTGTCGGACCCGGCTGAGTTGGTAACGCTTAATCTGTGTCCAAAGGTTACTGGGTCAAGTTCCACTTCAAAGAGTTGAACACGTTCTGGTTGACACCCCAGGGAAGATCCAAGGGGATGCAGTATTCTTGTTGAACCTGCCTTGTCCTCCTGAGATTCCTCACCCTCAAAATTCAGCCAATTGGATTCGCTGCTCATGATATCATGAGATGACTGAGGATCAAGTTGCAGGAGTGTTCAACACCCTGGAGAAAGACATTAAGATATTAATTACTCTTTCTTTTTAAATTATATTTATCGGTTTTAATCAAGAGCTTATTATAATAATAATACAATACAATGAGATGGTATGAATAAATACACATAATTAATAAAACAATCAGTATATCAAAAACAATCATAGTCAAGATAGTATTAAAAATAACTAATAATAAAAAAAGAGAAAAAAGAAAAAAGGAAAATAAAAAAAGAGAAACAGAACAAAAAGAAAAAAAACTCCGTACTCCTGCCTAACAGCATTGCCAAATCCTATCTTTGATTAGAATTAAAAGAAAAATGAAGGGAAATTTAAAAAAATGAAAAGGAACATGGAAAAGACACAAGTCAGATAATTTAATTACATTAAAGTGAAATTATAAAGTAAGATAGTGAATCACAAGTGACCCCCACAGCGTCTGGAATCTTATATCTGAATTATTAACCAACAAATCTTTTCCATATTCAAACAAGACATGATGTCACACAACCACTGATCATGAGTAGGTGGGGCAGCACCCTTTCATTTAAGTAAAATCGCACGTCTCGCCAAAGAGAGGCAAATGAGATAGAGCGACTCTGAACCAGAGGCAGAGAAGAATCATTCCTTCCCATTTTACCGAAGAGATCCACCAAAGGATTTGCTACCAAATCTATATTAAAAATTGCAAAGTGCGGTAAACCTCTCTCCAGTATTTTTGGAGACTAGGACAAGTCCAGAACATATGAATTAATGACACTTCTCTGCTCTTACACCTGCCACAATAGGGAATTGGATCAGAGTAAAAATTAGACAATTTAACCTTAGACATATGTGCTCTCTGTACCATCCTAAACTGTAATAAACAATGATGGGCACATAACAAAGAGCTATTAATTGATTTAATGATTGTGTCCCAATCCACATTCAATAGAGTCAAATTAAAATCCTATTCCCAATCATTTTTAATTTTAACTAGAGAATTCTGTTTTAAACATAACAATTTCTCATAAATAATGGATATTAAATATTTATGAGAAGGCATTAAACTAAAAAAACTCATCTCCAAAATTTGATTCAGTCTCTCTTGGAAAATCAGAAAACTGTGATTCAAGAAAATGTTGGATTTGCAAATATCTATAAAATTGAGCTTTAGGCAGGTTAAATTTAGCAGAAAGCTGCTCAAATTATGCAAAGTATCATTAAAACTTTGAATAGCCTCTCTATCCCTTCTCTGAAAAATAGCATCATATAAAGAAGGTTGAAAGAGGTGATTGGATACAATAGGACTTGTTTTCTAAACTGTGCCCAAATTCTAACAGAATGTTTAACATGGGATTATTAATTACAAAGAAATAAATAAATTTATTTCAGAAATGTATAAATTACTTCTCAATATAATGTATAAAAATTATATGCATAAAAAGTTTCTCAGTTAGGTATTCATGAAACAAGATTGAGATGGGAAATTGATTTAGATAGGAAAATAGATAAAAATAATTGGAAACAGTTAGGTAAAGATAGTATGATGAAAATTGTTAATGTAAGATATATATTGGTTCAATAGAGTTTTTTACATCAATTATATTTAATTCCTCAAAAATTAAGAAAGTTTTTAATTTAAAATTATCAGCTTTATGCTTTAGTTGTAGTTGAGAAGTAGGTTTATTTTTTCATTCTACTTGGCAATATTCTAAGGTCAAACCTTTCTTGGAAAAAATATTAAAGGTCAAACTCCTGCTTGATCTGATGTTATTTTTATTGGGTAATATTAAAATGATTAGTCTTAAATTAAGATTAACTATGTATCAAATTGAATTTTTATGATTAGCTTTAGCTGTTTCTAGGAAATGCATAGCCATTACTTGGAAATCTGATATAGTTTTAGGAATGCAGAGATGGCATTATAGTTTACATAATAAATATAATTTATTTTTGAAAATATAGAGCCCATATTTACAATATGTTGGTTTGAAGATTTAGAGTTCTCAATAACTCATCCCAGTGGTGATTTTTCAGCTCCACAGTTATTAATTTAAAGTTATATATGTATTTTTGACAATCACCTTTTCTTCTCTTTTCTTTTCCTTTACATATATATAGTTTCTTTTACAATTTATTATTAATAACTGTAATTGTGGTTTAAAATGTATAAATAAAATATATAAACAAAAACATGGGATTGTCTGTTAACTTAGTTTAAAGTAGAAATGAAAAGCTAAGAATCACCACATTGGAAAGATTTTGGGGGGAAAAGTTAGCTCCATTGGGCAGTCAGAATGATTGTGATTGTGAAAAAAAAACAAAATGTAAGACATCATATATTGACTGCCCAACAATAAAATCTAAAGTTAGGAAGAGCCATTCCACCATCTCTCTTAGATCTCTGTAGAAGAACTTTATTAAGGCGAGGGTGCTTAGTCTTCCACATGTAAGACGATATGGCCAAAAAAAGTACCGGTAAGTCAAAAAATGATTTAGGAACAAAAATTGGAACAGATTGAAAAAGATATAAAAATTTAGGTAAGATTTTCATTTTAATAGAATTTATATGGCCAACAAAGGTTGTAGACAAAGGTGGCCACTGAGTCAGCGAATGTTTCACTTGTTTGAACGTAGCAAGATAATTCTCCTTAAAAAGGTGTTTATGATTCTTTGCAATTGTAACATGAAGCTAGGTAAATTGATTAAAAGGAGATCCATCATACACTGCTGCAGAAGAATTCAATGGAAGAAGTACACTTTTATGCAAATTCAATTATATCCTGAAAATTGTTTGAATTGTGAAAGTAATAACATCATATGGGGAAGGGAAGCAACTGGATCTGAAATGAAAAGCAGGAGATCATCTACATAAAGGGAGACCTTGTGCTCAATCCCTTTCCTCCATCTCCCCAAAATGACCTTGCACTCCCAAAATGCATTTGCTAATGGTTCAACCACCATATCAAATAAATAAATGACTTAACAGGCGTCCTTGATGAGTGCTGTGTTGCAGATTGAAAGGCTGAAATTATTGTAAATTAGTAAGGTTTGTGGCGGATGGCCATGTTTTTAATGGCCATAATTTAATGCATTTAATAAAATCAGAACCAAAATTAAATTTTTCGAGAGTTGTAAACAGATATACCCATTCTATTCAATCAAAAGCTTTTTCTGGACCCAATGAAAGAATACACTCAGGAGTCTTCCCAGAAGGCAAACACATAATATTCATTAAGTGACGTATATTAAAATACTGGTTTATAATAAACCCCATCTGACCTTCAGAAATAACTGATGATAAAATGTTTCTATCCTATTGGCAAAAATTTTAGCCAAAGTTTTACCATCAACATTCAGAAAAGAAATTGGCCTGTAAGAGGAACATTCAGCTGTGTCTTTAATTTTCTTTGGAATTTAAGATATGCAAGCCTCGCTAAACAAATCTGGAAGTTTATCCAGTTTAAACGAATATGTAAGGTGTGAGCAATTGAAAGAAGATTTTGAAAAATTCTACAAGAAACCTATTGGGTCCAGGTGTATTTCTAGATTGTAGTGAGGAAATAGCAACCGTTATTTCCTCTTGCTAGATAGATTCATCCAGTCTAATTTGATAATCTGAAGAAATCTTGGGGATATTCAATCAGTTTTGAAAATTCTTCATCAAATTATTGTCATTCATGCATTCAGAGGAATATGGTTTAGAATAGAATCTTTCAAATATATCATTTATCTCATAATGATCTAAAGTCATAATACTAACACCTTTACAAACCTTTGTAATGTGATGGTTAGCATCAAATCTCCAAATCCTCTCAAATGGTGAGCCAAAAACTTACCATATTTATCATCATGAATATAAAATTGACTTTTAATCTTCAAAAGTTGGCATTTGACTGGACACGTTGAGAAAAGATCAAATTTAGTTTTAAGTTCAAACCATTTTTGCATAGCACTGAACTTTTAGATTGAGTCTATTGTTGATCTACCTGTTTAATTTGTTTAATTAACTCAGATCTTTCTTTATTAGTCTTCCTTTGTTTATTAATAGTACACAAATAATTTTCCCCCAAGAAAGGCCTCCAAATTATCCCATATAACTAAAATAGAAGTTTCCAAATAGACATTAGTATCAAAAAAGTAAACTATCTGTTCTTCCATAAATTTAATGAAGACCTTATCTGATAATAATACTGAATTAAAGCTTGAGGAAAATTAGGAAGACTTAATGATAATGTAATAGAGGCATGATCAGATATTACAATACTGTGGTATTCACAAGAATGAGTTAATAGTATTAATTGATTATTAACAAAAATAATAATTGGGTTCACTAGTACAGATCTCAACATAGCCTTGAGTTAAAAAAACAAGAGCAAGACGCTGAATTCCAGAGGTGAGGTGAAAGTGACATCAAGGTGATGCTTGTCTGAAGGTGGAATACAGGAACTCTGGTGAAACTGAATTCAATGGACTTCAAGGGGAAATGACCGGAGTCATAATTGCACAAAGGAAGATTGAACAAAGTAGTGACTCTCTGTCTGCCTTACGGTAGACAAAAGCTGAAGAATTTCATGTCTGTTACCTTCTAAATGTAGCATTACATGACAATAATGGAACCTTTACCTTTACCATGTTTTCTGTCTCCAGACATGAGATCATCTTTTCCTTATTACTTCTCTTGTTGGTTATTTGGTTATAAAAGGACTTCAGATTTTCTTTGATTTTGGTCTTGCTGACATGGTTCCATCTTTGCCTTCCTAATCTCACTTCACTTTGCATAGAGTTTTATGCTGCATTATGCACCCACGCATGTTTCTATTTCTTGTCTTCTCTCACTCAAGCATTAAGCTCTGGCAGAGCGGCATTAAAAGTGAGCAGTGGGCATGATCCTGATGTAATTGCAAAGTGGCCTCTCTCTCTCCCTCCTATCTCAGCTGGCGCCACAGTCACTCACTCTCACTCTGCCTTCACCCTATCACAGATAACCTTTATTCTTTCCACCCTCAACCTTCCTCTGCAACCCATGTTCTGATTTTTTTTAAAGTCATCTGCCCAAAATGTGAACTCTGTTTCCACTCGACAGGTGTTGCCTGATTTTCTGAGTTTTTCCAACATTTTATGGGGTTTTTTTAATCGTGATGAGATTGCTGAGCTTTGCTTTTTCCATGCCTCCTGAGTTCTATGCGCTGGGTATGACCTTGCTCCACTCAGGCCAGGGCAGTAAGCAAGATTTGATTACCATGCAGCTCCTGAAACATCTTTGATGAGAATTTAGAAAGTTAATTAAAGGGCAACTAAGGACAGATGGAACATCCAAATAAATGACTCAAAGTCCAAACTTTAACATGTATGAAATAATAATATGCTTATTTTAATCATTGTGCCTTTATTCTGCAAATGAAATGTAATGGCAGAAGCAGCTTCCTGAAATCACTTTGATGAAAGAATGTCTTTTAACTATCTTAAGTCCTGCACATTTTAAAGTAATAGTCTTAAGGCATCATGAGTTTGCCCGGACAAAAAGAATAAAGGACATAATGTAAAACAAGGAAGCTATTGTAAGTGTATTTTCCTTACCACAGGCTCTTCAGCAACTTAAGAAACCATTTACAGATACATGCCTATAAACTTCTAAAGTTTTTCAGTTGCAAGATGAAGTGACATTTCTGGAAAAATTTCAGTTCGACTGATTGAATTAACAAGCATAATAAGCGAAACAGATTAGGTTTGATAAGCTAGGGGGAGAGATTGGCACAGAGTGAGTGTTATCTGGAATCGGTGACTTGCCTTTTATCATAACAAGTCAATCCCATAAAGTACTTACATGGCATTCCCAAAATTAAGATACATGATGACCGGAAGGAAGTCACGTGATGGAGTATTGACCGGTAAGAAAATACCAGCCCTCTCCAGAAAAGTTTTAAAAAAGTAAAGAAAAAACAAAGCTACAAACACAGAAACCATAACAAATTAAAAATAAAAGTGTGGAGAAAATGGCAGCAAAGAAAGAAAAATCAAAAACAATGGGAAGAAAAGAAGAAGGAAAGATGTCGGAAGCGAAAGGTGAAGGCCTTACCTGTACGAGGAGGCCCGCCATGGAGAGAGAAGCCCGTTCCCTGAGGTCAGTGGAAACCCCAAACTCAGGACTACAAATATGGCTCACGGAACCAAACAAAAGTGCGCAACCGCGCATGCGCGAATCTTCGATGCACAAGACAAAAACAACACCGACGGGAGGGGGGACCAGCTGAGGAGTAAATCTCCACAGCTGAAACAGATAAGTAAATCTCCACAGCTTCAACAGACAACACGACAGCAAGACTCCCAACAGGAAAACATAGAAAATAACGGGGACAAGAAGGAAGAGAGTGAAAACAGGAAATCAGAGAAACAACAGATGACCAACCCAGAGGAAGAAGACCAACACCAAGACACTTTTAATAAAAATAATAAAAACAAAATTACCCAACAAAATAAAATAAACAACCCAACAAGAAAATCAGAAGAGACAGAGGTGAAGGACACAGATGCTGGAGTGGACTCAGAAGAAGAGGAGGAAGAACATCAAAGTCTACACAGAGAAATGGAAGATGAAGGGAAGGAACAGTACATGGATTAAAAAAAATTAAAAGAATATATGAAAACATTAAAAGAATGGCTGACACAAGAATTCAGTGAAATAAAAAGAAGAATAAAAGGTACAGAAGAAAAAGTGAATAGAGATGGTCATGACAGAAATAGGAAAAAGAATAGAGAAGGTGGAAGAACGAGAAACAGCCATAGAAATGGAGGTAGATGACTTAAAAAAGAAATTAGAAGTATCTGATAAAAAAGTTAAAGAAACACAGGAGCTGTTAGCTCAGAAGATAGATATAATGGAAAACTCTACCGGCACCACCTACGGCTCCTAGAACGCTTCCACCAGCGTTGTCTCTGCTCCATCCTCAACATCCATTGGAGCGCTCACACCCCTAACGTCGAGGTACTCGAGATGGCAGAGGTCGACAGCATCGAGTCCACGCTGCTGAAGATCCAGCTGCGCTGGATGGGTCACGTCTCCAGAATGGAGGACCATCGCCTTCCCAAGATCGTATTATATGGCGAGCTCTCCACTGGCCACCGTGACAGAGGTGCACCAAAGAAAAGGTACAAGGACTGCCTAAAGAAATCTCTTGGTGCCTGCCACATTGACCACCGCCAGTGGGCTGATAACGCCTCAAACCGTGCATCTTGGCGCCTCACAGTTTGGCGGGCAGCAGCCTCCTTTGAAGAAGACCGCAGAGCCCACCTCACTGACAAAAGGCAAAGGAGGAAAAACCCAACACCCAACCCCAACCAACCAATTTTCCCTTGCAACCGCTGCAATCGTGTCTGCCTGTCCCGCATCGGACTGGTCAGCCACAAACGAGCCTGCAGCTGACGTGGACTTTTTACCCCCTCCATAAATCTTCGTCCGCGAAGCCAAGCCAAAGAAGAAAAGAAAAAGAAAGAAGATAATAGAAGAAACAATATAAAGATAGTGGGCCTTAAGGAAGATGAAGAAGGCAAAAATATGAAATAATTTATAAAAGAATGGATCCCCAGAGTCCTAGGAATGCCAGAATTACAGGAAGGAATGGAAATAGAAAGGGCACACAGAACATTAGCCCCTAAACAACAACCACAACAAAAACCAAGTTCCATTCTAGTAAAATTCCTAAGTTATATGACAAGAGAAAATATATTGGAGAAAGCAATGAAAAAAATAAGAGAAGACAAAAAACCACTGGAATACAAAGGTCAAAAATTTTTTTTCTATCCAGATTTAAGTTTGAACTCCTGAAGAGGAGGAAGGAGTTTAATGCAGCAAAAATAACCCTATGAAAAAAAGGTTATAAATTTATATTAAAATATCCAGCGGTGCTTAAAATAGTTCTCCCGGGGCAGCAAAGCAAACTGTTCTCGGATCCGGAAAAAGCACGAAAATTTGCAGAACACCTACAAAGCAGACAGAGAGATGAAGAGATATAACAAGAACAAAAATGACAACAAACTATATATGAAGAAGAAGAATAAAGTATAAGTAAGAATTAAGAAGAGAAAGAAAGGGAAGAAAGGAAGTAAGGAGGGAATTAAGAGAATGAGCTTTGTTATATATGAAGATTAAAATCTTTTCTGGGGGGGCTGGGTGGGGAAGAATAACAGTCACTGCGAAATCAGTTGACGCTTGCAAGCGGGTTCGCAAATCCAAATGAAGAGGGGAGATGTGGTTGCCCAACAAGGGACAAAGGGCAACTCAGAAAGGGGAGGGACTATTGAGGTTAAAGGAATTTTAGATATGGGAATAGTGGAAATATTTTATGTTTTAGAAATGTTGTCTTACAATGTGTTCAAAAAAAAGAAAGCAGAAATGGATAAGAAGGGAAGGTAGTGATGAGGAAACAGAAAGGAAAGATAAACAAAATATGAAATGGCCATGTTGAACTATATGACTTTAAATATTAACGGAATACATAACCAAATCAAAAGGAAGAAGCTGTCAAATTTACTGAAGAAAGAAAAAATTGATATAGCATTCGTGCAAGAAACACATTTAACTGAAGTGGAACACAAGAAATTAAAGAGAGATTGGATAGGACATGTAACAGCAGCATCATTTAATTCAAAAGCCAGACGAGTAGCTATATTAAACAATAAAAATGTACCAATCAAAATAGAAGAGGAAATAATAGATCCAGCAGGGAGATATGTCATGATAAAATGTCAGATATATTCAGAATTTTGGAATTTACTCAATATATACACACCTAATGAAGAAGATCAAAAATGTATGCAAGATATCTTTTTGAAGATCGCAGATACGCAAGGGAATATACTAATAGGAGGGGATTTTAACCTTAATTTGGACTCAAACATGGATAAAACTGGAAAAAAGACTAACAGAAAGAACAAAGTAATCAAATTTATAATTAAATCGATGCAGGAAATGCAACTTTTGGATATATGGAGGAAACAACACCCAAAGGAAAAGGAATATTCATATTATTCGAGTAGACATAAAACATACTCAAGGATAGACCTATTCCTGTTATCAGCCCACATTCAAGGAAGAGTTAAGAAAATGGAATATAAAGCTAGATTGTTATCGGATCACTCACCCCTGTTATTGGCAATAGAGCTAGAGGACATCCCACCAAGAATGTATAGATGGAGATTAAACTCCATGCTACTTAAAAGTCAGGATTTTAGAGAATTCATTGAGCGACAAATTAAAATGTACTTTGAAATAAATACGGAATCAGTGAAAAATAAATTTATACTATGGGACGCAATGAAAGCATTCATCAGAGGACAGATAATAAGTTATGTAACTAAGATGAAGAAGGACTACAATCGAGAAATAGAACAGTTGGAAAGGGAAATAACAAATACAGAAAAAGAATTAGAAATAAAGGAAGATACAACTAAAAGAAGAGAATTGACAGACAAGAAAATAAAATATGAAACACTACAAACATATAAGGTGGAGAAGAACATAATGAAGACAAATCAGAAATATTATGAGCTAGGAGAAAAAATGCACAAAATACTAGCGTGGCAGCTTAAGACAGAACAAACTAAAAGAATGGTATTGGCATCAAGGAAAAAGGACAAATAAATTACATATAACCCAATGGAGTTCAACGAAAACTTCAGGGAATTCTACGAACAATTATATCAAACTGAAAACGAAGGGAAAGAAGACAAAATAGATGAATTTCTAACTAAAATTGAACTACCGAAATTACAAACAGAGGAGCAAAATAAATTAATAAAACCATATGAAATAGAAGAAATACAGGAGATATTAAAAAAAACTACCGAACAATAAAACACTAGGAGAGGATGGACTCCCAATAGAATTCTATAAAACATTTAAAGACTTATTAAGTCCTCCTCTCCTGGAAGTAATGAATCAGATTGAAAAAACACAAAACATACCAGATTCATGCAAAACAGCAATAATTACAGTAATACCAAAGACGGGGAAAGATCCACTAACACCAGCATCATATAGACCAATATCTCTACTTAACACAGATTATAAGGTAAAGCTAAACTATTCGCAAACAGATTTATTGTACCAAAAATAGTAAAACTAGACCAAACTGGATTTATTAAAAAAAGACGAACAATGGACAAGATCTGTAAATTTATTAACTTAATCCATGCAGTACAAGGAAACAAAACTCCAACAGTAGAGATTGCTTTAGATGCAGAGAAGGCCTTTGACAGAGTAGAATGGAATTATTTATTCAAAGTACTACAAAAATTCAACCTACAAGAGAAATATATTAATTGGATTAAAGCATTATATAAGGGAACATTGGCAAAAGTGACAGTAAATGGATATATATCAAACCAATTTAAATTAAGCAGATCAACAAGGCAGGGGTGTCCACTATCTCCCTCACTGTTCGCGTTAGCTATAGAACCACTAGCAGAACTGATAAGAACAGAAAATAAAATAAGAGGGATAAAAATAAAAGAGAAGGAATATAAAATCAGTCTATTTGCAGATGACATTATAATATACTTAACAGAACCAGAAATATCAATAAAAGAATTACATAAGAAATTGAAGGAATATGGAGAAGTATTGGGGTACAAGATCAACGCAAATAAAAGTGAGGCAATGCCAGTGAATAATGTGAATTTCACCAAGTTTAAGGAAGAATCACCATTTAGATGGCAAACACAAGCAATTCGATACCTCGGTATACAACTAAATAATAATCTCGGCCATCTATATAATTATCAGCCATTAATGAAAAAATTACAAGATGACTTAGAGCACTGGAAAGACTTACCACTAACACTGATAGGAAGGATAAACTGTATTAAAATGGACATCTTCCCAAGGATACAATACCTATTTCAATCATTACCAATTCACCTAACAGAGAAATTCTTCAAGGAGCTAAAGAAAATAATAAGGAAATTCTTATGGAAAGGGGGGAAACCGAGGATAGCACTAGATAAATTAACAGAATGGTACAAGCAAGGAGGCTTACAACTACCAAACTTTAAGAATTATTATAGAGTAGCACAATTAAGATACCTATCAAATTTTTATCAAACAAAGGAAAAACCAGATGGACCAGATTAGAGCTAGATAAAATAAGGGAGAAGATACCTGAGCATGTACTCTATAAGTGGGATGAAAAATTGGTGCAACGTAGGAATTCACCAGTATTACACCATCTGCTCAATATTTGGAAGAAGATTCACGTAGAAAGGAATAAAATAAATTATCAACTACCAAAATTAATATTGACACAAAATCAACTAATCCCTTTCACAATAAATAACCTTTCCTTCAGAGAATGGGAGAGAAAAGGGATCAAAAGAATAGAAAATTGTTTTTCGGGAAATAAATTATTATCTTTTGAACAAATGAAGGACAAATATAATATAACTCATGATACAAGGTTTGCATACCACCAACTGAAAACCTACTTGAAGGACAAATTGGGAAACAGTGTGAGATTACCAGAAGGAAGCAATTTTGAATATGTGATTACAGACACAATCATAATTTAAAAATTTATAACAAACATGTACATCAAACTGCAAGAAAAGGAGAACGAGGAAACAAACTGTAAACTTAAACAAAAATGGGAACAAGATCTAAACAGAAAGATGAAGAATGAAACATGGGAAAAGCTATGCTCCGGAACCATGAGAAATACAATAAACACGAGGTTACGCATGATACAATATAATTGGTTACACAGGCTATACATCACACCCCAAAAGTTAAATAAATGGGACCCAACAGTATCAGACAGATGTTTTCGCTGTAAAAAGGAAATGGGAACAATACATGCAATTTGGGCATGTGAGAAAGTGGAAAAATTTTGGGAAGATCTAAACCAGATATTAAATAAAATAACAAAAAGCAATATACCAAAAACCCAGAGATCTTCCTTCTAAGTAATATAAGAAATAAAGAATTTGGACTCGATTTGGATGGAGCACAGAAAAGATTTCTTATGATAGCCCTAGCTGTAGCAAAAAAATGTATTATGTCAACCTGGAAATTAGAAGACAACTTGAGAATACAACAATGGTACATAGAAATAAATAAATGTATTCCATTAGAAAAAATAACATATAATTTAAGAAATAGCATCATAATATTCGAACAAATATGGGAACCATACATGAAATACAATAGAGAAATCCTACCATGAACCTCCACCACCTAAAATGACAGAAGGAGAAGACAACAAAATGAACTGATTCAGTATATAAAAGTAAAAGATAAAAATTTCTTGTTTATTTTATTAAGTGTTTAACGGATTTAATGTATCTTATAGATTGAACTTTGAATAAATGGGATGGGGGAGAGGGAGGGAAGGAAGGGAGGAGGGAAAAAGGGGAGAAAATGACACTATATATTCAAGAGAAAAATATCTGTATGTATTTTGGTCAATATAGTTTATTGTGTAAAAAATTTTAAAAAAAATTAAAGAAAGATACATGATGACCAAGGTTCTTTAAAGGTCCAAGGTATTTTGAGGATGGTTATCACATTAGTTGTGAATAATAAGAAAATGAGGCCACGGAAGATGATTAAGAGACGGAGAGCAGTAGGGGATTGAAGTTGTGAGTCAGCTGGAAGCAGATAGTGATGGTAATGTTTAGTGGGCAAATTCCAGCTCAAGTTTAGTGTCTGTTATTGTGGCACCTTGATCAGCCATCAGACATTCCCCACTTGAAGCTAAAGAGGATAAAAGAAGACATGCTAGAAGCAACGCAATGAGCTTTATCCGTTGGAAAGGATAAAGGGGAAAACTGAATTGATAAGGTAGTAACATTAAGTGAACAGGAAGTGGAAAAAAGAAAGGAAGGAGAGTTGCGCCCAGATTTGTACCTGCTAAAATGCCATTCCAGCTATTTATGATTGTTAAACTCTGCTTCTCCAGTAAATCCACCATCAAAGTAATTACTGTTATATTTTGTTTGCAACAGAGTATGAACTAATCACCTCTGGTATTTTATAACCTTCTCTGTAAAACGGCTAGGCAATGAGTGAGTCTATGATTCACAGAATAAATGTTGCTGTGGGATGAAACACAGTATTTGCATCATTCAACAATATTTTACGATCCTTTATGAAACAATGTTTGCTTCTAACCACTTTCAGAATTTCTGGTGTTCACAAAGTTAGATCTTGTTCCCTATTGAAAATGTCATTTTTGAATACTATAATAAATATGTCATTTTATTAAAATAAATATTTGAGGCCTGAAATAGGTTAAACAGTAAACAGACTTTTAATTTTAGTGAGAGTTTTCACTTGGTAATTTTCCGTAAAGATGCGTGGGAACAGGTGAGTCCATGACAGATCGATGGAAGCCAAAAGCACACTATCCACTGCACAATTTCTCCCCTTCAAAATATTCGTGAAAAGCAAAATCAACGCCAGTCTGAATCTATGCCAACAGGGCATAAGCAGAAGATCACAGGCATATTACAGGTGGGAATCAGTGTTGCCTTGTTTTCTTGTTTAGCGCCACCCTGGATATCTGATGAAAGCTTGCTGAATTTCAGTGGGGAACTGCATGATGGTTTTGGAATGCCTATCAATAGCTTTGGATATGGACTTTACCACCTCAGCAATGGCAGCAGAGGTTTGAGTTGATTGGATAATTGACAACAGGCATGGGTGTCTTTAAACTTTTTAATTTAAATTTTTGATTTTTTTTTTTAATTTTAGAGATACAGCATGGTAACAGGCCCTTCTGACCCATGGCCTGCTCCGCACAAATAAACCAATTAATTTACAAAACCCATAAGCTTTTTGGCAGGTGAGAAGAATCCAGAGCACCCAAAGGAAACCCTCACAGGTCACGAGGAGAATGTACAAACTTCTTATAGACAGCACCGGATTCAAACCTGCGTTGCTGGTTTGCACTATCGGCACATTAACCATGCTGCCAACTGATGTGTTGTAAGAAGACAAATGTGGCTTTCCCATAAGAGAACACCAAGCCTATGGTCTATGGAAATATTGACATAACCTAGAGCAGTGGTTCTCAACCTTTTCTATCTACTCACATTCCACTTTAAGTAATCCTTAAGCCATAGGTGATCTGTGATTAGTAAGGGGTTGCTTCAGGTGGGATGTGGGTGGAAAGAAAAAGTCTGAAAACCACTGTTTTAATCATACCTCATTGACTCATTATGGGACTACGGTTTCATAACTCCAAAGGAAGTGACAATTTTTCTCAAGCAAAATATTTCTGTAACAATTGGATCTAGAGCAGTGATTCTCAACCTTCCCTTCCCACTTCAAGTGGTATGTGAGTGGAAAAGAAAGGGTTAAGAACCACTGACCTAGAGGAAGTGCTTCAGTGATCATACTAATCTATGAGAATATTTGGATAGAACCATAGAACAACTACAGCACAAGCAGGTTACTTTGGCACCTCTAGTTTATGCTGAACCATTTTTTCTGACCAGCAATCCTTAGCCCTCCATACCACTCCCATCCATATACCTGTCCAAATTTCCGTTAAATGTCAAAATTGAGCCTGAATTTCCACTTCAGCTGGAAGCTCCTTCCACACTCCCACCACCCTCTGAGCGAAGAAGTTCCCCCTAAACTTTTTCACTTTCACCCTAACCCCATGTCCTCTTGTTGAATTTCACCCACCCTCAATGGAAAAAGCCTATCTACATTTTCTCTGTCTATGTCCTCATAATTTTAAAAACCTCTATCAAAACTCCCCTCATTTTTCTGCACTCCAGGGAATAAAGTCCTAACCTGTTATAACCTTTCCCTATAACTCAGTCCCTGAAGTCTGGCAACATCCAAGTAAATCATCTCTTCTCTGCATTCTTTACATCTTATTGATATCCTTCCCGTAGTTAGGTGAAGAAAACTCGGCACAATTCTCCAAATTTGGCCTCACCAATGGCTTATACAATTTAACATAACATCCCAACTCTTGTACTCAATACTTTGATTTAATAAGGCCAATATGCCAAAAGCTCTCTTTTTATAAGTGTATCCATCTGTGACGCCACTTTCATGGAATTATGTATCTGTATTTCAAGATCCTTTTGTTCTACCTCATTCCTCAGTGCCCGACCATTTGCTGTGTCTGTCCTTTTTTGATTTGTCCTTCCAAAATACAACATCTCACATTTGTCTGCATTAAATTCCATCTGCCATTTTTCAGCCCACCTTACCAGCTGGTCCAGAACCCTTTGTAAGCTTTGAAAGCCTTCTTCGCTGCCCACAACACCTCCAATCTTAGTGTCATCTGCAAATTTACTAATCTAACTTAGCACATTATCATCCAGATCATTGATATAGATGACAAACATCAATGGTCCCATCACTGATCCCTGAGGCACCCCTCTAGTCACAGGCCTCTAATCTGATAAGCAACCATCCACCAATACTCCCTGGCTATCCCCGTCCAGCCATCATTGAATCCAGTTCAGTCCCTCACCATGAATACCTAACGTTTGAACTTTGGTGTGACCCCATTCATGTCCTTTTGAATAGTATATTCTCAAACATCAAAATTAACCTTCCAGGCTCCAGCAGGGTTGCTTAAGCAAACTGACCGGTGAAAAAAGTTTATTTCAATATCTTTTATATGACAGCCTTAATCCTAAATTCCTGTCATTGAAATCTTAACAAAGGATGAAAGAAGCATTCATTAACCCTTTCAGGTCACTCCTTAATGCTCTTCAGTAACTTGGAGACAGTGCCTAATATCTTGAGACTATGGCATGATTTCACTTTCTCTGTGAACTTAGGAGTAAAACCATACATTTTACTTTGCTTTTCCATTCTTCTGATAATAGAGCAATTAACACTGCTCACCCTACTCCAGTTGCATCCTAAATTTACTTCACTCTTGGAAATTTCATCTTACTTTCTGTATCTTACGGCCTCCAACAAAATTTCTTTTCAAACGATCAAAGTCTCTTGAATTCCAGGTGCAACTTTTCTCTGTCACAAGCCCCTTATTCATTTTGAACTAACGTGATAAATTCTAAATAAATTTTTAAAAAGAAATGAAAATTCATGTTATAGAAGTCATGTGCTTCATGAATTACTCAGAAGTGGACATTTTTACTGCTTTCAGGCAAGTTGCAAGGGAAAATGCATGAATTTAACAATATTCAAGTATTGTCATCTGATTGTTCTTCTTCTTCTTCTTCTTCTTTGGTTTGGCTTCGCGGACGAAGATTTACGGAGGGGTAATGTCCACATCAGCTGCAGGCTCGTTTGTGGCTGACAAGTCCAACGCGGGACAGGCAGACACGGTTGCAGCGGTTGCAAGGGAAAATTGGTTGGTTGGGGTTGGGTGTTTGGTTTTTCCTCCTTTGTCTTTTGTCAGTGAGGTGGGCTCTGTGGTCTTCTTCAAAGGAGGTTGCTGCCCGCCGAATTGTGAGGCGCCAAGATGCACGGTTTGAGGCGATATCAGCCCACTGGCAGTGGTCAATGTGGCAGGCACCAAGAGATTTCTTTAGGCAGTCCTTGTACCTCTTTGGTGCACCTCTGTCACAGTGGCCAGTGGAGAGCTCGTCATATAACACGATCTTGGGAAGGCGATGGTCCTCCATTCTGGAGACGTGACCTACCCAGCGCAGTTGGATCTTCAGCAGCATGGATTCAATGCTGTCGGCCTCTGCCATCTCGAGTACTTCGATGTTGGAGATGAAGTCGCTCCAATGAATGTTGAGGATGGAGCGGAGACAACGCTGGTGGAAGCGTTCTAGGAGCCGTAGGTGATGCCGGTAGAGGACCCATGATTCGGAGCCGAACAGGAGTGTGGGTGTGATAACGGCTCTGTATACACTAATCTTTGTGAGGTTTTTCAGTTGGTTGTTTTTCCAGACTCTTTTGTGTAGTCTTCCAAAGGCGCCATTTGCCTTGGCAAGTCTGTTGTCTATCTTGTTGTCGATCCTTGCATCCAATGAAATGGTGCAGCCGAGATAGGTAAACTGGTTGACCATTTTGAGTTTTGTGTGCCCGATGGAGATGTGGGAGGGGCTGGTAGTTCATGGTGAGGAGCTGTACAACCTGATGAAGCAGCATTCTCCAATCCTTGGAACCAGACATGCAGACACACAACCACCACATAAACAAACATGCAGACAAGCAATACAGTACAAGTATTTCATCTACACAAATGAATAAATATTGTTTTGCACATATGAGTGTCTTGGATGGTTATTGTGAGCCGTTGCTTGTCACTGCCCATGGGAAGAAGCTGTTCCTCAACCTGGTGGTGCTGGCTCTGTTCCCCAATGGGAGCAGCTGAAAGATGCTGTGTGCAGGATGGAAGAGGTCCTCAATGATTTTGACCTCCCTCTTCTGACAATGATCCCAGTAGATTACATGGATGGTGGAGGGTGGGATTGGGGGAAGGGAGACTCCAGTGATCCTCTCTGCCACTCTTAAGGCCCTGTGAATTGACCTCTGATCTATTTCTTTGCAGCAACCGTACCACACAGTGATGCAGCCGGCCAAGATGCTCTTGATAGCGCTCCTATACAAGGTTGACATAATGGTGGCTCGTAGCCTTGTCCACTTCAGTCTTCTGAGGAAGTGTAGTCACTGCTGTGCCTTCCTGACAAGTGAGGAAATGGTGAATGTTCACGAAAAGTCACTAGGTAAGTGAACTCCAAGGAACTTGAAGCTCTCCACTCTCTCCACTACAGAGTTGCTGATGTGCAGTGGAGGGTGGTTGTTCCTGGTCCTCCTGAAGTCTACATTCATCTCCTTCATCTTGTTGAGACTCTGGTTCATACCCTCACACCATATTATGAGATTTTCCACATCATCTCTGCGACTCATTGATGTAGGATGTGGCACGCAGCAAACCAATTGGCCTGCTTATGTCTTTATAGGAGATATTTGATTCAGTTTGAGAAATGAGTGTTTGTGGGCAAAGAGCTGAAGAAATTTGACTTTGATAACCGATGCTATGTGAAATCAATGCAGCTTAGAATCCCAAACACATTAATTACCAGCCATCACAGATGATTGTTTCTCTTCTGTCGCTGGTTTAAAATACATCTCACACATGGAGAGGAGTGATTCAATGAATTAGACTGCTACTGTAGAAAAGTAGACCAAGCAGGAAATGAGAGAGAGCGAGAGAAGAGAGAGTGTGTGTGTGTGTGGGTGTGTGTGGGTGTGTGTGGGTGTGTGTGGGTATGTGTGTGTGTGTGTGTGTGTGTGTGTGTGTGTGTGTGTGTGTGTGTGTGTGTGTGTGTGTGAGTGAGAGAGAGAGAGAGGGAGGGAGAGAGAGAAAAGGAGACAATGAGAACATCAGTTGGACTGATTAGGCTATGGGAGATTTAGTGAGCATCTAACGTCACAAGCTACAAGACCTGTAAAAGGGCAAATGATCAAGGAGAGCACCAAGCCTATGGTAAAACACGGATTCTATGGATCCTCTTCTCTCATCCTTGCTCCTACAGTAATCCTTACAAGAAGGAGCAGGTCTTTTGTTATGAACTAACAAACTTTATTAGTCCTAACAAAGGAACAGCAATGGAAAATTCACCAGACAATGGTAAATTCAAAATAATAGTATTTATTAAAATATCTATAATTTTATCTCTAAAATTAACCCCACTATGCGCAAATGTAAATGTGTGTATGTGTCCAAACTACACATGTCCAAACTATTTCAGTTTAAACTTGAGTCTGAAAAGTTCATTTTAAAGTCCGTTTTCAAACTTCCTGTTTAAATTCTGGATCTTTTAACATTGTAGTTCAGAAGTCATTATGAAGCAAGGGTGAAGCAAATGATTTCTTTCAAACTCACACGTCTTTTGATGAGTTGTCTTTCAGAGAGGTATTCTTCACACAAATGTTTTCACAAGTTTCCCCCTATCCTGTTTGGGTTGTGAAACTCTGATGTTCATGATGAATTATTTCTTAAACAGGAGTGACCATCTTCTGGACACGTGAGGCTGCCTCTCTTTTCTTAAAAGAGCAGCCAGAAGTGGTTCGTGTGAGCACTTCCTTTGATCATTCACCATTCTCACTGCCTGTGGGAAGAAGCTATTCCTCAGCCTGGTGGTGCTGGCTCTGATCCTCCTGAATCTCTTCCCCGATGGGAGCAGCTGAAAGATGCTGTGTGCAAGGTGGAAGGGGACCTCAATGATTTTGAGCTCCCTCTTCCGATAACAATGCCAGTAGATTACATGGATGGTGGAGGGTGGGAGGGGGGGGAAGGGAGACTCCAGTGATCCTCTCTGCCACTCTTAAGGCCCTGTAGATTGACCTATAATCCATTTTTCAGTGGCAACTGTACCACACGGTGATGCAGGCAGCCAGGTCACTCATGATAGTGCTCCTATGTAAAGGATAATACAATACAGAGCTGCATCTCCATCTCTTTCTAGAGATTACTGCCCGAGTCTTGTCTTTCCAGGATGTCAAGAATTTCCTCAGTCTCCTGATTCAAAATGTCTCTCTGCCTTCAGTATATAGTTCTCTGACATCATGTGATGTGACATCACCACAGTTTTAGTTTCATTTCTGCAAAACCTCCTGCCTTTCTACAACATCTATTACAACATCTGACCTCATCTTAGTCCAAGAGGCTTAAGTGGTTTATGAGGCTGGCAAGTCTACATGGGTCATTCCAAACGATACTTGAGGTTTGAAACAGCTGCCAGCATAATGCTGATTGTACATTTAAAAAAATGCGTTCAAGAACCATGCCTGGTTCTTGAGTTTCAATTAAGAACACTTCATCCAGTTTTATGGGTTTGTTTTTCCCAGACGCGTCGACTCCAACTGAACTTTTTCTCTTATTGTAATGGTGTTTCTGCAAATGTGCTGTGACCTGTGTGTGACCTTGTACCAGCCCACAACTAATTTACTACGAATACAATATCTTAACTTACTTCACTATGGAATATATATTTTATAACTAAAGATTTTAACTTTAAAGATTAACACAAATCCACTACACTATGCCCTTCAAATTAATGCCTTTGTAGCAGTAACTTTTTTTCTTTGGCTTGGCTTCGCGGACGAAGATTTATGGAGGGGGTAAAAAGTCCACGTCAGCTGCAGGCTCGTTTGTGGCTGACCAGTCCGATGCGGGACAGGCAGACACGATTGCAGCGGTTGCAGGGGAAAATTGGTTGGTTGGGGTTGGGTGTTGGGTTTTTCCTCCTTTGCCTTTTGTCAGTGAGGTGGGCTCTGCGCTCTTCTTCAAAGGAGGTTGCTGCCCGCCAAACTGTGAGGCGCCAAGATGCGCGGTTTGAGGCGTTATCAGCCCACTGGCGGTGGTCAATGTGGCAGGCACCAAGAGATTTCTATCTATATGGAGTCGAAAGAACAAGACCAGTACCCAGTAGTGAATCAGCACACTCCAGTTGTTTCATTTAACTTCCTGCGCTGCACCTTATAAAGAAAAAGGTTGAAAACCACTGTTTTAATTGTCTATCATTGACTCGTTATGTGCACGTTTTCATAGCTCTAAAGGAAATGGGCCAATGACAATTTTTCTCAAGCAAAATATTTCAGTAGCAATTGGGCCTAGAACAGTGATTCTCAACCTTCCCTTCCCACTCACATCCAACTTTAAGCCATCACTTACTAATCACAGAGCACAGATGGCATAGGGATTACTTAAAGTGGGATGTGAGTAGAAAGAAAAAGGTTGAGAACCATTGGTGTGATCAATTCGTACAGAGCAAAGACAGGCAGGAGATCACTATTCATTCAGATAGTAACTGGAAAGAAACTTGTCTTTTAACTTATTGATATACCCCAACATGATGCTGCCACTTACGATATTTCCAGTTACGATGGTCGGAATCCATACTTTCCATTTCAGTTTCCAATGTTTCCCCACACTTGTAATACCCGGCCGCCCACACATAATAACTTAGCCACAGCTGCCAGCAAATCTGAGTTCCCGACGCCACGGGCCACATCCGAGCTCCTGACGCCATGGACCGCCCGTGGAGATGATCTCCTGATGCCTCAGGCTGCATCTGAGCTCCCAACTCTACACTTATATTGAGATTCGGTGTTTTTTGTGTGGCTCTTGTTATTTCCACTGCTTATTTTCTTTCACCTGCAGAGTATTAATTCTGTTTTCAATTATTTTCTGTGGGTTATTCCAGGAATGCATGATAAGACTGAAACAGTATGTTTATTTTTGATCTGTACAGATAGACCCTGACTTACAGTATTTTTGACATGATGGAAGTCCTGGGACTGAACCCCATTGTAAGTCAGAGTCTACCTATATGATATTGCACTTTTTAACCATCTCCCTAACTGGAGCAGGAACAAGAGAAAGTGGCCAGAGTGGGATGGGTCCATCAGTGTCAACCACCACTCCACAAGTCCCATTGACCTGCACATATTCCATAACCCTCCAGACCTCTCCCATTCATGTATCTATCCAAACGCAAGATTGAGACCCATTCACCAGATCAGATGGCAGTCCACACTCCAACCACTCTCTGAGTGAAGAAATTTTCCTTAATGTTCCCCCTAAACCTTTCCCCTTTCATCTTAAAACTATGACCTCTCGTATTTATCTCCCCACTAATCTAAGTGGAAAAAGCCTACTCACATCCATTCAGT